>NC_090927.1:1188052462-1188677462 GCF_040938575.1 Ambystoma mexicanum
AGCTGTCCGAGTTGCTTCAGTGGTGCAGTACGCCTTCCTTGGGCCCAGGCCTGCTGTGACCCCAAATCTGGTGGTAGGCAGGTAGGTTTGTTAATTGTAAGTCTTTGTTCTGTTTATGGTGGGAATTCGTTCATGTCTTTATCTCCTTTTCAGGTGCGAAGATCTTGATGCTGGCGTTCTGGATGGAGAGGCACGCTTTCTAGGTAAGAGAAAGGGCGAAGCGGAGCACCTTTATTGTCTTTTAAAGCTAACCTGTGTTTTCTTCTTCTTCTCCTCCTCACAGGCCGCTGTGGTGCTGCGAGTGGATGAGAGCGCAATGAAAAACAGGCCCCCGGAATCCGTTAAGGTAAATACAGCGCTGTGCGGTTGTTTAATATTGAAAGCGAACCTGAATATGTCTCTTTTGCTTTGCAGATGTTGCTGTGGTGCTCCGGATTGAAGCGTGGCGTAGCACGATGGAATTCTGGTAAGACTGATGGAATTCAATGTTTTGGAAGCGCGCGCTCAAATATTGTTTTTCCCTTTCTCGTTATTACCGGTCGCAATGTTCGAACAGCAGCTGTGGTAGTGGTTTGCCGGAAGTCCTTAAGCTAGTACTCACAGGTGAGTGATGTTTCTTCTTCTCTCGGTTTCCACAGATTGCAGCCCAGTTGAGATGCTGAGTGCTGGATGGTGTTTTCTCAGGTAAAACAGAATAATCTTGTTCTTGTTCTTGCAGGATTACAGGAAGATGCTGAAGACCAGGAGCTGGACATGGTGAGCGTCACGCTGCGGGTTGCAAAATACCTCGAAGCGTGTTCTGCAGTCAGGGTGTGGTTTATATAGCCCAGGTAAAGTAGTACCAGGGAAAGTAGTTCCAGGCCTGCCACACCCAAAACACTAGACCGCATGGCTTGGTTCTTAGAACTAGACTGTGTAGGTGCTTCCATGTTGGATTTAAAGGCCCATATACATACATGGGACCTAGTTTGAATAGTCCTTCCTTCCTGTATATGAGCCTGGTGCCAAAGGTGCCAGGACTGGCTCCAGGAGCCCTTTTGCAGTGGTTTTAAGGCCCTCAGGGTTCTGGTGGGAGCCTGCTTGTGGCACAAATTGTGCCCCTTCACAGTGGTCATGACAGCACTCTGCCCCACTCCCCCAAAGCCCCTCTCATGGTCTACTTCCTGTCCGGTCCGAGTTTGGTGGGGTTATGCAGGTGAAACCTCTTAATCAGACGTGGTGCGTGAATATGTTCACTTGGTTCCCAAGTTCTGTCTTGAGGTCCGTACCCTTTCCAGTCCACTAAATAGTATAGCTTAGATCTGGTACATTTCGAATCCAGGTTGTTTTTAACTTCAAATACAGTCTCTCCATCAACTAGCACAGGTTTTGGTGGTGTTAAGACTCTGGTTCCTGGTTGTACAGGTTTTACAAGTGACACCGGATGAATTTGTATGCTTGGTGGTAAGGCTAACTTGACGGCCACCGGATTTATCACCGATTCAATGGTATAGGGTCCTAGATATCTTGGACGAAAAGGTCTGGGTACCTTTTTTTTTCTTTTTTTTTAAATGAAAATCTTTTTATTGAAACATCAAAACATGAATTCATCAATAAACAAGTCAGTGGCAAAGTTGATTGATTAAAACAATACATCGATCAGCCGCCCCCTTGGCGCCTGTCCCTTGAATCCCTTCCTGCCACACATAAGGCTTCCTAAAGTTTGACGTTGTCATTGTTCAAACAGCTTCAATTAATTTAATTTGTCACAATGCATTAACATTTCATTTTAACATCTCTATAATTCATAGTATTAAACTGCTTCATGGATAACTTTTGGGGTATAATATAGCCGCTTTACATTCTACAATGCATTTAGTTGGAAGGGAGAGAAGAAGAAGAAGAGGAGGAGGAAAAAAAAAAAAGGTCTGGGTACCTTTTTATGGGTACATGTTTTGATGCCAACCAGACTTTGTCTCCAACTTGGTAATCGGGAGCTTTCTTTCGATGCCTGTCCGAAAATTTTTGGCTGTCTTTGCCTTGCAGTAAATGTTCATTTGCCCTTTTGAAGGCTTGGGTTGCGCTTGTGTGTAGAGTCTTTACCGCTGGCATTTCCAAGGTCGTGTGGGAGTCTAGTTCAGAGGTATGTGGATGTCTTCCATATATTGTGTAGAACGGGCTTTGTCCCGTACTGGTGTGTATGCAGTTATTGTATGCGTATTCCGCTATCCATAACAAGTCTTTCCAATTCTCTTCCACTTGATGCTGCATGCAACGTAGATACTGTTCTAATGTCTGGTTTGTTCTTTCTGTTTGTCCATCCGTTTGGGGGTGATGACTAGTGGATAATCGAACATCGATTTGTGCCATGGTACAACATTTCCTCCAGAAGTTGGATACAAATTGGCTTCCATGATCTGAGATTAGGACTGAGGGGAATCCATCCAGTTTTATAATATGTTCAAGAAATGCTTTTGCCAGACCGGTAGCGTTAGGAAGTCCTTTGAATGGAATGAAATGTGCCATTTTAGAGAACAGGTCTACAACCACCAGAATGGTATTAAAACCTTGACAGGGAGGTAAGTCCTTAATAAAATCAAGAGAAAGAGTATGCCGGGGAGCCGGTGGAATATCCAGTGGTTGTAGGAGGCCAGCTGGTTTCTGTTTTTGTGATTTATTCGGTGCACATATCCCACAGGATAGAACAAACCGAGCAATGTCCTTACAGCAGGTTGGCCACCAATAATTCTGTTTAACCTTGTCTAGAGTATTAGCAATTCCGGGATGGCCTTCGATCAGGGAATCGTGATAACCAGACATGACCAATTCTTGAAGATCTTTACTTGATAGATATAGTCGTTCCCTGAAGTAGGGTAATACATCCAGAACCATGTGATATTCATTTTGGGAATTCCATTTCTGCAAGATCTCGGGGTTCATTAAGGTTCAAATCTTATCTTGAAGTTCACTCAGAGTAAATGTGGTGGTGAGTCCCAGTAGTTTATCACTTGGGATGATGGCAACAGGGTCCAGGGTGCTGTTCGTTTTCTCTTCAACACCCACATGAGACAAGGCATTGGCCTTCCCATTCCGGACTCCCGGTCGGTATGTTATTACGTAATCGTATTCTGCGAAGAATAGAGCCCACCGCAACTGTCAAGACGATTGGGCTTTTGCTGACTTTAGGTATTGAAGGTTTTGGTGATCTGTGATTACTGTGATGGTATGTCTGGCACCTAATAGATACTGCCGCCAGGCTTTGAAGGCTGATTTTGTTGCCAACAATTCTTTGTCTGTAATTGCATAGTTAAGTTCTGGTGGTGAGAATGTACGTGACCAAAAGGCCACGGGGTATAATTGGCCTGTCTCTGGATCTCTTTGAGGGAGAACTTCTCCCATAGCTACGCGGGAAGCATCAGTTTCCACTATATAGGGGAGATCAGGGTGAGGATGTCGTAAAATTGGCGCGGAGGTGAATCTTTTCTTGAGTTCTTGAAAGGCCTGTTCCGCCTATTCAGTCCATTGGAATTTTTTGTTGTTTTTTTCTCAGTAACGATGTGATTGGGTGGACTATCCGTGAGAAATCTGGAATAAATCGGCGATAAAAATTTGCAAAGCCGAGCATGCTTTGGGTTCCTTTAAGTGAAGAAGGTGACGGCCAATTGAGGATGGCTTCTACTTTGTGTAAATCCATCTTGACTCCCTTTGGTGAGAGAACAAAACCGAGGAACTCAACTTGATTGACATGGAAGGAGCATTTCTCGAGTTTAGCGTACAGTTTGTGCTGGCGAAGTTTTGCAAGGACTGAGCAAACATGTTCCACATGATCTCTTTCAGAGGGGGAATACACCAGTATGTCGTCAATATAGACCAGGGCAGAGACATCGATTAATTATCGTAATACATCATTCATGAAGTATTGGAACCCTGCGGGAGCGTTGCACAGCCCGAAAGGCATTACCTGATATTCGTACAGGCCATACTCGGTGCGAAACGTAGTTTTCCATTCATCCCCTTTCTTAACACGTACAAGGTGGTATGCTCCTCTGAGGTCTAGTTTGGTGTAGATTCGGGCATCCTTGACTTTGTCCAACAGTTCCAGGATAAGGGGCAAAGGGTAGCTGTTTTTTACTGTGATTTGATGAAGTGCGTGGTAATCGATGCAAGTCCTCAGATCTCCTTCCTTCTTGGGTATGAAGAATAAGGGAGAGGCTGCCGGTGACTTTGACGGGCGGATAAACCCATTAGCCAGGTATTGATCCAGATAGGACTTCAAGTGGAGATTTTGGGTTTGCGTAAGTACATAAATTGGACCACAAGGAACCTGTGCGCCAGTTATTAGGTTGTTCAGACAGTCATAGGGCCTATGTGGCAGTAATGTGTTAGCCTGTTCCTTCTGAAAAACATCTTGATAATCCTGATATTCATTTGGTAAGGTGTCCATTAGTTCCGCGATCCCTGATGCTAGTCCTTGAACAGATTTGAGGTTTGGCTGTGGTATAGATTTCAGGTAGCAAGCGTGGGTGCATTTGTCGGAAAAAGGTCAGTCTCTTTGTACGTCAGTCTATATGGGGATTGTGAGTTACTAACCATGGCATCCCTAAGATCAACCGGAACTGAGGAGCTTTGATGAGGTCAAACGTGATTGCTTCTTGATGTCCATCCTGACACAGAAGGGTTAATTCTGTTGTGCATTGGGTTATTGTTCCCAAGCAATTTCTGTACCGTCAACAGAAGTTACCTTTTCAGTTGTTGATTTTGTGCATAAGGGAAGTCCCATTTCTGTTGCCAGATCTCGATCTATGGAATTACCAACTGCTCTGCTGTCTATATATGCCTCTATGGCATGCATCCTTGGCGGTCGTTGGTGATTGATCAAGGTTACTGGTAGAGCAAAATGTGAGGTCAGTGACTCATCCTTCTTGCTCAACAAGCGGACCTCTACGCTTGCCGGGCCTGGTAGTTTTCAGATTCCTTTCCATCTTCTTTCTATGTAGCGCCTACCCACCTTCCTTGGAGGTTTCACTGGGCATTCTTTGAGGTAGTGACCCGATGCAGTATAGGCATAACTGTAGCTGTCTCCTCTTGTCTCTTTCACCCTTGGTTAAAGGGGGTCATACTCCTCAATGTGCATGGGTTCTGTGGTATTTTCTGATGGACGTTGAACATTATCTTTTGAACATGCGTACATGGCACGATTTTCGAGTCTACTTCGATCTGTTCTTCGATCCTGTAATCTGTGGTCCAACTGACCTACCAGGTTGATAAACTCTGCACAGTCTTTAGGTGGGTCTACCACTTGAGCAAGGTCATCCTTCAGGTCTCCTCGTAGCCCCAATGAAACAACATGGTTCTTTTATCTTCTCGCCACCTCGCTTCTACAACCAGTCTATTAAAGGTGGCAATATAAGTCAGCAAATCTTGATTCCCTTGGCGGAGGAACAGGAGTTCGTTATCAAGAGCTTGTCCATGCAAGTGTCGAGCAAATAACTTTTCCATCTCCTGTTGAAAACCCCTGAGGTTCTGCAGTAATGGGTCATCCCGGCTCACTAAAGGTACCAACCAGTCTGCGGCACTTCCGCTCAAATATGACAATAGGTAGGCCACTCTCGCCTCGTCGTTTGGGAAAGCTCCGGGCCCACAAAGAAAATGGAGGCGGCACTGGTTCATGAATGTTGCGTACCTTCTGGGGTTTCCATTAAACCGTCCTGGTGGTGCCAGGAGTACTGCTCCCGGCAACGTTATCTGTACTGGATTGAATGATGATGGTGTAGCAACAGATGGGGTGAATCCGGGCAATGGAGCCTTCCCCGCCTGTGTTTGTAGTAGCGGTTTGCTTAGTTCATCAGTACAGTCTTTTGTGACTATCAACTCTCGTCTTAAGGCATTGGTTTCCTGCCGGGCTGCGTGTACCTCGGCGCGTAGTTGTCCCAAAAGCTGGGCTAACTGATCAGTTTCAGATGTCTCCATGAAGCCCAGATGGATAAGGTTTAAAGGCTTTGTGTTCTGTTACGCTCACCTGTTTCCCCACTGGCGTCTGGAAGGCTCCGAGATCTGGAACCCTGGATCGGTAGTTGCCCAGTGCTGAATAATCAATCTGCAATTACAGAAGGGAGGATTTGTGATAACTGTCTCTAATGGGTGAATCTCCCACCTCCCTCTGACCGATTCCCTTCCCACTGGGTTCTTTTCTCACCTTAGTTATTTGTAGGGTGAACTATCCGTCCTTCGTTTCTTGTGTAGGGGCGCTTGACGTTTGTTGGCGAGCTGCCTGAGTTGCTTCACTGGTGCAGTACGCCTTCCTTGGGCCCAGCCCTACTGTGACCCCCGAATCTGCTGGTAGGCAGGTAGGTTTGTTAATTGTAAGTCTTTGTTCTGTTTATGGTGGGAATTTGTTAATGTCGTTATCTCCTTCTTTTCAGGTGCGGAAGTCGTGATGCTGGCGTGCCGGATGGAGAGGCACATTTTCTAGGTAAGGGAAAGCACGAAGCGCAGCGCATTTATTGTCTTTTAAATCTAACCTGTGTTTTCTTCTTCTCCTCACAGGCCGCTATGGTGCTGCGAGTGGATGAGAACGCGATGAAAAACAGGCCCCCGGAATCGGTTACGGTAAGTACAGCGCTGTGCAGTTGTTTAATATTGAAAGCGAACCTGAATATGTCTCTTTTCCTTTGCAGATGTTGCTGTGGTGCTCCGGATGGAAGCGTGGCGTAGCACGATGGAATTCAGGTAAGACTGATGGAATTCGATGTTTTGGAAGCGCGCGTTCTAATATTGTTTTTCCCTTTCTCGTTATTGCAGGTCCTGAATCCTGCGAGTCTGGGACGCACCCAAAAATAAGTAAAGATTATATTGTGACACGAATCCTACACTTGGTAAAAGGAGTGTACCAAGTTGGTGGGATAAACAGTGGAAATACAAGGAGCATTTTCTTGTGAACTACACACTGACCATTGTACAAGAAAATATAGGCCTCAGAGGGCGTGAGGGGTCAGTTATGTGAGGCTCACCACCGAGTTTCGTTTTCTCAAGGTTTGACCTTTTATTTTAAGCACAAACAATGTTTAAACCCTAACTAAACCGACTCTACTAGGGGATTCCCTACCAAGTGACGGATCTAAGGCAACACTTTCTAGCATGCACAAAATGAACCCTTGCAATAAACAACAAAACATTCAAAGTAAAGCATAAACAACATAAATAAAACATTACCAAATAACCAATGTCTTGGATGACTACTTCTTGTTCTGGGCAGATTCTGCTCCCCCAGAAATGGTCCACAGTCAATGTCTCCAAAGGAAAAATAGTCTTAAATCAGTTCCTGAAAAGTTCCAAGGAAACAAAAAGTAACTGAAACAAAAATCCAAGGGTAACATTTTCTTCTTCGTTGGATTAAAAGCTTCCATTTCAAAGTTCCACAAAGAAAACAGCACCAATGAAGATCCTGGATGATGTTCAAAACCAAAAGTATCACTTCAACTTTGATAACAACTTTACTTTTGTAACTTCTGCAGCGTCTTGAAAGCAATTTGTTAGGATGCCTCTCTTAAGGGAGGAGTTCTCTCTGTGGCAACTTCCTCCTGCCAATGTTACTGCGAAAGCAAGCTTCTTTGCCTCACAGGCTGCTTCTTCTTCAACTTCATCAAAATGCAAATGTTCGGACAAAATTCTAGACAAGCAGTTCTTCTGCTTCTGCTGCGACTTGATATTGTGGAAATGTGTTAGGCAACTTAAACAAGACTCTTTGCCCTCTGCAGGTTGGCAAGGCACTCTTCTTTCCACTATTACAAGCAAGGGCTGCTTGTTTGCCTCTCCTCTAAGTCTTGAAGCTACCAACAAATCTGCCTTAGCTTCTAACTGACGGTTACAATTCTTGATTAGTTCTTGTCACGAGCACCCAGCTCCCTTCCCCAGCTTCATGTGTGCCTTCTTGTCTCCAGGGTTTACCCCAAAGCTGCAATGCCGTTGTCCCAGTCTTATATAACTTTGTCACCCTTGTATCAGAGGACTCTGGGGTTGTATCAGCTTCAACAATTTCATGACACCGAGTTTCAGTTCTTAATTGGGCTGGTTTCCCCTTTGGAAGGTTCTTTTCACTGACTTGGATAATGATTGTTCTTCTTGTGAGTTCTACAACTTCTGAAACAATTAAATGTTTGTTTAAAATGTTACAAGAGTCAGGATTAACATCAAAATCAGATTAAGGCATACGCAGTTTCTCTTTGATGGTAAACTCCAACTTGCTACTTGCATTTCCTTTAATTCAGACAGCATTTGTCTTTAACCATGATCTTGAAATGCTATACTTTGTACGCGGCCTCTCTGAAGTGAAATATTCTTGTACCTCTTTGGGAAAGTCTGCTACAACTTATTAAACTATTACCGGTACCGTTCTTCCTTTTAATGGAGGACACGCAACCTCTCGGGTTAATGATTTTTAATATAACAATGGGAAACGAAAGATTTTCTTCACACGCAAGAACTTTAACGATTGCAGAATAAGCATGCAATAAATTTCCCTTTGTTCAACAAGACTTCCCACAACTACAAATTATTTCACTAGCTTTACCTTCTACGTGAGTGAGTTTCAGCTGGTTACAGTTACCGGCAAGGAGTTTCTGATGCTTTGGAGTAGTGCACTTAATTTACCGGCTCCAGAGTTACAGTGGCTGCAGGCTACTTCCACTTCCCGACTTCTATTTCTCTGCTACTGCTACAACAGGGGCTCTCCAGATCCACACCACTCTTCAACATGGGTGGCTCGAATCTGGCCTCGTTAATGGAGAGTCTTCCTTTCTCCAGCTTCCCTAGTCTTGCTTCTGCACACGGGCCTCGGGTAAAACACAGATCTTCAGCTTTGCATTCCTGGCAATTAGACGTGCCTGGAAAGACTGCAAGCTTCCCCCTGTCTCTTCCATTGCAGCCACAGCCAAACAGGGTTTGTGAGCACAGGACCAACTCAGACCCTGCAGTTGAAATCGGCTCTCTCTTTGCTCCAGCGTCCATTTGTGGTCACACTTCTTAGTGAACTGCCAGCCTCATGCTCTGCTTCTTCTGCTACTGCTCCCGACCTTCCAGCTCCTACTCCAGCTTCTTTCTACTGCCCCTTCCTGCTGCAGCCTTTTAATTCTTCTCAGGTGAGGCAGTTGGCTTCAGGTGCAGGAGTTAATTGCCTGACCCTGCCAACGGCTATTGGGTCTGTCTGCCTGTCCTTCACCTCTACATGCCTCCACAGCCCTCTTCTTGGTCATAGTCCCTGGGGGGTTCTGGGACATGTAGTTCTTTATAGGAAAATTTGGTTTTCCTACTTCTTCATTACTGTTAACAAGGATTTTACTTACCCTATATTGTTGGAAAAGAGATTGTGGGGTTTAATCTTTTTAGAGAGAGATGAGACAGAAAGGACCACATTTCCATTATCCCTTTTAATGTACCTTTGGCATTGGGGAGGATATATATTTTTAGGAAGGCAAAATGCTTGTTCTTCAAATACAGTACTTTGTTGGGTTATACCCTGCCTGGGAGTTTATCTTTCCATCTTTATCAGGATGTTGAAACTTTTTAAATTGACAATAAGCCAATTCATCCTTTAGCCAGTGTCAAGAGTATCCCTCTCCAATCACCCCACCACCCTGGGCCTTGTCTCCACCCATTTGTACCTCCCACTGTACACCACTCCCCAGGATTGAGATCAGGAAGCGTCTGCCCTCTCCTGGCCACTTGGGAGGAGACTTTAGGCAGGGTTTTAATGTGGAATCCGCAATATTCTCTCCACAGGGAGAGAGACTATTAGAAGGAATCTATGGGAAATTATTACAACCCTGACCTTGGAGTCCTACAGTTTTGAACAGGTCTGTATTTTATCACTTTTGATTACCCAAGAGATTGGGAACTTTTCCTTTGGTTGGATCTACAGAGAACATTTTACTTTGGGAAGAGATCATCCTTGCACAGTTGCTTTAGGTTATTTTTGTTGGGGACAGAGATAGGCATTTTGAGATAAAACAGTGACCGACTTTATAGTTTTGGACATTATGACAATTTCCTTAGTTTTCTTAGAGGTAGGGAAACACCTCTTATTTGTAGGGAGAGAGGGGCATTTTCCAACCCTTCTTCATATAATAAATGTGTCTACTCAAAAACATGCCAGCATTGTGTCCGAGCCTTACTTTTGCTCCCTTACAATGTACACAACAGATGCTTGGACACCATTAACTGTATATATATTTTATGAGCAGTTTCTTTCTTACTGATATTGTTAATTTTCGACCTCATGCTACCGGCAAGACAAGTGGAATTGGGGGATGCATGGTATGCGATCGAAGTACATCCGTTATAAAACTACATAAAGAGTGTATGTGTTGCCCTTATGTTATTCATAACTCTTGTAGCCAGTGGCACTATAACTTCTAAAACAGCTAGTACAAGAAATGCAAAGGCTTTCCCACTGTCATGGAAAATGTATATGCACTCGGTAGGTACCCTTGTGTACTTGGGAACAAAACCTATACAGTGCTGGTCGAAGCATAGATCCTTTACTCCTGACCTGCGTGCCTGCTTTAGTTCCTAGCAGACCCTATTTCTAAGAACAGGGCTAAGAGCAAGAAAAGTAGTCACTCCTAGATGTTGTATTAGCTGGGGGTTGTACTGGGTGCATCCATCACTGGTGTAGCATTGTATCAATGGTTGATGAGCTTCAACAGGTCCTCCTCCTCTTAGGAACTATGGTGCTACTTCTTTGAGCCTGGGAATGGGCAGGACCTAGGTGTAATTCACTGTGATTCCCTGTCCAGCCCCCTAGAAGGGGGTTTCTTCTTCTCTTGTGGATGACACAGATGCAACAACTTCTCCTGAATATGGTACGGTTTCCCTCATGGCGATTGTCTTAGTTAATTCAGAGTAGTTAAGCCAATCAATCTGTTAATGTTTTCAAACAATCATTTAACAATTGTTGAAGTCAAACATTTTTATAAAGTGACTAAATTCGTTCACTATTTCACATAAAAATTATTTTACTTTCTCGTGTTCCTGTTTTGTCTGTTTTGCATACTATGTTGGTCATGGATCCGGGAGTACCCAAGATCGAGATGATGGAATTTAAAATATTGGTATGGTGGTCTTGTTCCTCTGTAGAGCTTCACAAGTAGCAATTAAGGTAGATAGTAGGCTTTCAAGAGCTTGAAACTGAGCGATGGCAAAAGTACTTTCTTGTCCTATGACTCTGGGTTTCATTCTCATTCTTGTCAAATCCCCCTTGACAAATCCTACTCCACCTTTAGTGGGTAAGACAGAAGAAAGTAAAAAGAGGACAATCGAACACTCTGGGAATGTCAAAGGGCAAAAAAGGAAACCTACAAAAAAACACTTTACCTACAGTCGTGATTACTGGCTCAGCTACGGCTGATCTGATCGACAAAGAAGGCGGCCTCTACGATCTAGTCTCAACACAAGAACCACAGTCTAATGACAACCTAATCAATCTTCCCAATAGAAACAGGAAAAAGAAGTCTGGAAAGAGGTTCTCCAAACAAAAGCCCTCCCAAGTGCAACACCCACTTCTCCACTCACCCAACCATTCTACTTCGGCTGTTGGTCACAATGATGCACGTACCTATTTAATTAAATCAGCTGGGACAGGCCAGACCTCACTCAAATCATCTCCATTAAGCAAAACAACGCGGTTGCACATAAGAACAGTTATCTTACAGGCTGACGTCAACGTTCTACAACCTTTAGATGGTTTGGAACTTCTCTTTCAACCGTCAACTTCGGAGCAACCATCAAAGGATCACCGAGAGGCACCGCTTACTGCTAGAACATTTGCTTCTAAGTCCTGTCAATTACCGCTGGCTCTAATGAACTGCGGTCACACTGCTTTAGCACCTAAGCTTAGTTCTTCACACAAGGTGCTGCAATTAAAATGTCTCTTTTCAAAGTCGAATCCACCTCTTAATCGTGCTGTAATACTCCAACTATTTCAGAGTATTATTCCCTTACGGGTCATTAGAACAGAGGACATCCTAATAGTGGACCAATTGTTAGACGAATTGCATAGTACATTAAATATTCACTTTAGCATGAATTCAACAGCAGATTGTCATGTTACATGATGTTGGAACTATTGTCAAAGCTCTGATGAATAAATGAGAAACTATCAAAAATAGGTTGATCCTTGCCCCTGGGCCACTCTTAATAGATCCGTATTCAGACAGACTACATACGCACACACGTCACTCACACTTTTACACCTCTGAATACAACCTATGTGCCATCTAGAAGGATCACCACTGACACTTCAGACAATCGACTAGTGCAGAACTGTCGGGATCAGACAGCAGAATCACAAGAAGACAAGATCTTACACAGTGGCAGTGGCTACCAAAGGTGCTGCAACCGCACTTTGTAAAGCGGCCCTAATAAATATTCATCTTCATGCTCATGGAACACCAGGGATTCTGATCATTACACGGCAGAGGATGGACTTTTGGAAAATATTGAAAAAGTGACTCTATTAGCACATCAGGAAACCTGGATGGTCAATAACCTTGAACTAGATGGCAGACCTACTATCCACTGACAAGCAAATACGGGTCCTAATGGTAGATGGAAAGACAGTCTACTTATATCTGCCCAAAACTCTTACTATAAAGAAATTGGACTTAAGTACTGACTGTGTGATTGCAGGCTTTTGTCATGTAATGAACCCGATAACTAGACTTCACCTATATTCATTGTTAACGTTTATGACCCCCCACCCCCATGTAAGGAATATCACAGTAAGATGCTGGCTACGGTTGACCACCTATAAGGAAAATATATTAGTACGTCTCATGTTGTGAAATGTGGACATTTCAATGCTAAAATTCCAATCACTCTCCTCTGATTCTGATTTCTCTTCCTCGTGTTATTGGACGTCCATATGATTGTAAAGGTCTCTATATTCTCACAATCTCAGAATGTTAAATGGGCTATGTCCAACTGACTCCTCCAGTAGATTCACTAGGGTAAGTGAGATAAGTGTATTGACTATATTCTAATCTATCAACTAATACTCCCAAGTGTCCTAGACAATGCTCATACTGGTTAGAGAAGAAAGTCACCATGTTCCTCTATATGCTATCTTCAAGCTTGAAAATTGTCATCCTTTTCAAGATTCTGTAGGTATTCTGTCCATTAAGACTGGCTTAAATTGTATTAGCTGGAACTCTGCTAATCTTGACAAAGCTAAATTCAGTGCCAAGAAAATTCTTGGAGACCTAGTCACTTTAAAATCCTCTAGGGTATATAGTGCATTCGCTCCGTCTTGTAAACCTACTGCCATCTCTTAATATGAGACCGCAATAATACTGTCTCATGTTCTAGTGAATAGGAAAACCACTACTAATAATACAATTGCTAATCAGCAAAGACACCATAGTCGTAGGTATGACAAAGCTGTACATCAGGCCAACCTACAGCTAAGAGCTGACCTCAAAAACTGATTTGATTAAAGGATAGGGGGAAACATATTACCACCCTAGACAAGACTAGAAAATCTGACTACCAAAAATGGTTACGAGAATATTTCAGGGAAAATAGTTCTTTGGATATCTTCGGCCAATTGTGCTATCTTGGGAGATCAACAAACCTATTGGAGTATTGTGAAGAATTCCATGCAAACCCCCTTCTTAGTAAATGGTGCTTCCAAAAACAATTGGACAAATCACATTGGCAACACGATTGTTACCCCCAGATGGAGATTCTTCCTTGAGTTTCTCTTGCAGTAGATGAACCTATTTGCTTACGGCCCCGCAAATTGACAGACTTATAAAAAGTATAAAAACCTATACAGCACCAGGACCGGTTGGGTCCTGCAATGCATTATTAAAAAATATCTCACTTATTTTGGGCAGAAGTATTAAACAGGCAAGCTTACTGCCTGAAACATCCATGCAGGATTATTAACCATGATCCTACACTTGCACACAAACACCAGAGTTAAAGTATGCTTAGAACAAACCAAACCTGTTAGTGATTGGATCCCCACTTTAAAAGGGTGTTAAGCGGGGTTGCATACAGGCTCGCACCTTATTTAATTTATATCTGGCTGACTTGCAAGCTATTCTAAAATCCAATTACTTCTTTCCTTCTATACTTGGCACCGGTTCCATCCCCTTACTGAGATATGCAGATGATTTTGTCCTAATGGATTACACACAGAGAGTACTACAAGCCCAACAAGACTTGGTTGATACTCTCCCTATGCTCCTATGGTGCCTTTAGTAGCCTTAACATCAAGTAGAGACACTTGGGTGCTAGGTTTTGACTCAACTTGTGTAACACTGGGATATTTCTGGTCTGTTCTTATGGTTTCTTGCAGCAAGGTCATGGGAAGAGGAGGTGTTGCCCACACCATGTGCTTAGCTTGTGCTTAAAGAAAAATACTATTCACATTCTGGTTTCCAGTGGGTTACGTGCATTTTATTTGCGGGAGTTAATTGGTCATCCGACACGTTTTTCGTCCTTTTAGGGTCTTAATCAAGGCTAGTACATGGGTTCTCAGTGATCAGTTGGCAGATCTGTGTTAGTTGGCAGCCTTCGTTATAGGGTGCCTCGACTCCTTGTCCTGCTTGCTTTCTTGGATATCATCCCTGTTGTGCAATGGATCTGGCTTTTTGGCAAGCAGGACAAGGAGTGAACGCACCCCCTAATGAAGGCTGCCAACTAACACAGACCCTGAGAGGTCGAAACACGTGTTGGCTGACCACTTAACTCATACAAATAAAATGCACGTAACCCACTGAAAACGAGAATGTGAATAGTATTTTTTTAAGCGCAAGGTATCCAGGCCAAACTATGTTCAAGTCTTGAGATCAACAAAGACGAACTAAAAATCATGACCTTTGCTCCCGGTCGCAGTAAACTTAAACCTTACACCTGGTTCTTGAATAGCATCAAACTTGAGAGTTTCTTAATATAAGTACCTATGAATTATTGTAGATGACAAATGTTCATGGATAGTGCAGATGTACTCAGTCTGCACGAAGACCACTCAATAACCTGGCGCTCAATTTATTTTCGCACAAACACAGTGGACATACCATGAACTCCTATAAAGGTCTACTGATCCAAAATACTTCACTCTCTAATAACTGGAAATGTCGCAATTCAATTCCTAGAACCCTTTTATTGACACTGGCCCTGGGCTAAGACCATCTTATTCCAATTCTAGTCAACAGTTATCTTAATCATATTTATAAAACTGTGCTATTGTGGTCCGCACATACTAACATACAAGGCACGTTTTACTTTTACCTGCTACAAATGTTTAGTTCAAAGGATCCTTGTATCCAATATAACTGAGCGTGCCATAATCAACTTGGCCTGCACAACTAACAGTGCTCCTTACATCGCACACATTCAGCTTCACACTAATACACTTGCCTATCTAATTTCATTTCCCACCAATTTTACAGTACGAAAGTATCTCAAAATAACTTTTCATTTAGCTGAATCATTAGCGGTAGCAGGAGCTTGGCCCAGAATTCCACAGCAACACAAACTGTATAGCCTTTGTGGCGATGACACCATAGAGTCGATTAAACATCTACCGGTTGAATGTAGAAGTCTTGACTTTATTCACCCTTCATTACTCGGGGCATATACTAATGATATTACTCTGCCAACATCGACGATTCTCTGGGAGCGTTACATGGAAATTACATTAACTTGAACTCTACTTAAAGTTTAATGACTAAATGATAGAGATCTTAGACAAACTGTATTCTTAATTTGTGCATGCTTAGTGCTGATTCTCAGCTCTTCATGAGGAAATGTATATATTTATTTTGATACTGTTTCTTTTATTCTGAAAGTGTACATAAAGTTGTTTCAATGGATTGCCTTTCTCCTGCAGAATCCTCATCTGACCCCATCCAGCTCTGTTGCTTCGGAAATTTTCGACAGGGGGCGTAATGGACCTCGACCCGACCGTCGATCTGACTTCCTTGGAAATTTGGTCGTCGGCGCTGGACGTGACTTCGGGCGTCGTATAAATACCTTGTCACTATCGCCCCACACCTCAGTTCTTTTTTTCCGCACGCTAACACGCTGCTTGGATACACAGGAGACTTTGACTCATTTAATGTTTTCATCAGAAAAAGTTTTATTTTCTACAATTCCTCGACGCGAGATGTCAGTCTGGTATCGGGTTTCAAGCAGTGTTCTGACTGTTGCACCAAGATGTCCATCACTAACCCACACCAGTTGTGTCTCTGGTGCCTCAGCACGGGATTGATGGGTGTCCGTCGTGCACCAAAATGCAGCCCAAATCCCTTCACGATCGAGCAGCTAATCTTGATCTTGGTCGGCAGCCCTCAATGTCACTGGTGCGGTCGACGGTTAGGTCTTCGGAGGCCGAAACGGAGGGGCACACCCCTGAAAAAGAACATAGGCAGAAAAAGAAATGGTCCCACTTGACATCCTCGTCCCAAAAGAAGAAGAGGCGTCACTGCCACCGTTGGGACTCCGATTCGTCGACGGAAAAAGGTAAGCCATCTGCGTGGCCTACCACCCGCCAATAGTGGGAGGATTTTAAGTCCTCATTCTTGAAATGTTTGAGAAGCATGCTGCGCTTGGCGTGGCTCCCCGCCACCCTCCCTCCCCCACTGCAGGCTTCGGAGTCAAGACTGGCACTCGGCATTTCCGACCCCTCAGGTGCCCCGGTACAACGTCAGCACAGATACATCTTTCGACACCTAAAGAGGCCCAATGCAAGGCAGATCAACCCTGTGCATCCAAGGATGTCGATGCTACAGCATCTTGTCATCCATCGACACCGGCATCCACCATATTGGCGTCGAAAGAAGAAACCCTCGACGTTGCTGTAACCTTCACACTGGAACCCGGGTCTGAATTTTTCGATACTATGGGCGGTATCTTCGGCGATATTGGTGCCGATGATCAGGGGGATGCCGACCCCTTTTACTTGGGTACAGCAGGGGTTGATTATTTTGAAGATCAAAATCAGCTTTTACAGCTAACTGAAGGCCTCCTTGATGCCAGCGTTCTGGACACCTCGCCAAACTTCAAATTTCAGTAATCCCAGCCCTATGCTCATAATATGTCTAAATTCAGGGCTTTAGTAGGAAGGGTTATTGATAACCTAGGACTGCATTTGTTAGGGGCGCCAGTACAAGGTTATGACCTTACCGATACTTTAGATGAAACTCTCTCACCACAGAGCGCAATATGCCTTTAAACCCTGCCATTGCTGATCATTTAACAATTCTGTGGCAGTATCCATGTTCTATTCCTCCTGTCAGCTCCACCATTTCCGGGAAATATAGGCCGGCTAGAGGAAACCCTTTATTCCTCTCCTCTCACCCTTCCCTGGAGGAGCTTGTTATGCAGGCTGCCACTGTCTCATCTAGACCGGCATCTTCCACTCCCACTCTTCCTCCCGGCAGGGAAGCAGAAAATGTTGATGCATCAGCAAAAAAAGCATTCACTTCGGGCAGTATGGCCCTTAAGGCTACAAATGTGGCAAGCAGTTTGCCAAGTACTCCTTTGGTCTATGGACCGCAGTTGAGAATGCTGCGCAGTATGTCCCTGAAGGAGAGATGCGCAAGGGCTTCCTACAGCTAGTGGAGGGTGGGAAAGAGATGGCCAGTCAGTTGCTCCATACGGGCCTGGGCATTGAAGACTGTGTGGGCCTGATCTAATGCGTCAGCAGTAATGCTAAGAAGGCAGGCCTATTTAAAAACATCTGGCTTCTCGCCTACTGTCCAAGTTAAACTTCTGGACGTGCCCTTTGAAGGTGATCTTCTGTTTGGCCAGAAAGCCGATGATTCCTTAGAAATATTGAAGGAATATGAAATTGCTGCAAAGTCTTTAGGCCTAGCTGCCAGCCAGCCAAACCTGCCTTCAGCTTTGCCTCTTGGGCACTGGGCTACAGGCGGTATCCTCCTCATGGCAGGAGAGCGCAACTCCCACCTGGCAGGCAAGAGCAGAAGCGTTTCAAGCACTCCGGAAGGGGCACAGGTGCTTCTAGAGGCCAACAAGCAGTGTCAGCGGCGACCCAGCCTCCGAAGCCACTTTGATTTCCCATCTCACAGCGCACCGGTTGGAGGACGGTTGATGGAGCATTTTTCTCCAGTGGCAGAGAATTACTAATTCCGATGCCTGGGCTCTTCAGCTCATTTGTACTAAAACCACAGTACAGACCCCATCCACCCCCAATCCAACTGGGACAGGAGCATCAGGAAGAACTGAGAGCCCTGTTGTTGAAGGGTGCAGTGGAAGAGGTACCGCCCGAGCAGAGAGGATCGGGTTGGTATTCCCTGTATTTCCTGGTACTCAAGAAGGGAGGAGGTCTCCGTCCCATTCGGACCTCAAGGTCTTGAACAATTTCTTGAGGAAAGACACATTTAGGATGGTGACATTGAGAGAGATTCTCCATGCTCTCCAACTGCAGGACTGGCTGGTGTCCATAGACCTAGAAGACACTTATTTCCATTTGCCGATCCATCGAAAGCACAGGAAGTTCCTGAGGTTCACCATAGGGGATAGGGGATATGCACTATCAGTTCAAGGTTGTAATGCTCACCTGCTATCCACGGGGACGTCACTCAGGCTGTTCTGACCTCTTACGACCTCGAACCCTTTTCTGGAGGCTATTCGACTGGAGACTGTTCCTTGTTTTCTTGGATAGCGTGCTCTCTGGCCTGCTTTCAGCGCAGGGGCGCGTTGATTGATGCGGGCTCGTTGCTGCCTAGTTACTTCACTGGTAAGAGTCCGACAGGTAAGTATAATGAGTCTTTTGAACAGTTCTATAACTTCGCCCCTTTCCTTCCTTAGATGATGGCCGGTGTCCGGGGATGGCGGCGTGCTGCTGAGATGAGTAGCGCTGAAGGTGAGCGAGAGCGCGATGCACACCTTTCGTATTTGCATTGAAATGAGTTCTTTTTCTGTGTCTTTTAGGTGCCGCAACGTTTTCAGCGTGGATGCCGGTTATGAAGAACAAATGCGGTGGGTAAGCGTGGTATGCGGCGCGTCTAGATGTCTCCACGCTAACCTGGAGTGTCTTTTCCCTCTTGCAGATGGATGAGAAGTTCCGGAGACAGAGTTCCCCCAGAGCGGCTGGGATTCAGGTAAGCGTTTGAAGCTTGTACAGTATTTAAAAATAAGCGAAGATTTGCAGAATGCTTACTAATGCCTTTTTTCTGTTCTTTTCCCTTTTCCTTCGGAAGCGGCGTGCCGGGATGGGAATGACACCGCCGAAGATGCCCGCAGAACAGGAGGAGCGATGAATGATGGGCAGAAGCGCCGCAAGGTAAGGCTGTTCCTAACGGTGTTCTTGTTCTTGCAGGAGCTGAGCGCAGAAGAAAGATGCAGGCCTACTGGAGACCGATCAGAACACGGTGAGTGCCACGCTGCAGGTGCAGAAAACGCAAAGCATGTTTCTCAGCCTGGGTGTGGCTTAAATAGTCTCTGGGTATCCCAGGTTTCTCTGAGCTGAACCACACCCAAAACACTAGACCGCACATGCAGTCTGGGAACCGAAATATGTGGGGGCATCCATCTTGTCCCCATCAATGCACTACAAGTCCAATCCCCAATGTTATCCTATGGAAGTGAGTGAGTCTGGTGCCACAAGCACCAAGTTTGACTCCAAGTGGGTCTTTGGAGGGATGGAGAGGCCCTTAAGGGCCATGTAGGTGATCGTGGCCTGGCTCCAGCATGACATCTTGGAGGGCTGGGGACATGAGGGGCAGGAATCATGACAAAGGTGCTTCCCTTGGGTCTAACCTCTGCCTCAACGGTCTTCACCAAGATCATGGTGGTAGTTGCGTCTCACCACTGGAGATCCAGGGTCCATGTGTTTCCATATCTGGACGACTGGTTGATCTGCAGTACACGTCTTGTCCCATTTAGAGGACACCTGCTTGCTGCTGCACAGGTTGGGCTACTCCCTAAATTTAAAGAAGTCCCAAATGACGCCAGTCCAGCGGCTCCAGTTCAAGCCTTCCCTCTCGAGGAGAGAGTACTCCGCTTTACACAAATGGTTAACTTGTTCCAGAACCATGCCACTCTACCAGCGGCTTCCTTCCTCTGCCTCCTAGGACTCATGGCCTTCTGCATTTTTCTAGTGCCAGAGGCCATGTTGCGCATGAGATCCGCTATGCCCCCTGTCAAAAATGTGCGTATGAGATCCCTGTAGTGGCACCTGATGGGTCAGTGGTCTCAGTACCTCAGCACTATCTTGGATCTCCTCCGGGTCAACGACCTGGGTGGTCGGCGGACCACAACAGTCTGCTGGCTGGGGAACCCTTCTGGCCTCCTTGGCCTCAGACCCGAGTAGTCATGGATGCATCTCGGAAGGGGTTGGGCAGCTCACTGCGAGGATTTGTAGGCGAGTGGCCTCTGGTCTGCAATGTAAGCAAAGTGGCACATCAACAGGCTGGAGTTGCAAGCTATCAGGCTTGCCCTGAAAGCATTCACCCCATCTCTGCAGGGGAAACGTGTCCTCGTTATGACAGACAACACACTGGCAGTGCACTATCTCAACAAACAAGGTGGTTTGCAGTGCCGCACTCTCTGCACAGAGGCGATTGTGCTTTGGTTCTGGTTGCTGGAGAACCAGAACCCGGTCTCAGCAGTTCGTCTGGTGGGCACAGAGAATAACTTGGCGAATGCTCTGAGCAGGCAGTGCACAGTCTCGCACAGAGTGCCAGGAAGTCCTAGAGCAGGTCATCTTTCTCGGGGGTACCCCAGCAGTGGATCTGTTTGCAAAGGAGTCCAACAGGAAGTGCAAACAGTTTTGCCCAAGGGAATTCCCAGTGAATGGTGCACTGGGGGACGCGTTTCTGGTGCATTGGACCTTCCCTCTCCATTATACATTCCCTCTGATTCCTGTCATTTCATGGATTCTCCAGAGTTTGAGGAGGCTTTGAGCGACCATGATCTTGATCACCCTGGACTCAGCGAGGAGAACGTGGTACTCCAACCTCTTGGATCTGTCCACCTCACCGGTTGCTTCTGCATCTGGATCTCCTAACCCAGTTGGCAGGTCGGATACTCCACCTGATCCCAGAATCCCGCAACCTACATGCATGGCGCCTGAGAGGATGAGTTATGATGACTGGGACCTCTCTGAGAACGTACTTGAGGGGTTGCTGGCTGTGCGCATACTGCCTATAAGATGTTTGTATGTGTGCAGATGGAGAAGATTTGAGGCGTTGTGCAGGGAATGCGAGATTAACCCACCACTACAGTGATTGTTGCTTCTGTCACTGGCCTCAGCAGGCCTTCAGGCCACCACAGTCAAAGGTTATTTGGCGGCCTTGTCTCTGTTTTAGAGATCCCTGGATCAAGGTTAATTTTTTATGATCCCGCTGATCGCACAATTCCTGAAAGGGCTTGTAAATAAGTTTCTGCCAACTCATTTTGTTTCTGGATTGGGACCTTAATCTGTGCTAACATTTCTGATGGTGGCTCCTTTTGAGCCTATGCATACTTGTCCCTTTCCAGGAGAATGTCTCACTCAGGGTAAGGCCTGGCTTCCTCCCCAAGGTTGTCTCAGAATTCCACTTGTCGCAATCCATCGCCCTTCTGGTCTTCTACCCTCCTCTGCACCCTTCTAAGCTGGAGAAGCAGTTACATCGCCAAGACCCGAAAAGGGCTTTGAGTTATTATATTGCGAGGACAGTTGATTCCAGAAGAGCTGATCAGCTCTTCGTGTCCTTTTCCTTAGCCCGTACGGGCTTGCCCATAACCAAGCAAACTTTATCCCGCTGAATAATGTTCTGTATAGCGGAATGCTACCAGTCTGCTGGTAAGGAATTACCGGCAGGCATCAGGGCCCATTCGACTAGGGGAGTCTCAGCATCAATAGCATTACAGAGGGGAGTCCCTGTTTGGTATATTTGTCTCACTGCAACATGGTCATCCCTTCTTACCTTCCTACCTTATAGTCTGGATGTGGCTCTTACAGCTGATGCACGTTTTGGCAGGGTAGTGCTGCAAAACTTATTAGTCTAACTTTCTGCCCGCCTCCTTCATCTACTGCTTTGGGAGTCTATCAGATGAGGAATCTGTGGGAGAAAGGCAACCCATTCAAGGAGAAATTTACCGACCGTAATGTTCTTTCAATGGATTCTTCGCCCGCAGATTCCTCATCTCCCCTCCCATCCAACCCCACTCAAAGTCGGTGGTTGGTGCGCATCTTCTCTTTCATGTTGACTTGGTGATGGTCCTCTGAGTCCGTTTTCTGTCTTTCCTGCCACATGCATCCCTTATGCAGAGCTTCATAGAAGGTACATTTCTCTGCACCACTGCCAGCAAACCCTCTGATTTTGGACGCCTCAAAGGTTCACGGTTAGTCCACACTATTGTCATGGGCCTTCCATTAGAACCCAGGAGAGAGAATGTACATAGTGGGTATCATTTATATTAGAATTCTCCTACGCAGTTAGCATTAGACCAACAAGTACTTATGGCAATAGTGGATATGGTTAAGGCACATTGGGTAAAATCTAATTCCATCCCAGCAGCTGGCAAATATTTTTAGAGGAAATGCCAGCCAGGTCAAGCTGATCCCAGTTTTCTGTCCACACGTCGCACTGGAAAGCCTGTTTGTGAAAGCCTCCAATGTACGTTTTAAGATGACTGCCTTTATCGCACACCCTCCAGAAAAAGTATAAAATTTAGCACAGTGGGCAACAACGTTTTTTCACCTAACAGTTTGGCCTTTACGGATTCTAATTCCACTTGTTCCATTGCCAAATATGTACTACTTCTAATGGATTCCTTCCTCCCACAGATTCTTCATCTGATATACCAGTTGCATACGGATTAGGAGCCCTCTAGGGCCCTTCCTAGGGGCTTGGGCAAATAGGACCTGACTGGGAGCGACTCCCCTTTAGGGGACAAGGACTTACATTGCCATAAGGCACTCCCTTCAATGAAGACAGTGTCTGCTTATATGGGTGCTTATATGGGAATCGAGTAATGTGCGAGTACCACTATATTGCCTATAACAAGCAGTGACATTGTATTCTTCTCGTTGGCTTTGGACAATGCTGGAGGTATTCTGAATATAAATAGGAACACATTATTTACCTGAAGCAAAGTAGCAAATGTAAAAGGACGAAGGAGAAAGAGAGAGCGAGAGACGGAGAGAGAAAATAAATATCCAGCGTGGAGCCGAGCCTCTGGTGACACGACATCCAGGAGGAGTGGAGTCGTGCAGTAACACACAGCCGGCTGTAGGGCGAACACAGGGAGCAGAGAATAAAGGGTGCCAGAAGACCGGCAGTACATGTGGTGGACGAGCCGCTGTAGAGACTGAGACAGAAAAGCCGTGTCCACTGGTGGGGTGACCACGCTGAGGCTGTAGTGGGACTCAGAGCCTGCTAACAAACAGACACCAGAATCCTGCCAAGGATCATAGCCTCAGGTCTGTGTTAAGACACAACGACCACTGGAGCCAGTAGCAGCAGAGGGTCCAGCGAAGCGGTACCCACATGGAGAAGACAACCAGAGGTTAACCGAGGAGCAGTTGGAGTGGTGCTCGCAAGCCGAAGAGAGAAGCAGCCCTGGGAGAGTTAACCCGTGTAGACACCAACTCCAGGGAGCAGACCCGACACAGAGACAGGTAGCAGGGTTGCTTGGGTAATTGGAAGATGACTGAAATGAAGAGAAGTAAATATAAGTATGGTTACGGTAACCCAAGGAACCCGAAATAAAGAGCACTGTATATAAAGCAGCGACAAGGTCAAGACTTGATACAGCTCATGAGGAGTATGAAGGGGTGAATTATAGAACTTTTTTGGGAGATTAAAGATGAAGACATTTTCGCCTGCAGCCGATAAAGGAACTTGGGTGAGATGTTATTATTGATCACTTTTTTTTTTTCATGGATCTGCGAATGGCTTTTGGAGATCAAAGCCAATGACCTTGGACGGGAAAGGCCCATCAACCAGTATCAGAAGCCTCTGTTTATTTAGGTGGTTTTCAATAGTGGTAGGGTTAGATAGAAAGTAGGTTTTGACAGAGAAAATTCTTGATATCTTTAGAGGACGGACGAGCACCCTTTAGTTGAGGGAATGCCCTCGTAGCAATAGGGATAGTGAAGCCATTCTTTATCATTTAAAAATAATCATCTTTGAAATATCTTCTTTTGGTCTGCCTCCTCCTTCTAGTTGTTAAGTATTTCAATCAAGTTCAATATTTTGAGTGATATACCACTCATATCACACCCCTTCTCAAATACTCCAGGTCACGATGGACCAGGAATCGGGCTGGTTGGTAAAGGTAATATTTATTTAAAATTCAAATCAAACATATGCTTTTATGGAGCAGCAATCATCAATGTGATAATAACAGATAGGAAGGTATGTAATGCACTTAAATTCACTCTTTAGCAACACAGAAGGAAAACCCCAGAGAAAAACACTTTTGGCTTGTCTGGAAAGATAGCACTTAAGTTAGGATTTCCCCCTGCAATAGTCCTCAACCCACAAATAAACAATTCTAACTAGATCTAAGGAAGCAGCAGGCAATCGGGGAATAAGGAATAGAAAACAGAATTTGAATCCAGCCTCCCCTCCCCAAGCAAGAGAGAAAAACGAATTTGAAATCTTAGACTTTAAAATGACATTCGGAAATGGCTGTGTAAAACAATGAATGTGTGCAAAAATCCTTACATCAGTACGAATTTCTATGGGAGCAACATTGGAAAGATACTAACAATCATGAGCTACAGTTTGAGCTAAAGTAAACACTTTCAATCTGAATGGAAGGTTGAAAATTATTTAAAATCACACATCTAAAACTTGGCAAAATTGTGGATTCCCATGCGGTTTTGTGTTGGGATGTGGCTATAGGTCTTAGATATAATCCAGAGTTGAAATGAAGTCTCTAGCTATTACATTGAGGAAGATATGCAATGTTGAATGAGAGGCGTTTTTTTTTAGAAAAAACGGGTAGTGAAAACAGAAAAGAAACTCAGTTTAACAAAATATTTACTATAGTTTTACTCTGTGCTAGAGCATTCCAGCCAGAATACCAACGAGGGACACAGTAAGCTCTAGAGTTAATTCATGACTTGAACACTAGATCCCCAGTGTCCGCTCCGGCGGAACCATACAGATCACTCGAAGTAGGATTGATAGTTTAAGAATTACACAAGATGAAAATGACTAAAGAAATGGTGCTTAGCAAGAGAAATCAAGAACAGGATTGCAATAAGGATTCTGACAATGTTGCACGTTATTAAGGTAAAGACAAGATGGTTTAGAGATTGGGATAGACAAGGCAAGGAAAGTTATGCTATGGTTTACTATGATTCCTATTAATACTTACAGTCCACTTTAATTTAGGATTTTGGACCATTGAGGGTTCTGGTCATCACACGGATCGGGTCTAACCAAGTACAGCTGGGCAAATTGGGTGGGACAGGATCATCTAGGCCGTTCTGGTCACCAGACTGCACTGGACTGGCTCTTCTGGTTACTGGAGACTGAAAATCAGTGGGATTGTGAGTTTGCAGGGATGCAACTAGTAGTGGCAAGCCAGACTGCATCAGGATGCTTCCCTTGGGTTTTTGGGATTTTTAGAATTTGAGGCCTAGCTGAAAAGGGGTTCAGCAATGCATAGGCATTGGCTTTGCAATGAAATCTGGAATCAGGATCAAGTAGGATGAAGAAATCGGGAACAGGACACCACTCATCAAATCGGGAAGAAAGTCAGGAACCTGTGTCTGTCTGTGTGCTGTCAGGTTCCCTTATTTATCATGCCAAATGACATCACTACAGTATATGGCAGGGGCAGGCTTACTACCCACACCCATAATGCTAGGATTGGGCAAGAGCATAGTTTCTGCCTTGCTCTTTGCTGAATGGATCACAGAAAAGGATATCATGTTTATGGGATGATTTTTACAATGACTAGAAACCTCCCCTTGCTACTGGAACCAAAATGTAACTTTTCCACAAATACATATTTATACAGTTATAACTTCTGAGAAAATCAGATACACAGGTTACATATTTTGTGGGTCATATTTCAATCCAAACCCCAAGTCTGTGGGACCTGGTTTAGCTTTTCTGCTACATTTTGGCAATTTTAACCATGAAAGATTTGGCCTAAAATTTCCCAACTTTGTACACAGATGCACATTTACCCTTGGAATGTGTGTACAAAATGTCATGTTTGCAATATCAATACTTGAAGTTCAGTTACAATATAGGCTTTTAAAACCAACAGCAATTCTATTGTAACTAAATGAATTTTTTTCTTTTCCCAACTGCAAGCAAATGTCAATTCCTTTGAAGCAGGATGAGGGGCCTCTCTTTTGATTGAAGGTTACTGTCCCTCACACTTGACAGCTAGAGTCTCAGCCTGCTATTGTTCCAGCCTGGAGCAAAGACGAATGTCTGATGCGAATGGGGAAGTCCCTTTGCCCTGGCTCATTGAAAGCCTCCAAGCTAGCAATTAGCCTTTCCTGTTCCAGAAGTTTGAGGTGCCACCCTTTCTCAGCGCTAGCAACTTGCAGAGAAAGCTTTTTTTTTTAATATAGTTTGCTAACTCAGCTTGGGTTTTAGCTTTGATTTTCTCCTTTTAAATCTTAACTTTAAACCCATAGAATTAAAACAGTTTGTGTATTTTTAACAGTAACAAATACTTTTACATTTCTAAGTAATCAGACCTTTACACAACAATGTACTTTTAAATAGGCGATATTTCCCCCTTCAGTCAGGAAAAAGCACATTTAACTATTTCTTTAAATTCGGTTTTCATCTCCAGCAAATATACACTTTGTGCAGCTATAGTTCTTTTCTTGAGTGCTGGAGTTGTTTTGCAGCATGAATACAGTTACATGCATCTATTTAGAGTCTTTCTCTGGACAGCTGATTCTTGATACTTGTAACGCTCACCTGATTCCCGCAGAGGCGCCGGTCTTGACTGGGTGAATGCCGTATCTTCAAAGGTGATGTGTAACACAGGGTTGGCTCTTTGGGCTGGACCTCTGTGCACTGTATGTCTGACTCGAAGAGTAAGATGTCTGCAGATAGAAAATATGGGATTAATGAACTGGGGTTATTGGGTGCCTCTCTCCTCTTCCCTTTCTCTTCTCCTGTAGAACCCCAAAGGTTAACGCCCTCACCTTAGGTAAGTGAACGCCGAGCTCTCCATCTGCCTCGGGGCAGGGTGCCGTAACCAGTTTCTTCACTGGATAAGGGTGCAGGCCTCTTGACCTCAGAGGACTGCTGTCCGTCGTTAACTGCACGAACGGTAAGTTCTGGGCACTTCAAATGTCTTAAAAGTCTTTTGTAATGATATCTCTTGTTTTGCAGGGTTCCGGCGATGGCGGATGGCGGGCTGATGAGAGTTGAGGATCGAACCCGCGTGAGGAATAGAAGTGCATGGAAGCACGTAAGTAAGCGCTTGTAGCCTGCTTCACGATGCGCACTAACTGTCCCTTTTATCTTGCAGGTACAAGTTCGGAGCTTTAGAGAAGCTGAAGGGTGCTGGAATACCCACTGGATTCGGCGTGGGAAGGAGTAATGGCACGTGAGTAATAAAGTTGCCCAATGTCTTTAAACGCACCTTCTTTTGTCTTTCAGATGCGGGATGCAGCGCCGAAGGCCTCCGGAGCGTGCGAAGAGCTGGTAAGCTTTTGTCTTTCAGATGCCGGAATGCAGTGCGAAGACCTCCGGCGCATGCGAAGAGTAGGTAAGCCTTTGTCTTTCAGATGCCGGAATGCAGCGCGAGGCGTTGGTGACAGCCGATGGACCAGGTAAGAGATGCGCTGCCACTGAAGACCGTAGTGCTAACCTGTTCTTTCTTTGTCTTTACAGGTGCTGCTGAAGACTGGATTCCAGGATGGTAAGCCTTTGTTCCCTTAGGCCAAGGATCAGAAGCAGAAGACACGATGAGCGTTCTGCTGCAGAGAATGCAGAATAACACAAAGCAAGATTCATCCATCGGGTGTGGTTTAAATAGCCTCCTGTAGTGCTTAGGTGTCTCCTTCCACAGCCACGCCTAGGTAAGAAAAGAGTTCCTGCTTTCCAGAAGAGTTCCATTATTCTGAACCTAGGGAGTGGCTCCTGCCCCACCCAACAGGAAAAGTAGTCTCAAACAGAAGAGGATCAGGGGTTCAACTGGCAGGTAAGTAAGCAGCATGGTCTGCTGCAGGTAAGTCCACCCAAGCATTATGAGCCCGGCGCTTCCAGCGCTGGGACTGGGCATCTTTATGAGCCTGGTGCCACTGGCGCCAGGACAGGGTCCAAAAGGTCCCAATTGGGACTGGCTGGCACTCGGAACCGGGGTTATGGGTCTGCTTCCAAGGGAGTCGGGCAAGTCCTGATCTTTTGGAAGCAGAGATCATGACAATACTGTTGCAAAGAAAATGGACGTGTTTCCCATCTAAAATGAAAACAAAACCCCTGGTTGATTTTTCAAGGATACATTTGACAGGAGCTGTCATTCAAATGAGGCCAGGTTCCTCTGAGACACAATGAATGATCCTGGGCATTGCAGGGCCTTTTTACTCACAGTGGTTCATGAGAAATTGATGAATTTAGCGCGAAGCGGCACTTTTAAGGTTGAAAAAGTGTCATTTTAAAGAGACATTTTGAGGTTTTCAGCAAACTAATGCTACCTCTTTCACTTCTCTCCATGGTCAATGTTGCAGAGCACACTGGCACATTCCTGCAGTGAGTACAGTGTTCCACCCCACTGTTAGTGAGAATTCTCTGTTTAGGCTGAATTTCCTAACCTAGTGAGTCCCCTAGTAGCTTTGTTGGATGTTTGGGGTTTATTTTTTTCTCCTACCAAGAGTGAGACTCTTTTACCCTCACTCTTGGACATGATTTGAGTGCATCTCTTTGATTCTATATGTGTTTAATGGGCTATGGGGTCTTTTACTCCATAGGGTTTCATGTGTTTTTGTGATGTGTGTTACACAGCACCCTCAGTGCAGTAACACAGGGGTGTCATAGTGACCCCCCAGTATAGACTCCATACCCTGGGACTGACTACTGTCTCCCAGGGCATGTAAAGTCACCATTGACTTTACAAGTCTCAAAATCTGAACAGAACCAGTACAAACCATCATATTGTGGACGTACTGGCCGGGGCAATTCGATTGCCCCGGGGTCTGTTAGTCGAGGGGGCACGTCTCTGTCCCCCCTAATTGAGTTTTGGCTGGTGGCAGTGGATACTACTTTTTATATTCGACCGCGAATATATCCATATTGGATTTCCCATTGTTCGAGGCTACCAACTTTAATTATTTAATTCCTGTAGCCTCGAACATACCGCTGGTTTATTTATTTAATATTAATTCTCCGGTTGGTATTTTCTGCCAGAACTCGGTTCTAAAATGGCGTTTGTGTTCGCTTCTGTGACTCCAACCCAAGTTGAGCCCTTTGTTCCAGAAGCCCTCCAAAGTGGTGCCACTCTGTCTGGGGTACTTAGGAGGGGTGGAGGGGGATTTAGGCACCCTGGACTGAGTTGCCTAGGCAACTCAAGTCGCACTCCATCCTGATTGGCCCAAGTGGTGAGCCGGCCGGCTCACCACTTAGCATGTTTGAGTGACAGCTAGGCTGAGTGAATGGGGGTTTTCTACATAAAAGCAGGGCTTTGGGGACTGGAACTTCAGAAGTCGCCACAGGGCCTAAGAATCCGACGAGGGAGAAGCTGAGCCGACCTGCTACGACGACACCACCGGTGGAGCCCTGCTGAACCGTCTCACCACTTTTCCCAACGACAGAGGAGATCTCCAGCCCGGAGAGTCTCCTTCCTTTGACTGGTGGGGATAACCAGTCTGCTTCCTTTTTTGCTTCCTGGAACATCTCGTGGCCGCCTTGCCTGTGCAAAGCACCCCGGCAACCGGGATACCACGTTTTACCACTACCGCGAACCAAAGGGTAGTACCTTTAACCGGAAAACTCCACGGCTGGTTTCTTCCCTGGCAGTGCAACGACCTCCATCTTTCCTCCACGTCAAGATCTTCTCTTCCTCTGGACGACGCCGCGACTTGCACCCGCTGCCAGGAACAAGTGCCCCCGCTGGAGGATCCTTCCCACATAAGGTACCGTGTTCCGCCTGGCTTCCCTTGCAACCGACTGTACGAGGTAGATTTAGCCCCTGGCTTTCGACCCAGGGTTAGCCTGGGACACCCTGGCTAAACTTTTCTGAGCCTAACTAAAACCTTTCCGAACTCCCTGCAAGACTTTTTAAGCCTGTTGTCATTGTGTGATCTTGGGTGCATTTGTGCCCTGTTCTCTCCAAGAGTGGGCCCTGCTCATGGACTTTGGCTCACAAGTAACTTTTGACTTTCCTGCCTTGCTTAAGAGTTCCTAAGTATTAGTGTGCTGTATTTTCCTACATTCTTTCTTTTTCCCTCCCTTTTTTGTTAACTTATTGGAGTGCTATCTATAGTTAAGCGCTCACCTCTGTCTGGAAATAAGTGGTGTTAACTAAGACTTGTCTGATAAGGAATAAGGAGTGTATATATAATAATAGTAATTGTGTTTAGAGTGATTTACAATAATAGTGCTTGAGTGTTTCAATAAGTGTTTTTAAATAAATAATTATATACCTTGATACCAAAGCTCTGGTCAGTGTTTGCTTGTGCTATTGTATCCGAGTACCTATTGTGTATACTTTGCATACTGCCTAACTCTTCTTGAGGGAAGTCTGACTGCTCAGCCACAGCTACCAGGTAAATCTGGGTGGTGCAGACTGCTACCAAGTGGGTTTACTGCCAACACCTGTAGTCTTAAATCTTTTGCAGTGGTACCCAAGGGAACTGCACAGGTGTCTGCCTAACACCCACCTGAAATGTGCAGTTTAGAGATCTTGGCGTGCACAGGAGTCAGCGCTGCCATTGTGTGCTGTTTCTTGCACCAATGCAGTAAAGTGATGTAGTGAAGCACGGCTGAGTGGGTCAAAATATCCCACATGGTTTCCCACAGTACCCCCTGTGGACCACTCCCACAAGCCTACGGGCTCAGGTCTGACCAGAAGACTGCTGAGGTATACCTCAGCACAGACAGGCCCCACTTTCGGGCACTGAGGCCTCGACTCTGGCCTAGTTCTTGGTGCCGATCGGCATCATTGACACTGTGGCTCCATGGGAAAACGCTCCACTCCTGTATGGCATCTTTGATGAGGCGGGTGACCAGGTTCCCTTTGGGTTGGAATCCTTGGTTTCAAGGGAGCCGAGAGATTTCCCTGAGGAGTTCTACAGGGAAGGTGAAGATGTAGCGAGACTGGCCGAAGTCCTGCAGGTCCCCAGTGGCCTCAATACTTTACCAGAGATTGACATTTTGCCAGCTCTCACCCCAAGAAAGCCACAAGCCGCTTTCTAGGAACTGATGGCTAAGGTAGCTTGTATTCTGGGGCTTTCAGTTCTGTCCAGGTTCAATACGAACTGTGCAATATCTTGGATGATGCCCCCAAGAAGGAGACACTCCTGCCCTTCAATGTGTCTGTAGAGGCTCCGGTGCTGGAGGTGTGGGAGAACCCTGCCTCTGTTCGATAAGGAAACTGGTGAAGAAGCACCATTCCGCCCCATTGGACATGGTGTTTCTCTCCTCTTGTGATTCACCAGAGAGTTTGGTGGTTCAGACCACGACGGCTAGCCTGAAGGCCTCCACCTTCCCTTTCCTTACACCAGACGGGGAAAGTAAGAGGCTTGACACCTGGGATAAGAAGATGTTTGCATCGGGCAGTCTTGCCCTGCCTGTTGTGAGTGAATGCCTCTTGTGCCATGACAAAGTTGTCTTTTGGCCTTTCGGCGGCTGTGGGCAATGTGGTTGAAAAGATCCCTAAAGGAGAGTTGAGGGACTGTTTCCTGTCCTTAGTTACTGGTGGCAAGGAGGCTGCCCACCAGATGATGAAATCAGGACTGGACACTGCGGTTGTGTGGACAGGTCCATGGCCACGGGCACTGTGGTTAGACGCCACTCTTGGCTGACGACATCAGGATGTGCAGCCAATTTTCATGGCTAAACTGTTGGACATGCCTTTCGATGGCCAAAATCTTTTTGGAGCTAAAGCTGATGACGCCCTCCAGAAGGTCCAGTCATCAAAGGCAACACCTAATTAATTGGGGATGCAGTGCAACAGCCATCCGCACAGTCATTATCTCAGGGTAGGGGTTTTTGTTCCTCCCCCGCTGATGCCTCAAGTGGCTGTGGTCAGTCTGCCCAAGATAGAATGCAGCGCAAGTGCTTCCTGAGACATAGAAGTACCTAGAGGGGTGACACGGCTTCAGCCGCCATCCCTGCTGCACCCCAGGGTGCAAAGCCTCTGTGACGGGCTATGACACTCAAGACCATGGGGTGGTGGGAGGGCTTTCCCTGGTCAGCGCGAAACAGTCAAGCATCAAGTCTATTGCTTGGGCCTTAAAGGTCATTCAACAGGGGTATTGGCTCCCATTCCTGCAGCACTTCTTTCAGGATTACAGCCCTCAGGCCACCCCCTTGATTCTAGGTCCGATCCTGCTGTAGGAGGTCTGTCAGCTTCTGTCAAAGAATATGGTTGAGCTCGTGCTGTGAATGAGGCAGGGGGATTGGCACTCCACCTAATTACTTGGACCGAAGGACGGTGACTTGGATCCCATTCTGCATCTACGGCTGCTGAATTTGTTCCTGCGCATGGACAAGACCGAGAGGGTTACACTGCTTCAGATCCTGCAAGCCCTCGATCTACAGGACTGGTTGGTATCGCTAGACCTTCAGGATGCCTACTTCCTGTGCTTTCGATGAATCAACACGTGGAAGTACCTGGGATTAGTGGTTGGCCAACATCACTACCAGTATAAAGCCATGCCGTTCTATCTTTCTTTGGCTCCCAAGGTTTTTACCAAGCTGCAAGCAGTAGTGGTGGGTCGCCTGATGAGGGAGGGCATTCATGTCCTTCCTTATCTTGACGACTAGCTCATCTGAGCTTGTTCCCAAGATCTAGTATCAGAGCATCTACTCCGCACATGCATTTTATTGCACAGCCTGGGCTTTTCCATGAACTTCAAAAAGTCTCGGGTTTCGCTGTCCCAGTGCCTCCAATTGGATCAGATAGGCAGTGCTTTCCCGCCCGAGGACCGAGTGGCAAACATATCTCAGATGGTCAATGTCCTCCAATCCCAGGAACAAGTCCCAGAATCGGCTTTACTGGGCCTCATGGCCGCCTGCATCCTAGTGGTGCCGGAGGTGAATCTGCGCATGATCGGTTCAGTGGCTTCTCCATTGCCAATGGTTGCTGTTTCAGGACACTTGTCAGTCCTTTTATAGGTCTCGGATCAGGCGGCTCAGGATCTTGCGTGGGTGGGCCATATGGGACAACTTGCTGAGAGGCATGTTGTTTCGTCAATCTCTGACTGGTTGGGCTGTTCACCTGTCAGATCTGACTGTGAGCGGACTGTGGTCTCCCGCGTACTCTCTGGAACATATCACCTTGCTGGAGGTGAGGGTGATCAGGCTGGCCCTGGTCGCTTTCCTCTCCTCTGTGAAACGCAACACTGTGCTGGGCCTGACGGACAACACATTGCCCATTCATTACCTGAACAAAGAAGGTGGTGTAGTGTTCTTGCCTCTAATCAGAGAAGCAATGCAACTGTGATTCTGGGCTCTGCAGAACAGTGTCACTCTGACTGCAGCTCATCTGACCGGAAGAGAGAATGTAACAGCAGATGCCTTGAGCAGGCGGTGTTCGGCCTCCCACCAATGTTAGCTGTGCCAGGAAGTTCTGGAGGAGATCTTGTCATTTTGGGGGACTCCTTAAGTGGGCCTCTTAGCTTCCAGTGTCAACAGGAAATGTGCGTTGTTCTGCTTCAGGGAATTTCCTTGTCATAGAGCTCTGGGGTACGCATTGGTGGTTGAATGGACTTTTAACCTCTTTTATGCTTTCCCGCCAAACCCTGTCATTCCACTGGTTCTCAGGCGATTGCGCCTGTTCGTGACCACGTTGATCCTGATTGCTCCGGATTGGACCCATAGAACATGGTATCTGGAGTTGCTTGGCATGGCCACCCGCCATCCCTGGCGCCTGCCGAGGAGAGGAGAGTAGAGTTATTCTCCCAGTCAGAGGGGCAGGTCCTCCACATGACCCTCAGTAGCCTAAATCTTCATGCTTGGCTACTGAGAGGCTGAGATAGAAAGAGTGAAACTTGTCGGACGACGTCCATGATGTGCTCCTTTTGGCTAGGAAGCCCGCTATGAAATCCATTTATGCCTGCAGGTGATGTACATTTTCAAGTTGGTGCTGTGAGAGGGATTTGAATCCTTTATCCTATCTGGTATCCCTGTGTTGGATTTTCTGCTACCCTTGACCCAAGCGGGCCTGCAGATTAGCACTGTAAAGGGTTACCTCACCTGTGTTTCGGTTTTCAAGAGGTCCCCAGACCAGGGCTTGTTCTTCGCAATCCCCACTATTATGCGGTTCTTGCGGGGTTTGTGTAACCAGTTTCTTCCCCGCCAGGTTGTGGTTCCGGTGTGGGATTTCAATTTAGTTTTGACATTTCTTATGGGTGCTCCATTTGAGCCCCTCCTTTCCTGTTTCATTAGATCACTTGTTTTGTTATATCACTCAATGTTAAGGTGATATTCCTGGTTGGATCACTTCCACAAGACTGGTGAGTGAGCTCCAGGTGTTATCCGTTTACCTCTCTGTTTTGATTTTTCTATAGAGAAGGTGAATTTGAGAGTGAGGCCCTCCTTTCTGTCTAAAGTGATTTGGGATTTCCATCTCTAAAATAATCTACCTTCCTGTGTTTTCCTCCACCTCACCCTTCCATGGCCAAGGAACTATTCCATCGGCTGGAACCAGTGCGGGCTCTTAAATTCTATGTCTCTCGTACTAGAGAGGCTAGGAAAGATTACCAGCTTTTCGTGGATTTTGCTGGGGCTTGTGCTGGCATGGCTATCACCAATCTGACCCTGTTGCAGTGGATCATTCTCTGCATCTCCAAATGCTATGATCTGGCTGGTAAGGATGTCAGTGAGGGCCTCAGTGCCCACCAGAGGTGAGTCCCTGCCCTGCACATCTGCCAGGCTGCAACATCAGCATCTCTGCACATGTTCGCTAAGTATTACTGCTTGGATTCCCTTGCGGACATGATGTCAGTTTTGGTAGCGCAGTCTTCAAGAGTTTTCGGGTCTAGGTGGTGTCATTGCTTCCTCCCTACTCCAGATTACGTACTGCTTTGGGAGTCAATCATAGATGAGGAAGGAATCCATTGGAACAACAAATTACTTCCTTTTCTGTAATGTTCTTTCTGATGGATGTTCCTCCCATGGATTCCTCATCGCCCCTCCCTTCCTAACCACCCCTTGTGGCGGAGAACTAGTACACCATTGATTCTACGGTCCCTCCGCTTCAGAGTGCTAGTGGAAAAGGGTAGAACTAATGTCATGGGAACGCTATACATACTGGCCCAAATGTCACTTTCTGGCACAGGCGCATAGAGGCATCGGTAAAAGCCACGATTTGGCCCTGGCAGTGGGAACGTTTTGTGAAGAACAGCATTGCTGGGATAGGGATATCATAGATGAGGAATCCATGGGAGGAACATCCATCAAAAAGAACATTACTGAGAGGTAAGTAATTTGTTCTTCTGCAGAATGTGGAATCGGAGGTGGCATAGAACTTGCTTGATGGCGAGATTAAGGATGGTTTCACCTGCCTAGTACAAGATGGTGAGGAAGCTGCCCACTAGGTCTTGCAATCCGGCTTTTCAATGGACCGTTGTATAGCCACGTCGATGAACACAGCCTCTGTGATTAGAAGCATTTGTGGATATCAAGGTTTGATCAGGAAAGTCAATCAAAGTTGCTGATCCTGCCCTTTGACAGGAATAATGTTTCCAGGACTATAGTAAATTAATCTTTAGAAAAGTTAGAGTCCAAAGCAACTGCAAAGACCCTTGCCATGTCAGTTTAGAAACCTTCTGCGTCTTCCTCAGGCCACTAAATCCTTGTTTTTTCAAGAATGTCCTTTTTGATACTACCATGCAAACCGTGGTCAGTGCAAAACGCTTTATATCACTTAAACACAATGCCCCCCCACACCCTATCAGAAGGGTAGGAGGTGGAACAAAGTGGTCAGGCTAGAAAGGAGAACACAGCAGTTAGGCCACCACCACCTCTGTCCTAGTGGCCACCTCAACAATACCTCTTTAGTTTGAACTTGTTTTTTTTTTTTATTGTATACTTAGTTTAATTAAAAAAAGCTTTGAGCAAACAAAAAGAAAAAAAAGAAGTTAAGCTGAAGCCAACAACAGAGAGATGACCACCCATGTATGCGTCAAATTTGTCCAAAGGACCTTTCTGGTCACAGCATTCTCTTAAGAAATTTACGGCAGCGATGGTAAGTCCCACCTGGTCGCCTCTCCAAACCATCGACCACCATTCGTCTGCTGATATGGTGGACTCTACAGAATGTGCAAAGAACTTGGATCTCAGTTCAGTTAGACCAGGGCAACAGGTAAAAATATGTTGTAGATTGGAGGAGGTCACCTCCGATCTGACCGAAAGTGTCTCCATTCTGGGAAAAGGGTTGAACCTAAGCCTCATTAACTGAGTTCTGTAGAAAGGATCTGGGAATTTTGTTATGTAGGCTAACGTATGGCCATAAGCTCTGGTTTCATTTCAAAGATGTTGAATAGTTTGTATTTGTTAGCAGCTTCGCAGGTGGTGATCCAATCTTTTTCCCAGAGCTGCTGCTTTTTGTCTATACGGATCTGTCAGAAGTTCTTCATATGAAACACCTAAATCTTCTAAGAGACTTTGACAAGTTTTGTCCCATGCTTAGCCTGCTGCACTAGTTCCGTTTAATATCTCAGATTTAATGATAACAAAGCTTGAGGCTGGGTCAGGGGTTCTATATTTCCTGAAAATGACAGTGACTTCCATTCAACAGAGACCTTGAGTGAAATTAGGCCCAGTTCTCTAATAAAAATTTGAATAGGGATAAAACTGGGTAAGCCAAGGACATGCTTCCAGTATTTCGCTTCTAACAGTGACCATAGTTTTCCGTGGATTATCATCGCCTCACGTTACAGTGGGCACCACTTTTGCTCTGTAAAAATCCATCACTGGTTGTAAGGAAAAGCTGAAAAATCTTTGTTTTAAGATTAGGGCTTGGTTGAATATTGCTCTAACATTTGCTTTCAGTGAGCACAAATTCTCCCTTTGCGCCTGGTTTGTGGAGATCTGGATACCAAGGTATTTAAAGGACTCCACACAGTCTAGTTTCCTGGAACCTTGGGTTCAAGAGAATAACCACTTCTTTCTTTGCTTCTGGAGTTGAATGATCTTAGTCTTTTCTATGTTAATCGACATGTTGTTCTGCGTGGTGTATTCTTCCAGTCATCTCAGTTGTCTTTGAAGACCTATGCATACAGATGGTGGGTTATTTCTACCCCTCCAATTTTAGAGTGAAAGCTTCCACCCTAATCACTCTGCATGATTCCATAAACGCAGCAAAGTCTGGGATGTAAAGGTTAAAGATATATGGACTGACCACAAAAGTGATGGGTGGAAGGTTTCGAATGAATCTAAACCACTGGCAATTGCTCTGGGCAACCTTCCACACCACCGTTTTTTAGCCCGTCTGCGCCATTGCAAAAGGGGACCAACCATGTGCAAATCAGTCAGCAGCTGCCGCCACCGAAGGTAGCAGCCCAGCCCGAACTGCTAGGCCAGGTCCCCTCTGCACAGAAAACCAAGCAACCCCAGACATGTTTCGGCCTTGTTGGACCTCCTCAGTGAGGTGCAGCCTGGTTCCCTGTGGCGCAGCGAGCAAGGGACCCACGTCTGGGCATACCCTCTCTCACAAGGAGAAACAAACTGACCACAAAAGTGATGGGTGGAAGGTTTCGAATGAATCTAAACCACTGGCAATTGCTCTGGGCAACCTTCCACACCACCGTTTTTTAGCCCGTCTGCGCCATTGCAAAAGGGGACCAGCCATGTGCAAATCAGTCAGCAGCTGCCGCCACCGAAGGTAGCAGCCCAGCCCGAACTGCTAGGCCAGGTCCCCTCTGCACAGAAAACCAAGCAACCCCAGACATGTTTCGGCCTTGTTGGACCTCCTCAGTGAGGTGCAGCCTGGTTCCCTGTGGCGCAGCGAGCAAGGGACCCACGTCTGGGCATACCCTCTCTCACAAGGAGAAACAAATTGACCACAAAAGTGATGGGTGGAAGGTTTCGAATGAATCTAAACCACTGGCAATTGCTCTGGGCAACCTTCCACACCACCGTTTTTTAGCCCGTCTGCGCCATTGCAAAAGGGGACCAGCCATGTGCAAATCAGTCAGCAGCTGCCGCCACCGAAGGTAGCAGCCCAGCCCGAACTGCTAGGCCAGGACCCCTCTGCACAGAAAACCAAGCAACCCCAGACATGTTTCGGCCTTTCGGCCAACAAGGGCGAAACATGTTTGGGGATGCTTATGGTCTCGTGCAGAAGGGATGTGACCTAGCAGTTCGGGCTGGACTGCCCCTTTTGGGGTGGGGCCAAGCCTGATTTGCATATGGTCTTTCCCTTCTGTAATGGCTTGGCAGGCGAAGAACGATGGTCTGGAGGGTTGCCCCGAGCAATGCCAGTGGTTACGATTCAGTCTAAACCTTCCAGCCATCACCTCTTTGTTTTTGCTTTGTCACCCCGAGTGGGACGGGTATGCCCAGACGTGGGTCCCGTGCCTGCTGGGCCTAGAGACCCACGCTAGTCCTCACTGATGAGCCCCAACAAGGGCGAAACATGTTTGGGGATGCTTGTGGTCTCGTGCAGAAGGGATGTGACCTAGCAGTTCGGGCTGGATTGCCCCTTTTGGGCTGGGGCCAAGCCTGATTTGCATATGGTCTTTCCCTTCTGTAATGGCTTGGCAGGCGAAGAACGATGGTCTGGAGGGTTGCCCCGAGCAATGCCAGTGGTTACGATTCAGTCTAAACCTTCCAGCCATCACCTCTTTGTTTTTGCTAAAGATATATGGAGCCAGTGGGTATCTTTGTTTCACACCACGCTCTGTTTTGATCTAATCCCTTTGGAGGCCTGATGTATTTAGCTATACCCTAAAGAAGAAGTCTGTGTGCAGTGCCTTAATCTGGGCTATTAGATCGTATGGGCAGTTCCATCTCCTCAGTTTTTCCCAGAGCCGGTGTCTACTAATACTGTCAAAAGCCTTGGAAAAGTCCATAAATACAAGGTAGAACATTTGGGTTGTTTTAAGCATTTTGTTTTTCAATAGCGAGAGCCAAAATGTAGGTGGAGCCGTCCCAAGGCCCTTAGCAAATTCAAACTGCAGGTAATCTTGTCATCTATTTTCCGATGCCCACTCTTTCAGTCGCGGTAGGAGAAGAATTGCGTAAAGTTTCCCCAGGACATCGAGCAAAGCGATTGGTCGATAGTTGCTGGGGTCGTCTCTGTCCCCTTTGTTAAAAATCAGGACCACAATCGCAGACCAATGGGCCACTGTCGGGCACTCCGGGGCTCCCCATTTCTGTGCTATATCGCGCTTTATCAGGCCCATTGCTGTGGAGAGAAAAATACCCTCCCATTTGTTTGAGGTGTTTTCATCTGGGGCCCCCAGTAACATTATTGCAGGTTGTAATGCTATTGTGTGACCCAGCGTCCTTCCTAGTATTTGAGAGCATTGTGTCCAGAAGGTCTTGATTTTGGGGCATTCCCAGAGGAGATGGATGAATGTGCCTCCCCCCCCCGGCATTTCAGGCAGTTGGGATCCGTTGCCCTTCCCCAACCGAAAAGGGCCACACGGGGGTAGTATACCCTATGGAGTATCTTGAGCTGAATCAGTCTTATTCTGGAGGCTATTGCGATTTCGCTTGGGTGCATGAGAACCTGAATCCAGTCCTCGGGTTCAATGGCCCCAACATCCCGTTCCCATCAGGCTTTAAAGCTGACCAAGTCCGGGGTAGCGAATGCATTAATAGCTTTATATAGAATAGTTGTTACCTTGGTGGGGATGTGTTGTGTAAGTAGGTTGCTTTCCAGGGGTGTGTAATCTGGTGCATCGGTCAGTGCTTGCCTGTGACCATTGAGGGCATGTATTAATTGTGTATAATGGTAGTGTTCTGCTTCTGGGATTCCAAATTTCTGCTGGAGCGTTTCAAACGGGAGGATGGAACCATCGGTAACAACATCTCCTATCGTGGTTATCCCCGCCCTCCCCCACCGGGTCCATGCGGTTTTCGTACCTCCGACAACATGTGGTTGTTCCACAGCGGTTGTGCCGTGGTGATCCTGTTCCCCCAGCCTATGTGCATGTGTGCCTGCCTCCAGATGGTCGCGATGTGGGACGACATCGTTTGTGCGTGGGGTCTGGGTAGGCTCTGGTATATTGTTTTGAGTGGTGGGGTGTCCTGAATAATAGGTAGTTCCGCTCTAATGTGTCGAAGTTCATGATCCCTGTGGAGGAGGACATTGACTACATTTAATTGGCTGTCCCAGTAGTAGGTCCTAAGGTGTGGGACTCCAATACCCCCCTCCCAGATAGATCGTTGCAGCGTGGTCCGCGCAATTCGAGGCTGCCCTCCCTTCCATATCAGTTTCCTAAGGAGGCGTTCCACCCGGATGAATTCCGAATTTGGTATAGCTAGTGGGGCATTTTGCAGTATGTAAAGGAAATGTGGAAGTGCCATCATCTTAAAGAGGGCCGCTCTGCCCACAAGCATAAGGGGGAGGAGCATCCAGTATTGTACATCCTCAGTGAAGCGGTCAATTAGTGGATGCAGGTTGTGAAGCACATAGTCCGATAGAGCCCCCGAGACCCATACGCTCAGGTAGTGGAAGCCCTCTCTCTCTATTCGATATGGGATGTCCCGGGGAATTGCTAGGTCACCGCTTCTTACTGGGAAGAGAATTGACTTTCCCCAGTTTACTCTGAGGCCACTGAAGTCCCCATAGGTCTTTAGCATTCGTGTTATGATTGGACATGCGTGGACTGGGTTGCTGAGATAGAGTAATAGGTCGTCTCCGTAAAGAGAGAGCTTGTCCTCTCGTCCGTCTGGCCAGTGGAATCCGGACCATGTGGTGACCTGTCGGAGCCATCGGGCCAGTGGCTCTATTGCTAGGGCGAAAAGGAGAGGAAACGGAGGACAGCCCTGCTGTGTGCCTCTACCCAGCGGGAAGGTCCCGGAGGTCCATCCGTTCACCCTGACTGCGGCTAATGGGGCCTCGTATAGAAGATGAACCCAGCTAAGAAAGGCTTCACCGTTGCCCATGCGCCTCATTGTTGCCCAGAGACTTGCCCATACCACTGAGTCGAACGCTTTCTCGAAATCAATTGCGAGTAGCGCAAGTGGTGTATTGAGAGTTGGGGCCCTTTCCAGTAGCATGTGTAATTGGCGTAAGTTAATTCTAGTCGATATTTGTGGCATAAAGCCACATTGATCTTGATGAACCAGTGAGCATATGACCAGTTGGAGCCGATTGGCCAGGATTTTGCCTTCACTGTTAATAAGCGATATCGGTCTATATGATGTGCACTGGTCAGGGGGTTTGCCTGGTTTGGGAATGACCACAATGTTGGCCGTTCGTAGATCTAGTGGAAGGGTGCCCTATTCCTTGGCTGCAAAGAACAGGTCGCGGGGGTGGGGGGCAGCCATCTTGTTGCTGCCCAGCTTCTTCCAGGTCTCGGCCGGGAAACCATTTGGGCGTGGTGTTTTCCCAGATTGTAGCTGGGTCATAGCCTCCGCTATTTCAGCTTCATCTAATTCCCTATCTAGGTGTGTTCTCTGGACTTCCGATAATTGCGGGAGCACGATCTCATCTAGGAGGGATGAGTCTATAGGGGCCGTTGGGGCAGAATAGAGCGTGGCATAAAAGTTGGCGAATGCCTCTGCTATCTCTGGGTCTGTTTGGGATGGCTCATTTTGGCTGTCAGTAACCTGTCTGACGTGTCTGTGCCCTTCCTCACGTCGTTCCAGCCACGCCAATAGTTTGCCCGCTTTATCGCCCTGCTCATAAATTCTGGTCTTTGACTCCCTGTGCGCCTGTCTTGCGTTATCTATTGCCGTATTATGGAGGGCTGCTCTCGCCTTCAAGAGGGAGCGATGTGTTTCAGGGGTAGCGTCTGAGATGTATCTGGTTTCCCATTTCTCTACCTCATCCTCCACCCTGTCGCTTTCCTATGGTGTTCTCTCCTTTTATTGCACGTCCAGGCCGTCATTTCCCCTCTGAGTACTGCCTTATGTGCCTCCCATAGTATCACTGTGTCCTCTACCAAGCCCGTGTTTAATTAGAAGAATTCGTTAGATTTTTCCGTGATGTGTTCCACGAACTCTGGGAGGCCTAGGTAGTAGTTAATTAGCCGCCATGTTTTAGACGGTAGGGGACGATCCGTGTAGAGTGTCACCTCCAAGGGAGAGTGATCTGAGATGCCACGGGGAAGGAATTCTGCCGTTCTTACCCTATATGCTTCGGGGGTTGGGAGGAAGAAGTAATCTAATCTGGATAAGGATGCGTGGGCACCCGAGTGGAAGGAAAATCCTTGGTCTGTAGGGTGGAGGTCTCTCCACACATCACTCAAACCAAGCGCTGATGCAAAGGTCGCCAGCCTTGTGGGCCGGTTTGGGTTCCGGTTACGGATGTGGGTCCGATCTAGTGTATTGCACATAACATCATTGAAATCCCCTTCTAAGATCCATACATCCGATTGTTGTTGTGCCATCAAGGCCGTCGCCTGCCTCAGGAGACCCTCCCCCAATCCCGGTGGGGAATATATCGCTAAAATGGCCACTTGCTCCCCCCAGAGTGTGCCCCGGAGCATCACGAAACGGCCACAGGGGTCCTGCGCCACAGCAGATAATTCAAAAGGGAGTCGTTTATGTAAGAGGATCAGGACGCCCCAGGATCACATTGTGTACCCCACGTGGTATGCTAGTCGATAGTTGGTTCTATGGATGAATTGGCAGGTGGAGCCCGCTAAGTGGGTCTCGGTTAGGAGGGCTATATCAGGAGAACCTCTATTAAGGAATTGCATGATCAGCCAGCGTTTTATGCTTGAGCCCATGCCATTTACGTTCCAGGTAAGGATTTTAAGGGACCTGTGGCGTTCGTTGGGTATCATTGGGGCTTGTGCATTTCCACTAGTGGAATCTTCATGGTACTGTGTGGCCATTACTGCCTAAGAATCTGGGATGTTGTACCAGGTAGGTGTGTGGTGCGTTTGGCTGTGGGTACACAGCATTCGCGCTTGGTGGGGGCATGAGCAGCGAGCACGGCATGTTTGGTGGCATCTTGATAGACATTGGTATGGTGTGACCTCCCTGAAAATAACTAACATAAAACACTTTCCCTCCCCCCTCCCCATACTCCTCCCCAACATGAAGTATCTGTCGCCCGAACTCTACTGGTGTTTAAAAACTGTCACCAGATTAACTTGAACTGTTTTCCCCCCCTTCCCACCGACTTACTACTCCTTTGTGGGTTTGGTGTCTCAAGTCGGGGGTGTGGCATCCGCCGATGGCATGGTGTGTTAATGGTGACCGCATGTGACTCATTTGATCCTTTATACAGGAGCGAAGGCAACTCACTGCTACTGTCGCTTCAGGAGGAGTGTTGCATTACGGGTGGTTGCCGGGAAAAGGGTTGGTTCTTGAGTGCACTAGTGGTTCTGTCCGTTCCTGCGTCTGGCCAGTGTTTCCTGTTTAAACCTTGCTAGGAATTGGGGTCTCCGTCTGGCTCTATTGGTATCTCTGGTATAGGTTGCTGGGTAGGTCTTTCTCCCCGCGGTCAGGGTCTTGGTCTACCCCTGCGGTTTTGATCGTGTCCGGTCCAGTCACCTCCGATGTGGGTCTCCGTCCATTTCCAGGCTTCCTGTGGATCGGTGAAGTGTACATTTTTGCCTTCATGTTGGATTTTTAACTGGGCTGGGAACAGCAGCCCGTATCTCACGTTCATGGAGTGAAGCTTCCTTTTTAAGTGCTCAAAGGATTGTCTGGACTTCTGGACTTCGCGAGTATAATCTGGAAAGAAGGCGATTCTGGCTCCGTTATATGTCATTGGCCCTTTTGTTCGGGCCATTTGTAGAATGGCATCTCTGTCACGATAATTAAGAAGCCTCGCAATGATTGTCCTCGGGGGTGAACCCGGGGCCGGGCGACCTGCGGGCATGCGGTGTGCACATTCCACTGAGAAAAAGTTTGAGAAGGTCTTTGGCACAAAGAGGTCCGCCAGCCACTCTTCCAGAAAGAGTTCCACACTGGGTCCCTCTGAGCGTTCCAGCAGTCCCAGGAGGCAAATATTATTGCCGTGGGACCTGCCTTCTCCCTCGTCAACTCGGGCTTCCAGGGTTTTCAGTCAGGTTAATGCTTGTGTAAGTTGTTGGTGCACCCCACGAAGGTCGTCCTCCACGCCAGAGATTCGTTGGTCCACTTCCCCGGTCCAAGACGAGAGTTTCTGGAGGTCATGGCGGAGGAAGGAGACTTCGGTGGAGATGGTGCCCATTTTCAATTCCACTGAGGAGCGTGAGCTGGCGATGGCGGCCATTACATCTTTTAGAGACAGGGGCTCGTCTGGCAGAGGGGGGGTCACCCCCGGGTCCTCGACACTTAGTGCTGTAGATGTGCTCGTAGCATATTGGTCCATAGTGCTTTGCGTCGAGGATTTCTTGCTCTTTTCTATGCCCATGATGTTGCTTTGCGCCGGTCGTCCGGTGCAAGTTTTGGAGGGGGACTCCTTCTCGTGGCATTGTTTGAACCTTTACCAGTGCTTGCAGTGCCTTTGCTGCGTTGCTTCCATGTTGAAGTTTGAGCGGTTGTGGCCTCCTAGAGATGCGGTAGGTGTTCCATTCACTTAGGCTCAGGTGTGGCGTTCCAGTCTCTGTGATCGGCCCTCAGTGGGGGACACCTCAGTGGTGCCGGTTTCCTTACAGATAGTCCGTCCCAGTTGTCCCAACAAGGCGGCTACCTCCACAGCCGGTTGGCGTGTGCGGCCGTATGCTGTGTTTTATCGCAGAAGCGCTCCCCTTTGGGTGCCTCGGGATTTGCGTAAATATCTTTAAATTCAGGCTGAGAGTTCCCACGCAGTTTACCCGTTGCCGGCAGAGTCCGAGTCTCTCACCGATCGTCGGGAGCGGAAGTATGGCGCCGGGGGTGTCACTGCCCATGTAGGTATAACTCACAGGAGGAATCCGCTCTCTGTCCTGGTCCCGGGCTGATCCCCGGGGGCAGGCCCGGGCCGTCCGCTCGGCTCCGGCGGCAGCCTCGGGCGATGTCACGATCGCACACTCCACTTGCCGCTGCACACGGGTACAGCCGCAGGACTCGGCGACGGCGTGCCTCCAGGCCGCCTCAAGGGCGCTGGTACAGGTACTGATCTGGCGGTCGGGGTCGCAAGCCGCCTCCGCTTGTCCCCGCCATAGTTCACCTCATCTCGATGGCGGCCATCTTAATTGGGGCCGGGCAAAGTTTCCACCAGTCTTTCAACGCAGATATCGGAATTGTCGTTTTTAAGCATTTTCACATTCCATATCACAGGATGTTGCAGGATATTTCAGGCTGCCACGGGAGCGCCGAAGAATCACGTCTCCATTGCGTGCTCGCTGGCCATGCCCCCTATCATTTTCTAAATTGAGTCCAGCACCAGCTCCCGTTCCTCTATATTTTCCTTCGTCATGTTTGAAATGCCATCTGGTCCTGGGGCTCGAGAAGGCTTGGTTCGTTGGATCAAAGAAAGTAATACGTCAGTCATATTTCAGGGATCATGGTTGTTGGCTATCAACAGGGGAATCATTTGGATCTGCATATACGTTCTCAAAGAAGAAATTACATGCTTCTGATGCTCCATTTATCAAAGGTAAATTCTGGTTTGGGCCAGTGGAGTTTATAATTGACCACATTTCCTGTGTGTGTTTCTTTTTCTCTTAGGTCCTCAACATTATTTGAGAACCCTGATCATCTCTTTCCTGTGGCCTCTCAGCCAATGTTTGTAATTGGACGTCAGTCTGTCAATAGCCTCTGTGGCGTAGTCAGTGTCTAACCTTTTAAGTAGTCCCACTTCATGCCCCAAGTCAGACTTTATTTTTGCCAATCTGTGCATCGCAGCCATGTCAATGGAGTCTTCGCTTGTCGTAGTTTTCTGAATTGGGTTTCAGGTAAACTGCCAACAGCTGGGGTGTAGTTGATCATAGATGTTGGGGCAGAGGGTTTCAAAGACTTTGCCTCAGCCTGTGAAGTTAAGCCCAAGTTTACAACGTCAAGAGACCCCTTTTTTACTGACTCAAGGGAAAACAGATGCGTCTGCCTCGGAAGTAACTCTTCCGTGAACCACTGGACTCTGAGTAGAATGTGGTCACTTTGGTTCGTGGAACAAACCTTGAAGGATTCAATGGCACCAATCAAATTTCTAGAGACAAAAATGAAGTCTATGACTGAAGATTGCTGCCCTCGATGCCCTGTAGGTTTTCATCTCTTATCCTTTTCAAACGCGTAGTTTAACAGTTGTAGTTTGCTGGATTTCATCAGTCGACAACACTGAGCGCCTCTTTGTTGCTTCGAATCAGGAGCGTCAAGGGCCACTCCTGAGTTGTCGATGAGCCCCTCCCTGCAGAACAGGTTTAAGTCCCCGCACAAAATAATTGAAACATTGTCCAGACTATAAGCCTCGTCGACCTTCGTGATGTCAGTCGTCATAAACTCTACTCCCACTTTTTTGTGGCTCCAGTATATGTTGACTAGTGTTAGATGTTTGTTAGCTGGAGGAGGAATCGATACGGATTTGGGACAGTGTTTCAAGATGGTAAGTTCAATGAACGGCTGTATTTAGTATACTTTAGGGGTTTAAAGTTTGTTCCAAACTTTATCAGGGTCAGTAGACTTGTAGATGGTCACCCCCTGTAGGTGCAATTTCTGGATTAAAGCCATCCGGTACCGGGTTTTGTGATGGCCATACTTCTTGCAGACAAATGAATTTAGAGTCGGCCCAGCCTATATCTCCTTTTACCGTCGGAGCAGAAAATCCTCTTGTATTCCAAGATACCAAAGTAAGTTTGGCCAGACCATCTTCCTCCATGACTGGCTGCTAATCTTGCTTTTCGTTTGAGAGGGCTGAGGCTAGCTAAACCCAGGACACTGGCTCCAGGCATTTAGATGGCCTCGTCACAGACCGTCACCTCAGGTTTTTCCTCACCTTGTTTGTCAGGATTAGGTTTTCTCTTTCCTTTAAGTTGGTAACTTCCCGAGTCCTGGGCCTCTCGGGTATGTTTCAAAGGGGATGGGTTTGTCCGTCGTCCCCGATTCCCACCTATGAGCTTATTTGAACTTTTGTCACTCCTCTGCAGTGGGAGCAAGGATCTCCCTGCATACCAAGAGTGGAAGCTCGCTCCCTCAGGTGGGGTAGTATTGTGGGTGTATTGGAAACACTCAGACCACCCTTCCTCTCATGTTGCTAAATCATCTTCTTTTGGAATAGCCATAGAGCCGATTCCCACCGCGGAAAGGGGTAAGAGATGGTACTCCCAGCACTTCCTAGTACCAAAGAAAGGTGGCAGCTAGCACCCTATTTAGTATTTGTGGCTACTGAACAAATAGTTTCAAAATGACATGTTCAAGATGGTCAACATAACCCAGATTTTTCAGTCCCTTCAGTCAGAAGACTGATCCTGTCACTGGACCTCCAGGGGTCATACTTTCACGTGCCAGTACATCCCAAGGAGAATGTTTCTGCGGTTCGTGATCGTGAACACCTACTAGCAATTCAGAGTTCTCCCCTTTGGCTTTGCCTCTTACCGAGTCTCTTCACAGAGTTTTATTTATTTTATTTAGCGCCTTTATCAAAAGCGCTTCATAATAACACACCATACAAATCTAAGTATGAAAACAGATTTGCTATCATGTGAACATTTTGACTAGCATCCATGGAGATCACACGTAACCAGTGAATACACCACAGCAAGTATACATTCCTTCAATTAATTGTACCCTCCTACAGATTACTCATCTGGATAGATGCTCCGCAGCACCAGCTGTCCTTGGAAAATTTCACCAGGTAGCCAAGTGTAGCAGACGACCATCCTCTCTGGTTCTCGCTCTTCCCAACTCTGGACTTGACATCGGCCATACATCTTCTCGGACGTGTCATCTGCGCTGGAGTTGGCTTGTGGGGTTCCCGACAATGTAGCTACCATTTGTCTCCATGCTAACAGAGGTCCCGCTTCGTTATCCTCCCCCCTGCTGGCTGCCTCAAACCATACCACTGTCTCAGCGTCTGCGCATTTCAAGTGGTTGTCCACCATACTTCTAATCTAGGTCTAAAGGATGCTTTCCAGCTCATGGCTATTCTCCTTTTGGCCAAAATATAGGCCAGGTCCTTGAGTTTGCTTACGTGTTTCAAATTGCGTGATCTGGCGAATCCCCCCATTATGCATGCCCACACAGATTCCACATCTAGCTAGATGCCCTTCACAGATAGTCGTAGCTTGATTTCCTCCCAGAATTTTCCCACCTCCGGACACACCCAGAACATGTGGATCATCCCCGCCTCCACCTCCCCGCACTTGGGGCATTTTTGTACTTCTGTTCCCCCAAAACTAGCACTCTTCCGGGGAGTCATGTACGCCCTGTGGGTGACATATAACTGAATCTGCTGCAGTCTTGCATTCCTTGACACCTTTTTGTGATACCTTTGAGCTCTTTCCCACTGGCCATCTTGCATAGGTATTCCGACCTCCTCCTCCCAGTCCCGCCTCAACTGGAGCGGTTCCTTGCCCACTCTGGACATCACCAGTTCGTAAATCTAGGATATTTTGTGCCCACCCTCCAAGATATCATACATCATTTCTATAGCCATATCAGGTTGTTCTGCTAGTACTATTTGAGGCCACGTTTCTTTCACCCGTTTGACTATACGATTGTAAGTGATATATTGCCCCGTATGTATCCCAGTTCCTTCCACAATCGTTTGAAAGCCCAATGCCTTTCCCTTTTGCCATATATCTCCCAAGGTTGCTAGACCCATCGGCTCCCAGTGTCTGCGGATCGCTTTCCTCAGTTGCTCATTCACTCTGCTTAGCGCTACAAGTGGCGCCTGAGGGGAACATTGTGCCGGGTTTCCCAGAGCCCGGCATACCTTATGCCATATCTTCCAGCCCAGTTCCAAAAATCTTGTTTGCCCATACATCTTAGGTTTGTGTAGCCATATCAATTCTTTTAGGAAATAGGGGTCGCATTCACTCCTCAGTAGCCTAGCTTCTGCTGTCTCGTCTTCGGCCAGCCATCTGGTGACATATTGTAACTGCCCTGCCAAGTGGTGCATCTCAAAATTCGGTAAGTTTATGCCCCCTTTATCGTACGTATTCTGCAGCTTCCATAGGGCCACTCTATTTCTGGAGTTGTGCCACAGGAAGCCTCTACATAAGCTCTGGAGTCCTGTAAAGAAGCGCTTGGGCGGTATGTGTGGGATGTTTGCAAAGAAGTGTAAAAGCCTAGATAGGACCACCATCATGAGCAAGGCCGCCCTTCCCATCATGGCTAGGGGGAGTTTTGCCCAGAATCCCATGCTCTTCTTGATGCCTTCTACTGCCCTTACTGTGTTGTGTTTGTGCTCTTCTATGATCATGTGATAGACGTTAATTCCCAGATATCTAAATGTTTTAGTCTGCCAGGCTATCTGCAAGATAGTTAAGTTCTCCAGTGGGACTCCTCTGTACCTACCCATTGGGAACATACATGATTTTTTGGGGTTTACCGATATGCCCGACAGAGTTGCGTAGCGCTCCATCACCTCCAGGATGTCTTGTAAGTTCTCTTCTGGGTATTGTAGATATAGCAGCATATCATCCGCATACAGTGATATTAGATGCGGCCCCCCCTTAGTGTAGATTCCTATTTCCTCATATTGCTGTCTCAGATAAATCGTTAATGGCTCCAGTGCGAGGATGTACAGCATCGGGGACCATGGACAGCCCTGTCTAGTGCCCCTACTTAGATGCCACTTGGCTGAGGTTATCGCTCCCATTTTGACCCTGGCGATTGGGGAGCTGTACACCATTTTCACCCTCTGCAGGTACCTGGACCCATCCCGTATTCTTTCAGGGCCGCCATCAACCAAGGCCACCTTACAGAGTCGAAGGCTTTCACTGCGTCCATCAAGACTATTGCTATCTTGCATGGATCGCCCTCCACCCGTTCTATAATGTAATGAAGCCTTCTGTGATTATCGGATATGCTTCTGCATGGGACATAACCGGTTGGGTTGGGATGTATGAGTTTATTTATTACCATTTGAGTCTATTCGCCAACAGAGACTTGAGGATCTTACTGTCCTGATTTAGCATGGATAGAGGTCTGTACGACCCACAGTCTACGGTTGGCTTGTCAGGTTTGAGGAGTGGAATGATGACTGCTTCCCTCAGGGATCAACCTCCCCTTCTCAAAGGCCTCGTTTAGCATTGCCAACAGAGGGGGGAGCACTTCTTGCCTGTCCGTCTTATAGAATTCACTGGGGAGCCCGTCCATCCCAGGGGCCTTGCATGTAGGCAGGTGTATCACCACTGACTCAAATTCCTCCATACCGTTATTTGCCACCTTATACTTACCTGAGTTGTTTTTCCCACGCACGCAGCACTCTGTATCTCAGGATCATCTTTAAGTAGAAAAAGGTTAAGTGCCCCACCATGACCAGCCCAAATCTGTCTGGTTTTAAGCACTGCTGAGCTTGCAGCTCCAAGATGTGCATCACCGACCCGCATAATCTGTGTGGTGCCTGGAGGTGGATCATGACATGGAGTAATGCGGCCCATGGCAGTTCATGAACTCAAAGGCCTATCTGGAGCAGGCTGCAAAGGCGGTGCAAGGTCACCCCCCTTCAAATTCTCGGGTCCTTCAGAGAAAGGGAACAAGAAGTCAAATAGAGAGCTCAAGAAGATGGAGAGGTTGCACAGTGAGTTACACTGCTTTTTTCCTCTTCCTCCCACAAGAGCAAGCATATATCGAGGAGAGACAAGATACAAGCTTGGAAACACATTGTGTATAGGCGCTACATAAATAAACTATCATATATCATATCAAATATTAAGAGTGAAGATTCATCAGATTTTCATAAACTGGGGTACGTCCTTGTTTCTGCATGCTTCTAGGGTGGAGTGGGAAGAGCTTTATGTCCCAATGTTAGCTATCTTTTGATAGCTATGACTGACTGGCCGGGGTCCAGACTCAATGCCCACGACAGGCCCAGCTCGGCCACACGCCTTCAGTCATTCGGCTCCGACTTGTTGACGGTTGGTGCCATTCTGTCTTCCTCGACCACAACTATATTGATTTCCTACAGGCCCTGGAATCGAGGGCACAGTTTGTTCTGTCCATGGGTTTCATTTTTGACGATGATGATTCTGGTATTGTAATATTTAATTTTAGCTTCCGTGACGGCACTATTAAATATTTTCACAGAATCCCCATAATTGGTCAGAGTATGCGCAGAATGGTTTTTTCGCCATTCGCTTTCCAGGGCTCTTTCCTTTTAGTCTCATCTGGAAAACGTCATGAAACCAAGCATTCTTAAGGTTCTGTCTTTTTAAAGAAAAAACATTCCGGTGCCAAAACCTCTATGGAGGCGGATATGATGAAGAGAGATGAGATTTCAGGACAGTAACATTTTCTAGAGAACCAAGATGCAGCAATTTAGATTCCAAGAGCGATGATCATTTAGATGGCGTGACATTCCTAAAATTCTGTCTCTTTTTTTTAAAAAGAATTCTGGGCTGTTTATCCAGCCACAATGGGGCCATTGGAAGGCACACTGTGAGGTTAACCAGTAGCTGGTCAGACCAGGGGCATATGAGAGTGAAGGTTTTTTTTCTATGCAGTTGGTGAGTAAGAACCAAGTCTAGAGTGGGTCCATCTCTGTGAGTGGGTTCTTTAATCCATTGGGTATAGGCAATGGCATCCAGGGCTCCTAGTAACAATGTGGCATGTTTGTCATGTTTATCTTCAGCCCAGTAATTAAGGTCAACTAGGACAATTACGGCTGACTTGGATTTGGTAATGTTGAGAAGATCAAGGATGTTCCTCAAACAAGGACATGTCATTAGGTGGTCTATAGATGGTTAAAATGCTCACCGAAATGTTAGCATTTATTTTTAGTATAAGTAGGTGTTCATAGCCCACCTGGCTAGCATGATTAACTCTGTGACAATCCATATGTTCCCTGATCATGCGTGCACCGCCTCCCCCACCCTCCCCTCACCTTTGTGAGACAGTCAGCTCTAAGGATTCTGTTATCCTGGGGGAGGGTTAGTGATGCTGCCATTTGTGTGGTTTCATTCAGCCATGTTTCTGTAATGGCCAATATATCGAGTTTGGATACTATAAGATAGTCCTCAACCCCGCTCCGTGTTGTATGAGGGAGTGTGTATTCAGAAGCGATATACTGAGGTCTGGGACTTGAGAGGTTGTAGTGTTAATGTCTGTTTTAGCAGGAGTAGATCTCATTTTACGTGGTGCAAGTGTTTCACTATAAGATTGTGGAATTTGTTCAATTTTCGATCTACTAAGTGGCATGGGGGAATCATAGTTTCCACGGCCCCTAAATTCACAGCCTGTGCACCTATGTTGTCAGTAGTAGCACCTTGGAGAGGTGTAGTATTAGTATCTACATTGGCAGAGGCAGGGATTATTTTGCATAGTTTGTTATCATATTGTGGAATTTCTCCCATTTCAGATCTGCTTTGTGGCCAAGAGGAACATATTTTCCATGGCCGCTGGGTTCTCAGCCTGTGTGCCTGTGTGCCTATGTGTTATCAGTGGTAGCAGGTTCCATTTCCTTAGTACATATATGTATAGGTAACAGGATGGGCATGGTATTAGTAAGAGAGTGATAGCGTGCCACTATATCCTGTTGTTTAGAACGATATGGCTCGCTGTCATGGCATGCAGTGCCCCTGTGTTTGGCTGAGTAGTTTCTCAAACAGAATGAAGATGAGACACTATCTGGTTGTGGAACTTCTATGTCTATTTAAGCATAGTCCAGTACCTCAGGTATGAAGAGCTGCACAGAGAGCAGAAAAGCCTCACTCCCCTGCACTCTCCAGACATGAACCAGCACAAACCAGTGCCTCTGCGGTGCCTTAAGTGCCCAGGAGCCTGCTGGGAGCAGCATTTCAGAAGAACTATAATGCAGGCACATTCCAAATAGCAGTTACAGCGTTAGAGTTGCAAATGCAGTGACTAGAATGAAGCGAGAGTGCTGAATTTTCTGCTTCTAATAGGTGTTAGGTTGTCGGTAGAATGCCAAAAAGCACTGGATTTGTCACTGAGCTACACAGAGATGCCTTTCCTTGCGTCGCAACGCTGACATTTCAAATGAGTATGCCCCACTTCCAAGGAAGGGTTAGGTTTCTCACAAAGATGTTGGACATTTCTGATAGATTCCTTCCTCCCAAAGACTGCTCATCTATGTTGTTTTATCTCGAATGCCAGCTGCAATTTATACATTGTTTTGCCATCAGGGACCTCAGCTTGGCACCATGTCGACTCAGCTAGTTCTCGCTAAGCAATCCACACCAGACTTGAAGTCTGGGCCAGTATACATAGAGCCGGCCAGTATATATAGAGATGCTGTACCCCATTATCTTTTCTTCTTTTTCCATACACTCAGTACGCTTGGAGAAAGCCACTATTTAGAAAACTTCTACTGCATTTATGCCTAACCCTGGGAAGGCTGTCTACTTCAAGCCTTCCACTGACTGCAGGAGACAGACGTCTGTATCCGACCTCCACCCACAATATCTGTTTATACTTCCTGGGGGAGGATCATAACCTGCAGGATTGTGGGTTGAGCCAGTCTGGCATCCTAAGGCCCTAAGAGAGCATTTTTCAACATTTTGCAAAATGTTATACCTTTTGCCACATACGACGAAGGGACTTCTTTGAAGTCGCTGTGAGTGGAGTGGAGTGGAGTGGAGTGGAGTGGAGTGGAGTGAACACTTGGATCCCGACCCAAAATAACAATAACAAGAATAAGAAGAATCACTGGAAGAGGTCCTGCTCCCGAGTGGTTTCTCCAGGAACCACGCTTCTTCGAAGAAAAGGAGCCACCAATCCAGGGACTCCTCTGAGGAATCAGCCAGCAGGTACCATTTCCCACCCAATCCTCCACCCCATAGGAATGGAAAGAATTGTGGCTGAAGGGGATAGACATATTTGCTAATGCTGAGCAAGCCAGTGAGCCCAGTACACTATTATGACCCCTTGCAAGACTGCAACTGCACGCCTATGGTCTCGACCGTGGCTCGGAAATACTCTGATCTAGACAGGTACCATGCGGCTCCACCCTCTGGGCGTCAAGCCCCCGGCACAAACTCCCATTGCCCGAGTGCTATCGGAGAACCTCCAGAATGTGCCCCGCTTCCAATGGGCAAATTCATGTTGTACGTGTCTGCAGTTTTCAGTGAGCATGGTTATCCCATCCCATTTCGGTTTGAACCCCAATACTAAAGAGGTTTCTTTGATTAATCAGATGGTGTCATCACTGATTTCTCAGTGTTGACCTCCTCCCATGTGGCCAGGGGACGGCAGCAGCTACCTGATCCTGACCCTGGGTGCTGCTATATGAGGGAGGATAACATGAGGGGAGACGAACTCAGGGGGGATGTCATGGCTTCATCTGGTGAGACCTTTCTGTTCAAAATAACCCTCACATATCTAATACCCTCATGGTTCATTGTTATAAACCCACTCCTTCTCCCATGAAGAATAGGTAGATCACCCTCTCCAGTTCAACCAAGACTCATTCACCATTTAAGGCTACAGAACATGTGTATTCAAATCTTCAGAATCAAGTGCAAAAACTGGACTTCCTTTCGCAGAATGACCTACGTACTGGGACGAGGAAGAGGAATCTGGCAATGCAGAATGAGTAAAGCCTCAAGCACAGTGAGCATTCTAGTGGATGCTAATACACCCCTGTGGCCAGGAAGTTTAAAAGGCAAGTGAAGCAGGACGTTAAGGTCTGCTGCTGGCGGGAGACAGCTGCTTCTCTGCGTGAGGTTGAGGATACCGAAAGACACGATAAGGACACGCTGCAGGAATGCCAGGAGCCGGTGAGTGACTCCTGGGCATTCGCAGGTCACACCCTTCCTGCCCCTCTCAGATTTGAGCCGGGCCTCCTGGAAACTGCTAAAAACTCTTCTCTTCCTCTTTCCCTCTTTCGCTTCTCTGCTAATTACCCAACTGACGCTGTGGATGATGGCCTTACCTCATGAACCTCACAGAATCTCAGGCCCTTCCTCTCAGTCATTACCAGCACCCCCCACACTGCATTTCCCCGCGGGCCCCTGCCTGGTGGCTCCACTTACCACCCCTGAGAGCTGCCTTTACCAGCACTTAGCCTGAGGTGCTCCTCCTCGATCCCTTTAGCACTTGTCCACTCTATGCTCCCCCTTTCCATCCCCCTGCCGTACACTTCTTTTCAATGCGCTTGCACAACTGAATACCTAATAGTACCACGACTGTATATATATTACTGTTGCTTTTTTGTTTTCTTGCCACTGTTATTTTTTCTCCTGTTCCCTATCCATTTGCCTTGTGGCGCGTTGAAACACAATTCTGATGTATAAAGCACCCTACAAATGACCAATAAAATAAATAAAACTAAAATAAAGAGGAGCGCTTTACTTACTGGTGCCCGGAGCGAAGCAGACAGTGCAAGTGGAAGCCGCAAGACCCGACGAAACCAGCCTGACGTGTTGTGAGAGAAAAGCAGAGGAAAGCACTTTTCCGGTTAACCGTGGGAGAATCCAGGAAGGCCAACGAGAGCCAGTGAGTCCTCCAAGAGGCCGTGGGGACCCTGGGGCGTGTTGGCAGTCACGCCAAATGCAAATAAATGAACAGCAAACACTTGAGAGATAAAGAACAAATGCACGTAAATTTTAAAAGGGGAAATTAATTGCAAATAAAACCCTTACACACAGATGGATACAAATTGTGCAAACCTAGGAAACCAGGACTGGATAATATATCCAGAGGACATAATGGCAGACAAAGTGTGTGCGCGACTTGGGGAAAGGGCAGAGAGCCTGTGTGAATACAAGGAACCCTAGCAGGAGAGTATACCAGGCAATCACGAGTGTGTGAAACAAGAAGACATGGCAATAGAGTATACTAGGCAACCAGATCTGTGTTGTTCAACAAAGGGGTCCTGAGAAGGATCATGAGGTCTAAGGAAGGATTGTATGAACCCGCTGTTCAAGAGAGATATAATTGTAAAGTCAAGACCAGTTTGAACATTAATATTGTTGCAGACTAAGGAAGGAACAAGGAACAGTTAAATGTGAAACTTCAGAGAGCCAAGAGCAATACGGAGGAAGGGAACTATGCTCTGGAGCAAGGACCTTTATCCTTGCAGAACCTTTTGTTAGAGCCTGTGATACGGCAGCTTCCGTGGCATCTGCTGCACCCGACTGAACCAGAGGAGCCGATGCTGCCAGCAGTGCTACACCAGCCGGGGCTAACGCAGAAAGCAGCGCTGCAGCAGCGGCTGACGGCAGGAATGCCATGGCCAATGCGGCCAGAGGAGGCATCGCTAACAGTGCCACAGTAGCGGCTGAACACAGGGAGTGTAACAGGGAGACTCACATGGAGGCCGCAATTGCAGCTAATATAGTAGAAGCTGCACCTGAACCGCAAGCTACCGTTCTCTACATCAGAGGCACCATGGCAGCCACAAGGTTTCTTCACACAGATGGGGAGGCGGTCAGGACACACTGAGGCAACCCCCGGCCATAGTTGTCAGCATACCAAGTCGGCGTGAGTCTGGTCCACAACTCCACGAATATCCTGCATCAGCAAATAAACTGCAGACAGGGGAATTCAGAAGAAAAGGAACAGTTTCTTACCTGGACAATGTGTACAGCTAAACCACATGGGCAGTTTGTAAAAGGAAGATGGGATCAGGAACTATTATTTTCTATTTGGGGGGGGGGGGCTTACTGGAACATTACCCAATCAGGGGAGGGGCTTTAAAGGAGCAGCCTTTAATTCTGCTTTAATTCATTATTTTGCCAGACTTTGATGGAGGAGGTTGGTGTGGGGAGGAACACACTTCACCTGGGCAGATTAAGAAGTCAATCCATGCAAGATTAGAAGAGCCCTGAAAGAAAGACATTGGGAGAAGGCTGACGGGCAACAAACACAGCAAAGAGAATGACTGTAAGGAGGTCAATTGTAGTTTGAGAAAAGATCAAGAAAATAAACGTTTTAAATGTACCTATTTTGCTGTCTATGGTTTATATGTGTAGCCCACATTCCCACTGATCCATTTATTCTTCTTTTGTACACCCTTTTCTAAACCTTCGAAGGTTTAAGGCATTTCCTGTTTCATCGTAGAGTTTAGTTTTAGTGTGAGGGTCAGAATAGAACTTTGAACACAGGTCAGTTTTGTTTTGGACATTCGGACACAGACAGACCCTTAGTCTTGGTTTAGGTAGGGAAATCCCTCTCAGAGAGCAGCGTCAGAGAGACATTTTCTCAACCCCTTTTTACTCATACCACCCATTCCCTTTCCGCCATCCTTGTGGGCGTCCTCCAACATGGGGACTGTATCAGAGCCTTTGCCAGTGAAAAACGGAGCTTCCCCTTCAAATTTAGTGCAGCGCGTGGGGGTGCTGCCCTGGGTGTGGGAACACCCCCCACGGTCCCGCCCTCTGGCGCCTCAGCTCAGTCCCCTTTTTTATTTTTATTGTATTTTCATTTTACAGAAACCTCAAAATTAATTAAACAATGGAAACCTATTCTTTCCCTCCTTCCCAAACACCCTTCCCACCTAACCTCCCTTCCACCCACCCACTCCCAGACAGCTACCTTCCATGTACACACTATTTGACAATCCAGATGGTATAAACTTTAAATAAATAAGTCCAATATACATAATCTTCGCGGACACCAGTTCTCACAAAAGGCTTTATTCAGAAAGTCCAAAACAAACTCCCAATAATTTTTGAAGTTCTTCTGTCCCCTTGCACAATGTAAGTGACCCCCTCCAGAGGGACATAATGCCACATTTTTGCTAACCACTCTTGTTCTGATGCTCGCATTGCTTCCATTTTTGCACTATAAGTGAATCTGCGGCCACTGACAATATCATGTAAGCTTTCCTTTGTTGTTTTTTTCAGTTAATATCTCCAAACCCAGCACCGATTCACCTCTGCCTCTTCGTATCTGAAGACCAAATATCTCATACATAGCTTTGTTAACTTTTACCCAGAAGGGTTTAATTTTCTAGCAATCCCACCAATTATCCACCCAAGTTCCCTTTTCTTTGCATCCCCTCCAACATTCATCTGAATTTTTTTTATATAGAACTTGTGCAGCTACTCGGGCGTTAGGTGTCATTGAACCATCACGTTTACCCATATTTCCCATATTTGAATTGCCCGCATCAATTTTGGGATTCCCTTCCAAACCTCCAACAACTGAATCTCTTACAGTGCAATGCTGATGTCCTTCTTCCACAATTTCTCATAGCTCCACATTGTTCGACTCGAGTTCTCTCTTAGTATCCTATATAGTGCCCTCACCGTATGGCGTAGTTGAGCATATCTTAATCTTTCATTTTCGTTCAATAAAAAGGCCTGCTTGCATTGCTGGAACTTTCTGATCTCTTGTCCTTCAAACATATTCCCCATCTTTGAACATCCCACTTCCTCCCATTTCTCATATGCATTCCGTTCTAACCCCAGTGTAAACTGGGTATTATGAAAACGAGGTGTGAAAGGAGAGGGAAACGTGGTTATACCTAGTCTTCACACCTCAATATCTGATATCTTCTATTCATATTAACAGGACGATCCTGTTTTTGGCACCACAATAATTCATGAAGGGGTTTGACAACTACTGGTTTGTCCATTCGTACCCAAATTTTATCTGAATCCCCTTTGAACCATTCCCTAATAATCCGCAATTGGGAAGCTTGATGATAGATCTGCAAATGAGGTACTCCCCATTCCTCCTTTTTGTACTCGGGTTATTAATACCTTCCAGGCTACTCTTGGTTTCTTACCATGACCAATATATTCCCTCAGTCTTAAGTTCCTTAAAGAATTTCAATGGGACCATAATCGGTAAAGCTTGAAAAAAGTACAACAGCTTTGGGGGAATCATAGTTTTAATTACATTTATTCTTCCCATCCATGATTTTATCTAAACGTTACGTTCTTTAAGCCAATGTTTGATTAAAACCAGGCAAGAAAGATAGTTTGCTCTATACATTGACTCCAAGGAGTATGATAATTGGATATCCATGTATCGCATACCATATTTTATTGCTATAAATTGACTGTCATTGATTTCCCTCTGATTTACAATTTTCCCCTCCTGAAACTTCATGATTATTGATTTTTATATATTAATTCTTAGGCCTGCTATTTCGCCAAATAGTGTCAACTCTGCTGTTAAGGCGGATAGTGAAGAAGATGTATCCCCTAATGTCAACAATAAGTCATCTGCAAAGGCCATAACTTTATGATCTTCTCGCTCAAACTAAATTCTTTTGATTTTCTCCTCCTTTAATTTTAGATAATGACTCGAGATGTAATGCATATAGTATCGGGGATAATAGGCCTCCCCCCGGTTTGGTCCCTTTCATAATGCTTATCTCATTGGAGAGATTCACATTGATAGCTAATCGCAATTTCGTGGTTGGATAATTTGATTTTACCCTATGTAAGAACCCTCGGTCGAATCCCATATATTCCATTGTAAAAAATAAAAAAGACCATTCGACTCGGTCGAATGCCTTCTCGGCATCAAGTGTTATTACCCTGCTGATAGTTCTGCCTTATTTATTTTTTCGATCAAATGGGCCACCTGTCTAGTGTTGTCAAACGTTTGGCTATTTGTCACAAACCCAGATTGATCGGGGTGTATCAGTAACTGCACTAGTCTTCCCAATCTAGTTGCCATTATTTTAGTGTATAGCTTAGCATCAATATTGATGAGAGCTATGGGTCGGTATGAACCACATTGGCTCCTATCCTTCCCAGACTTTGAGCAGATCATCGCCTTTGCTTATTCAATTGAAGGCATAACGATACCCTCTCCCCTGAAAGAGATAAATAATGAAGTTAACACTGGGATTAATTCTTCAATGTACGCCTTGTAAAATTTTGCTGTAAAACCATCTAGTCCCAGTGCCTTGTGGAGGGCCAATTACTTTATTGCTTCTCAAACTTCCTCTGGTGTTATTTGGCCCTCCAACTCCTCAGTATCAGCTAATTCTAGTTTATTTAACCGGCATCGTTCCAGATATGCCTTTTGCATTTTGGGATCAGGACAGTCTGAGGTATATAGCGCTGAGTAATACTCAGGTAAAGGCCTCTATTATGTGCCTAGAGGAAGAGCTGACTTTCCCTTGCCCTGATTCAATGGTACAGATCATTCTAGCTTTGTCCTTCATTCGTTCCAGACATGCCAATAGAGAACCGGCTTTGTTAGCTTTAATATAGTAACATTGCCTTAAATATAAGAGGGCCCTCTCTGCATGCCTCGTTTGTAATAAATCTCATTTGCCTCAAAAGTACCTGTACTTTTTCCGAATTCGTACCCCTTGATTTATAACGATTTCCTTCATGACTAATTTTATTTGGGTCTCCAGTTCCCATTGAGCTGCTCGTATTACTTTCTCCCTTTTTGAGCTTTTTTTGCAATAAGTTCACCCCTTATGGTCGCTCTAAACGCATTCCAAACCCACTTATCAGGGGTGTCCTGAGCCCCATTTAGTTCAAAATAATCTTCAATATTTTCCCGAATCTCTTCCCTCATTACCTGATCTTTATGTGCTCTGGGAATTTCCATCACCATATCCTAGACCCTTCTTTCCCCTTCTTTCCCCTATGTGATTATTAATTTCAACGGTGCATGATCGGTTAAAGCTATTGGGCTAGTTTCTATCTGTTGTATTCGCCCCACAAATGATACCGAGATCCACACATAATCTATCCTTGTGAATGGTTAATCCTAAAAAATGTTCAGTCAAAGAAGTTTTCCAGTCGGCAAATTTGTCATCAATTGTTTGTTTGATTAGTCAACAGTTGTCTGCATAGGTTATACCAGTATTGTGACTGTCCAATATCCTGTATTAACTTATGCCAGTTGTAGTTATAAATTCCTTTTAACATCATAGTAAGGTGATTTGTTTCAATAACACCACAGTACCATATATTTCTTTTCCACCATAGCTTTCATTTCTCCATTGGTAAGCACAAACCTTTCTCCTCATGTATCTTCTCTCAACACGTGTTTCTCCACTAATTTATAGTGGGTCATCAGGAGAGAATCCTATTATTTTTTTGCTGGGTACCACTAGTTCCTCACTGACTTAAGGTTATTATTCTCCAAATTAGTAGCCTAACTTGATAAGGAAATGAGATCTGCCTGTCCCAAAATGCATGTCACTGATCCGCGATATCCTTGAGAATGTCTGATGTACTGATGAATAGAATGTATACCAATTGTCCCCACTCATGAGTTTCTTTCCCAGCATCTACTAACAACATATCAGCCATAGACGTTTACAGTTTTTGTGATGGGGGTCGTAATGCCTGAGTTACCTTACTCCTATCCATCTGAGGATCCCACGCCATGTTAAAATCCCCCATAAGAATGATTTGTCCCTCTGCAAACCGTTTAAGTTTGCATATTACTCATTGTGAAAACACATCTTGCCCTGTATTTGGAGCATATATTTTTGCAATCGTGTAACGCATTCTGCCCAGCTGTAATTCTTTTTTTGAAAATTCAGTTTTTATTACAGTTTTTGTAATTATGACATGAATAGAAGAATCATACAAACATCAAAATAAATAAAGATATAGTCACAACTTTTTCCCCCTTCTCCCCACCCCCTCCACCCTCCCTCTCCCACGCTCATGCCATGGTTCATTGGATAATAACAACCGCAGGGTACAACACATTGTCTTAAAACACCTCACGAGCATCAGGTAGTCCCGAAAAAGGGCCGCCCAAAACGCTAGGTCCAATATGTAGGAGCAGCATCTACCCTCGTAACAGAACCCTCCATGCTCTGGGGTGTGTCCGGATAGTGATGTTGAGATCAGGCAGACCGTCTGAGATATTACTCGTGCCTTAAACTGTTCTTCCATATCTATCAAAGAAAGGTAGCTATTGGGCCTTGATGTTAGACTTGGATTCGTCGATCAGATGAGTTAAGAATTCCATATCGTAGATTGTCCGTATTTTCGAAACCCAGTCCCGCTCCCCGGGGGGACGAGGTGATTTCCATTTTTGGGCCCAACAGAATCTAGCCGCAACTAGTGTAACTTGCAGCATGTGGTCGTGTTTCACCTTTGGTCCTCCCTCTACCTCAATACCAAACAACATTAGCCACGGGGATAGAGTTCTCTCCATTCCATCTATCTCTTTTATCCATGACAGGACCTCACTCCAATAGGTTTGCACCACCTGACACTTCCACCACATATGCATGTAGTCCCCTTTTTCGGTGTGACACTTCCAGCAGTGGGGATTGTAGCCCTTTCTCATTCTAGCTATCCTCTGTGGTGGGTAGTGCCATCTGTGGATCACCTTCATGGCCTGGTGGCGGTATTGGGGCGCAGCAGTGGAGCGATTGGCCTGTCTACAGATCTTGGTCCATCTCTTTTCGGTTATAGGAGTGCCTAGATCTTTCTCCCATTGTACCTGGGCGGATGGGGGGTCCCGTGTGGCAGAGAACAGCAAAAAGCTGTAGAGTCAAAATATCACCCCTATATCTCGAAGTCTGTGAAGTCCCTCCTCAGCGTGTCCCCCCATCTACTCTCAGTAAGGGCGCCCTTAAGCTGCAGGTATCGAAAGGGAGAGAGGTTGGGGAAGCCCAGGGTGTCCTTCAGATCCCCAAGGAATATAAACACTCCATCCGACCAGAGCTGTCCGGCTCTACAAAGGCCCGCCTCGTGCCATTGTTGGAAGGATAATGATTTGTTGATCCCTTCTCTTAGTGGGGGAGCCCAGATACAGCTTAGGGGCGAGGGCCATGTTGTGAGCCACCTGAGATAGCCTCCCTCTTTGCACGTGGACCATAGCACCCCCAGGACTGGATGTTTCAAGACCCTTCTCGGGATAGATGTCTTGGGGACCCATAGCCACTCGTCTAGTGTGACTGGGGAGAAGAGTCCAATACCACCCATTGTTTCTTTGGGCCCATCACCAAGTGGTCAACCAGGATTCCCAATTGTGATGCCTTATAATACGTGTCTAGGTCTGGGAAATTAACTCCACCCTCATCTTTGGGTCTAGTAAGAGTATCATAAGGCGATTCTGTGGGATTTTCCAGCCCATAAGAAGCGGAGAAGGGTCCGCTTGACTTCTAGGAGGACTGGTTTCGGTATCTGGGTCGGCAACATTTGAAATAGATATAAAAATTTAGAGCGGATCACCATTTTAATGGAGTCGAGGCGAGCCATCCAAGAGAGCCCGGATTTCGTCCAACGCTCCTGGTCACGTTTGATCACCAACCTAAGGGGCGGATAATTCGCCTTAAAAAGATCCGCTAGGTCTGATGGTATCTGGATCCCCCGGGGACAGAGTCCCTCAGTTTGTTTACAGAATGGAAGGTCCTCTACATATTTCCTCTCTGTCATTGAGCTGGCCCGCTGGGAAAGCAACTGATTTGTCTAAATTTACCTTGTAGCCCGCAAGGGACCCATATCGTTCTAGACAATTCAACACCTCAGGGACTGATTGAGATGGGTTAGAGAGGTATAAGAGGACATCGTCCGCAAACAGAGTTATTTTATAGTTGGTTTCCCCTATTTTAATTCCCTGGATTCTGTCATTACCCCTAATCGCTATGGCCCAAGGTTCCATCACTAATGCATATATAAGGGGGGATAGCGGGCACCCCTGTCTTGTGCCTCTTTGCAATGGAAGGGGTTTCGATTCTCCCCCGTTCACTACCACTCTTGCAGAGGGGTGAGAGTAGAGGGCCGCGATCCACCCCCGCCATTTGGGTCCCATCCCTAAAGATGATAAAACACCCTCCATGAAGGCCCAGCTCACCCTGTTGAAGGCCTTTTCTGCGTCCAGAGATAGGAGAAGGGCACCCTCCATTTTCATGCCTTTTGAACTCAGTATGTGCAGGGTTTTACGCATACTGTCGGCCCCCTGTCTGTTAATTACAAAACCAACTTGAACAGGGTGGACCAGTCGGGGGAGACACTTTTCTAAGCGTGTTGCCAGGATCCTAGTGAAAATCTTCGCATCTGTGTTCAGAAGCGAGATGGGCCTATATGAACTGCACTCCGTGGGGTCTTTGCCGGGCTTGGGGATCACTGTGATCATGGCCTGTAGGAATGTCGGTGGGATGGTGTCCGAGGTTTAAATTTGGTTGAACAGCTTGGTTAATGGTTGTATTAGTTCCGATTGGAATTGTTTCTAAAAGTCGGCTGTGTATCCGGTCCCCACCAGGGTCTTACCTACTTTAAGCCTTTTAATGTACCCCTCCACCTCTTCCTCTTTTATGTCCCTTTCTAGTGCCTCCCTTTCTGGGTCTGTGAGCTTGGGTAGGGGGTGGTTGTTGAGATATCTTCGAATCTCGTCTGGTGATTCACCCTCTTGTGGGCCTCATAGAAGTCCGCAAATGATTCAGCTATGTGCTCAGTTTTTATCTGGATGTTAACCGCCCCGTCCCTGACCTTCTCTATCCGTCTACCCGCCCTGTTTCCCCTCAACCTGTGCGCTAAGAGAGTTCCCACCTTGTCCCCTTTCTCGTAGTACCGCTGCTTTGTGTATCTCATTCTTTTGACCACCTCCTTAGGATTGTATGCAGGATTGTATGCAGGGCTTGTCTCCTATCTCTCATTTCGCCCAGGAGGTTCCCGCGGTCCACATTGCCTTTAGTAAGCTGTGCCCTCATAACCCGTAGGTCCTCCCGGAGTTTGGATTCTATCAGTGCCCTCTCCCGTTTTTTGCTTGAGCCCTCAGCAATAAGGAGACCCCTGAAGGTGGCCTTTGCTGCCTCCCAAACTGTGGCCATTGGGATTTCCCCTGTGTCGTTTCATACAAAGAAGGCTTCTATCTCTTTCCGTAGGAATTCCCTGAACACCTGGTCCCTCATGAGGGTGTCGTTACAGCGCCACCTGTATGATTTCAGGGTGGCTTGCAATCGCCATTCCATAACGAAAAGTTCATGGTCCGACCAGGTCACCGATTCGACCGTAGGGTTTCCGACTTCCCCTCCTCCTTCCTCTGATACCAATAGTAAGTCGATTCTAGTAAATGTTTGATGAGGGGGGGAGAAGAATGTGTAACCCCCAGGGGCTTGCCGACATTTTCGCCAAACATCGACCCACTAATATTCTTGTAGGAGGTCCCTCATGGCAAGGTTGTCCCTTGTATGGGCTTTCGGTCCCGTACCTCTGGCGGACCACCAATCCAGTCAATGGTCTGTGATGAGATTAAAATCTCCAGCCAGGATCATAGACCCCTCCACCCACTCGTCCATGACTTTGAGAACTTTATGAATAAACTTGATTTGGCCAGCGTTGGGTGCATACAGGGTGGCTATTGTGACACGTGTGCCTTGAGACAACCCCTTGATCCCCAGGAATCTACCTCCAAAGCCCCTTTTCGTCTCGACGTCGGTGAGATGCAGAGATTCGCCAATGAGGATGCCTACTCCCTCCTTCTTCGAGGATTTGTGCGAAGCCCAGAAATTTCTACCTATCTCCTTTCCTCTTATTGTCGACTCTTCTATAGTGTGTTTCTTGCAGGAAGAGGGCTAGCAGTTTCTGTTTGCGAAACATGTTGCTTGTGAGAGATCACTTGTTTTGTGAGTTTAGGCCCTTAACGTTGAGCGTGCCGATCCGTCCTTCAACCATGATCGTCGCTACCCTTGCCCTCTGAAATGTCAGTGAGTTACCCCCCTTATCATCCGTATGCTTGAGCCCCAGAACCATGGCATGGTTTATGTTTGTTTATTTTATTTATATAGCGCTTTACGCCAAAGCGCTGTACATTATAACAACAATACAATAACAGTCAAAGCAGATACAAATATGAGTCAAACCATCAATACATCAACTAGAACAATTTGCCAGCAGAGATAAATGAGGAAAAAACAATTTTCCAGCAGAGATAAATGAGGGAAAAATGGTGATGAGTTGAATGGAGTGAGGAAGAGGAAGTGAGATAAGGTGAAGGCGAGAGAGGGGGGGGAAGAGGGGATAAAGAGGAGACAAGGAGGGATAGAGAGACATGAGGAGGGATAGAGAGACATGAGGAGGAGGATAAGAGACGGGTGGGGGTGACAGAAGGGTGGGGGAGGATCAGAGTATCAGGGAGGGGGGTGGAGAAGGAGAGATTTTAAGGAGAGACGAAAGGAGGAATAGGTGGGGATGGAGCGGATAGAGAGGGGAAGGGAGTTCCAGTGAAGGGGGGCAAGTAGCTGAAAGGAGCGAAAATGAGAGGAGGCACATGGGGACGGGGGAACAAGGAGAAGGAAGTGATCTGCAGATCTGAGGGAACGGGAGGGAGTATAGAATGAGATGAGGGAGGAGAGATAAGGGGGAGCAAGTTCATGGAGAGATTTAAAGACGAGACAGAGGAAGTGGAATTTGAGTTGGGAATGAAAGGAAAGCCGCCAAGCTGTGAGAGCGAGGAGGAGATGGAGTCTTTAGGTGAGCGTAAACAGAGGGTGCGGATGGCAGAGTTGAAGAGGGATTTTAGGGGGGCAATATGAGATGCAGGGAGTCCGAAGAGGAGAGAGAAGCAGAAGAAAAGACGAGAGAAGAGAAGGGAGGATATTAAAAGTTTAGTGGCGTGGAAGGTTAGAGAGGAACGCATTTTGCGGATATTGAAAAGGTGGTAGCAACATGCGCGGGAAGTGAGAGAGATGTGGTGGGTGAAGGAAAGGGAGGAGTCGAAGTGAATGCCAAGGTTACGAGCATGGGCAGAGAGAGCATGGGCAGAGAAAGGTGACCCCCTTTCTTTTGTCCCTCACCCCTCCCTTCCCCGTTCCCTATCTCCCTTACCCATTTTGTAAGGCGTTCGTCTCCATTGCCCGACAAACATTGGGATTAGTCAACGAACAACCAGGGCCGCTGCCCGGGCCCCGGGAGAGTAAATGGTGCGGAACATACCCTCCGCATATTTGTTCAAGAACTTTTCCCAAATATAGTTGGGGATTTAATCTCCCTGCGGGACCTCCATTAACTTTCCCCTCCTTGCACCCACAAGTCATATTGTGTCCCACACATCTCGGGACCCACCGTGGGTTGGCTTTCAGTGTAGATCGGAGTGGGTGTGGTCAGTCTTGGAGGTGAAACTCGGATACCCTCTGGAGAAACAACACATCTCCGCCTCTCCAACAGAGAGGCCCCATACTTTCAAATATCAATTTAACATTAATCTCGCCAACAGTGGCAACACCCAAAGGCAACATACGATTCCCCCCAACTTGGTGGAGCCCACGAGGGTTGTGTAAGCAATTGCATTACAGATAACCACATCACATTTCTTTTCTTTCTTCCTCCCCCTTGTGATCATGTGGGTCCACCGCGACCCGCCGGGGGATGTCTAGTTTTCTGAAATTTCCGAGTGCCCTTCACTTTGTGCTTTCCCTGGCTTAAGTCAGGTCCTCGTGGGGCCCGGTTCGGGTCCCGGTCAGTTCCTCTCTGTTCCCTTGAAGATCCTGGGGAGCCCCCAACCAGCTCATCAGTGGCTCTCTGGATGTCTTCTTCCGTAACGAGCTGGTGGTTCTCGCCTTGCCATTCGAATGATGGATCGAATGGGTGTCCCCAGTGGTACCGGACCCCCTTCTCCTGTAACCATCTCATAATCGCTCCGCATTTTTTCCTCATTTGCAGTTTGAGGGCGGACAGATCTTGGTAAATTGCCACCCTGGAATTGTCATATTGTATGTCTCTTAGAGTCCTCGCCCTTTCAAGTATTCTTGCTTTGTCTCTATAATAGTGGAACTTCGCCAGCACAGAGTGTGACAATCCGGATGATCTCCTGCACCTTGCACTCCAGACCAGCCTGGGTTTTCCCATCCACCTCTGTCAGGCCGAAGATTCGCAGGTTACTTCTACGTTCACGGTTCTCCATGTCGTCAACCTTGAGACAGAGCTCCCCCTCCCGCTGTTGCATCTCCTTGAACCTTGCCTCCATTTGTGTTTCCAGGTCGTCGGTGGACGCCTGATTGTTCTCCACCCCTTCCATTCTGTCCTCCAGTTTGGCGACTTTGGCATTGAGGCCGGCCAACTTGGCTCCCATGTCCGTTCTCAACCCCCTAATTTTGTCTAGGATCGTCTGGATGTTATTCTGCATGGTGTTCATGTCGGGGGCCGGATGGATGGGGTGCTGGTTGCCATCTCTGGATCTCCGGGTGTGAATTGGTATTTTGCTAGGGTTTCTTTCCAACTCATGAGGTGTTTCCGCCCCCTGATCTCTGTGGTTTCTTAGTGTCCTCAGTGATCTTTCCAGGGATCCGAAGCTTATTCCCCAACCCCCGTCTCAGCTCCTGTATGGTATTGCGGGATGGGCGAGTCCTAGTGGTTTGATTTGCTTTGTGGGGGGTTGCCACGTACCACTGGGGTCAGCCCTTGGGGTCGCCAGTGCACCTTGCTCCTTATATCTTTAAGTTTGCCTCTGTGGCTGAGGGGTAATCAGGCGCCTCAAGTGTCAATCTATCTGGAGCCTCAGGAGGCCCTATAATTGTGTCTCTACGTTCGGTGTCAGGGGCTTCTTCCTGTTTTGGCACTCCCCTATAAGTGGCTCTCTGGTATGGTAGTAGGAAGGGCCGTGGCTAGGGTGGGTGATCTGGGCCCCAACCCCCGCTGATTGTTAGTACTCACGATTACGCCAGGATGGACCTGAGGGATCCGTTTTGGGGTCACCGGAGTGGTAGCCCCTTGAGCGATCATGTGCGTCTGGCAGGCTCTGCTGTGGTTAGAGGCTGTCCCCCAGGAAACGAGTTAGGGTCCGTGGGGCAGGGGAGGGCCCTGTAGGGATATGATGCGTTCCCCGTAGCTGGGGGGGGGGGCCCAGTTCCACCAAATCCTGCTTCAATGAAGATATTCTCCGGGTGGTTGGCTCTGTGGGGGGCCTGTAGCGTCTCAAAGGGGCCCAGGCGCGCTCCCTCGTCGGCCCAGGCCTGTGTGGGGTCCACCGCAGAAGGATGCGTCCCTCTGGCGGGTCAGAGGATTCCCTGGGGCACTTGGCATTGTTGGGCCCCTGCTGTGGTTAGAGGCTGTCCACCAAGCAGGGAGGTAGGGCCCGTGAGGCAGCAGGTGGCCCTATGGGCATATGATGCGTTTTCCGTCGCTGGGGTGGGGGGGGCAGTTAGACCAAATCCTGCTTCAATGAAAATGATCTATGGGTGGTTGGCCCTGTGGGGGGCCTGCAGCGTTTCAAAGGGGCCCAGGCGCGCTCCTGCGTCGGCCCGGGCCTGTATGGAGTCCACCTCAGAAGGCCGTATCCCTCTGGCGGGTCAGGGGGGGTTCCCTGGGGCACTTGGTGTTGTTGGGCCCCCCGCTGGGGGGGAGATGCGAGGGGGCTCGGGCGCGCTCCCGTGACGGCCCGAGCCGGGCTGAGGAGATGCCGATGGGGGGGCTCAGGGAGCAAGGCAACCCCACTGGGGCACCCAGCAGTAAGAGCCCAGGGGCGCCCCAGACTGTCCTGTCTCTTGGCTCGCCTCTCACAATTGTGCCGCGCCGGGCGTGGAAGGCAGGCAGGATGCGGACAACAGGAGGATGGGGGTCCAGATCCCCGGGGGGGTCCCAGCGTTTGCCTAACTCCGCAGGCAGGGCCGCAGGGCGCAGGATCCGCAGGTGAGCTGTGGTGCTGTGCTCGCCCGCTGTGGGATGGAGCTTGGCTCCGTCTCCAGTACGGCACGGGCCTGGAAGGAGGAGGGGGAGCACGAGCGCGCCAAGGCAAGTATCTCGGAGACCAGGGCACCTCCAGGGCTCGGGAGGGTATCGCTAGGGTTCCTGTAGGTTCCGACAGCCGAAAATCTTCTTTTTTGATGGGTGGCGTCCCTTTATCTTGTGCTACTCCTCAGTTCTCCTGGGGCCATAAGGGGAGCAGATCGATCAGGCAGCCATCTTGTCTGGGCCCCCTGGTGGCCTCCCTCCAGCTGTATTTTTTACAAATAAGTATCTACCCTCTTTATCTTTTGTCAATATAGCCTGACCTATCCAACTTTTGAAAGCTATTAAAACCCCTCCTTTCTTTCCCTTATCATTGCATTGAACAATGTGTGAGTACCCATATAATTTAGGTTTATTTGCATCTCCCCTTGACACATGTGTTTACTGAAACGCCACTATATTGGGTTTCTCCCTCTTCAAGAATGACTCAACTTGACGTCTTTGGACCAGGGAGTTCAGGCCCCTAATATTCAAGGACAGGACTTGTAAAGTTTTCATTCCTCCCATCTGAACGATAGTACACCATTTTTACTCTAGTTAGCTGACCACCCACTCCCACTCCTCCCCCCAGACCTAAATCACCTAACCCTCAAACCCCCCCCAAATAATAACCCCAAGTCCTTTCTACCCTCCCCAACATGCCCCATCCCAAAATGTTCTCCAGTCATGCCCAACCTATTCCCCTTCCTGCCACGCATTACGCCGTGGAGGTTAAGCCCCACTATCCACCCAGAGATTATTTGTGTGAGTCTACCTATACCCCACACCCCTCGATTCCAAGTGCCGAACACTACATCCTCCTTCTTCCCGCCACCTCCTTGCTTACAATTCTTGTCTCCACCTTCCCATACTTAAATAATTATGACACCTTATACAATATTTTCACTTTTACCCTCTCTGCGACCGTGGATATCTGTAGTCCTTTCAAGTGTTCCTTGGAATTCGTCTCACAGTGTCTTGTTACAAGCTGATTTAGACCATTCCCCTCTTCTGAATCTCCCTTTTTCTTGGATTCTTCGAGGTTCCTTCTGGTGGTGGCCCTTTTCTTCTTGTTCTTCCGTCTTCAGTATCTGCATACTTTCCTCGCACAAAGTTACCCTATGTTGTTGTCCTTCCCAAATAAAAAAAAGTCCAAAAGGGAATGTCCATCTGTAACGGACCTGGCTTGTTATCAAAACTTGTACAACCGTACCCATTAATCTTAGTTTCCACAAAGTTGCTTGCGCCAGATCTTTCAATGTTTTGCGTCTCCGATGCTAACTGATCAGTCAAGAGATCTATTTTACGTCTATCACCCGATGTTTCTTGGATCGCTGTCTCGTTAGTTTTATATAGGCTCAGCTAAATCGGTGACATCCTTTTTCACCTCTTATAGTGATTCAGCAAATTCAGTTGTTATAAGGGCAAATTGTGCTTGCAGCATTTTCGTGACTTGGTCTTTAAAGTCATTGAAACATTGTTTTATTATTTCAGTAGGTGAGTCTTACTCTGGTGTTTTCAATGTTGATACTGGGCCTGGTTGTTGGAACTTTTAACAGGCTTTCATCTGTATGTGCCTCTTCTTCTTTGCACCGTAGTTTTGAGATGTCCTCTTCCTGTTGCTTTTTTCTTTTGGGGTTTAGAGGTAGGGGCCCCCTCCACTGGTTCTTTTGGCCTGTTCCTGGACATTGTGAAGATCTGTTGTTGCTTATTATTTTGCTGGGGGCTCACTCTTTTCCCTTTTGCCAATTTAGTTAGTACTTGTTGTTCGCCTTTCTACTTACTGGATGCTTGTCACTTCCCAAACTTGCCCCACATACATGAAAAATAGTTTCCAGGTCCTATGACGTCCTGCCCTGTGATAGTTCTAGGGTCTTTCGGTCGCTCAGTTCCCATGCTTCTTGATCCAGATATTTAACAAATCGCTGGTAGATTCACGGGAACTACTTTTTGTGCGACAAATCTAGGATATAAATAAGTCGACCAATCTGGTAATCTGATGCACATTATTATGGAGACTCTGATTGCAGGGCTTGACTACCTTATCTACGGTTCCAGCCTCTTACCGTAAAAGTCATTGACAATATCCCTCCCAACTGCTCTCAGGTAGTGGTGGGCTACGCTGAATATTTTACAGTACCATCTGTGTAGGGCGGGTAACAGCACTCCATCATGGTGTCATACGTGCGTGCTGCTCCAAACCCTTTGCTAATATTGCTGTTCAAGCGATCGTGGCCTCTGTCCCCTTATTGTTAAAAGGGGCGCACCTCAAACTGCATCCGAAAGTATATGACCCCACATCCACTGACCGCTCTCTCTCAATGGTGAAATCACATGTACCTCTTTGCCAGTGGGTCCTGTCCTAATATTCGCCATATCCTGTGGCCGTGCGCTTTCCGCGGTCCAATGACGACAATCTCGCTAATGGGGGTTGACATCCAGCTATTCTATCATGGTCACAGGAGCCTTGTCTTCTCACGATGCCAGGGCGCTCCTGTGCACCGAAACGATTCAATGTCTAAAGCCCCTTTTTGATAGACCGTACGTCACACCCATTTCCTTCCACTACTAAGGCTCCGCCATTCACTGCTGTGCCGGGTATCCACTTGGCTGAGGCTGGGTTGAGGTAGCTTGAATAGACAACAGCGATCCGCTGCTGCAGGCTCGGGTCGGTGCCACGCCCTGTTGACTCGTTGTGGACGACACAATCAACTGCAACCTTGATGAAGCCACATGTTGCTCTTAAAAAGATTGTCCTCGGTCGCAGGGCTATTTCCTAGTCGCTATGATATTCGTCAGCTATGTAGGGAGGCTCCTACATCTCTTTTTCTGAAGTGGCCAGGAGGAGCTCCCTCTTCACCCTGTTCCGTTTATGGCGGCCATCTCAGAATCACTTCAGTCCCTTTTTCTGCACGGACGGTTTCAGATCTGGCATCTAGGCGCAGAGACTTTTTAACTTTCAGCTTGCTGCCCATTATTAGTTTTATTTTTAATCTTCACCTCCCTTGGGTGCCTAGCCTCCCCTGGCTCATGTCGGCTGCAAGTGGATTCACGAGATGCATGTCCTCGAATGCTTGTTCACGGCCTCCAACCCCCATGCACTCGGTCTTGATTGCCTGGGGCCCGACCACCGCTGGGACGCGTGCGTGGCTTGCGGCGCTTTCGGTCACCGGGCATTGAAGAATAGCCTTTCATGCTGGAGAGAGATCATCCATGCTTCTCTCCTCCAGTCATTTTAAAGAGTTTGGCTCCAGGACCACAGGTAAAGACAAGGAAGGCCCTTTGTTTAGTACGGCTCCTCAGCGCAGAGTCTCAATCCCGAGGGCTTCCACCGTTAAGGCTACCTTGGATTCTGCTCCTGGCAGACCTGAGGCCGGCAAGGCTACCGGGAGAGGTGTTGGTGGTACAGAAGGAGGCAGAGGGGTTTAAAGAACCGGTAGGGCCTGGACCGGAGGAGGAACAGGCAACAGCACCGGCAGCGCTGGAGGAACTGGCAGAGGGCCCAGAGGTGGAGACCTGAGAGGCACGACCTATGGGATCACTTCCTTGACTATACCCTTGAGGAGCCTGGTCATCTGCGGGGAGAGCATGAGGATGAGGAAGCGCTCAAAGAAGCGATCCTCGCATGCCGCAAGATCCCAAGGGGGCTGGCAATCAGCAGCGCTCGGTCTCTGTTCCTGATCGAATCGCTGAGGCACTTGTGGAGTGTAGCCATAAGGCTGCAATGGGTAGATGTATCCCTGCAGAGACCAACCGCCTATACCTTAAGGCCCACCGCCGCTTTCGGAAGGAAAGGGACTGGAACCTTCTTGCAAGGCCCACTCAATGGGCGATGGACCGGGTAAGCCCTGATCCGAATCCAATCCCGCAGCAGCCATTGAATCTGCAGCTATTTTCGGGTCCGGATCAATGGGAGACACCCCTGGCATCTGTGGTTCAGGACTGAGGCTTCCCTCCATCTGGAAAAAAAGTGGATGGGGGAGAATGATGATGGCGATCAGTCGACACCAGGACGAACAACCCTCGTCATCTGTAAAGGCTTATGTGTGCCTTCAGGGCCTTGTTCTTGGGGTCCCCCAATCAGACGAGGCCACCCCAGGAGTCAGGAGTGCTAGCAAAGGTTTTGGCCAAGCGCACCACAAGCCGCTCAGGAACTCTGCTCCCGAAGAATGTCCTGCTGGTGGCAAGAATGGTCTCGGAGAAGCCTAGGGCCAACGCCCAAATGATTAAAAAAATCGGACAGTCGGTTCAGACTTTTGGGTGGGGAGACAGTCCTCCTGGCCTCCCATCCCCAGCCTCACTTTGGTAGTGGTTGTGGCCTCGCTGTATTCTAAACCATTGTCTTTGTCGTCTTCCTCTGTGGGAGCCACCTCCAGGCGCCTGTCCAAGGAGGACCAAATCCTTGAGCCTTTTGGCAAATGTTGCTACGTCATCTCAAGGCTGCATTTGCGGCAAGCTAACGCCAACGCCCAACTGGCCGCGGTAAATCAGATCTGTGGCGAGAGCTGGGGGAGTTTCTACTTATCACACTCTGGAGAGGCAGGCCTCCTTTAAGGCAGGCCTGACAGGCGCCTGGGTGGTTGCGCAGGACTTCATAGAGTCCTCGGTCTCCCACATCGACACAGCCATCCGAGGGCTGTGTCTAGGGGTCGAGAGAAGGGCAGCGTGGATGCATGCCACTAAATTATCATCAGATCGGAAGAGCGGATCCTGTATCTTCCCTCTCTCTGATGGCTCAGACCTTTTTCATTTATCCACTGATGACGAGTTGACAAAGAAGACCTCTACAAAGACCGCCAAGTCCTTGGCTATCCTGACTTCACTCTCAGGGCAAGACTGAATTGAAACCATGTGCTTTCATCGACTTCAAGGGGTTTCGAGACTTTGGTGCACAGAGGCCTGACCGGTTGCCCAGTAACTACAGTAATTAACTACAGGAGGAAGTAGCAGAGGACTTTGCATCCTTTTTTTCACTCCCCCTCCTCTGCTCCTACCTCAGACGCCAAAAAGCAGTGACCTAACGGTCAGGGAACACAGCTTATCTGTAGAGGGCCCGACTGGCTCTCTTCCAGGAAAGCTGGAAGCCTTATTTAAAGAGTCCTTGGATCCTTTCTATAGTCTCCATGCGATTCAGTCTTCCTCTTCCTCTACCATCCTCTGTCTAGGTCTGATAGGGCCCCCAGCCCTTTTACGGGAGATCCTTCCTCTTTTGGAGATGCAGGCGGTGGAATCGGTTCCTCAGACAGGGGCTCCGGCTTCTACTCCAGGATTTTTGCGGTACCCAAAAACAACCAAGTTGGCTGGGGCTGGATGTAGTCCTGGACCTGTCATTTCTCAACTTGTCTTTACCGCTCGAACACTTCAAGATGATTACTCCCACACACATAGCAGAATCGCTGTGCAAGGGGATTGGAAGTGTTCCCTGAACCTCACAAATGCGTACCTTCATGCCCCCATCTACCAGCCGCATCGGAAATGTCTGTGGTTCACGGTTACGTCGCACCACTTCCAGTACAAGGTGCTTCCTTTAGGCCTCAATTTGGCTCCTCATGTGTTCACGAAGCTGATGAATGCAGTGGCTGGTCTCCTCTGACTGGAGGGCTACCAATTATACCCTTATCTGGACGACTGACTGGTCAGGGCCAGCTCGTCAGAGGGGGCGGTACACTCCTGCCAACAGCTGCCGGAGTTTCTTCACCACCTGGGGTTTTCCCTCAACCAGTGGAAGTTGCAACTGACTCCCGTCCAGGATCTGGTGTTCCTTGTACGCTTAGACGCAACAGTGCAGGAGGCATTCCCAGTGGAAGCAACGCAGGATGCCTTGAAGGGCTGCCAGAGACAGCAGGTATTCCCCACGTCTGAGAGGCTCCTTTGCATCACAAGGGGTTAGGGCACTTTCTGGCCAACTCAACCCATTCAGGGAACATCAGGGCCATGTCGCCCCCAGACTGGGTGGGTCTTTTTATTGGATAGGATCTTGTAGCCATCAGGGAGGAGGGTTTCAGATGAACCACATCTCAGTGAGAGCAAGGAGATCAAGGGCCAAGTCTTCCAGGAGGGGCAGCAGTGGGGGAAAGGGGTTGAAAAGTGATGGTAAACGCCTGTCAAGAAGGAAGAGGTTGGGCTGAGAGCCCTTAGCCATGATAGTGTCATTAGAATAGACATTGTTGATGCACCTGGATGATGAGAAATGAGCCACGAGCACTTCCCATCTGGTACCACCATTAATGGGAGAGTAAGAGAAAGGGGAGAGGACAGACCATATGAGGAGTCCATAGGTCAGGAGAACGAATGTTGAATAGTAGATCAGCGACTGTCTGGCTGGAGGAAGCATTGATGTACGTGTCCGCTATGACCAGAACTGGGTTGGACACCAGAAGTGCCGCCTTAAATTTCTTACGTCCAGACTTCGAGAGAGAGAGGGAGGATAGGTGATGGAAAAACAGTTATCATAGATAGGAGAGATGGCGAGAAGCATAAGGAAGACGGGGGCAAGTCAAGGGTGCACAGTGAAGGAGAGGGAGACAACTACCACTTTGCACGAAAGAACCTAGGTGCCAGGTAGGAGACACAGCTAAATACACATTTTTATAGTAAAGCACTAAAACACTGTAAAACAAATCAGTGAGTTTAGGGGCAAAGGTGGATTTAAATTGCGAGTGAAGCACGTAAAACAAATCGGTGAGAGGTTTAGTGTTACAGCTGGATTCGAATTTCTAGTGAAGCAGTAAAAACACAGACAAACATCAGTGAGCAGTTCAGTGGCACAGCTTTCACGTTACCCAAAATAATAGAGTTAAGGAGGTAACAAAAAACAGCACACACAGTTGGGGCAAACTGACTTGGTAGTAAAATAGGAGAGGCAGCAGGATGTCTACGAAAGTAGTGCAGTGTTATGACAGAAAGACGAAAACAAGATGATGTAAAGTTTAATCACACTGTGAAGGAGGATGCATTCTTTTGTGTGATAGTACAGGTGAGTATCCACAGGAGAATGTGAAGTGGTGCTGTGTGGGAGATCATAGGCACCAGCATGGAGGTTGCAGAGTTAGCGAGCAAGTCCTAAAGAATAGTGTCAAAATAGCAGTGCTGGCCATGGATGAGCAAGTGGCGGTGGCGATGGCCATGTTCAAAAAAGAAGAAAGGCCTTTGCAGAAACAGCCCCACTGTGACCACGAGGGCAGTTTGACTGCAATAGCAACTGCACAGCATTGGAGGATGCACACATTTCAACAAAATACCACCTTGTGAACATTGGGCAAATAAATATGGTTGTAGACAGTGCATGTCAAACAATTCTGCAATAAATCTAGAATAACCCCACTGGGCTTACCCAACGTCGTGCTGCTATCCAGATGATCATGCTGCCTCATGATCCCAGTCTGGGTGGAGTGCGCCTGCAAGCAAAGGCAGGCAGTAATCTTGTGCACCCATCCTCATTTTTTGCCCAAGATGGTCACTCCATTCGAATCAGGAAATCTGCCTGGCGGTGTTCTTCCCAAGCCCTCAGTCGGATGCCGAAAGAGCTTTGCTTTCCTTAAACCTCAAGAGGGTCCTTAAGTTCTACCTCTCTCAGACAAAATCTTTCAGGAAGTCCGAGGCATTGTTTGTTGCGTTTGGAGGCATGTCTCACGGCTCCCAGGCTTCCAAAGCTTCTATCGCCTGGTGGATGGTCCAGGCTGTTTCAGAGGCATGTACAGCCATGGGCAAACTGGTTCCTGAGGGGATTCATGCCCATGCCGTCGGAGCTAAGGCCACAGCTATCGTGTTTCAGACATGTTTCCTGGGATGTCATCAGCAGGGCGGCTACTTGGGCCACTCCATCGACGTTCTGTAAGCACTATTCTCTGGATACCAGCTTCAGGCGTGATGCAGAGTTCGGTCAGGCGGTTTTGAAGAACCTTTTTGCTTCATCCTGGATATGAGCCAGGTTGTCACAGCTCCACCCTATGGTCTTGTTCGGTGCAATCACCTGCAAGGATGGAGGAAAGGGGAGGGGACGCATGAGTGATTAAAGTTACTCACTGTAGTGACTAGAGTACTCCTAGTCCTTCATCCCCTTTCCTCCATACATCCCACCCACCTCTCCCCGCTTGTACGCCAGGGGCGAAAGTATTCAGTATAGCCAGCTATTAAATCATCTGATGTGTTTAAAAGGGGACATAGGTGAGATGCCAGAGTGTCCGGTCTTGGGGGAGCACCCCTACCAGCTGGACTAAATGTAATGGGGAAGCTCAATTTTTCACTGCCAAAGCTTTTCAGTACCATACCCATGTTGTCGGATGACCGCAAGGATGAAGAAAAGGGACTATGGACTATGAGTACTTTAATATTTTCAATAAAAGTCTTTAACCTAAACATGGCCAACTTGTGTCCGAGTTTCATTCCTGACTCTTCACATGTCCCTCAAGGAGTTTTATGGCGAGGGGAGAATCTGATGGGCTTGGCCTTCAATTTTCAGAGGGCCCGCAGCCTCAACACCTCCCTGTAGCTAGTCATTCTGTCGGCGCTGGCTGTCAGGACCGACCAAGCCAAAGGTTTAGTTTGAAATAATGCACAGGTCTTCATGGATGACCTGTGGTCTTCATGGATGACCTGTGATGACCTGTGACCAGAGAGCAGGTCTTCATGAATGTTCAGGAGAGAATTTTCCGTGCTTCTGGCTGCTCTGAAGCCAGACTGATGGTCATGGAGACACCCAACAGATTCAGTGTGCAGAATAAGCTGGGAGATGGTCAGCTTTTCCAGGAGTTTGGCCAGGAAAGGAGTGATGGAGATCGGGCGATAGTTAGCCGGCAGAAGGGGTTGGTTGAGTGCTTCTTGAGAAGAGGGTGCACAGGAGCATGCTTCAGGGGGAATGGAAGGCTCCAGTTGCAAAGGAGTGGTTGCAGGAGTCAGCCAGGGCAGGAGCAAGGGTGTCAATGTGGTCCTTGATGGTTTTGGAAGAACAGGGAAGGACCTGTTCTGACGAGACTTTCATAGATCAGACTTGTCTAGAAACCTTGTCAGTGGAGAACAGAGGAAAGGTAGATAAAGGGGGAGGCGAGGTGGCTTCAGGGGGGCTGGAGGTAGAGGAGAGTGTAGAGGGAGGAGGAAGAGGAGGAGGAAGAGGAGGAGGAGGAGGAGAAGGAGGAGAAGACGACGAGAGGGTGGACAGTATGTCCTGAGTTTTAGAGATTTAGTGATTTAGTGAGAAGCCAGGGCCATGCAGAGGGCCTTGGAGGGGACGGGTGTAGAGACTGCAGCAGGATTAGCCAACTCCTTGCAGATTTTAATGAGTTCAGCTGAGTTGGTAGAGGCCGCAGACACGCAGGCTTTGATGCGGGCTCTCTTCTTGGTGCGGACAGAGAGCTGGTATTGCCTTTGGAGCAGGCTGCAGGCCAGTTTGTCAGAGGATGCACAAGAAGCTAGCCATTTCCTCTCAGCCACCTTGCACTTGTGTTTAAGGGTGATGAGGTCAGAGTCGTACCAAGAGTTGCACTTGGCTTTGGGCTTCAAGTGGATCCTCATGACAAGGGCAAGAACATCAAGAGTATCAGAGATGGAAGACTAGAGCATGGAAAGGGCTGTGTCAGGATGCGAGTCAGCCAGAGTGGGAGGAGGGAGAGAGAAAGTGGCAGCGAAAGCCTCAACTGACACACGCTTCATGGGTCGGATGACCAAGAAGGTAGGTGGCAGTGCTGGAATTGGATTGGCCTGAGGGGTATAGATGGACAGACTCACTGTAGCCCTGGTTCTTGAAGCCCACCATCCGCAGGAGGGGTTGCTGTCCCTAATGCCAATCCATCTCAAGAACACGGAGTAGATGAGATTAGTGGTGGGATCTTCACACTACCAATTGAAAGGCCTGCCTTTTGGTCCTTCTTCGGCACCCAGGGTATTTACCACTGGTAGTGGTTGTGGCTCACCTCAGAAGGAAGGATAAGCATTCATCTCGTCCCCTACCTAGACGACTGGCTAATCAAAGCTTGCTTCCCAAACTAGGCATCAGCACATCTGTACGAAAGCCAAATACACATTTGTGACCAGTTTGGGTTTCTCCCTGAACTTCAAGATGTCCTACCTGTCTCAGTCCCTCTGATTTGCAGATCTGGACACTCACTGTTAGGCAGAAACCTGTGCAGTTCCCTCTGGGACCACTGCAAAAGATTTAAGGCTACAGGTCTTTGGCAGTAAACCCACTTGGTAGCAGTCTGTACCACACAGATTCACTTGGTAGCTGTGGCTGAGCAGTCAGACTGCCCTCAAGAAGAGTTAGGCAGTATACAGAGTATTCACAATGGGTCAAGACAACACAATAGAACAAGTAAACACTGACCAGGGCTTGGTGTAAAAGAGATATAATTATTTATTTAAAACCACATCTAGAAAAACACACCGGCACTAATAGTAAGCAATTCAAAAACAGGGTCACTAAAAGATATACACTCCCTTAAAAGAATATTAGACAAGTCTTAAGTAAAGCCCCACTTATTTTCAGACAGCGGTGAGCGCTTAACGTAGATGGCACTCTAATAGTTTGTTTTAAAAAGGGAGAGAAAAGCGGAGAACAAATTGAAACAGATCCCAATGCTTTTACGAGAACATAACAAGAGAGGAAGGCAAAGTAAAACCATGAATTCAGAGTCAGTAGGCTGGATCCGCTTTAAGAGGATCGAAACGAAATGTGTCCAAGGTCACACAGTTGCAGTGCACAAAAGTCTTGAAAAGGTTCAAAAAGGAGTTGGACCAAAGAAAAGGACCAGTTTAGAGGGTCAAGGCGGCCAGCCCATTCCAGAAGGTTAAGGAGTTATTATTACCTTGTAGCAATCTTTAGAAAGGGAGGCCCGGCGGACACGGTACCTTAAAGTGGTGAGAAGACTCCAGCGGGGGCAGCTGTTCCTGGCAGCGGGTGCAAGTCGGTGATTCGTCCGGGGGAAGAGAACATCTCGACGTGGAGGAAGACAGGAGTCCGTTGCACTGCCAGGGAAGAAACCAGCCACTGAGTTTCTCAGGTACAAGGAGCGGTCCGTTGATTCGCGGTTCAGTGGTAAGTGGCTATCCGGACGCCGGGGTGCTTGGCACGGGCAGTTCGACCACAAACCGGTCTGGGGTGCGACAGTTCCCTCCTCTGTGTCAAGAAGGAGGCCAGACACCTAGAAAGAGCCTGGCTAATGAACTAGGACTCACCACCAGGATACTTCTCAAACTCTGCAGCAACAAATACAAAACAGCTACACGCAACACCAAAGGCATCTACTACCATCAATAACTCCATTCCGCCACCAGTCGTACACAGAAATTATTCAACATTGTCAAATTCTACTCCAAACCACCATCCATTTCCTTATGCAACTCCCTTATGGACTACTTCAACTCTAAAATATGCAACATTGGGCAAACTCCCCTCCTTTGCTCTCTCACTAACCCCTCCTCTCCCAAACATTCAATTTCATCAGACACATTCCACCTTACGGACACAAACACCCTCATCGACTTTATTACCAGTTAAAAAAAACATGTGCACTCCTTGATGACACATGCCTGTCTCAAGCCTCATCCAATTGCATCACCTCCCTCACCCCGCATTGGCTCAACATCAACAACTCCTGCCTCTGACATGGTACAATTTCCTTTGCACTTAAACCGTGACAGATCTCCCACCTCCTTCTCAAAAAATAATCTCCTGACCCCACATTACCTGAAAACTACCACCCCATTACTATCCTACCATCCCTTGCCAGAATCATAGAACGCTTCCTCACAACCCAACTCCAATCACACATCACAACAAACTACCTCCTCAACCCATTGCAATCTGGCTTTTGATCTAGACACAGCACCGAGACTGCTGCACTTCATGCCCTCGATGACCTCCACAACATCATAGAGAAAGGACACTGCACTACTCCTCTCTGCAGCCTTCACCACCATCAACCACACCATTCTACTCTACATCCTATCCTATGGGATGAAACTCGCTGGTACCGTTGATGACTAATTTTACCTCCTCCTTCACTGAGAAAATATACTTGGTTTCCATGCCCCCTTATTTTTCGTTCCCCACGCCAGCCAAGTACAGGGTCCCACAAAGTTCTTCCCTATATCCACTCCCCTTCATCCTATAGTTAGAATCCCTTAGAGAGACCCTTAGCAAACACAACATCCATTTCCACCAATTCCAAGGTGACACACAAATAAACTTCCAAATATCATCCCCTCCACAACTCGACACCCTCAAAAGCTGTCTCTCAACAATCACCATCTGGATCACCGCCCTCTTGCTGAAGCTCTGCTCAACCCTTCCAAAACTGAATACTGTGAGAAACCAGAGGGTGTCTCACCTGCTAGTCCCCGAGGATCTCTCTCTCTCTCTCAGATGGCCAGGGCACGGCCATCGCCTTTGGATCCAGAACTGGGGGGGACAGGAGGACCAGTGCGCAGGGTCACCTGGGTGAGGGCTCTTCAGGGAGTCGGGTTGAGATAGCCGATGGTGAAACACGGTCCCCCCCTCCCCCCTCTTTTGTTCATCTACCACATCCTATTTTTAGGATTTACCAAACCCCCACCCCCCTTTTTTTAAACAAACACTGGGCCGAGGAAGAGGGTGACTGAGAGTAACCAGACTAACTATCTCACATCGAACTGGACATGTACTTTTGATCAGGTCAAGCAAAGCCAGGCACTTTACCCTAAGTGCATACACCTGATACCAGTTAGCTCTCCTCACACGAATAAAAAGCAACACCTAAAGACACACTCTGAGCAAGGCGGAGCACAAAAACGAGCAGAACTTCTGGAATGAAGGAACACCTACTGGAGCAGAGCAACGGACCAAGGGGCGAGAGCAGCAGGCCGAAAAACCCAATGCTTCCGTACTGAAGGTCATTGCCTCTGACAGACCTCAAAAGACACATGGAGAAGGCTAGATGCCACAAGTGAAGATTGCATTGTGTGTCAAGGATGCCAGGGACCCTCCCAGGTGAACGGCAGAGTTGGGGAGGTGAGGCCAAGCCTGTGGTACTAACCTTGACTTGAAAATTTGAAACCGCAAAACAAGAAAGAAGCGCACACAGCCAGTGAGTTGGCAAGTGACCTGAGAGACCAGTGTATGTTAAAGTGAATGAAGTAGCAACATCGTATCACAAATGAAGGCTGCACATGTGTGGATGAGACGTCAAGAAAGGCAGACCTGTGAATGAACTTTACAGTAAAATGCAGGTGCAAAATTACCGATACTAAGTAACGGAGTGATCCGGTGAAAGGAAATAGCCCATTCGAAAGTCTCTGTGAAAAGTACATTGTTTGAAGTTAAAAGGCGAATAAACGACAAGAGTGAAAGCAAAATAGTGAACGTTGAGTAGAAGAGGTCCTGCGGTGGTCTGTAAGAAAACCATGCACATTCGAAAGGCTTCGAACATCCGAAATGGGGTCTGAGCCCGATTGAGGGAGACACGAAGTATACTAAGCTTGGGGAAGGGAGTCCCCCCCCCCCCCCTGCAACTTTGTGTTGAACTTTATCATGAGAGGTCTGAGCCTGGCAGAGAGGGACCTACATGAGCTGTGTGGCGAAAGGTCTGAGCCCAGCAAAGGGAGACCTTTATAAAGAGTTTGGTTCAAACATACATTTTGAAGTTTGAGAAAATGACTTAACGTGGAAGGCCATGCGAGCCTCGATCCACGGTTTCGAATTGTGTACTGTGTTGGAAACCGAGCAAGTGTGTCATCCTGCTGACAAGGATCGCATTACCCCGTGAGGCCTAACGTGGGGAGGAGAGCTGGTTCAGCCACATACTCTCACGATCCGTACCCCAGCCTCCGGCTCCAGCAACTCCTCCACCTCCGTAGGATCTTCCTGATACACAGGATACCGATGAGGAGGAGGATCCGGACATGCCTTCCTCCTTCCACAAACGTCTTGCAGGTCTGACGGAGTACCTGGGCCTACCCCAACCCGAGGTTGAGCAGCCGGCAGGGGGGGTTCTGACCGAAGTCCTCACGCGACGCCCCTCTGCCAAAATGGGGATTCCACCTTAAACCGATGTAGTCTCCCTCGCCAAGAAGGGTTGGCTCAAACCCCACTGAATCCAGCCGGTCAATCGACGCCTGGACTCCTGGGCATATGAAGGGGGATACACTCTTGATATCGGCTCATCCTCAGCCACACTCCTTGGTGATCGCTGTGGCATCACTGTACCCCAAGCCTCAGTCGACATCAACCTCCACAGCGACACTACTAGGCAAGGAGGAGAAGATCTTGGAGGCGTATGGGAAGAAGCTGTATTCCAACACGTCCTTGTATCTTCATCAGGCCAACGCTGATGCCATGTTGGCGGCCGCTAACCAAAGGTTATGGCGGGAAATTGCGGACTTCCTCCCGGAACTCCCTACGAAGAGCCAATCACGTTTTAAGGCGGGACTGGCTGAGGCCAAGCTGGTGACGCAGGACATCATGGAAACCACTGTGGCCCATATCGCCACGGACATGAGAAGGACAGCCTGGCTCCGGGCAACGAAATTCAACCTAGACATCCAGGAACGCATATTAGATCTGCCGTTCGAGGGGGGGGCCCTCTTCCACTCCACCACGGATGAAGAGCTTGACAAGAAGAAAAACAGCTCACAATCAGCCAAGTCTTTATCCATATTGACAAAGACCACGCCCAAGTCGTACACCCAGTCACAGCAGCGCTCCGACAGTGGGCGTACGTATGGAGAGTTCCGCGGCTTCCAGGAACAGAGATCCTGGCAGCCTGAACGCTTGCCATCTCAGAACTGGTGTAAGCAACACAAATGGGGGGGCGGTAAGGGCTTTTTCCAGCCCCCCTCCTCTGTGACAGCCTCCGAGGGAAAGAAGGCATGACATGCCCCTTCAGGTCCACATGTCTCCAGTGGGAGGCAGGCTTGCTCTCATGCACATTTCTGGTGCCAGAATTTCACGGACCACTGGATCCTCTCCGTAGTATCCACGGGGTACCGCCTACCCATCCCATCCCAGCGTCTCCTCTCTCCTCCTCTCCACTCTCTCAAGTTGAGACACAAACTCTTCTGGCAGAGATCCGTTCCCTCGTAGAGAGCCAGGCAGTGGAGAAAGTCCCAGCCTTCCAGCGAGGCTTGGCTTGGGCTTTACTCCAGGACTTTCACCATTCAGAAGAACAACCAGGCGGGCCTGAGAGTTGTGCTGCACCTTTCCATCCTCACCCTCTCCTTAACCCTACAAAAATTCAAGATGGTTACGGCAGCTTTTATAGCGGAGACATTGTGCAAGGGAGACTGGATGTGCTCCCTGGATCTGAAGGACGCGTACCTACACATCCCGATTTGGCAGCCCCATCGTTCTTTCCTACGGTTCAGGATCTTGGGCTACCATTTTCAATACAAGGTCCTTCCTTTTGCCCTCAACTCGGCCCCCAGGGTCTTTACCAGGCTAATGAATACAGTGGCTGCCCCCCTTAGAGCGCAGGGCCTCCACATCTACCCATACCTCGACGACTGGCTCATCAGGGCTACATCTCCGGAAGCTGTTCACCACTCTTCGCATGCCCTTATGAACACAATTCACGATCTGAGCTTCTCGCTCAATCTCAAGAAGTCGCAGCAGCAGCCCATGCAGACTCTGACATTCTTGGGCCTCATCTGGGACACGTGCTCCGAAAAGGTATTTCCGTCTGAGGACAAGATCTCGGCCATCAAGAGGGCCACCACCCACTTCCTCAGCAGATAGGTGACCCCGGCATGGTGGTCCAGCATCTCCTGGGTCTCTTGGTGGCAATCCTATTAGCCGTTCCACACACAAGATTGAGGATGATTCAGCTGCACTTCGCGGCCTCATGGAACCAGGAGCGGAGCTCCCAATCTGAGATGATAAACGTTCCTCCATCTCTCCACCCGGACTTAACATGGTGGTCCAGGGACTGCAACCTACGGACGCGCAAGCCCTTTCGGCTGCCCACCCCGCAGGCCACCATCACTACAGATTCCTTGCTCGAGGACTGGGGATCCACCCTGGACGATCTCTCGGTCCACGGCACCTGGACTCGACAGGAGCAGGAATACCACATCAATTGGTTAGAGCGGAACGCCATCTGGCTAGCGCTCATATTTCTACCACTTCTCATGGGCAAGGCAGTCCTCATCCAGACAGACAACTCGACCAGCATGTACTACGTCAACAAGCATGGAGGCACCAGATCCCCCTCCTCTGTGCAGACTGGGTATCAGCATGTGGGAGTGGGCCCTGGAAAACGACATCTACCTCACGGAAGTCCACCTCCCGGGGGAATCCAACCTGGAGGCGGACAGGCTCAGCAGGTTTGGAGCAGACAATTACAAGTGGCAGCTAAACAACCTCGTTATTCAGGAGATCTTCAACAGGTGGGGTCATCAACAGGTGGCTCTCTTTGCCACCTGGCACAACAAGAAGTGCCCTCAGTTTGCCTCCTGGCAGGGACAGGGTCCCGGCTCCCTGGGCGACGCATTTCAGCTTCAGTAGAACGGCATGAAGGATTAAGTCTTCCCTCCCACTCCGCTGATTCACAGAGTGATTTCCAAGATCAAGTAGTCTCGCATCTCAACATCATTCTAATAGCTCCATGGTGGCCGACCAGGCCATGGTTTTCGGAGATAATCAGCCTCTCGGAGATGCTCCTGGTTCACCTCCCGACGGGTCCAGCACATCTTCTGGCGCAGCAGGGGGCAGGGTCATCCGCCCTACGCATCAGAAACTAGCCCTCACAGCGTGGTGCCTGAGCAGGTAACGCTGCAGCACCTCAGCCTCTCCCAGGCAAAACTGGAAATCATACAGGGCGCAAGGACCAATGCTACCAGGGCCCAGTATAAAAGTAAATGGACCAGGTTCTGCCACTGGGCGGACACCAAAGAAATCAACCCCCTGGCATGTACTTTGGACAACATGCTCTCCTTCTCAGTGTACCTCGCCCACTCTGGTGTGCAGGTGGACACCTGCCGTACATACCTTGCAGCAATCGGGCGTACAGGAACTCGGAGGAACGGATTTTCCTCTCCTCCAATCCTATCAAGAAACATTTGACGGTGCTCGCAAGTCTCTAACCACCCAACAAGAAGCTGCACCCCGTGTGGGACCTTAATATAGTCTTGGGAGCATTTGCGCACAAACCATTTGAGCCAATGGCATCCGCGGACATCAGGATGGTCACCATCAAGACGGCCTAACTATTCGGCCTCGGCTCGTAGTCGGAAAAATCCAGGCACTGGTCGCCTCAGAACCATATATGACCTTTCACAGGGACAATGTAGTCCTGTGGACATACCCAGCATTTCTGGCCAAGGTGCAGTCTGCTTTCTACTTGAACGAGAACATAGTCCTTCCTACGTTCTTTGCTGATCCTAAGGATGAAGCACAGAGAGTGCTGCACTGCCTGGATGCCAAACATACCCTGAAATTCTACTTGGACAGGACCAAGGGCTTCTGCAAATCGGACGCCCTGTTTGTCATTTTCGGAGACTCAAGACCAGGCTATCAGGCCTCCATATGCCACTGGATTCTCTCGGCCATCAAAGAAGTGTACGAAGGCCAGTACAGGCCGCTTCTGGCCAACATGCATGCACACGCAGTCGGGGCCAAGGCAACAGCCATAGCTTTCCAGCGCCATGTCCCTTGGCAAGCCATAAGCAGGGCGGCCACTTGGGCGACTCCCTCAGCTTTCTGCAAGCATTACTGTTTGGATGCCGGTTCTAGATCTGATGCGGCTTTCGGACAGGCGCCTCTAAATTTAAAGGGGACGGTTTTTTCTGGTGAAAAAGGTTCTGTCTCCCATCACTTGGAAGGGACGCCCATGCAGTATGGAGGAAAGGGGACTAAGGACTAAGTAAGAGTACGTTAGTCACTATGGTGAGTGACTTATAATTTATCATTTGAACACTGATTTTTCCTTTTGCATACAATTCTCCTTTTTACACTTTTCTACAAGAGATGGGGCAGGCATTAGGTTTTGTTGGCGTAGGCCATTTTGATTTGACGGACTTCACTAAGACTGTTTTGTTTATCGTTTGATGGTTGACTGCTCCCATTTTAGTTATAGGGCAAAATCTGAGTTTCTCCAACCCCAACATTTTCAATAAACGGTTTTACAAATTGTTTCCATTGTGCCAGTGTCAATACTTGGTATACCATGCCTTCCCTACAATACCTCCTCATTTTCCCCCTGAATGCACAAATCCGACCTCACCCATTGTATCAAAGAACTCACCAAGGACAACCCACACTTATCCTCTTCAAAACCCTTGGCTTCACTATCGACCACCACCTTTCCTTCACAAACCACATAGGTAGGTGCTGTCACCAAAATATGCAATCTACCACTACATCTCCTGTCCAAGATCAGACGCATTTTCCGTGAGGACTTCTGCACCTAAGTCTAAGCACTGGATCTGTCCAAACTGGATTACGAGTTCTCTTCGCAAAGGACGGTCAGCACAGTGCAAGCCATACACAATGCAGCAGCCAGACTCATCTTCCACCTACCCAAACATTCACACATCACCCCACATTTGGACCTTTCAGCCTGGAAGGAACAGAAACGCCCTCTGGGTAGGGCCAGCACTTAATACAAATTAAAATAAACTAAATAAAATAATCATCTATACTGGATTTTCTACTTTCTTTCCCCCAGAAGAGCTTGTAGATTGGCAGAGTGACCATAGTTCCTTTTTTTTCGCGCAGTCTGCTTGCCTCAGGAACACTGCTTCATTAGTTTGTATTTAACTTCCTTGTTTTGCGCCATGCCTAATACATAGAAGGCCTTGGGCTAAAAACCCTGCGTCAACTGCGGTTGTCAAATGTCTGTCTCCAACCCACGCATGATTTGCCTGTTCTGTCTAGGAGAGGAAAACAATGTACAGGATTGCAGGTCATGCCAGTCAATGCACCCCAAAGCACTTTGAGAGCGGGCGGCGGCAAAACTCTTATCCCCTGATTCATGGAATTATTTGCACGTAAAATGCAGAAATCCCCATACCTCAAATAGGGATTTTCAAGCAGAATAGCGCGCAAATCTGCGTTTTACACACAGATAATTTCATGAATCATGAACTTAATCTTTCTCTATAGGGACAAAGTTGGCAGACGGACCCATTCAAGGGCATGGAGCGCTGAACCAAAGAACGGTCCATGGTCTGCAAAGTCAAAAAAAAAAAAATACACCAGCACAGAGGTCTCATTCAACCAGCAGATCATTGAAACACCATTCTTCTTCCTTTTCGAAGAAGAAAGGTCACTGCTGCAGGGACTCATCTGAGAAACAGGTGCCACAGGTACTTTTCCCTATTCAATCCTCCATGCTGGAGTAATGGGAGGCCTTTCGGCTCAAGATGCTTGACTTGATGGGGGCGCTGTTGCGCGTGACGAAGATGGCCGCCTAAGCTGTAGGCTCCGCAGCTTGGGACCTTTCCACAATGCATCCCTTCCTTCAGGCGTGCATGCTGTAAACATTAAGGAGTGATTCATACGGCGGAACGCATTTGCTCTGGTTTGGTAAATTTTGGTGGCTGTGCTATGTCTGGACTGAAGCTACGCTAAGCCACGCTGCTGCTGGAACGTACTTCTGCGGCTGGGAGGCTGCTGCGCTCGCCCTCCACACCCATTGGCGGCTGCGACCGCTACTGCTGGTGCTGTTCTCCTGTAGACAGCGACACTGCTGGTGGCTGGCCTCGGGCATGAGGCATCTGGGTCCTGGTCCACGAACCACCGGTCACTGATTCAACTACAGTGCATTGCCGAGACTGGGCCCAGAGTCCACATACACTGCAGTGCTCAACGAAGGGTGGTCCACTGCTATCCCGGGATGGGAGATGGTCCTGGCCGACCTTGCACCCTGTTCCTGGCTGGCGCGCGTCATCTCTGCGAGGGGGCCTGATCTGCTTAGCCATTGGATCTGGTAACTCTTGACGGCCCTGCTGTCACACCAGACCGGGTCCCGTCTACTTGTGATCCTTGTGTGGTTCTCTTGGCCCTGGCCTATTCTCTACCCACCTTCTGCTCGCCTTCATTGGCGCCACACTGACTTAAGCGGTGTGCTAAACTGCCGGAGCAGGGGCCTGTGGGTCATACTTGCTTCGGTGCCTGCTCTGCAGAGGCGCAGTATTGGAGACAGCCCTTTGCTGATGGACTATTTCCAGCCTGCATCGTCTACCTCTCCTGCAGGGGCCTGGATGTGTGTCCGAGCTCTGAGAGCGGACTGCCCTTCTTTTCTGCCTACTTGCCTGCAATTGGCCCTGGACGGGTCATACCTCCTTGCTCTGTGGCGCCTGATTGCACCTCTGCTATCATCTGTGGTGAGTGCACACCGCGCTGCAGCGACCCTTTGTCCCCTGCGCCCATTGGGGGACTTTTACAGCCCCCTCCCTAGTTGGGTCGCTCTGAGGCACGAATCTCACTGGCTGTGGCTGCACCAAAGAAACCCCCTCGGGGTACTTCCCAGTGCTTGGTGCATGCAGATGCCACCTAGTTAACTGCCTTGTGAACACTGCCGGTTGCAGGATTCCTCGACTGATGGTGGCTGTTGGGTGGCGTGGTTAAGTGGGATCTGGCTGCCGCTCGTATTATTAGGCAGATTCCTGTGCAGTGCCCTTAGGGACCACTACACACAATTAATACTACAAGTGGCAATACAAGTTCATCTTTGGTACAAGCCGGTACTACACTGTTAAAGTGGTAGCAGTACCGGAGCAGCCAGACTTCTCTCAAGAGCAAATGAGCAGTAGTAGAAATCACACAAAGGACCACAGTTACTGTGACTCAAGCAAACACTGACTCAAGGTTTTTGGTTAAAAGTAAAAGTACATTTATTTTTGACCATCTGTTTGTAAAACACTTCACTTCTATTAAATTAAAACCACACGTAAAATACACTACACACAACCAATTAACTTTGGATAAGGCAACTCAAGGTTAAGTACCCTATGATTTGACGGACCGGTGTTGTGAAACAAAAGATGTTACCGAGAATGCATATGCAATCCCTTCTTACTAAAGATCTTACTAAAGATACGCGTATCCGCGGAAAGAAATGTTACTGGGGTAAAAACACACTTAGCACCCGAGTTAACCAAAGAGATTTGGGGGCAAAAATCATCAGCAATACTTTTGTCAAGGCAGACAGCATCAGGGCACACTTTCTAACCCAAAGATGAAAGTCAATAGGCCTGTGCCAGTGTTAGGTGGAACAGGGTTCCTGTTGTCGGGGATCGCACAGTCAGATAGTTCACGATTCGATGATGCCAGGAGTACTTGGATATTGTCAAAAGACAAAGCAAAGGTTATAAGAGGGAAAGAAGATGAGGACAAGCCTTTGGTGAGGAGAAAAGGGGTTCACCCTAGTTCCTCGAAGTCGGACACAGTACCTTATTCTCTGATGAAGCTGGTGCCACGGCAGTTGTTCCTGGTAGTTTCCTGCAGACTCACAGTCGTGGGGACAAGAAGGACGACGTCTGGAGTGAGCTGCACTACCCAGGGATGAGGCCAGCAGCAGCGACGGCAAATAAAAGGTGCGCTCCTTTAAAACAGGAGAGGCTCTTCAGATGGCTATCCGGACCACTACAGCAGTGTTCAGCGATTTCGACCACAAAGAGGATCCTCTGACTGTGGAAGATGAGCTGGTTGACCGCACCAGGGTCAAGGGAAGAAGACTCCGGACTGGATCTTCTCTGGTCGTTGAAGGGTAGATAGCTCAGGACTGCAGCAGGGCTTCACCGGGACTTGGTAGTTGCAGCAGCCGTCGTCTTCTCTGCTTCTCTTCGGTTCCTTGCAGTTCCAGTGGTGACTCTGACTTCCAGCCCAAGAGTCCTTTTTTTAATGCGAAAATCCCCCATTCACACAGCCTGGCTGTCAATCACGCAGCAGGGGGGTTGTCCGGCTCGGACAAGCGCCTCAGCCAATCATGGCAAAGTGCGACTTGGGTTTCCTAGGATACCCTGTGCAGGGGGTGACTACACCCCTCCCTCACATTCAGCCAACCTAGACACCCAGGCGCCAAGAGGAGGGCTTCTTGGCTGAAGCCCACCAAAAGACTGTGAACAAAGAAGGCAAACCTGGTTTGCCGCGCAAAGTAAAACACAACAAGGACTTTAACACAAAGAAATGGTGAATTAACCCGACCGAAGCCAAAAGAAAGAGCATTTGGTCAAGCGGATTTATGTTCAAGGCTAATATAATAGCCTGGAACAATACCAGGTTTATATAATATAATCGCGGTAGAAAAGTTAGGGTAGATACCACTGCCACCAGCCAAGTCTAAATGTTAAAAGAGCAAAACAAAGCTCAGATGGCACAGACTAAAAGGGATAGTAATTAACCCTTTCCAGTACTCCATGTAAGATGGGGTGTACTGGGTCTGTAGTTTTAAATGACTACATAAAGTTAATGGCATCTGTACATGTTTCTGTGGGACAGTAGTCAGCCCGAGAAAAATGGAGTCAGGGGGAAGTCTCAAAGACAACCCTGTGTTACTGCACTGAAGGTGCTGTGTAACAGACACAAAACGTGGGGCTCATGGAGTGGTGTGCTCCAGAGACCAAGATCACACAAACAGTAGAAATGCACATGGCAAAACACTTGTAAGAGTGGGAATAGGCTCACACTCTTATCAAGTGGAACAAATAAACTCCAGAAATCCAGCAAAGCTGCTGGGGGACTCACTAGGTGAGGGAAATTACCCATAGAATGATAATTCTCCCTAACACGGATCATCTCCTCCCTCACATGCCTCGGCTTCACCTATGTTGTCACATCAGCCCTCTCTTGTCCCTCTAACCTCCCAAGTCGGTCTGTCCTACTTATACACTATTACTTCTGCAGGGGACCGTGGTCACAGAGGCTCCTGTGTACATCCTCAGTCATTCGGCGCAATATCAAAGTAACCTTGCATGATCACTGCAGCCGCATCATCCTGCGCACCCCTGGTGGGGCAAGCCCCTTCTTGTTGATTCCTGCGCAGCCTCTTCTCTCTCAATTCTAAGGGCCCCTCCTGGTATACTGCTTCACCACCATGGCCAAGGGCGGGCGCAAGGAACAAAGTTCAATAAACATATATACTGTGGCTGCACCTAAAATCCAGGGAGGAGCCGAGGCGGACGGCAGCGAATCTCTAGCGCCGTAGAACTACAGCGCATGGTGCGTTATATGCGTGAGGGGTTCAATGCCCTACATTCCAAAGTGGATAACATGAGTGGCACCATCAGTGCTATAAAGTCTTCAATGGAAAAGACTGATGCATGGGTTACCGAGGTCGAGGCCAGAGTGGGGCCTACAGAAGACAACATCACAGCACTGATGGCAGATGTATCCACACTCACTAGGCAGGTGCAGTCCATCAGCAGGAAAAATTAAGACCTCGAGTCCCGCTTGAGACGCAACAATCTATGCATCATAGGTGTTCCGGAGAACAGTCTAGATGGCCCTATGGAGGACTTTGTTGAACCTACTCTGTTAACCTTGCTGGATGGTCCTTAACTTTTGCCACAATTTTCTATTGAGTGCGCCCACTGCTCTCTGGCTCCCAAACCAAGGTCCCCCCGCCCGCCCAATAATTGCCCGAGTCGTTAACTATCGTGACAGGGATGCTTTGTTGAGGCCGGTCAGGGCTAAGGGAGAGCTAATGCTGGGCTCTAGCAGGATCCACCTGTATCCTAATTTTTCTGTTGTGGTACAAAACAAGTGAAAATCCTTCTTGGCTACAAAGAAGAGGCTATGCGACCTGGAGGTTTAATATGCTATGCTGTACCCAGCCTAGCTCAGGGTCGAATACGCTGGGAATTTGTAATTTTTCACAATACCATAGGAGGCTGTGAAATTCCTGGAAGACCATTTCCCTGGATGACTCCTATATATCAAGATTACTCAAACGCCCTATGTAATCGTCAGTTTGGGGAATTGGTTCTGGAACTCATTGTGAATTTACTGTTTGCACAATATACTTGTTAACGCCATCTGCTATAACTTAGTTCCAATATGCCGTAAATGCAGCATTCACTTGCATTAAATATGTAACATTCTGTTGTGATGTAGGCCGGGCTGTAACCTGCGCGCATCCCCCCATGCAAAGCTGCAATGACTGTTGGGTTGGTGGGAATTGGGGTGGGGGTTTGGGGTATTCATCCCTCTGTTTGGGAGAGGAATGGGAGATGGTGGCGGGGAGGGAGTTGGGGGAGTTACACGAAATGTGCTTGACATATGGGTTAGGTTAGCAGAATGGCAGTATCCCTATAGTGCTGGCTGTAGAGATGCTTATATTCTGCACACACTGTGCTTGTGACCAGCTTGGTACGCAGATTAGATGGCAGATAAGACTCTGGGTTTTATGAGCTGGAATGTAAGGGGATTGGGCAACTGTCAGACTTCAGCTCTACCTCCCCCTTCTCCTCACCGGAGTCTTCAGAAGATTTGTCCTTGGAAGCGGTTTTGCCTCCTGCTGGCTCCTCTTCTTGTTTGGAGCCTTGTCCTTTGGTTTCCTGATCTTCTGCTCGTGTAAGTAAGGTCTGGCCCCCCTGGAGGCCACCTTGACAGAGATGGGAATCAGCCCTCGGGGAACCGGGGGGCCAGCCCCAAATTCCAGGGAAAAAGCCAAAAGGCAGAAAAAACCCTGAAGATCTAGTATGCAGGAAGTGGTTAGTGAAGATTGTCCGGAGACTCAAGTACTGAGTGAACAGTTCCCTGCTGAGGTTGGTCTGCCAAACTCCAAAAGTAGCCGAGGTAAGTATTACAGAGGTACGTATTTCTGAGGGTGGATAGCAAATGTCAGTAGGAGGTACGATAGATAGAAAGAGAGAGCTAGAGAGGAAAGGCAATACAGAAGTTGGGTTGCGAAAGAAATAGGAAAGAGAAGATGTAACACCCAAGATACAGTCCGAATTAGAGCAAGCAAAGGGAAAACTCAGGTATAACCAAGAACTCAGAACGAAGAGGCTACGGGAAAGAAACACTCGAGTCAAAAGGCGGTATCGAGCAAATACTGAAAAAAAGCTAAGATCTAGAAACAGAAAGGATAAGTACGTGGAGAAACGCGAAAGGCTATATATCTAAGTAAAGGAAGAGATGGAAAGAACGGCCAGACGCCGGAGCCCAGAGAAGGTAAATAAGTAGGAGTCGTCACGTAGCACCGCGGAGATGAATGATCCCGTGAGCTGGTCGATGGAGTAAAGAATGGCGGAAGAACGCGAGAGTATAGAAAGTGAACAAACTAGAAGGAAATGCGGCAAGAACAGTAAGTGAACGAATGAAAGGCAAAAGTGAGCAAGAGCGAGCAGTGAGATTGGAAAGAGTATTTCAAAAGAGGGGTTTCAATAAACGAAACGAATCACAAAGAATACTCGGAGCGCCGTAGAAAGTAAACACAGATACAACGCACCGGCAAGGGGGCGAAGTCGAAATTAATAAGAGACTCCGCCATGTTGGGTGAGGACTAGAGCGGAGAGACACAAAGGATATTAGTGTCTCCAGTAGTTCCACAATTTCCACCCACGATTCCTGACCGCAACCATGTGAAAATGCGCAAGCTCCAACTGTTTGTTGAGCGGCATGGAATTCAGTTTTTATTTCTTGGTGACACATGCACTGACAAGGGGGTGTGACATGTACGCTAAGTTCTAGGGTACGCAACGCCACTATACGACCTACTCCTCTCAAAGCCATGGTGTCATGACTCTTACTCATAAAACAATTCCATATGCACACAAATCATCACATATAGACCAGATGGGCTGCTATGTCCTAACGTATGTGGTACTAATGGGCCAGGAAATAGTCATGATGACCGTATACGGCCCAGACAACGATGACCCAGATGTTTACACCTAGGTCACAGACCTCCTAGCACTATACCTCCTAGTGCCCGTTCGGTGGGACACAGATTTAAACACGATTATGGTCTTGGTGTAGAGCCTGTCAGCTGTTTGGCTGCCTGTGCGATCATTGAAGGCCAGACCAGACTAAGTATGGTGGGCGCCTGGATGCTGTTGCACCCCTTGACCCGCGTTTATTCCTTCTATTCCATGGTGCATGACTCACACTGACGCATTGACATGTGGCTGGTGTCCGATACTCTCACTGGCAACATCAAAGGGGCTGGTATCCTGCCCAGAACCATCTCAGCTGATTCCCCTATCACATTGTCACTTGCATTGGGGGCGGTATGGGGAGAGACGCCCATGGAGACTCAAGCCTGTGGTGCTGACAGATCTGGTATTCGCGGCAGAGATGGAGAAATTAGTTGAGTACTTTGTGATTGATACTGGCTCGGTCGATGCCCACACTACGCTATGGGATGCCTTTAAGACATATATCTGGGGCATGGTCATGGCTAAGGAATCTGGCCTGTTTAGAGCGATACGTCGAAATATCAAAGTATGCGAAGATACCCTTGGCCGTCTTGAAATGCAGTATGCAGCGGCTTCAGCTCCGGTCATACTCTGTGACATAAAAATGGAGCTTGATAACTTCAGGGAGCACGCAGACAGAGAACGTACGTTCTTAGATGGCCCTGGAGTGGCAAGGAGGTATGACGAGGGAGAGCAACCCCGCAGACTCCTGGCCAGAGTAGTGTGGCTCGAGGGAAGAAGCCAACATATTCCAGTGATCTATGACATGTCCGGAGCACTAGTGCACCCGACGTCTGATGTGAACCGGGCATTTCACTCTTTCTAAGGTGCACGCTAAGCAAACTCTAAGAGATCTGTCCCTGAGGTGGAGGCCTTCCTTGAGGGTCTACCACTTTCCGTTCTGTCAGAGGAGGTGAGCGAGACGCTTGATTGTCCAATGTCCAGGGACGAGATAGATTGAGCTATTGCTGCTCTCCCGTCCGGTCAAGCTCCTGGCCCTGACGGTGGAGTTTTATAAACACTTAAAATCTCTTCTAGTCCCTCAAATGGCCACCCTATGGGAGGAATCCTGTGCACTAGGGGTTCTCCCTCCTTCACTATGAGAGGCAGTCATGATGGTATTGCTCAAACCTGATAAGCCGTGCCTCCAAACGGTCCTTGTCACTAACCAATTCGGACATGAAGAACTTTGCTAAAGTATTGGCCCTCCGACTCACCCCGTATGTGCCATGTATAGTCTACCCTGACCAGTCAGGTTTTGTTCCTGGCCACTCCACAGCTTTAAACTTGAGACAGCTCGTCAATATCCTGGCCCAGAAAGACCCCGGCGCACGAGCGGTGACTGCTACACTTGATATACACAAGGCCTTTATCTCTGTGTCTTTGCGATTCCTCTGGGCGGTGCTTGAAAGATGCAACTTCGGTGCGCTTTTCATTTCCTGGGTGCGGTTGCCAGGGTCTGCACTAATGGGCGGCTCTCGGATCCTATTCCTATCTGTAGGGGGACTCAACAAGGCTGCCCGTTCTCTCCCTCGATATTTGCCATTGTGATGGAACCCCTAGCCAACCTGATCTGGCATAGACATTCTCATAGAGGGATCAGGCTAACGGGCACACCGGAGATCATCTCGCTATACGCACATGATGCTTTACTGTTTGTGTGGGACCCGGAGGGTCACCTAGCACTGATTCTACACAATATCCTCGCCCAGTCTGGCCTGAAGCTGAAATGTGCTAAATCCGAACCCCTCCCGCTGACAAATGCCACTGTTGCACCTCGGGACCCCATGGGATTTGCTTGGCGGCTCAGGAGATTAAATATTTGGGTGTCACTGTGACGCAACAGCGGGCCTCTCTGTATGACCGCAACTATGGCATATACATGCTCCAGCTCTCGCACAAGTTGAGCAACTGGTCAAAACTTCCACTTACTATTGCGGGTAGAGTGGCACTCCTGAAAATGGTTATGTTACCTAAACTAATGTTTTATCTCTTGAACGTTCCAATTTGGCCAACGATGAGCTCTTCAAGACACTTGGAGGCGAAATTAACAACTTCATGTGATACTCCGGTGCAGTGAGGCTCAAGTGGAAAATGCTGACTAGCCCCTATAATCAAGGTGGCCTGGCTGCCCCAGATTTCGTGAAATATTGGATTGCTGCTCAGGCACAATTTGCGGATTACTGGTTCGGCGACGACCCCCCCGCTCCCGCATGTCAAGATTGAGCGACTCGCGGCTGGTACTCGAGATGTGAGATCATTGGTTCTGCCACCACGTTGGAGCTGCTCTGGTGGCGCTGATCCTGTCGGTGCGACTGCACTTGCGTTGGGCAAGATATGGCAATTGGTTGATAACCCCAGCCATTCCATGGGAGCCTCCCTTTGTTAAATTGTCTCCTGACATTCCCCCAAATAGGCAAGGGACCTGCGGACAAATGGGCACTGGAGGGATGCGCCAAGCTTGGTGAGGTTTCTGACATGGGATCCATAGTGGAATGGTGTGACCTGCTGGGGCCTAATCCGGAGGCTGTAATCCAGCTGGCTGTGGTAGGCTGCCTTAGAAGTGCGTTCTGCGCTGCGTGGAGGGAATTCACCACATAACCCCCAGATGATCCCCTGCTTGGCTTGCTGCTAGAGGGTTTCTCGGCACATGGTCGGGTAACCAGAATATATAATTTGTTGCAAGGCCGAGCCAATAAGCCACTTAATAAGCTTAAAGCATCCTGGGATACAGACTTGGGTATAAATATTACTGATGAGAACTGAGACACAATGTGCTCACAGATCTGCACTATGTCGCTCAACTCCAGAATTCCGCCTCATACAATTCAAACTGTTACACAGGTTTCATTACACCCCAGCCAGACTTCGTTTATTTTCATCAAGTTGCTCTTCCCGTGTCGAGATGTGACTCGGACAGAGCTGGCTATTTACACATGATATGGCACTGTTCGAAACTGCAGGAGTTCTGGAGTGGGGTCTGCGATGTAGTATACAAAATGGTTGCATAGTTGAGCCTAGCCCCTTGAGCTGCTCATTTCATAGGTTTGAATTGCTCCAACCACAGTACCACAGGCTGGCTAGTTTATGTATGATCCTTGCTGTGCAAAGTATACTCTTGTTGTGGCTGAGGCCCGTATGCCCCTCCATTGGGAAGTGGCTACAGGCTGTTACATGGACATCCAACCGGGAGGAGCACTGGAGATTGCTTCAGCCCATGCAGTGTAAACCTGTGGACATATAGCCCCCCTTCCGCAGTCACTTGCAGCAGCTGCCGGACCATGAACCTGATGCCGTGGACTCGAATACTTGATTGTGGTGTGTTCTGTAGTCGTACATGCATTGCCGACTGGCCCGCACTGCACTTGTACTTGATAAGCCCGACCTTCCATGATGGCATTATATGTAATGCAGATTTATGTTTTTTTTATTTGTATTTCTTTATTGTTTTTTATATAACAGTTCACAGGTTGCACTTCACGTATAGTTATGAGTTTTACTTTATACTTATCCAATCCAACATGTTCCAATTTAACCCCCCCCTTGCCTGCCCTATACTAAGCCTTGATGTAAGTCTTTATCCAACTGTCCTTTTCTTTCGCTTTCTTCTTTACCCTTGTTACCTCCCAGCATTCTTACCCTTCCCTTTCTCTACTGTTTTGGTTAAATAGAGTTAGTGTGAGGGCAGTCCACTGCAGCATATCTTCCCTTGGGTCTAAATTTTGCTCCCTGATCTCCGGTGTCCACACTCCCCTTTCAGCCATTGTCCATTTTTGTAAATATTCCCACCATTTTCCAACACTTGGCCCCCTATCTTCTTTCCAATTCATGGCTATGCTATGTTTGGCCAGCACATATATCAGATATTTAATCTTTCCTAGCGCTTTCTTTTTTGTTCACCTTTTGAAAAGACCCAGCATACATGCCTCCGGGGTATGGATATCAAAATGTGTGCCACCCATGGCAACTTTACTTGCAAACTCCCCCCAAAATTTGTGTATAGAGTTACATTCCCAAAACATATGTACCATACTAGATTTTTTCATTTTACATTTCGAGCACTCCTGTCTGCCTGCTCCCTTGAATTCGCCCATTACATCTGGGTTAAGGTAAGCCCTCTGTGTTAAATAGAATGGTATTAGTTGAAATGTTGCATTCCTGGAGACTTTCTTATGATAGCCAGCCACCTTGTACCAATCCTTATCTTCAAATGGCTTCCCAAGTTCTGCCTCCCACCACTGCTTACCCCTACGTCCTGTCTCCTTTCCTCCATACTGTATTGGGCGTCCCTCGCTAGGGACGGGAGAGGGAACCTTTTTCACCAGAAAAAAACCTTCTTCCCCCTTTAAATGTACAGGCGCAGCCCTGGGAGCATGCACTCCCCTGACTCCGCACACCGGCGCCACTCCCCAGTCCCTTTTTCCACGTCGACGGGAACGGGTGGATTTCACCAGTGATTCTGGGTTTGACTTCGGCCTTGTAATACCACACACTCTTCCCCGGATACATTCTTCTGTCTTTTTGTCTTATTTTTATTAATCAGGTACTCAATCCTCTGGCGCCACGCTCCTCCCCGGCGCATGTCGACTTCAGCGGGCTTCAGCAGGTATCCAGCCTGCGAGGGGCTCTTCCCTACGTCTGATCCGCATGCTCTTTGCCTCCGCTGCCTTGGCACCGACCACAGCTGGGAGGGTTGTACTGCGTGCGACACGCTTACACCGCATGCTCTGAAGAACAGGTTAGCTCGGTGGAGGGAGATCTTCGAGAAGTCGCCTCCAGAGGACTTGAAGGACTTTGTCGGACATAAGTCGAGGCCCAAGGGACGGTCGCTTTTTTTCATCGCACCCCGCAAGGGTGATTCCTTTCCAAAGAAGTGCCTGAGCGGGAGGAACCCTTCAGGTTCTCGCACCAGCAATGGTACCAAGGCTATATCGGCTACTGGCCCCCAGGCCAAGGGGTCATTAGATCCTTCCGGAGACAGTGCTGAGGGACCACAAGGTTCTTTTACCAGGTGTATACCCGAGGGGCTACGCTCTAGTACCGGCCAGATGTCTCAGAGGGGGCGCCTTCATGCACCACTATCGATGATACTTCGAGGGCAACACGCCTTCCAGGCCCCGTCCTGAGGTGCAGGGTAGGTCTCATGCTCCACCGCCAAGAGTCTTGGAGGAGGCAGGGCCCAGTGAGCCAAGCACCACGACTTTGGCACGTGGCACGCGGTGCAACAAGATGGCCGCCGCACCGGACAAGATGGCCGCTCGTCCGATACCGCCCCTTGGAATGGACCAGGTGGGAGAATGAGTTACAAGGTGGGACTGGTGTCAACTAGGTACATGGCCTACAGCTTATCCATCAGAGGGCAGGTTTACCCTGAGCCAGCTAGACAGAGTACTCGCCGGCCCCAGCAGCCGCCCGCTACCCCGTCAACATCACCTGTCGCCCCACCGGCCTGTGAGGACAGGTTCTTTGAAAAGTGCCTCACTCTCACAAGATCTCTCCAGATGGGGGCCATCCTCCGGGATGTGATCGGGGACATGCTCCCTCCCGCCTGCGCCTATAGTTCTTCCTCCTATGGCTACAGCACTGCAGGCCTCGGTGCAGCCCCTGTTGCCCTTGCCAGCTCCTTCGATTCCGGCTCCCCTGCCTCCCATAGTTCAGACGGTTCCACACCAGCCTCCGGTCTCAACAATTTAGCCCTCAGCGCCCAGCACTCCTCCACCTGCTCTGGACCAGACAGACACCCTGGTGGACACTGACGAGGAAGAAGACCCTGATACACCGTCGTCAGCCAAGGCCTTCCACGAACGGCTTGCAGGTTTGGCAGAGTACTTGGGGCTTTCTCAACCCAGGTCAATAAACCAGAGGTGGGGGTCCTGGCTGAGGTCCTCACTCTACGCCCAGTGGCTAGAACGGGGATCCCGATGCAGAAGGACGTTGTTGCCTTGGCCAAAAAGGGGTGGCTTGAGCCCCACTCAGCCCAGCCTCTCAGTCGGCGCCTCAACGGCAAGTATAGGCAAATGGAGGGGGATCCACTCTTGCTGTCGCCACACCCTCACCGTGATCACTGCGGCGTCACTCTACTCAAAGCCTCAGTCGTCCTCGACCACCTCGTCCTCGGCGCTGTTAGGCGGGGAGGAGAAGATCTTGGAGGCTTAAGGAAAGAAGCTTTATTTCAGCACCTCACTGCACTTTCGTCAATCCATCGCAGATGCCATGCTGGTAGCCGTTAACCAGAGGCTTTGGTGGGAAATATCTGAGTTCCTTCCAGAACCTTTGGTGCAGAGCCAGGCACGTTTCAAGGTGGGACTGGCGGAGACTAAACTGGTAGCACAAGACGTCATGGAGTCCACTGTGGCCCACATCAACACCTCTGGCCCTGCCATGTTCATCACCATGGACATAAGGACTGCCTGGCTTCGGGCTACTTAATTCATCCCAGACGTCCAGGAACGCATATAGGACCTTCCATTCAAGGGTGGTGACCTGTTTTGCTCCACACCCAATGAGAGCTGGATGAAAAGAAAAACAGTTTGCAAACTGTAATGTCTTTATCCTTACAAAGGCCACGCACAGGGCATACACCCATTCGCATCAACGCTCCGATAAGGGGCGGATGTTCGGCGGGTTCCAGGGCTTCCAAGAACAGAGGTCTAGGCAGCCTGACCGTTCTCCGAGTCAGAACCGGCATGAACATCAAAAGTGGGGGGAGGGAGTGAGGGCTTCTTTCAGTCCCCCTCCTCCGCAACAGCATAAGAGGGAAAGACGGCATGACGCGCCCCTTTGAGGCCACGTGTCTCTGGTGGGGGGTAGGCTTGCCCTTCACGCAGAGTTTGGAGTCAGAAGTTCACGGACCCCTGGATCCTCTCCGTAGTGTCTACGGGGTACCGCCTACTGATTCCTCCCTCCTCCCCTCCACTCCCACAGATTGGGACAGCAACTCTGTTGGCGGAAATTCAGTCGCTCGTCAAGAGCCAGGCAGTGGAAGAAGTCCCAGCCTCCCAGCGAGGCTCGGGCTTCTACTCCAGGATTTTCGCCATACAAAAGAAGAACCAGGCTGGCCTTAGAGTTGTGTTGGACCTCTGCACCCTCAACCTCTCACTCCCTCTTCAAAAATTCAAGATGGTTACGCCAGCACTCACAGCAGAGACACTGTGCGGGGGAGACTGGATATTCTCCCTGTATCTGAAGGACGCTTATCTACACGTCCTTATTTGGCAGCCTACTTAATCTTTTCTGCGATTCAGGATCATGGGCTGCCATTTCCAATACAAGATTCTCCCCTTCGGCCTCCGCTCATCCCGCAGTATGTTTAGGCAGACTAATGAATGCAGTGGTGGCCCTCCTCAGGGCCACCACGTTTACCCAAATCTGGACGACTGGCTCGTCAGGGCGAGACCTCTGGAGGCAGTGCATCTCACTTCCGCCGCTCTTATGACCACTCTTCACGACCTGGGATTCTCTATCAACCTCAAGAAGTCTCAGCTGCAGCCTACTCAGAACCTGCCCTTTCTGGGCCTCATATGGGACACATGCTCAAAGAGAGTTTTCCCCTCAGAGGACAAGATCATGGCCATCAAGAGGGCCGTAGGTCACTTTCTCAGCCGAGAGGTGACCTCGGCCTGGTGGTTCCAGCATGGCAACGGTCCTACTGGCCATCCCCCACACGAGGCTCAAGATGAGGAGATTACAGCTGCACTTCACCGCCTCATGGAATCAGGAGAGGGGCTCCCAAGATGGAGCATTCCTCCTTCTCTCCACCCGGACCTTACCTGCTGGTCCAGGGAATGCAACCTGCGGACAGGCAGGCCTTTCCGACAGGCGCCGCCTCACCACGGATTTCTCCCTGGAAGGCTGGGGGGCTACGCTGACACCCACAGTGTCCATGGAGTCTGGTCCCTGAACGAGCAGGAATCTCATATCAACTGGCTGGAGCTGAAGGCTAGCTCTCAAGGCTTTCCTTCTGCTCATTGGCGGCAAGGTCATCCTCATCTAGACGGACAACTCCACCAGCATGTATTGTGTCAACAAGCAGGGTGGCATCAGGTCCCCTCCGCTGTGCATACTGAGTATATAGAGGCGCACTCGGTGTTGTATAATTTCTTATAAGAATATGACCAATTACAGTATTTGTTAGATGTGCTTTCAAGGTGCTCCCAATTAGTAAAGAGCTACCTCTACTGTAAATGATAAATGGTACAACAAAAACCTTGTTGTACAAACTGAGGCACAGCATAAAGCAAAACAAATCTTGCTTAGAATTCAATTACTAGAAGTACTCTCATATAGTTCATTATTCAATAGATACCTGTTAATTCATATTCAACATCTTTCAGATAGAAGAAAATATTTATTTTTTGTTTTTTGCATAAGGAACATTACTTCATAAAATAAATCAAAAAGTTGTGCATTATAAACAAAAAATTTACATATTTAGTCATATGTGTTTTTTAAACAATACACTTCTTTCACATTTCTTTCACATTTTTTTCTCATATGTTGCCAAATGTTATTTGTTCACGTGATCCAATAGTCTTGATAGGTTTCCAATCTTGTTTCCTAACATTTAAACTATGCGTTTCGGGCAATTAATGCCCTTCTTCAGGTTTTTAAGAATATTGGATTATTTTCTGTAAGACACAAATTGATTTATTTCCATTACTTAATTTATAATCTGTTTGTTGAAGATTAAAAATTAAAAATTACACTTGCACTAGCGCCAGCATGTGGGAATGAGCCCTGGAGAATATCTACCTGATTGCAGTTCACCTCCCGGGGGAGTCCAACCGGAAAGTAGACTGGCTGAGCAGTCTGGGAGCAGACAATTAAGAATGGCAATTGAACGATCAGGTCCTGCTCAGGGTCTTCAGCAGATGGGGAATGTGCAGGTGGACCTCTTTGCCTTCTGGTCCAACAGGAAGTGCCAGTAGTTTGCGTCCTGGCAGGGCCCTTGCTCCCTGGGCGACGCACTCCAGATACAGTGGCATGGCATGACGGCATAAGCATTCCCTCCCACACCCCTGATCCACAGTGTGAGCTGCAAGATAAGAGAATCGTGTCACATCTGCATCATTCTGATAGCTCCGTGGTGGCCTGCAAGACCGTGGTTCTCAGAGCTCCTCAGCCTCTTGGACCGGCCCCCCATTCACCTACCGCTGGGCCCAGCTCCCCTCCTCTCGCAGCAGGGGGGCAGAGTCATTCATTCCGATCCACAGAAATTAGCCCTTGCAGCGTGGTTCCTGAACAGGTCACACTGAGGCATCTGAGCCTGTCTCAGGCCAACCTGGTCATCATTCAGGGCACTAGGAGCAAGGCTACTTGTAGCCAGTACAAGAATACATGGACTCTTAAGGAGATTGACCCCCTTAACTGCACATTGGACGATGTGCTCTCATTCTCGGCACACCTTGCTCACTCGGGTGTAAATCGAAAACTGCCGCACCTACCTAGCAGCCATAGGGGCCTACAGGAATTCCAAGGTCTTTTCCTCCTCCAACCCGGTGGTTAGACCGCATCTGGCGGGCCTCACCAGGCTCTACCCGCCCATCAAGAAGCCATACCCAGTGTGATACCTCAATGTAGTGTTGGGCGCCCTGGCGCACAAACCTTTCGAACCAATGGCATCTGCAAACCTCCGATTGGTCACAATTCAAACAGCCTTGTTGATGGGTCTCCTCTCTGCTCGCAGTCAGCGAGATCCCGGCGCTGGTGGCATCAGAACCCTATACTACCTAACGCTCTCCACTTTCCATCTAAACGAGGAGATGGTTTTACCTATGTTTTTTGCTGATCCTAATGATGATGTTCACAGGGTCTCGCACTGTCTGGATGTTAGACACTCTCTAAAATTCTATCTGAACAGGACCAAGAGCTTTCGCAAGTCGGACACTGTTTGTCACCTTCGGGGTTGTCAAGGCCAGGCTATCAGGCATCCAAGGCCTCTATAGCAAGATGGATGGATGGTTTCGGCCATCAAGGAGTCTTATGAGGGGCAGCACAAGCCACTTACAGCTGACATGTACGCCCATGCTGTCAGAGCCAAGGCCACGGCTGTCGCCTTCCAGCGGCATGTTCCGTGGCAGGTCATCAGCAGGGACAGCCACCTGGGCCACCCTTTGGGCTTTCTGTAAGCACTACCATTTGGAGGCCAGCTCTAAATCCGATACAGTTTTTGGACAGGCGGTTCTAAGGAACTTGTTCGCTTAAGGAGGGTCTCCTCTCCACCGTGGGGTTACATTCAGTTTTAATCGCCTATGCAGTATGGAGGAAAGGGGACGGGACGTAGGAGTAATTCATAGTTACTCACTGTAGTGACTAATGTACTCTTAGTCCCCTTTCCTCCATACGTCCTGCCAGCCTCCCCCTAATAATACTAGTGTCAATAGCTAATGATAATATTGTCGACGCGTCAGTGGGAGCTGAGCAGTGGCACAGGTGGGCGGAGTCAGGAGAGCGCATTCCCCCAGTGCTGCACGCCTCTAAACTTGAATGGGAAGAAGGTTTTTTCTGGTGAAAAAGGATCCGTCCCTAGCGAGGGACGCCACATGCAGTATGGAGGAAAGTGGACTATGGACTAGGAGTACGTCAGTCACTACAGTGAATATTCATTTTCATCTCCCCTCTGAGGTGGTGTCCTACCAGCACATCGTATAGTCTCGATATGGTGTGCCCCCCATCTGACATAACCATTATTGTTTCTATTTCTTCCTCCTGTATGGTCGGCCATCTAAGCTTCATCATGTTTAGCATGGAGCTGTGTAGTAAGAATTGCCCTCTTTGTAAGCCTGTTGCTTCTTGCAATTCATGGAAATTCCATAGTTTTTCTCCCCTCAGGTCTCCTATCGTGATGATCCCACAAGTCTCTCAGTGTGCACACACACAAGCCCCTAGTCCTCTACCGTCTGTCATTACTGCTGCTAGAGGTATCTGAGGTGATATTGGGTCTTTAATTCCTAGTGTCTTGCAGGCCCTCTGCCATATTTGCATACCCAATTTCATTAGTTGCGGGTATCCCTGCGGTTCTGGCGGGACCACCCAAAACAGGTCTTTCAAGTGCAGGTGTTTATTGCTGGTTGTAGGAGTGCTGCGTCTACCGTGGGGTCGTCTTCTAGCCAACCCACCCCGTATTTCGTTTGGCAAGCCAGGTAGTACAGTTCAAAGTTCGGGATTCTCAACTCCACTTTTTCGTACGATCTTTGTAAGCTGTTAAGTGCTGCTCTGTGTCTCCCGCCCTGCCATAGGAAGCTTCTTCACTCTGTTTCCAATTTAATGAAGAATTGTTTCGGTATGTTGTATGGTATATTCCCAAAGCAAAACATGTAATTCAGATCTACGTTGTATATCACTGTTCGATGCTGCCGTCCTGATTTGCTGTTGTAATGTCAAGCACTCAATAAACAAGTGCTCGACTTCACCAAAGCCCTGGTGCTGATGGCACCATTGGGGTTCACCACTCTGGGACAAACTGGTATAGACCATGCAAGAGCCAATGACATTTAGTCTCTGCATTGGCTTCTACAAGCGAGGACCCATCTCTTCGCTGCACATCTGCCTTACGATGTCTATCTTCAGGCTCCAGGTCCTCCACACCAGGGCAGATATTCCTCTGCGCTACACCCAATCCCTAGGGGCATGTTTTGGCATGGAGGATGATCCTGTCCTCTTTGGACTGGAACCATTATGCCCTACAGAAGTTAGGGTGTTCACCGTGAGAAATGTTATGGGAAGGAGACAGACTTCCAAGAACTTGCTGCTGATTCACAAGTGGCCTGGATACTAATCCAGAATTTGACATGCTCCTCAATGCCGAATGACCATGGTGGTGGACACACTAGGGTGGTCTGTAGCTTCAAGACCCACAGTGCAATTTGAACTGATGACATTCTGATGGTTGGCAGAGGGAGACCCTCCTGCACTTCAACCGGGCAGTCAAAGCCCTTGTCCTAGAGTTATGGTCAAAATCAACTTTGATGCAGTGTGGACTGGGACCTAGAAAAGAAACAGGGCAATGTCTTTTCCCTCCATTACCTCCCGACAGTAAAGGTAAGAGGCTTGATGCCTGCTGAAGTAAGGTCTTTAGCTCAGGCGGCCTGGGTCTTGGAGCCATCAACTCCTCCTGTGCCATGCCAAATTCTTCTTCGGCCCGCCATCTCAAGAGTTGCAGACCAACTCTCTGCCAGAGATATGAGAGGGGGCTTTGAAGCCCTAATCAAGGATAGAAAGCAGGCATCTTGAAAAATGCTGCAGTCAGGCCTAGATGCGGCTGACTGTGTGGCTTGTATGATGGCCACAGGGACAGTGTTGAGGAGGTACTCCTGGCAGAGGACCTCTGGCTTCACCACAGATGTTCTGGCCAAGCTCCTGGACATGCTGTTTGACTGCAACAATTTATTTGGGGCAAAAGACGATGAGTCCCACCAGATGTTCCAATCCTCCAAGGCAGGAGCATAATCGCTGGTCCTAGTGTTCCAGCAACACCCATAGGGGCCGAGGACATGCCCCATCTGGCAAACAGATGCAGTGCTGCCTCGCTAGTGAACAGGGCAGAGGTGCTGCGAGACGAGGGCCATTAGCTTCGACAGTGTTCTCCTCCGCCCGACTGCTGACTGCAAAGCCCCTGTGTATCGGACTTCCACCACTCATCTCCTGAGGGAAGCAGGAATTCCTGGTTCAGCGATGATTGGATTCTTATCACATCCCAAGCATGGGCCTTACAGGTTGCTCACCCTTTGCTCAAATCCCTTGACACCATCACCCAACCAATCAATGCTTGCCTCTGGACCCTCTCCTGTTGGAGAAGGATGGTTCGCTTCTAGCAAAGGGCGCCATAGACCGAGGCAAAGGTTGGTATTCAATCTGTTTTCTTCTGCCAAAGAAAGATTGGGGCTTAAGGGCCATACTTCATCTGTGGCTTCTGAACCTGTACTTGCGCATGGACAGGTTCAGGGTGGCTACTGTAGCTCAGATCCTTCAAGCCTTTGATTTGAAGAATTGGCTCATCTTGCAAGATCTGTAGGGATGCCTTCTTCCATGTGCCCATCCCCTGAAGGCACTAGAAGTACCTGAGATTCACAGTGGGGCATTGCCACTACCAATTCAAGGTCCTGCCGCTCAGTCTAGCTTTGGCACTCCAGGTTTTCACCAAGCTGCTTGCAGTGGTACCGGCTCGCCTCTCCAAGGAAAAGCATTCATGTCTCCCTACCTGGATGACTGTCTCATCTGAGATTGTTCCCCAGACCAGGCTTCGGCACATTTGTACCTAACATGTAGCCTGTTGCACAGTTTGGACTTCTCCCTGAACATCAAGAAGTCTCAAGTTTTGCCATTCCAATCCCTCCGTTTCATTACGTCGTCTTAGACACTCGCTTGAGCAGAGCTTCCCCTGTGAGGATCGAGTGGCAAACATCTCCAAGATGGTCCATGTCCTCCATTCACAAGAGACATTTCCAGGGTACGCATGAGATTTCTGCAGTGGCGTCCCAGTTGTCAGACCTATTATGGTGGTCCCAGGGAGACAAGCTACTGAAAGGGGGCCTTAGTCCAACAACCCTGGCCCCCAACTGACTCTGATCATTTTCCATTATTGATTTTTGAATCAAAACTAGTCTGATATGGGACGCAGATACTAGCACATGAGTTGCAAAAAGTACCTCAAATAAAACACAGCATCTAAAAGAGAAGGTTCATACCAACAGTTACTGGCATAAAAAACAACCTCTATTATATACACTTTTCAGATCAATAGAAGTGCCCTACATGATTGAAAACCGGCATAGACGCCATCTGAGCCTCAGACAGATAACCCAAAACACAGGGTAACCATATGGACAATTTATGTTTGTACCTATTCAAATGCAAACTCCTTACTTAGACCAACAAAATATTGGCTAATAAGGATAGAAGGCAGAAATCTTGGGGATTGTGAGGAGGAGGGGGGGTCCTGGTTGCAGAAGCAGGCTGCATCATGATTGAGCATGTGGAGGGCCAATCGAGCGTGAGGAGGCAGAATAAGTGTATGTTTAAAAGAGCAAGTTGCAGATGAGAGATATATTTTAGATTGGCGTTTAGCATAGTTTGGGATTGTAAATGGGGTTAGCAATGGTAGGGCGAATTATGACATGAGAAGGATTCTGCAGCTAGGCAGGCAAGCTCCAGGATGTGGGCAAGGGGTGAGAAACAAAGGTGCTAGCTGGCAGATGAGTGGCTTGTGTGCAGGAAATGTTGGCTGTTTAGAGGGGACAAAAGGGCTGGACAAAGTAGTGGAGTATGCAGGTAGTGAGACTAAAATGCGCTCAGTTTAGGAATTTTAGAGATGAGGGTCTGTTTCGTATGGGGGGGGTGTAAACCATGGACATGCAGACTGACAGGTGATGGAGGCGCATGATTGAGATAAATGAGACGGTGACCAGGGAACAGTAAGGGGTGACTAAGGGAGCTCAGGTTTGATCAGAGGGTATTTGGCAATGTTGGAGAGCAAGTGTAAGAAATGAGTGAGAATGATTTGGTAGCATGGTCAGGGTTCTGTAGTGAAGAGGGCATGACTTATAGGAGGTTGGGGAGGGTGTCTAAGGATCCTGAGGTGGTTGTGCCTCAAACACAGAATAGGGGCGGGTTGGCAGTTCGGTACTTGGATAGAGGGTGGACTGCTGGAGTAAGTGGGATGAGGAGGGATGAACCAGGCCAATGTGGCTATAAGGTGGAGAGGATGAAAAAGCTGCAAGAGTGGTGGCACTTGCATGTAGGAGGGGTCATCACTAGGCCAATAAAATGGCTATGGTGGGGGTCAGAGAGGAATGATGAGAAGGAGGGTGTTAGAAAAAGAAAAGTCAGGTGGAAAGGGAAGTTATGGATGTTCTGGGGTCAGATAGCTAGAAGAGAAGCAGTCTAAAGCGCATTGTGAATGAGGCTTGCGGATTATCTGGTGTGGTAGGCTGGTCAGTGAAGATAGGCCAAGTTCAAATGACAGATAGTGTGAGGTGGGTAAGAGGTTAATTAGGGAGGGAGACTGGTGATTAGCGCTTCCACACATAGTAGGTATGTGTGTCGAAAGGAAGCGAGGTTTGTGATGGCAAAAGAAAGGTGAGTTGTACATAAGAGGCAGAGATTTAAGGTTGGGGCAAGGAGGGTGTGGTCGAAAGTGAGCAGACTGGGAGAGCAGGAAGACAGCTGAACAGAGGGTTGGGCCACAGAGAGGTGAATTTGGGTTACATGGCTAGGTGTTTACCAGGAAGGGTGAAACCTGTAGAAGGGGCCGCCAGAGGCTATGTCCTATGAATGGAGGGTAGCCATCCTAGTTGGATCAGCATAGACCGAAAAGACAATTAGGAAGATGAGGTCTATTACAGTGTAATTAAGGGTGTTTTGAGGAATAAGGGTGATTGTATGGAGGTGGCAGACCCAGGGCGAGCATAACTGGTCTGGAAGGTTTGGCTCGTTTTTCAGGCATGGCCAGCCGGAGTAGGTGGAGAGTTAGATGGGGTGTGGAGTGAAAGGGCTTTAAAGTCTGAGACAAGGGCTTAATTGGTGGGAGAAGGGATGGGCTTAGTGGCTGTGGTGGCATGGTGTCCTGGTGGAGGACCTGATGTACAGGACTAGGTAACCTATGAGATAGCAACCCAAAATTTAAAGTTCTGGACAATAAGCCACCCTACTACCGCTGAGATGGGTTCACATGCCATCTAGCATCCTTTGTGTGGAATGTGATCAAATCTCCTGGGACTCATGCTACCACTGGCAAAAGATGGACTCACTGACAGCTGTCTGAATTGAGCAACTGCAACGACACAGCCATCACACAGAATAGGATTTATAACCCTCTCTGTTGGCACTAAACACAGTATAGATGGATAGTCCTTTGCTTACATGATGTGTAATATATCTGGTAATGTACAGTCCACTTCTGTCTGCCCTCTCATTTTCAATCAATTGAATGAGGCACCTTACCTTTCGCCGTCAGAAAGCACACAAGAACTCAAACCAGCAGTGAAACACATCCCAACCTCCCACCACAATCCCTTATGCATACCACCCTGCCTCACCCATACACACATCCTCCCATAAAACCCCCTGCCCTCCCTAAACACACACCTACATGTCAGCACCACTTAACACCACTCCCGGTTACAAAACAGTGCACCAAGTCTCTCATTCGATTCTACTAACAGACCTAGTCCACCACAATGCACACTGAAGCCCTGTACAGTGCACCCTGCAACACTTTGTTGTTATTAACTGTTGGGGGATAAAGCTTCAAGCCCTTGCAATTGTCATCTAAATACTGCTGTTATAATATATAGTCTTGCAGTCCTTCTGTGATGGTCTGTTTCCCATCCATGGACAGAGTTCTATCGGTCTGTTCACATGTTTGAAAGGTCTGCAGTTGCAGTAAATCCTGACCACCCTCTGCACCACTCTATTTCTGGAACACACACACAGACGTGCACGCACACGCCACAGAACCATGTAGTCCGCACCTAGGTACAAAATAATAAAAGTCTTCCACACACTACTTGAGAACCATGCACATCATAATCTGTGGCATTACTGTGTTTTTTAGTAAAGTTAAGGGATTGTCCTTGATGTGGCTTCAACACCAAGCCATAATTCCCTTCACTGTTATCCAAATGCTGAGTCTTTTAAATGTACTGCATGCACCAAAACGTTGTATCGCTGCATGTTAAGGCAAGCCCTACATCCACATAGCCATACTGTAGCAATGCCAGGTTAGTGCTTTAATGGCATGTAACATGACATGTTTGATATGTAACGAGATCATGGTTTTTATATTGAAAGAATGGAAGACCTTAGGACTACCAGGACATTTCTAATTTTGATTCCCCTAACAAGGCCCAGGGCATCTCAAAACAAGAAATTGTAAAATGGGTTATCTATACTATGAATTTGTAACATGCCAAAGTCTTCGGAAAACTGTTAAGATAAGTCTGAGCTAATTTCAAAGAAGATAGTAATTGATTGCAGCTTTCCTGGCAAACGCTCACCTAATCAGCATGATCAAGGCAGCTAAATAGAAAGCTTGGTGCAACTTGTGAAAATATTGCTGCTTAGGTGTAGACTTCAGAGAGTATACAGTGGTTGGCTGGGTAGCTTTTGATAACCTGTTTTGCTAGAGAAATTTGCTTCTGTACACTTGTTCCAGGTAATATGTAGGTATTTTCTTCATCAATTTAGGGTATTGAAGTAAGTGAGGCGTGGTTTATTCTGTGACTTAATAAATAGGAATTTTGCTATAAATACTTGGCAAACACCAGCAATGTTATGGTGGGTTTAAAAAAAGCTTGAAAAAACCCTTTTAAATGTGAAAGTAGAATAATCCATTTGAGCAAAACAAAAGAGGCAATAGCCGGAAGGTTTAGAATTAATCTTGATCTCTGGCATTGCTCTGGGCAACCCTCCACACCATGGTTCTTCACTTGCCAAGCCATTACCAAAGGTGAAAGACCATATGTAAATCAGGCTTGGTCCCACTCCAAAATGGGCCGGCCAGACTGAACTGCTAGCTCACATTGCATGTGCACGAGACCACAATCATCCTCAAACATGTTTCGGCCTTGTTGGGCCTCAGAAGTCGGGAGTAGCTTGGGTCTTTAGGCCCAGCAAACACTGTCACTCGTGTCTGGGCATACCCATCCCACTCGTGGTGACTACAGTAAAACAAAAGCGGTGATGGCTGGAAGGTTTAGAATTAATCTTAACCTCTTGCATTGCTCTGGGCTACTATCCAGACCACCGTTCGTCGCCTGCCAAGCCATTACAAAAGGTGAAAGACCAAATGCAAATCAGGCTTGGTCCCCCAAAAGAGGCAGGCCTAGGTCACATACCTTCTGCACAAGACCACAAACAACAAAACAATCGATTTGAGCCAAGTCGCACATGCCACTAGTAACCATCACTGGAAGTTCACCTCCGATTAAGAGTCACATCAGCAAGGCATTGTAGGTATGCACATTAGCCGAAATGCAAGTGTTTGCTACACAAAGTTGTCCATGTCTTACAGGGCAATGTTATTTTGTATATCGCTTAATCAACTGAAGATGGACATTTCTCAAGACTGCAGACAAATCCTTGAAATTCATCAGCTCTTTTTATGGTGCAACATAGACAACATGTGTTGCACTTTTTCTGGTTTTCATTTTCACTCGCTTGGTCTAGCTGGAGATATGCAGCAGCAGATTTCATTGAAGCTCTCTGCTACTGCGTGCTATGCAAGCGATTGGGACAGACCTCACTGGTGTCAGGCGGTGAACTTTCATTTGTTGCAAATGCAACTTGTAATTTTGTCCGACCCCTACTACTCCCTCTCTTTGTGGGCCATGCTCGCACAGAGACTCAGTGCCCCTGCATCCCAGCAACTGTAACATTTGTTCTCAGTCATTGAACAATTGTCTCAAACCGACAACAGTCATTACAGTGTGTCAGCGCCACTGCAGCCTAAGCTTGCCTCTTGTGCTGGTGTGTGTAATTTCTGCAACAGTACCTTGTCCAGCCTCTTAGCCAATGGGCTTTGGACCATGATGCACTTGCTGTGTTGCTCTATCCGCTCACCACCCTGTTTTCAGACACAATGTAATTCCATGGGGCTGATGAAGAAGAGGTTCCTTCCTATTCCTGTCTCTGTACTGGCCTGTGCTGCTGCATAGCCTTAGCTCTGCTCTAAGGTTGCTGAGTTGTTTGCTGAAATTCTGGGCAAAAACATGACTTTTCCTACATTGGGGAGACTGGTCTACAATGGTGCAGCCACTATGGGCATGTTTTCGTATGGTGGCATAGTCTTTTCACTGGTATTCTGGGCAAAGACAACATGATGACTGTTCTTACATGGGGCTACTGTTTTATATTGGTGCAGGCAGCATGACAATTTTTTCTCAATGTATCTTAATCGGCATTGTAGATAAAGCAAACATGAGATGTATTTTATGTGGCGATACTGGTATCTGTTGGTGACAAAGGCATCATCAAAATCTTTTGGCAAAAGCTCCTGTACACTGCTAGTGATCTGTCATTTATTGGATTTGTTCATGTGTTTTACAAAATGGATTCCAAGCTGTGTGGCTTTTACCCACTTTTTCGCATAAAGTATACTGTAAAATGCACCACCATTTTAAAAATGTTTCTCAGGGTGAGAACCTGAGAACCTCCCACCCTCAGACACCACCTTAATAGTTTGGGGGGTTCTCTGCTGTACTCAGTCACTTGCCTACATTCTGGAGAAATGTTAATGTACCTCCAATTGAAAAATGTGCCACATGCAACTGCCATGTTCTCAGCAATGGCACAATGATTTCAAATGTTTTACTACACATGTTTTCCCGCATTTCTTTCCACGCCCGTTCCTTTACTATTTTTTACACAAAATGCACTGCACCAACACCCTCTCACTATCCTATATTGCCTCACCCAAATCCCCTCTCCTCCATTATGTGGTAAAATGTTGGTAAATAGATGTGCAGTAAAGATATTCTGCTGTCACCTTGCTGCAGTAAAAAGACTGTATTTGGTAGGCGTACTTTTCTCCTGATTAGATAATTAACATTTACCAGTGTCAAAGGGGCATGCCATTCCTCCCCAATGTGGCAGAACACAGTGGTGTAAATTCATCATGGATGGACAGACATTTTAGAGACAGAATGCCACCAGTCACCACAAGGTGCCTAAACACTTTGGTGTGAAGCCTGGCCGAGCACCTCTCTTTAGAGCAAGCATTGCAGAATCATTAACATGCATTTCTCCATGATTCATAAACAAATATAATAACCCCCTTTAATCTTATTTCTATGGTGAACACCTTGCGGTTGCACTTCATATCCTCCGCTTTACTGCTGCACTTGTTGGAATTGTTACCCGCCAGTGTTTTAATCCCAAGATTTTTGAAATGTTTAAATTTATCAGGTCTCGGTTTCAAAATATAACCTGGTTAAATAATTTGGCAAGTTTTATGTAATCTTCTGATGTCCATGCTGAAAATATCTGATAGATCATTGTTTTTGCAGAAATGTATTGAAGTTTGTGCAATAAAATCATATTGCTAACATCATAATTTTAAGCACATATATTATTTTTCAGCAAAGATGTCAAGAAAGTTAAGTTTACCTACTGAACTCAAGCCTGAGCTAGGTAAGTTGGAAATAATATTTATATATGTGCTTAAACACTTGCTTTCAATTGATGGGGTTTGGAAATATTAAATATAGTGCATCTTGTACTTTAGCATACTCTCGTATCCCCATTAGGAAACCATCTTGCTTGTTGTTTTCCCTTACAAATCAGTATACAAGCACGTTCCTTTCCAATTTCCAAAAACTCTAAAGTCTACATTTTGGAAGGTGTACAATTTACAAATCACAACATTGGTTAAAAGTAAATCGTAAATGTTCCTGGGTACCTCGTCTGCATGCCCTAGAGGCTGTGGCATATAAGGCACTTATTGCCTATCTTGTGAAGTTGTCATTTTATCCAAATGTATTCGGCAGTGCTTCTGAAATGGTGTAAAAACATTCTGACTAGTCCCTTGCAGTTAGACCCTCTAACGAATCTCTTCAGGTTGCTCCCGAGCGATTATGATCATACTCAAATGTACCGTCCCCTTTCCTCCATCTTTGTGGGCGTTCCCCAACATGGGGACGGTATCAGAACCTTTAGCAGTGAAAAAATGAGCTTCCCCTTTAAATTGTGTAGCGTGGTGGGGCGTGGGCCTGGGAACGCCGACGCCCACCCTCCGACACCTCACCTCATTCCCTTTTTCCACACGGACGGGTTCGGACCTGGGGGCGAGGTGCAGAGACTTTCCACTTGCTCCCCTGTGTTTTGTTTTCAATCATATTCACCACCCTTCCCTGCCTCGCCTCCCCCGGCTCGGTCGGCTGTAGGAGGTTTCACGATATGTGCCTCATGCAACCACTCGTTCTCGGCCTCGGACCCCCATGCACTTTGTCTTGTGTGCCTGGAGCCTGAACACTGCTGGGACGCGTGCGCAGCTTGCAGCGCTCTGTCATCGGGCATTGAAGAGTCAGTTGTCGTGTTGGAGGGAGATTTTCCACACTTCTCCTCAAGCGCATCTTAGGGACTTTGTCTCCAGGACCTCTCGTCAAGACAAGGTAGGCCCTCTGTTTAGTACAGCTTCCCAGCGCAGCAACTCCTTCCCAGGGGTCCCCTTGGGCAAGAGTTTCTTGGATTCAGGTTCTGGCAGGCCCGAGGCCTCTAAGGGCACCGGCTTCCCAGGGGCCCAACCGAGCTGTCCTCGGAAGGGTGATCAAGTTTGTTGACTTCAACTCCACGGGGTAAAGGATCATCTGGTTCTACCGCCAAGAGTAAGTTCTCGACATGATCGAGCACGACTACAGGTGCTGAGGGCGCACAGCCTACCAGAGGTCGCTCTGAGGTAGTGAATCAGGGCATTTTTGACTAGCCAGCCAGCCAGCCAACCGAGGGCTCCGCGCTTACTAGAGTGGTCTCTGAGGTTGACGCTGCTGTTTTGGGTTCCGGACCCAATGCGTGTCCTTCCATGTATGAGCCTGAATGTGGCTCGGGGCCTTCAAGCTCTTCCGCCCAGGGCGTGGCGCAAGGCCCCAAAATGGCAGATAGGCACTTGGCAGAGCCTGCAAGTAGGCTTGCAGCCATTTTGGTTTCGAATCGGAACACGTCGTGCTATCGCCCATTGAATGGGCCTTCCAAGAAGGTCCCAGTACCCTTCCCTCAGGAATCAGTGGCAGAGTGCATGGCACAGGCATCTGGTCTCTGAGGTACATTTACCCATCTCAGCCTTATGGCTACGGGCCTTGGCACTTTGATCAGGAGCAGAGACCAAGCGCTTCTCCTCATGCGCTCCCCACAGATGACGGGGCTCCTCAAGAACAAAGTGAAGGAGGTGATCCCGTAGGTGGTGCCTCCCCGGCCTCCTCCTCTCGGTCCTCCGCCTGTTCCTCCAGCACTACCAGTTCCAGTGTCTGTCCCTGCCCAGTCCAGGACCTACCGGTTTTTCAGACTTCTCCAACTCCTCCTGTATCACCAATGCCTACCCCTCAACAGCCCTTGGACCTGACTTGAGCTCCGACCTAGGGAGGACTCTGCCGGCACCTGCATCCCAGTGCCCGCACTCCCCTCGGTCTGTACAAAAAAGGGGCGGGCGACGATGACAGCGAGGACGACGGTGACGCCCAGGACGATGAACCCTCAGCATTCGTTAAGGCCTTTCATGACCCCGGTCAGGGCATGGTGGAGTTCTTGGGGGGGGGGGGGGGCGTCCCTCTGCCTGAGGAAGCCCCCCAGGAATTGGGAGTGCTAGCAGAGGTTTTGGGCAAGCACACCACAATCCGGTCTGGCATCCCTTCCCAGAAGGATGTCCTGAAGGTGGCAAGAAAGGTCTAGGAGAAGCCCTGGGCCAACGCCCAGATGAGCAGTAAGTTGAACCGCAGGTTCAGGCTGTCGGACGGGGAGCCAATCTTCCTTGCCTCCTATCTTCAGCTGCATTCTTCAGTGGGAGATGCGGCCTCCCTCTATTCTAAACCATGGTCTTAGTCGTCTTCCTTCTTGGGAGCCACCTCATGGAGTCTACGGTCTACCCCGTTGACAGCCAGCAGAGGGAGCAGGACGGCATGGATGCATGCCACTAAATTTGTATCTGATGTTCGAGAGCTGATCCTAAATCTGCCCTTTGAGGGTGTAGACCTCTTTCATTCGTCAACCAATGACGAGTTGACAAAGAAGTAAACCTCCACTCAAACTGCCAAGTCCTTGGGCATCCTGACAAAGCCAGGGCAAAAGTCCTTCCCTCAGTCTCAGGGTAAGACCGAATTCAAGCCCTGCGCTTTCACTAGCTTGAAGGGGTTTTGGGAGCGAGGTACGTAGAGGCCCAATGGGTCACCCAGCGACAACAAGAGGAAGCAGCAGAGGACCTTATGAAAGTTTTTCCGCTTCTCCTCCTCTGCCCCCAAGAAGCAGTGACATGATGGTCAGGGAACACAGCTCCCCAGTAGGGGGCCGACTGGCTCTTTACCAGGACAGCTCGAAGAGTTTTTTCAAGAGTCCCTGGATCCTTTCTATAGTCTCCACGGGCTTCAGACTTTCTCTTACTTTGCCACCCTCTCATCCTCTACGTCAGATAGGGTCCCTGTCCCTTCTAACTCCTTCTAAGGGAGATCCTTTCTCTTTTTGAAATGCAGGCGGTGAAACTGGTTCCTCAGTCTGACAGGGTCTCTGGTTTTTACTCCAGGATTTTTGCGGTACCCAAGAACAACCAGGCTGGCCTGTGGGTAGTCCTGGACCTGTCTTTTCTCAACAAGTCTTTACTGCTCGAACGCTTCAAGATTACTCCCGCTCACATAGCAGACTCTGTGTGCAGGGGACTGGATGTTTTTCCCTAGACCTTGAGGATGCGCACCTTCATGTACCCATTTAACAGCCACATCAGAAGTTTCTGCGGTTCAAGATTGTCGTGCCATTTCCAGTACAGGGTTCTGCCCTTCGGTCTCAATTTGGCCCCTGGGGTGTTCACGAAACGGATGAATGCTGTGGCTGGTCTCCTCCGCCTGGTTGCCCACCACTTATACCCATTTCTGGACGAGTGGCTGATCAGGACCAGCCCCCCAAGGGGATGGTACACTCCTGCCAACGGCTGGTGTATGTTTTTCTCCAGCTGGGCGTTTCCCGCAGCCGGGTGAAAGTCGCAGCTGACTCCTTCCCAGGATCTGGTGTTCCTTGGAGTGCGCTGGGACACCGCAGCTCTGCGGGTGTTCCCCATGCCCAAGAGACTCCTCTCACTCTGCAAGGCGGTAAGGCACTTTCTGGCCAACTGGACCACCTCGACATGGTGGTTCCAGCACCTTCTGGGACTAATTGTGTCTTGTGTGCTCACGGTCCTGCACGCCCTTCTTAAGATGAGGCGCCTCTAGCTCCACCTGACGTCCAATTTGGAACCAGGAGATGGGGTCTGGATCAAACAGGATCACAATTCCCCCTTGCTCCTCATCCCGGATCTTCACTGATGGACTGCAATGTGGCAGTGGGAGCCTCCCTGGCCTGCCAGAACCCACCGTGGTGGTGACGATGGATTCCTCGCTGTCGGGCTGAGGGCTACCCAGGAGGGCCTCTCCATTCATGGTGCATGGTCCAGGGCAGAGGCCCTCGTGCCTGTCAATCTACTGAAGCTCAGGGCAGTGGGCCTGCCGCAAAGGGCTTTTTTGCCTCTAATCAAGTGCTCTGCAGTTCTGGTGACGTCCGACAACTCCACAACAATGTTTTACCTGAACAAGCAGGGTGGTACACGTTCCCCTTCACGTGCGTGGAGGCGGTTGCAATATGGGAATGGACCCTTTAGGAAGGGTTCCAGATGCTAGCAATCCACCTCCCAGGGGACAGCCATGTGTAAGCAGACCAGCTGAGCCGCTTGGGGTTAAACACCTACGAGTGGGATTTACACATCAACTCCTTGCTGCCCCTGTTCCAGACAATGGGGGGGTTTCTGTATCTGGATTGTTCCCATCTCCTCAGAATTCCAAGTGCCCCTGCTTTGCTCTCTGGTGGGGCAGGGGTCTCTGAGATGCGTTCCAGATCTGCTGCCACGGCCGCAGATGTTATGCATTTCCTCCCCCACCTTTGCTGCAGCAGACTCTCCGTAAATTCCTGATCACCCCGCACTGGCCGTCGAGGGCCTGGTTATTGGACCTTCTGCAACTTTGCTCTCAGGGGCCCGTCCATCTTCATGTCCCCAGCAGAGGCTTCCTGATGCAGCAGAGCAGTGGAGCACTCTGACCCGGCCAGGCTGTCCCTTGCAGCCTGGTTCCTGACCAGCTCATGTTGCATCATGCTCAGTTTTCAGAGGACAACTGGGACATCATACAAGAGGATAGGAGGCCGTCTACTCGATCCCAGAATAAGAGCAAGTGGACTAGATTTTGCCATTGGGCTCGTGACAAGGGGCTGGATCCACTCACCTGCTCCCTAGATAACGTTCTGGATTTTTCGGCTCTTCTGGCCCGCTCTGGTGTTCAGTTGGACACCTGCTGCACCTATTTGGCTGCCATTGGGGCTTACAAGAACTCCCCTGAGCATGCTTTTCGGCGGCCAACCTGGTGGTTAAGGCTCACCTCAAGGGGATGTCCAGGATCTTCCCTCTGGTGCTTAGGCCTCATCCGGAATGGGACCTCAACGTGGTTTGCATGGCTTTGCAGTGCAAGCCCTTTCAGCAGATGGCCTTGGTGGACACCAGGCTGGTGACATTGAAGACAGTGCTATTGGTGGCGCTTACCTCTGCTTGCAGGATCAGCAAGCTGCAGGCGTTGTCATCATGTGAGCCCTTCACCACGTTTCATAATGACAAGATCATCCTGTGGACTCACCCAAACTTCTCGGCCAAGGCGGTCTCTCAGTTGCATATTAAATCAGGAAATCTGCTTGCCGGACCCGCAATCGGAGGCAGAAAGGGCTTTGCGTTCACTGGACCTTAAGAAGGTCCTCAAGTTTTACCTCTCTCTGACAAAATCCATCAGGAAGTCTGAGGTATTGTCGCCTTCAGGGGCTCATCTCCTGGCACCCAGGCTTCCAAGGCTTCTATCGACCGTTGGATGGTCCAGGCCAATTCAGAGCCATATGCGGCCTGGGGCAAACCAGTTCCTGAGGGGATTCATGCCCATGCGGTCAGGGCTAAGGCCACGGCCGTCGTGTTTCAGAGGCATGCTTCTTGGGATGTCATCAGCAAGGCAGGCACTTGGGCCACTCCGTCTGCTTTCTGTAAGCACTAGTCCCTGGATACCAGCTCCAGGCGCGATGCAGAGTTTGGTCGGGAGGTTCTGAAGAACCTTTTTGCTTTCTTGGAATCACCCACAAGGATGGAGGAAAGGGGACTGGACATATGAGTAATTAAAGTTACTCACCATAGTGGCTAGAGTACTCGTAGTCCTTAGTCCACTTTCCTCCATATGTCCCACTCAATTTACCCTGCTTGTATGCCAGGGGGTAATATGTAAAAAGTGAAGACAGGTATCTTGGCATCTGATGTGTTCAAATGGGACTGAGGTAAGGCACAGGGAGGGCAAGCCCTTGGGTGGGAGGGCATTCCCACGCCGAAGGCTGACCCCTGCACCCTATTCTACATTCAAAGGGGAAGCTCAATTCTTCACTTTCAAAGGTTCAGATAACGCCCCCATGTTGGGGGATGCCCACAACGATGGAGGAAAGGGGACTAAGGACTACGAGTACTCTAGTCACTTCGGTGAGTAACTTTAATTTACAGGATACTTAGAATCTGGGCGTGCAGGTTGGCAGTTGCACAAAAGTGCCAATCATCTTCCCTCCCTGATCGAAAAGAGTGCCTACAAAAAATAATGGGGTGTCTTTTTAATGGATAAATTGAGTGAGTTACCTTGCACACAATAATGCCACATGTGTTCTACTGAGGAATGGTGGCAATATTTGGAAGAGTGTTCCAGTTGCCAATCTGCACCCAGCACTAGTAAAGGGGGCCTCCTTCCCAATAGATTAAAAAGTGGCATTACATGGGTAGCCCATATCTGAGGAGCGAGAGAGAGACCATGGCACATTTTATGGGGCACTGTTTTTCTTTTTTAAAAGGCCCTGTGCATGGAAGGCTAAAAAGTAATTAGGGGGATTTTTTCCTTGAGGAATGAGAGAGGAGGGACTTGTGTATAGCATGTATATGTTTGTTTCCCTTCAGTGTCTTGTGTTTTTCTCCTCTATTTTGCTGGTCCCTTTTATTTTCTGATGATGATCCAGTGTATGCTTGTTGCTAAACTCAAGATAATACAGGTATGAGCGACTCAAAACACTTGTGGAAGTGTTGCTCCAGGGGGGGGTTGTTGAAACAATTTTTCTCTGTCCCAGTCTTATGTTTAAGGAGGAAAGCTATGGCATTTTTTAAAAACTATTCATACTGACTGAACGCTTTAAAGAGGGCAGATCATTGGCAGCAAGGATCTACAGGCAACCAGGGTAGGAAGCAGTGTGCAGCAGATCATAGTCTCAGATAGGCTGTGGAGGGTTTATGGATCTAGGTGTTAGGGAAGAGCCATTCCTTGAAGAGGAAGGTCTTTAGCTCTTTCCTGAGCTGTAGAAGCAATGGGGTGATTCTGGTGTTGATGGGAGAAGGTTCCAGAGTCTTAGGGCATAGGCCGAGAAGGCCTTTCTTCTGCTGCTTTCCTTCCTGCACTGGCAGAGTTCAAGTCTGCACATGTCCTTACTTGCGTTGTCTCACAGGCCTCCCGAGATGCAGAGTTTCTCTGAGAAGTTGCTTGGGGACTTCAGGGTGACAGCCTTCTAGATGATGCAACAGGATTTGCAGACGATACTGGCTTGCAGCAGGAGCCAGTTCAGTTTGATGAGGGTTGGGTGATGCAGTCGAATTTGCAAACTCCCTCGAGTGTCCTGCATGCAGCAGCATGACATCTGAGGCATGCCATGGTAGTCGTTCAAAGGGCTTCCAAAAGGGCACTGCCACTATCCAAGTGGGAGAGGACCAAAGCTTGGACAGCAGATCTGAATTTGTTTTCTGGCATGATGGGCTTGATTTTCTGCATCAGAGAAATTTGGTACCAAGCCGTTTGTGTCTTCTTTGCTATGTTCTGTTTGGAGGTGAGGTGACTGCCAATGTTGAATCCAGGTGGCCAGCTGGGGTATGAGTCGCTTGAGGTTCATAGCAGAGAGCCAGGTCATGTATGTCAGGGTGTTTGGTGGTGTTAGTCAGCAGTAGGAATTCAGTCGTGGAGGGGTTGAGCTTCAGGTAAGCACTAGCGATTCAATAATGGATCAATGAGAGGTAGGCCTTGAGCAAGTGGATGTCTTCGATGGAGGATATCTTGAGGTAGATCTGTGTGTTGGTGAATGTGGATGTTGTGTGGTGCAAGGAGGGTTCCAAGCAGTTCCATGTAAAGATTGAACATCACTGGGGACAGAGTGGATCCTTGCGGGCCTCCACAGGTGATGGATAGAGTTGGTGATCTGGAGCAATCCATTAGTACAAACTGTTGCCGATTAGCAAGGTAGGATTTGAACCAGCTGAGGACGATCTTGCGGATTCCCATGCTAGGATGTAGATTGTCGGTGAGTGTCTGTTGGTCTTCTGTGTCCAATGCTGCTGAGAGGTCAAAGAGAACCAGGAGGCAAGGATGGCTATCATCGTAGATTTTAAGGGCATCATCCTTCACGTTGATGGTAGCTGTTTCTGTGCTGCATCTGCTCTGAAGCCAGATTGGTAGGACTGAAGTAGGTTATTGGCTTCAATGTGTGGAGAAGTTGCATTGCTATTGCTTTCTCAAGTACCTTGTAAGGGAAGATGAGTGTGAGGGCGGTAGTTGCTGAGGTTACCAGGGTCCAATATGCCAGAAACATACTAGCATGGTTAGGGGATTGCACTGAAGAAGTGCTTGCATCCCTCTAGACATCTGCACTCCTACAGCATGTAAACCTCTTTGTGCATGTTATCCTGTGTTTCTTGTATATCATTGTTTAACTTTGGGTAGGAGCTGCTACTTATCTGTTTTTTTTTATTTAAGGGTTTCTATCTTTATCAAGGATAATACAGTTTCATTCTTCTTTTTTGATGGCCATTCATTAACAACTCGTCTGTTACCTCATCTCTGTGTCAGTCTTTCTTACATGGACTGGTATATTTTGAATATAGCAATGACAGTCCTTCTTACAAGCAAGCATGTTCTGTAAGATGAGTAACTCTACTTCCCCTCAGTCATTTACACTAAAATGTAATTTTACACAGTGGCTATACATAATTACTGGGGCAAACGGCACATAAATAAGTGATGAAGTTGTGGAATAAGATTTGAAAAATTGTTGCTTTTGTGGTGTTCAGTTCTTTTGAAGGTTTGGGACTTAAGATCCTGTTGGTCTCATCACAAGTCATTGTCTGTCGTTCGTTCTGAGAGATAAGGCCTACTTTCCCAGGAGGCAATGATTGCCCAGTCAGTAGTTTGTTCTGTTGGACATGACTCAGTTTCCCAGTACGCATCTGTTTTACAATCGGTAGTTCACTCTAGGAGACTTGATTCGGTTTCCTAGGGTGCAGAGTCATGAAGGTCAACATTTCTCTCAGTTTACTCTGGATACCTGGATTCAATACTGCGGCAGGCAATATTTCAGTATGAATGCTACTTTCAGTTTACTCTGTGGACTTCATCTCAGTATCCCACTATGCAGCACTTTCTCGTCAGTTGATTCTACCTGTTCACTTTGGGAACTTTGACTCATTATTCTAAAATCTAGCAGTTATCTAGCAAGATGCTTTGTCTCTTCTTTTATCCATATATAGTACCCTGCATTAATCGTTCCTCTATGCTGCATTTCTTCTTAGAACAACCCCACTTTATGTATTCATCTTGCTCCCTTCTCACTCGCAGTGTTTACGTGTATGCGTTGGCAGGCTCTGCCTCACCTCACTTCAGACTATACTTAATTTCTAATGGGTTCCTTCGTCCCACAGATTCCTCATCTTAGATGCTCTCTCTCCAGAATCAGGTGACTTCAGAATCTTTTTCAGCCACCAGGAGGCCCAATGCGGGTCTATGTCGGCTCTGTTAAGTGCTGTTGAATTCCCAGAAGCAGGATGTGATGTTTTGGCAGGTATTTATGGATTCATCCAGCCCCATTACCTCAGTTTTGACATTTCCTTAACTCTTATCAGCGGAGGAACTGCAGGAACAAAAAGGAGTATGAGCTATCCTCAGAGGGGCAAGTTGGGAAGGTGATGAAGAATCTGTGGAAGGAAGGCCTAATCCATCAGGAAGAACATTACCAGAAGGTATGTAATTTGTTCTTCCAGTGGATTCCTTCCTCCCACAAATTCCTCATCTTAGTTTGGCTCCCATAGCAATCATGAACCTAGAGGAGGAACCATAGCGAGAAACCACAACCTACATCAGAAAACTCTTGTGGCGTGTGCAGCAAAAGTGAACGTACTCCCAAACAGCGAATCCAGGCAGTCATGTTTGGAAACCGTGTGCAGCGAAGCCCACGTAGCTCCACGATAGAAGTCAGGCACAAATTTCCTAGCCTGGTTCTAGAAAGATAATATCTAAGTTCAGGGATTTGTGGGAGGAACAACTAATCCATCAGAAAAAACATTACTGTGCTAGAAGTAATTTGTTGTTTTTCCCTTGTGTCCGACCTCTCGCCCTTAGGTCCGATCATGTCACCCGGTAGGATTGGGCTAGGTGACTGCGACTCTCCTCCTCTTCCTTAAATGCCCAGCTCTTGCTAGTCTTTCAGTGTTTCTCGTTCGGCAGAGGTTCCTCTGTCCTCATCGTTTTCTCTTCTGGGCTGTATCAGACATCTGATGGGCCAGATGTTGCTGACCTCATCCCTCTGGTTTTTCCCTTAGGCATAGAAAACTGGGCAGCTTTTCCTCCATCTTTGCCAGTACTGCTCACTGCTTTGTTGCCATGCCGCACACAGAGCTCTCACAGCAGGGTGATGACCACAGCTTCTCCTTCCGAGGCGGCTTTTGAAAAAGCTGTGGTGCCGCGGGCCATGCCACATGGCTACTACCAAATACAGACTAACTGCTGAGAATAGCACTCCCAATGTGATGAAATTGTTGATTCAGCTCAGAATTCGTATTAAGTGTTCTAATAATGTTCTTTTTCTCCTTAAATAATTTCCATATTTTGTTTCCTACATGCTCTTTTAATGGGCTGAACACAGGTATTTACTTCGAGCACAGAGAATTTGCATCATACCCATTGTCTTGGTCATCTTGAAAGAACCTTTACGATCAAAATTGACCATACTCTATACCAGTGTCTAAATTCTCAAAAGGGCAAATGCCTAACTGCTGTGTTAAAATTCCAGTGAGAGTTGCTCTACCTTTTGGTGAGACCCGTCTCCTCTACGGGTTGGTTTCTCTAATCTCACCACCAGTGGTGATATGGAAATAAACCTCCTAACTGATGCAGAACCACTATTGGCCTTGTATCCAAAATAAAGCATATTTGCTTCTTTCCCCTTGTTTCTTTTCAAGTGCAGGCTATTTAGCGATTTGTTTAAATAATGAATCTCCTGCTTACCTGCCTCAAGTGATTTGTAGATTTAGTTGCTGTTCAGGTAGAATAAAGATTTTCCATAATAACTTACTAGAAATTCTTAATTCTATTAAAGACACTGAAGCGAGCATTATGCTTCTCTTTCTTTATTAAACATATAAAGAAGAGCTCAGCAGCAAGATATATTTTTGTGCACTTTACGTATTAAACATTTCGAGGGGATTGGGTCATCCGACGTATTCCATATCTATGACAGGTAATGTCCACAGCTGAGCTGCTTCGGAAAATCTTCGGCGTCTGCGTCCTGCGTCGATGACGTCGATGTGCCGTCCCCCAGGACCTCCTCCGACGGCCGACGTCACCCGATGTGATAAGTAGGACACACGACGCCCGTAGCCTCAGTTCCGTTTTTTCCGTGAACGTGTTCACTTTGTGAATCTCGGTACGCCTCGACACTTTGGAGTTTGCTGTATTCTTCTCGGATCATTGAGCCTGTTCGGTTTTTGTGAAGACCTGTTCGTGGCAATGTCTACTTTGTCTTCAAACCCGCATCCGGGCTTCAAGAAATGCGGGGACTGTGGGTCCAAGATGTCGGTCACGGACTCGCACGACGCCTGCCTCTGGTGCCTTGGGGAGGCCCACGATACGGACGACTGTGTCGACTGCCAGTCACTCACGGCCAAGGCCTTGCGGGAACGCAAGAAGAAGCTGTCGGTAGGTCGGGTGTCTAAGCCCCGGAAGCCGAGGTCTATGGGGCTTTGACGGATGACTCGAGAGGCGACTCTCCGCGTCATCATCGGAAGTCCAGTGGGTCTCCTTCCAGGAGTCGGTCTCGCCACTCCTCTGCCACTTCAAGGCATTCCAGTAAGCGCCGGCATCGGTCGCCTTCCCGTCCTCTTCCGAGGACTCCGCCCGTCAGTGGGTCGCTTATCCCACCATGCAAGCGACACCAGAGGAATGGGCTTCCTTCGGGAAGCAGATGTTAGCGATTCTTGAATCGCAGGGCACCGGTCCGTCCGTGCCTCCGAGTGGGGTCAGTCGGCACCGGTTGAGAGACACCGCTCGTACGCCTTCAGGCTCGGGTGGTCGGCACGGCTCGCGGGAAAGATCCCGCTCGGACAAGGGTAGCCGTTCTTGCCATGCCCGTTCCAGGTCCCGTTTCTCGACGCGCTCGAGACCGCGTGATCCTGTGCCATCTTCGAAGAAGATGTCGACGCCTGCGGCGCCAAGGTCGTCGTCGATTTCTCTCGAGGCTCAGCCGCCGAGGGGGTCGTCGGCGCCTAGGTCGTCGAGAGATGCGCTCGGAGCTCTGGCTTCGAGGCCTGGTCGACTCAGTCGATGCTGGCGGCGCTGCAACTGACATTGACGCCGATTCGCTCGACTTCGACGCAGTTTCTGTCGACGCCGGTGCCAACTCGTTCGGCGCCCTGACGCCTTTGGAGGCGGTGGTGTCGGAGGGGCCCCGTGGCACTGGGTTAGCCCCTAGAAATGCTCTGGCTAAGGTCAGGCATAGCTTTGGTCCCCAGGTGTCTTCCTCTCACCACCTGGAGTACATTTCAGAGGGTGATGAAGGCTCTGATAAAGGCTTGGTTCCGGTTACGGTACCTGATGAGCTTCTCTCGGGCCATAGCCAGTTTGATGACCTGAGGCAGTCACTGCATGATGCCAGTGGACTGGACACCTCTCCGGAGGTGGAGTTTTGTAGGCCGGAGCCTGGCACTCATGCCGATTCTTCACACGGCGCCTTATGTCTCGGGTCACCGAGTACTTGGGATGGTCGGCTCCCCCAGGGGAGTTCGTTCAGGATGATCTCACGGACATCCTTGATCTTGGTCCCCCCACTGTCCCGGTACTGCCGTTTCATATGGCTCTGCAGAGAAGGGTGGCGGCGGCTTGGACTGCTCCGGAGAGTCTTCCGGCAGTGGGCAAGTCTTTGTCGTGAAAATACCGTCCAGCCAGTAGCGACCCCTGCTACTTGTCCAGACACCCCACTCCGGAGAGTTTGCTGGTGCAGACGGCTACGGCCCCGGCAAAGCAGGCGTCGTATCCTACAATCCCTCCGGATAGGGACGACAAACGTTTTGACGGCTGGGCGAAGAAAGTGTTTTCTTCAGGGGGTATGGCGCTTCAGGCGGCCAACTCCATATGTGCCTTGTCTCGTTTCACACACACTCTGTGGAACTGTGTTGCATTAGTGGTTGAACATATTCCCGAAGGGGACGAACGGGATGGTTTCCTTGCTATGGTTCAGGATGTCAAGGATGCCATGTGTGAGGCCGTTCAGTCGGGTTTGGACATGGCAGATTGTGTAATCCGGTCCATGGCGGCGAGCACCGTAATACGCACGTTTGCGTGGTTGTGGAAGTCTGGGTTCGCTCCTGATGTGCAGTCCTGGCTCCTCAACATGCCCTTTGACGGTGAACATCTTTTTGGCAGCAAGGCTGACGAGAGCCTTGAGAGGTTGCAGACCTCCAAAGCTGCAGCGAAGTCGTTGGGCACTGCAGTTCGACAACCTCCGCCTTTTCGTCCTAGGGGACAACAATGGAGGGGAGGTTCCTTCCGCTATTACTCATCCTTCGGTAAAGCGAGAGGAGCTAGCAGTCAGAGGCTGCCGTAAGAGTGCCAGAGGTGGAAAACAGGGTACTCGAGGTGCCAAGGCCGCTCAGGCAGTTGCCTCTTTGCCCTCCGGCAACGCCGCAGCCGCTATCACTTAGTCATGAGGCCAGGTCCCATGGTTCGCCGGTTGGGGGAAGGCTGGCGCAGCATCTTGTAGAGTGGCGCGCCATTACTTCAGATGTGTGGGTTCTGGAGATCATAACCCACGGCTACTGTCTTCCCTTTCGGCAGAGGCCTCACGACAATCCACCTGGGAACCTCTCTTTGAAGAGTCCGGATCCGCTCCTTGCGCAGGAAATTCAAGCCCTGCTGGAGAAAGGCGCCATAGAACTGGTGCCTGTAGCGGAGAGGAACAAGTGATGGTATTCCCCTTATTTTTTGATTTCGCAGAAAGACTGGGGATTGAGACCCATCATGGATTTACGCAGTTTGAACAAACTCCTCAGGAAGGACAAGTTCAAGATGGTAACTCTCTCTCAAGTCCTCCAGGCCCTTCAACTTCAGGATTGGTTGGTGTCTCTCGACCTCAAGGACGCTTACTTCCATGTGCCGATCCATCCCAAGCACAAGAAGTACCTGAGGTTCGCGGTTGGCGACTCGCGCTTTCAGTTTCGGGTCCTGCCGTTCGGATTGACCTCCGCCCCGAGGGTTTTCACCAAGCTCATGGTGGTGGTGGCAGTGCATCTCAGGAAAGGTGGATTCATGTCTACCGCTACCTGGACGATTGGTTGATCAGGTGGAGCTCTCCCGAGCAAGTCCTGGATCATCTGTCCGTCACCTGCCACTCCCTTCACAAGCTGGGCTTCTCCCTCAATTTAAAGAAGTCCCATTTGACACCAACACACCGGCTCCAGTACATCGGAGCAGTGCTCGACACATCCCTGGGGCAGTGTTTTCCTCCCCAGGTGAGGGCTCTTCACATTCAGCAGATGGTGCACAAGTTTCAACTTGCCCAGAATCTCCCAGCGTCCGAGTTCTTGAGACTGCTCGGCCTCATGGCATCCTGCATTCTTCTGGTGCCAGAGGGTCGTCTGCGGATGAGATCTTTGCAGTGGGCACTCAAGCTCCAGTGATCTCAGTCCTCCGGCAGGCTGTCGGACCCTGTTCAGGTGCCGCCCTGGGTCGCCCAGGACCTTCTGTGGTGGGCCGTCGAAGGCAATCTGATGAAGGGGGACCAATTTTGGCTACCCTGGCCGGAGGTGACGATCGTGACGGACGCATCCCTCACGGGATGGGGAGCTCATGCCAACTAGTTGACAGTCAGTGGTCGTTGGTCTACGTCGGAGTCCAGACTCCATATCAATCTGTTGGAGCTGAGGGCCGTCAGGCTTGCCCTGAAGGCTTTTCTGCCAACTGTGCGAGGAAAGAGTATCCTGATTCTAACGGACAACACGGTGGCCATACACTACCTCAACAAAAAGGGGGGGCAGGGTCACTTCCTCTGTGCAGGGAGGGGATGCAGCTCGAGTTCTGGGCCTTCCAGCAGGATGTTTCGATCTCGGCTGTTCATCTGGCCGGGGACGACAACGAGACGGCAGACGCTCTGAGCAGGCAGAGCACAATCTCTCACGAGTGGGAGCTGGCTCAGGAGATTCTCCTGGAGATCTTAGCCCTTTGGGGGACCTCTCAAGTGGATCTCTTCGCCTCCAGTGTCAACCAGAAGTGCAAAAGGTTCTGCTCGCGGGAATTTCCTCCAAAAGGAGCCTTAGGAGACGCGTTCGTGGTGGAGTGGTCATTCGCACTGCTGTACGTGTTTCCTCCAGTCCCCGTCATACCGCAAGTACTGCGGAGGTTACGGAGGTTCGGTTCCCGGATGATCCTCATTGCTCCGGCGTGGGCCCGGAGGACGTGGTAACCAGACCTTCTTGACTTGTCCATCTGCCCTCCACGTCGTCTTCCCTACCGAGATGATCTGCTCTCAAGGGAGGGGGGATCAGGTTCTCCATCCAGAGGTCTGATCCCTCAACCTTCACGCTTGGCTTCTGAAAGGTTGAGGTATAAGGATTGGGACCTACCTGAAGACGTGATGGAGGTGTTGCTCTCGGCCATGCAGCCGGCAACAAAGTCTCTGTACCGTTGCCGTTGGAGAAAGTTCTGTGACTGGTGCAGAGTTAAGAATGTGGATCCTTTTGAGTGTGTCATTCCCATGGTTCTGTCTTTTTTGCTTTCCTTGGCCCACAGGGGCTTGCAAGTGGGGACCATTAAAGGTTACCTGGCGGCGCTGTCCATCTTTAAGCGCTCGTCTGAAGAATGTTCCTATTTTAAGATTCCTTTAATTTCTTAGTTTTTGAAAGGGCTCACTAATGTGTTTCCTCAGTCACCTTTTCGGGTGCCCGGTTGGGATTTGAACCTTGTTCTTAAGTTTCTTATGGTGCTCCTTTTGAGCCTTTGCATTCTTGCCCTTTGAGACTGTTAACTCTGAAAACTGTGTTTTTGGTTGCGGTTACTTCCGCTCGCAGAGTGAGTGAGTTACAGGCACTTTCAGTTAAGCCACCCTTCACTGTGTTTCATAAGGAAAGGGTTGTCTTAGAGTTCGTCCTTCCTTTCTTCCGAAGGTGGTTTCGGAATTTCATTTGAGCCAGAAGGTTGTTCTTCCGGTGTTCTATCCTCCTCCACATCCTGGTAAGGAAGAGGAGAGGCTCCATAGGCTTGATCCTAGGAGAGCGTTGAGCTTTTATATTTCATGCATGTCCCGGGTCAGAGTGGACGATCAACTTTTCATTGGTTACGCTGGAAAGCATTTGGGACAAGCTGTGACGAAACAGACTTTGTCTCGTTGGATTATTTTAGCTATCTCCGAGTGTTACCGCTGGCGGGTAAGGACCCTCCGGCTGGCTTGCGGGCCCATTCTACCAGGGGAGTGGTGCCGTCTAATGCCCTGCAGAGGGGTGTTCCTATTCGTCACATCTGTGATGCAGCCTCCTGGGCTTCAGTACATACTTTTGTACGTCACTACTCCCTCAATTCCATCAGAGGGCAGGATCTGGCCTTTGGCAAGGCAGTCCTTTATTCCGCAATTTGATTGGGCATGCTAAATTTGTGTTCTGAATTCTTTTCCCACCTCCTTGCTTGGTACTGCTTTGGGAGTCTGTCATAGATATGGAATACGTCGGAGGACCCAATCCCCTCGAAGAACAAGTTACTTTCTTACCTGGTAACGTTCTTTCGATGGGATGGTCCGACGACGTATTCCATATCGCTCCCTCCCTACCTTCCCCGCTGCAGAATTTCTTTTGCAATTGCAGCTTGCGTTCCGCAAGGCCTTGTGTGTCTGACTGGCTGAAAACTGGTGGAACACGTTCTGGGGAAAAACTACAACTGAGGCTACGGGCGTCGTGCGTCCTACTTATCACATCGGGTGACGTTGGCCGTCCGAGGAGGTCCTCGGGGACGGCGCATCAACGTCATCGACGCAGACGCCGAAGATTTTCCGAAGCAGCACAGCTGTGGACATTACCTGTCATAGATATGGAATACGTCGTTGGACCATCCCATTGAAAGAACGTTACCAGGTAAGAAAGTATCTATCTTGAAGGTGCACCAAAGAAATATATAACAAAGTACAATAAAACATGAAAAGATCCATAAAAGTCTCTGAAACGGTTAAAACTGAGTACATGCCCATTGGAGGAAGGATGTCAAATGTTGGTGAACTGTGGATGACTCTTGGGAAGCCTCATGGGAAATGGAGCTTTAACCCGTTTCAGAGACTTTTATGGACCTTTTGATGTTTTATCGTACTTTGTTATATATTTCTTTGGTGCACCTTCAAGATAGATATGCTTAATACGTAAAGTGCCCAAAAATATATCTTGCTGCTGAGCTCTTCTTTATATGTTTAATAAAGAAAGAGAAGCATAATGTGAGCCTCCGGTCTTGACATAGAATTCCATTTTGGGAGTTCTGCTGTCTCGTTTTATGGGACCAGTATACTTTTTGTATTTTTCCATTGTATGGCAGCCATTGGGGTACTAATTCATTTTTAAGACCTGCTCTTTGCCTTGTTCATGGTCACCCTTTATGAAAATTACAAAGAAGGCCTAAACAAACTCTTTGCGCACTCATTTTCCACCCACCCTCTGCAGTAATTTGGTCTACTTTATATGGGCCACCTCCCCAGCCCTACTATTTTTATTTAGAATTTAAAAATGTCCAACATTCTGCAAATGGTTCCTAGATAATAATTGGACTTGAAAAGGATGGTGTCATAGAGCATCACCGCCAAGGTCCCCACTCAATAGCTGCATTCCTGTTCCTCTGTCGCGGTGCCTGCAGGGCCAGACTGCACACCCCAGGAGGCTTTGTGTGCTCAAACATACACACTCTATTCACGTTTCCTGCAGTTCCGGGCACTACAGATGAATGAGAGTCATGAAATGAACAATGTCCGCTCCGTTAGTGGGTCGACAACGCTAGTGATTCCACGTTTTGTCTGGTCACGCTCACACTGATGTTAATCTGTCACTTGTTGCTGACCCCCTCTTCTACCTTTCCATGGTATTGGATCGTGAATTTGTATCATGGCATATATTTATTGGCTACCTGTTACTGTACCCTTGGCCTGCCATTGTGGACCTCCTTTTAATTTGTTGACTTGAACTGCTGCTTGTTTTCTATGTTGATCTCTGGCTTGTTATTCTGGACCCTTTGAACATCGCTTTAACCTTGAACCTTACTTCCGGTTTTCGTCCCAGGACTTGATTACTGGAGGCACTCTTCCCTGATGGCCCGTGCTTTACCATCTCCCCCAGGGATTCTCCTTACACTCTCTAAATTGCGTACTCATGTCATCTAAGGTAACTCCATAACATTCTCCGTTTTTTTATGTATCTGTGTGCCCCCCTGGACAGGTGCCTGGTCTCTGGACTTTTTAACCCTTTGATGCTCCTGGACATCCAGTTGTCCTGTACCCATATATCAAGGTGTGGCGAGGGAGCAAGATTCCTGTATATTAATTCAGCTTTACTTGTTAGACAGTTTTGGAGAACTGGCCAGAGGGTCTGCCATTGTTTAGATCATCCCCCATCCATATCAGCTACCCGTCTGTCTGCCTGTTCCTTCTGGCCATATTGATTCTTGAGTGCCAGGTAGAGGACCCGGATAACTTGGTTGGTTTACTCACCCCAATTGAAACAGACCAACAGTAGTGTGACAGATGGGAACAGCCTGGGTAATCCGATTTTATTTTTTTTTCTCCACGGATTTCTAAAACTACATGTTTGGCATTGCGCGATGGGAACTTGCCATCGGTGAACCCATTCCTTGAAAAGGAGCTGCGTTGTAGAAGGTTTTGTAATGCCATGAATACGGATGGACCGTATACACAGATAAGCACATGACCGGTGCTCAAATGGTTGTATTCTGAAGTTTAAGGAGAGGAAAGAATGTACATTATAAGCAGGCCTTTTCAGCCTTAGGCTTTAGTATTATCCCAAAAAATGTTCTGCCCTAAACGGAACAGTCTACTCCCAATAGGTCCTTGCTTAAAAGCAGTAGGAGAATGCCTTGTGGGTCAATGGTCACATAATTGGGTTGATGTCCTGAGAGGATTCTTAACTGGGGTTCGAGGATGGCTTATAGGAGGGGAATGCAACTCAAACACTTGTGTATAGGCATGTTATAAGTGCCAGATCGTATAAATAAGGCAACATCACAGTAAAACAGTGCAAGGAAGGTGGGTCAATGTGAATTTTTTTAAAGGGTCTACTCTAAAGGATGGGAGATCCAGCATGCATCCCTAGTCTAATTATACAATTCCTGGGTATCTGTGCAGGACAGAGTTTTGAAGGTCTCTCATAGGATTTATAGAGTCTTCAGCACATTTGTTTGACTATGATGGTGTCTGCATTGTGGCTCAGGTCTATGTCCTGGCTGAGTTGTTTGTATTGACCTTGTTCCATACTCTTGATGGTGGTGCTGGTCAGTGTCTTTGACCAGGATTGAAGGAGGTGGCGATGGCCTCAATGTACTTACCCGGGCAAGACCTGTATGGGACACACCTTGCCCTAGGCTGGTAGGCCTTCTCCCCATGGGAAATTAGAGTACATGTCTCAGGGAAAAAGTCAATATTTCATATTAAGGACTCAAAAAAAGTAGAAAGGAGTGTGATGGGTCAGGATTCATAATATCCAATTAATTTCATTCTTTTATTATCATAAATACATAAAACATAACAAATCATTCAATCATTTCGGAACCAACATGGTGCCAATAAATATTTAGTTTCGACAACCAAGTCATCTAGTTTTGATTCAAAACTGATAACAGTTTTCCTCAGGACAAGAAACATTTTACAAAGACAACTAAACATATGAAAACATAATATGCTGTTGTCTGAAAAGTTTTCCTTTTTCCTTCATTTCCTCAACACCATCCCGTAGTAAGTGCTAGAACATATTCTAAATTTTTTTTAAAACAAACAATTAAAACCTGACCGCTCACTATTCCTTCTACAATAGCTTGAATTCCTGTGTTCAAGAATGACCGTTAACCTTGTTACTTCTTGATTCCGCCACAGAGCATAGCTCCGTCCTAAAGCCGAAGGTAAGCAAGATAATTAGCAATTTATCTGCAGACGCACAAGAAAGGGGCACTTGGGTTAAGCCCCTAATGCCAAAACGTGGAGTTAAAATCACCACACCCATCAAATAGACCAAAACATTATTCACTAACCTCTACATTTTTCAATTGGAGTAGGCCTGGACCACTTTTGCCATAAATGTCAACTTGGCTTAAAGGAGGAGGAGATGAATCCCCTCTCCCGAACCACAGAAGCCGAATAGATAGACCCTCCCGCCGTGGTTAGCACGGGCGCCTGAGTATTGTGAATACAGGAAGCTACATGGCAGCCAATGGGGGGAAGATGGAGTTAGGGAAGGGGGATGGACTGACAAAGGTAAGGAAGGGGGAAACAATATGCATACATGGAAAGAAACCAAACTACACACAACTAGACCTAGCCCAGCAGTTCCTGACTTAATACCACTAAGAGTCTACCCCACCATACTCCACTGGGCCCTGACCTAACAACTTGAAAAAACCTGACATAATTCCCATGAACTCACAAAGCACATCACATAGAACATGGATGTTAGTGATAACGACTTAAATGCAACAAAACATGAATAAACGCTCTCCTTACAGTTGACATGTCATTACGTAAGTAAATGGCACACACACATATAACTAATGTGAAATGATGAAGACTGAGACACATGCAACAGCCGCATAACATGGAACATAACACTGCACATATTGGGCAAATCAACGTTTGGTTAGGGGTGCGTGTGCACAAAAACCTTCATGAGACCCTCTTGCTAGCAGAACCTCATATGAATCAAAAACTCAATCATGGCGTAGGTTGCCTAAATAAATGCTTGTTTGTCAGACTCTGCAGGCATATAACACCCATTGGTGTGAAAACGTGTCCTAATGAAAAGAGGTGCTTAGAGCCACCTCACACAACTCCTGGAATATCAATGTTCTGAAAAAAACACACTTAACTGCTTGCCCGGACGCCTCCTACGGACGTCCGGACTCAAAAGGAATGAAGCCCAACTCAGCGTATGGTCGCCTCAATCACCGCCGCGACCCGAGTATTAACAGGTCCTTTCCCCACATCAAAGCAAAACATAGGGACCACTTAACTGGCTGTCCGGGCGCCTTCCGCGGCTGCCCCGGACCTGAAGAACGTATGCATCAAAGGCTTTCACCGCCGTGACCAGAGTCTGGAGCCTGCCAGCTTCACCGTCGGTCTACTGCCTCGCCGCCACCGCCCGTGCTCTCCAACATTAATCGTCAGCACCGGAGCACGGGCGGTTGGCCGTATAAACACGCCTTCCTGATTGCCTGCAGCTGGTGACTGGCGCGGATAGGGATCTACACATCTTCCCAATGCCTACTGCGAAGTGTAGTTCCCAAACTCATTCATGAAAAATACGTCTTTTTCTCCTCAACCCCTGAAACCTGACAATAAAGCCTTTAACTTGGGCGAAAAAGATCATGGAACGAGTCATCCGTCCCTGTGCTGTGACACCTGGCATCGCTCAGTAATAGTACTAGATAGGTACAGAAAAAGCCTTTTAGTAGTTTAGATGTCCTGCATTCCTATGAAAAGAGCCATAGGGGTTTTATTAAAACATTTATTTGTAAAACTTTTTTTGTTTGGTTTATCTATAGGTGTGACAAATGGGTGAACTAAATGAACACCACACATTTACTTGTCAGTGGTGTTGAAATTGTGCCCAAATGAAGGGGCAACTGAGTCACCCCATAAGTGACATCGCTTAATATTAACCTATTGTCCAACTATTCTTATAATATCGTCTACCTACAATTGTGTAAGTAATGTAACAAAGTCACAGAACTAGCCAGTTAAAAAATCCATTCAGGCATAAAATTTAGGTTCTACACTGCAACTATGTTGATGTAGATAATAGTAAAAGAAACATATTGCTGTAATGTGAATGGAACGATGCAAGAGTTACTCACGGGTAATGACGAGAGACGTAGATCCGCGGAAGTCACAACCTTGCTGTCTCATCCGCGTTAGTAACCGCGTGCATGATGGAAAGCGTCTCGCACAAGATTTAAAAAAATATATAATTTTCTTTGGTTTTATACAAATACACATTCCACTTTACAACTGTGGATCAATATCAGCATTACACCATCAATTTTATGACTGTTGTCTCTCCCCCGCCCTCCTAAAACCATCCCTCCCTTCCTGGCCCACGTCGCACCAATCCTTCCATTCCTCTCTTCTCCATTCACCCACTCTCCCGTCTACTGTGTCATCCAGCTAAAGGTCTGTTACAAATCCTAAGCACCCTCTTTGAGACTGCCAGATCAGCTACTAATTGCCTCCGATTCTCCCTCTCTTCCGTTCCACGTTTCCACCTCTTGCTTCTTGTCATACCACAGACTCTCTGCATTGGCCCATTTTAACAAATCCTTCCACCATACCTTCACTGCCGGTCTTGCTTGTGCCTTCCATCCCATCGCTATTCTGCGTTTTGCTAGTATGTATGCTAAATCCTTGAGTTTACTTACATGTTTAGTTTGTTTAGGTCTCGGGAAACCACCTAACAGACAAGCCTTTGGCGATCCCACATCCAGGGAAATTTCTGTTCTTGCCATTGTCTGGGCTACTTCTCCCCAAAATCTGCCGTTCTCTGCGCATGCCCAGAACATATGTACCAGATCTGCATTTACCTCCCTGCACTTCGGACATGTTTATACGTTAGCTTGATTGAACTTGGCTATTTTGTTCGGGGTCACGTATGCCCTGTGGGTAACGTATAGCTGGATCTGTTGTAGTCTTGCATTCCTCGACACCTTTTTGTGGTACCCCATTGCCCTTCTCCACAGACATTGGTTCCCCTAATTCTGCCTCGTTTTTCCCATTTCCTCCCGACCCTGGACTTCAACAGCTCGTATATACGTGAGACTTTGTGCTCCCCTTCTGACACATCATAAAATGTCTCTACAGTCTCGTCCTGCTTTAGGTGCCTCTCGGTCTTTGGCCACCTCTGTCTGAGGTTCTTCAAGAGTCGGGCATGCGTGATGTGTGGCCCCCGGTGCACTCCCGTGTCTCCCACCAGCTCCTCAAACTCCTTGGGTTTCCCCTCTTTTGCTATCTCTCCCACCGTTGCTACCCCCATGGGCTCCCACCATCTCATCACACTCAGCCTGACTTGTTTGTCTACCCCTTCCAGCGCCACAAGTGGTATCAGTGGGGAATACAGTGTTGCATCCCCCATCGCTCGACATGCCCTGTGCCATATCGGTCTCCCCAGGCGCAACAGTAGATTCTCGCTGATCATGCATGAATCGGGTAACCATATCACTTAATTCAAAAAGAACAGGCACATTCTGCACGTAGCAACCTTGATTCCGGAATCTGTCCGTCTGACAGCCATTTAGCCATGAATTGCAGCTGACTAGCCATAAAATATACCTCAAAATTGGGCAACATTATACCTCATTGCTCATATGGATTCTGGAGTTTCCGCAGTGCCGCTCTGTACCTTGAGTTGTACCATATGAAGCGACCGCATATACCATGCAAGTTCGTAAAGAACGTTTTAGGTATCGCAAACGGGACTTTTGCAAAGTAATGTAGAAGACTTGGTAGCACCACCATCTTCAGTAAAGCTGCCCGTCCCATCATGGACAATGGCAGCCTAGACCAAAATGTCATGCTGTTCCAGGGTCGGATTGGCCCCTTTTTTTCCCCTTTTTTTCAAAAAGCCATTCATCCTTCTTAGGTCGATAAATGAGTACCATCACAGGTTTTGTGATATTGTGGCCATATTTGTTCTTTAAAAAAGAGCTTAAGCCTAAGTGCTATACAATGCCATATTATCAATTGGCCTTGGACGTCTACTTGCATTCACAGAAATTTGGTAATCTGGATCTATACACAGATATTAATGATACATATTGGGATCCATTCTTGTATGAAATGTATGTCACATTAGTGAAATCATATCCATATTTTTCATAGTGTGCTTAGGAACAACTTTATCTAATGCCACTTTCTGTTTTGTCGAGGGGTGGAAGGCCGTGTTTTATCACTTCCCGGGACGTCACTTTGGGGTGGGGTCCAATGACATCAATTCCGGTGATGTAATCGGAGGTCAAGGGTCCTGAGGAGAGGGGTGGGCCACGTTTTTTTGGGTGCCCCGAGCCGATTTCTTGTCCGAGTCCGACCCTGTGCTGTTCTCAATCTTGTTCACTGCCTTCACTGTTATGTATATGTTCTAACTGAGGGTCGTGTTACACATTTATCCCCAAGTATCTGAACGTCACTACTTCCCGCTTAATCGGCAGCACCGGCAACTTACGTACAGATTTCCCTGCGTACACTCCCAGGGGGAACAGACCTGACTTCTGGGGGTTAATGGTTATGCCCAACAGTGCTGCATATCGTTCAATCACGTTTAGGACATATTGTAGATTCTCCTCCGGGTACTGTAGGTATAGGAGCATGTCGTCGGCATACAGCGAGATCGGGTGCCGACCTCCCGAGGTGCTTATACCCACTTCTCCATATTCCTCCCGTAAATAAACCGCTAGTGGTTCGAGTGCTAAAATGAAGAGCATCGGGGACCATGGGCAGCCCTGTTTAATGCCTTTACTAAGCTGCCACTGCTCCAAAACGGTGCAGCCCGTTTTGACTCTTGCTACCGGCTCATTATACAGAGTCTCACCCATTCAATGTATGTGGGCCCAGTACCAAATTCTTTCAGGACCGCTACCAGCCATGGCCATCGGACCGAGTCAAATGCCTTCACTGCATCCAGTGACACCACTGCTACCTCCTGTGTATCCCTCTGGGTATAATCTATTATATGGTACAATCTCTGCAAGTTATTTGTTATATTCCTGTGTGGGACGTATCCTGTCTGATCTGTGTATAGGTTTACGTATGACCGGTCTAAACCTCTTTGCCATGACTGCAGTAAGGATCTTCCCATCCTGGTTCAGCAACGAAAGGGGCCTGTATGAGCCGCATTCCGTGTCTGGCTTATTTGTTTTGAGGAGTGGAATAATTATCGTCTCTCGCATTTGGAGCTGGGCAAATGTTGGGAACGGTTGGGGTAGGGGGAAGAGGGGAGTTGGGGTAGTTAAAGGGAAGTTGGCCTACAGTGAAGCACAGGGAAATAAGGGTGGATGGGGGAGGACAGAGACGATATGGGAAGAGATGGGAGAATATGGGAGAACTTAATATAGTAACCTGGAACGTGAGAGGCTTGAACAGTTATATTAAAAAGGAACCGGGTTATGACCTATTTGAGAAGGCAGAAAAGAGATATTGCGCTTTTGCAAGCAACCCACTTCACCAGGGAGACATGAGGAAGACATGATAGCATGAAAATGGAGTGGGATGACTCTGGGCTGAACATACTCGGCATATGTTTTGATTGCCAGATTGCAGTCCTTGTCGGCTTTGTTTTCCTATTTTGGCGATATCTTATGTGTGCCAAAAAAAGGTAATAGATTTACCTAGAATCTGCACCCTTGATAGCAAGGGGGGATGTTGTGGCTTGTAGAATATAGGTTCATTCCCCATCTGTCCAGCAAGATCACCTCTACATTGCGCAATCAGACGTGCAGGCTTACGAGTATTTCTTTGGGGCCGAATATTGACTGTCCCCTGACTTCCCTCACCAGCTACACATGGTGGAGAATGTCCACAGTCTTTAAGTGACATGACATCAACAGGTTCTTCATTTCCCCGTTCCTCATGCACCTCTTCATTTCCTCTCTCCTCATATGCTTCTTCCCCACCTGAATCATCTTGAAACAATGCATGAAAGAACGGATCCCCAGACACTTCATCTCTCCTTGCAATGATCACGGACCCTTTACGCTCGGTCACAAAGAGAGGCTCTGACTCATCATTAAGGTCTATCTTCTTAACCATCTTCCTTCGGTGCCTTTGACCCCATCGCATGCTCTCATCCCCATCCATCAAATGTTCCTCATGTTCCTCAACTTTCCTCTTACCAGTTGTCTAAACCCTGTCCCACTTTGCTACTTCCCTTTCAGTGTCACCATCCTCCTCTCCATTTACACAATTATAATTTTCACACCCTGGGAAGCAGTCTTTTCCTTGGTAGCTGACCATTCTTTCACTGAGAGCACATCCTGTCGCTTTATGGGAACTCCTCCGGTGACTTCTTAGGGTCTCTTCCTGAGATAGCCACTTTCTTCCAACCACTAGTCCTCGATCTGGGGTGGCCACATCATTCTCCGAACGCTCCATCATTAGGCATTGTTTCCCATTCAATATTGGCTGGGCATCAGTTCCGCAGGTCGACAATAGAGATGTTCTCTCTTTACACACGACCAAAAAGTGATTTCTCTGACCACATCCCGCACATCTTCGACCAATGGCTGGGCATCGACCTTTGTGTGGAAACCTAAATCCACATCTAGAACACAGCTTTCCTTGACCACTTCCGTTGATACCATTCCATGTGCCTTGAGATAATATCCTGCTCGAGTATTGGGACTGTTTTTGCACATTGCATCTGAAGCCAGCCAATGTCTCCAACTTCCCGTCGCTTTCCATATCTGCTGCTTGTTTCTCAAGTCTTTCATACATTCTCGCCAATTCCAGAATATCTTTCAATGAGAGGGGCGCTCTCAGAAGATGTCTCTGCAACTCTGACGATGTGCAGCTTTCAATTATTCTTAACCTAATAGCTTCTTCATCATCAAACTTTGCAAACTCACAATAGGTTGCTTTCTCTTGCAATCGTAATACAAACTGTGCAATTGTCTCCTGTGGTCTCTGTTTGCATTGGTTAACCAGATATCTCTCATAATCTTTGTTAGGAGGAATTATCAAGCGTTCCTCTAGAGCAGCACGAAGAAGCTGATACGATGTTCTCTCCTCAGTTGTTGTCAATGTTCTTATGATACTCCTCATTTCTCCTCCCACCAAATTCATGAATGTGTCTAATTTATTTGGAACATTCTCCTTTCCTAATGCTCTCATGAAGCCCTCAAATTCAACCACCCACTCTTGCCACCGCCGCCCTTGATCATCATATGGCTCAGGATTGAATGATTCTGGACGGTGTAGGTAATTAATTAAACTCGAGGATATAGGGGGTTTCACATATGTCCTGAGCTAGATTTAAATCCCCACTCATACCCTCAGATGACATTTTGAACTGGTAGTTTTACATAAGATATGCAGATTTCTTTGTCTGTAGACTGCTGTGATAACAATACCATATCTGCGCTGAAATTGGATTAAACTTTCAGTTTTCTATCCATGCACCTCAGCCATTCTGCATGTTTAATCCTCAAGATCCCCTGAACTGTTATTGCTGGTTTTGAATTGACAGTCTGTCCCTGTCTTGTTTTGATATAGCGCAGTGTTATTGATTTTGCTGTTCTATTGACATTGCTGTACAAGTGTAGGTGTCATTTCTTTGATTTTTTTTTGTCTGACATTTAATTGCTGCAACTCCGACACTGATGTCATGCATTGTCACACCTACATGACTGTGTTGCTGTGATGGCCCTTGTAATGTATGTTAATCCACAGCGCATTTGTCCGTGTTATTTTAATTTTTCATTCATGCACTACGAACTATGCTGCTGTGCACACTGCAATGAAGGTATAGGCATCATTATATCACTTTAGGGCTTCAAATATTGTCTTGGAAATTAATGTTCAGTGTCTTCGCCGAGTTTGCTTTGCTTTTAACAGACAAAGTGTTGACAGTGTGCCCTTGGGTTTTAGAGACAATACTTCTTTAGGATGGTAGAGATCTCCCTTATTTGCTAATCTGAGCACTCTTGCCACTGTATGCGCATGGCCTTTATGTCATCTCATCAATTCCTTCTTCCAATATTCGCTTGAAACCCTTGCTTTTACACTGCGTTGCTCTGGCAATGTTTATATTGTCATGTTATCAAAGATCAATCCAAAATAAAGTGACCGTACTTATTTGATGTTATTAAACTCTTGCTTTAAACTTTAATGTCTGTTCAGATGATTTTATTCTTTATTATTTCTGGTCCACACTCTAAATATTTACTGTTTGTGTTGTTCTGCTTCACAAGTGCTGCCTATTCGTTTTAATAATTTTTCTTAGTTCACATCAGGAAAAAAAATATTCATTTGTATAAATGCATTAGTGTAGAAGTGTTACTTTAAATGTGTGCGCTAGATGGCTTATTATTGCTTACAAAGTCCAGCAGGTGGCGCCAGTGCTCCATGTAGCCTCCCAGAAACACGAGCCACAAAACAAAAGAATGCTCCATGCGCCAATGTAAGGAAAATGAATTCAAGCTGCTTTTCCGCTCAGCTGGGTAAATGATTATTTATTCATTTCGATTTTCTTTAACGCTGCAAACGTATCAGGGCTCACTTTCATTTGCATGCATTACTTTGTTTGTCTCCAGTGTGTTGCTATGACAACATTCCGATTTCACTCAGGCAAAACAAGTATGGCTGCACGTTTTCTAGCAATGCCTTTATTACTCTCATTATCTCGAGTGCTGTGCCTCGCGCATTGTAAGTTCCACATCAAAAAATGTTTTGTTTGTACAGCGTTCCACGTTACATTTTTAGCCTTTGTATATTCCCTATATTTGGTCACTCAAGCTTTAAAGTTCCGATTGTAAAATAAAATAAGTAACTGTGCTGCACAGGCTTACCGCCACCACAAATATTTCCTCCTCCTCCGCAGTCTTCACATTTGTGCTATATTTCCACTCCGAAATTTCTCCTGCTTGACTTCCAACTCCATCCTCGGATAATTTATCTGTTTCTTTGATTTATTCGCCTTCTTCCGCTTCCATTTTTCGGTTTATCTTGTCTTTATGCTATTTGGCTCCTCACCAGTCATTTTCTTCCAGTCACCTCCACAGACCATCTGTGTCTTGATCGTTTATTTTTTCCTGTTTTACAACATGAGTCAGCCACTACCTCGTTGCCAAATGTTATGTATCTGATTATATCATTACAGTCACCATGTTTCTATTAAATAATGCCAGGAGACAACCTTCATGTCTCAACTCCTTTTATTCCATTTCTTAACTGACTGCTCTTCAATCCTTTTCCTTGCATACCCATTCTAGTTCTATTCTCTCTTCATTCCACATTCTACAAGCCACAACATCGTGTCCAATTTGTTGAAATAAGGCAGTGTAACTATGCCGTCCTGATGACCCGGAGAGCCAGCCTTGGTGTCCCTTTGAGTTTCTATGTTCTCTTTCAGCAGTGCTGCGCGAAGCTGAGCAACTGCTGCCAGTGATTTTAGTGTTTGCTGTAATATTTCTGAGTAGGTGTTGGTCAGGGTCCTTCTGGAGCTTGAACACCTGACATGCACATATCTGTCACTCATGTTCCATGCATTTACCTCTGCATGGGTGCCGACAATTCTGAGAAATAACTTAATTTTGTTGGGAAATGGAAACGGCGGACTCAGGTGGGTTTCCTCTCTGGGGACACCAGCAGGGCCGGTCTTACAACAGATTGCACCCCAGGCGGGAAGCATTGTTGGCGGACCCCCCCCCCCCACACCCGACCTATGATCTCATGCATATGCCATGGGCTGAGCAGCGGCAGTGGGGGCTATGAGTTAACACAATTGTCAATGCTGGCATCTGCTGAATTTCATGAACCTCAGAAAACAGCAATAAGAGGGTCAAACCCGAACAGGCCTGGTTATGTTAGTCTGCTTTTGCTCTTCATTTTTAGTAACAATGGCCAGTTTGCTGCTGGGACTCAGGTCAGAGAATCAATAATTTCAGATCTACACTAATGTCATTCGTATGACCTCAAACATTTAACCACTCTTAAAAGGTGATGAACTGGTCTTGAACAGTGTTACTCGAACCTCCAAGAACAAGCACCAGCAACATATCCACCGATAGCTGTACAAGCCTGTCTATCTCAGCATTAAAATACATGCGTTTATGCTATATGTATTGCATCAAATATTTTACGGGAAGTTAAATATATTTAGGAGGGACACACATAAACAATATCACTACTCCATGTGAGTGGTAAAGTGTACTTTAAACATATGCAGAGAGTTGACATGCATGTACAATTCAAAATAGCTCCTAATGTTAATGTTGGAGAGGTGGCGTTCTAAAATTATGACATTACAATGTGGACTTTATATTGAAACACACCGCAGTGCATTACTGTGGCAGAGAAATGGCAGTTCGAGTGTTGGGGTTTGTTTCGCTTATGCTCGTGAACTCTCACAATTCTTAAATGTTTCCTTCGTGATCACTCATTTTGTCACGACCCTCGCCCAAAACCCCCTCTGGCAAACCCATTGGCCAGGTGGAGTCAGGACTCGGGCCTCTAGAGCCTGGCATCCTCTTCAAAAGCCCTCATGGCTCATACACCATGAAAAACAATGTGCTTGGGAACTACTTTATTATAGTGTCAGCCAACATGGAGGCATCCACATAGCTGGGTTCCTAAGACCCAAGCTATGCGGTCTAGTGTTTTGGATGGTGGTAATCTAGGGACTACTTTACCTGGACTATTTTCTTGGGGCTATTTAAACAACACCTGAGCAAGACAACACGCTTCGCGTTATTTTGCAGCTTGCAACGTGACGCTCACCGTGTCCAGCTATTCCCTCGAACCTCGGAGAAGCAGAACCTGCAAGGAGACAAAAGGAACATCATTAGCAGCAGCATCTTACCTGCAGTCTTCATCTTTAAACACTTGCAGCTACTGAGAACAGCTTCCTCGAATCTGCACGCCTCCTGGACAGAACGACCTGAAAGAGGAAGATAGAGGCAACATTAAAGAAAGCAGTAGAGACATTTACAAATTACGAACTGCTCAAAAGGCTTACCTGGCTGGTCGCCTCTCGGCTGGCACCACTCTGGACATTCCACTCGCGCTGAAGAACACCGCGACCTACAAGGAAGGAAAACACAGGTTAACAAAGGCAAGGCTTCGCAGCGCTGCGCAAAGCACTTACTTACCGCATCATAGCACTCCTAATGCGCCATCATTTACCAGCGGGGCTCAACCAAGCCAGTTCGCCACGTTGAAGCTCTGCATACCTAAGGGAGAAAAAAGAGACATTTTAAACAAAGAAAGGCATGCAGGATAGCAACAAAACTAAAGAACAGCAATAAGACCTACCTGAACAATATCAAACGGGCCGGCATCAGTGAAGTAACTGGACCGCACTCGCCCATGAAAGACAACGCACCCCTGCAAAGAAGGCAGGACGGAGAGCACGCCTAATTCTACCACAAGGTGAGGAGAGGGCGCCAGAGGGACTGAAATCATATGGGGGTGGAGGGAGGATACTTCCAGTCGGTCAGTTTTGAACACAGTCCTCCTGTATTTTCAGGCAGAACCATCCCCGCAGACCACATCAGGGCAAAGCTGAGAAGCATACCAGCGAGTAATCCGGCTGGGTGGCGTCCCTGTGGATACCAGGTGAGCGTAATTTTTTTTAGCTCCCGACAGCACCATGAAAGTGTACGTTCGCAAAGAAAAACGATGTCTACCATCCCAACATGAAAACAAAAACCATCAAATTCTTAAAGGGTGGAAGGCAACCTTTTCTTGGGACTCGTTAAGTTTACTTTTTGCAAATTTCTAGTCGCGTGCTGCTTGAATAACAGCAGCCCTTGCACATTGTGCAGTGTATAGACGAATTTCATTTCAAGGGACTTGGAGTACTGCGGGTATCAGGGGAAGCATCTCCAGTGTACCCCAAGCGTAGTGCGCTTTGCCCTCCACCCTCACCCCCCAGCCTTGCAGCCCTGCGCTTTTTCACATTCTCCATTATGGTAAAGAACATTGTCCAGAGCTTGGGAGAGAAATGGACTATGCAGAAGGAGCTGCCTCCCCAGGGTGTGTTTAGCTGCTGGTGTATCAAATGCAGAAATGGGTGGCATCAAGAGCCCCACACTCTGAAACACCTTTTGCGCACTGGTTTGTCACACGACAGAAAGTGTGAGCAGGTGATTCCCCAACACTTGAACCATTATTTAGAGACCTGGCTTTGATTAATGTAGCGTTAGCTAGTCATGGCCATTTCCCAGTGTTTGTGTTAAAGGAGATCGGAAGCTAACCGTGCAGGGTATTTTAAAGGCCATGAATTGATGCTACAGCATGTCGCCCCAATGGAACAAAGAAGTGAAGTATGCATCCTGCAAGTCTGGGTATTTGCAGTATACGGAAGACAGGCCAACCGTACACGGAGATGGTTTCTACTGTAGTTGCTGAGTCGCTTTCCCAAGCCAGCTGCTGTGCAGACTTCGCTCAGCTTTTGGTCCAGCACCTGCATCCATCCTTCACACCATCATTCACAAGGCGCGTCCGTGTAGGTGTTTGTTTATCTCGTTAGACTAGCGTGATTGCTATTTTAAGCAAAAGAAGCACAATGACAAAGAAGAGTATAAGACAAGTCTGAGCGAACAGTGAAATGTATGAAACTCTTGCACTAAAATAAAGTCAGCATTGCATGCCCAGGAAAGAGGGAACGACGAACAATATGCTCAGGAGCAGGAACTAGGGGGCCGTAGTAACCCCCAAACCAGCCCAAGCGTGGTACTGGCTCCCAGTGCCTCGCCCTCGAAGTGATTTTGGACCGGCCACGGGCCGAATGGCCGACGGACGGACCAATCCAACCCCGCCGGAACGTGCAACTGTCTAAGATCTGCTGACGGTGACACTCCACCCAGGTCTTCCGAGAACCGGCCTTTTGATCTCCTGAGGAGAGTCCCCCACCAGTGCTCGCTTCCTTTTTCATGACTACTTCAGCCTTGACAAAAGTGTCTAGCTTTGTGGCCTCCAGAGGCTGTTCTTGGATGGCCCAGTCATCTCTGCAATACCATTTTAAAATAAATAAAACGCCTATGCAGCAATAGGCCTCACCTGCGAGGACGGGGAGCAGGAGGAAAGGAGTGTGCTTGCCTCGGCAGGCTGTAGTTACTGCCGGATTTCCTGAAACAAGGCCCAATCAGCGAGGGCAGGATGTGGCAACTGTTTGTTTTTGCTGATTCTGCTGCTGCTTGGCACTGTGTGCTTGTGATGGGAACAACTTCAGGATTTAGTGACCCAATCGCTCCTCTTTTCTGTAATGGCCGGTGCTGACAACACCAGCCAGCCCCAATCGATCCACACTTTAGTTTCAGTGCGCGCCCATAGCCTGGAGGAGGGCACACCGCACGTGCGCCCATGGGCCTGGCCGGCGCCAGCACTGCTGGTGACACCTGGTGACGGGGGAAGGTAATAAGGCAACAAATGTTGTTAATTTATTTGCCAATTGCTCTGCCCTGCCTGAGGGCCGAGGCCAGGCCCGTTTATTGACCCGGGCGAGGCGGGCAACTGCCCAGGGCGCAATAGCCCCGGGAGGTGCAATTGCCCCGGTCCCTGGAGCCTCTGGAGGGGATGGAATTCCCCAGTTTGTGGGGCGGCGCATTGACGTGGGGAAAGTTCTGCAGGTCAGGTGCTGGCGCTGCTCCTTCCGACTGTAATGTCACGTAGTACAAAAGTACTACGTGACATTACAGAAGTCAGAGGCTCCCTCTGACCACTTTCGCGCCACTTGGGGTGGGGGCATAAGCACACCAATAAAAACACTTTAGGTCCCCCTGCAGCTAAGACCAGCCCCTTCTATCACAATACCCGCAGGAAACTGCTAATGGTGGCCTATTAGTCACTAAATGGTTTCATGCTTGCATTGAGATGGGAGGTGAGGTGCAGTGGGCTGTGGGAGTGGGCGTGCCTTGCAGGGACGCATCGTGGGCCCCGACACGGTACAAACGAAGACCCGTTTGGGCCCATGGTGCGTCCCTGCAAGCCCAGAAAATGGCCATAATAGTTTAAAGCAGCGCTATTTCTTTCATGCCACTTCTTTTCCAAACTATACATCAATTACACTTTAAACCACTTCCATGGCAATGGTGATGAGTTACTTCACTATGCGGATAAATATGCAGCTACCCGACAAACATTGCATGAATAAATAAATAATTCTGGTCCATGTATCCTTACAACAGTCAAGACTTTACTGTATCAAAGCATACACTTGATTGTTTATTGGGTTCAGGTGTCTCCTTGTCATTGCCCTTTTGATTTAGGTTGCCTCCAAACCACATTCAGCAGCTTGTGTTCTTTGTTGGTTGTATATACTGCATCCTATGCCATATTAATGGTCTCTTGGAGTGCCCAGTCCTCATTATCTGCAGCGTAAGTGGGACTGGGGCATAAAATTGTCTTGGGCACCAGGGAAAAAGTGGCCCACCGTTGCAAATGGCAATTCATTCCTTGTGTAACAGACTGTTTGACTTTGGGTAGGAGTTCCTTAACGGTGTAGGTTGGGAATGGCGTACAGGGTGCAGTGGGAATGGTGAGCGGGGTGCGGTGGGAGTGGTGCGTGGGGTGCGGCGGGAGCGGGGTGCGGTGGCAGTGGCGCATGGGATAGGGTTCGGGGGGGAGGAGGCGCATTCCTAGTGTTTCGCCCTGGGCACCAAATGGACTAGAAACTGCCCTTGGCGAGGCCACAGCCTGCAGCAGTGCCAGTGGTAGAATACATGTGTAACACGTTTGTTTCCTAACATTATAAAAATGAACAGGCACATTCATTTTTATAATGTTAGTAAACAAACGTGTTACATGTGTATTCTAGCACTGGCACTGTGGACTGCTGGTGCAGCGCCCCCTACTAGAGGCTGACTGACGTCAGGCAGCCGCCTAAGCTGCCTGATGCAAAGACCGGCCCTGGACACCAGGTTAGGCTCTAGAATTAAAGATGTAGCCTTGTTCTCCCTATTCATGAATCACCTTTATCCCTTACAACCCCTCTGCCTTTTTACTCCGTTGGTCATTGACTGTACCCCTGAATTCACTTTGGAAGAGGTGGGAGAATTCAAAGAGGTCCACCTTATACTGCCTCCAGGTGTTACTTCAGAGTGGGCGGCTTCACCTGATCCCCAGAGTTCCCCAGCTCTGCCCTAGTGATGACAAGCTGGTGACCTTATCGGTTATTTCTATATTTTAATGTCAATATTCTCTTTTGGCTACACAAGTGATTAATTTGTTTGTTTTTATAACCACAATGTCTGTATTACAAGGAAAAATATATTTGTTTCCCCAAGATCAAACATTAATTCATAGTAAACCATTATGGGGGGAGTGGATTGGTACAAACCCTTTTAGGATGCCAATATTCATAATGCTGATGCATCTAGATAACTATTCCAACTGCTTTGCCAGACCCAAATACTCAGCATAGCATTGAGATCTCTTCCTTTAAAGCAGCAATGCTGCAAAATGTTGAATTCCCTGGAGAGTGGTTAGATATTTCCTTTTTCGGGGCAGCTACCAAAAAAAGCCTTTGGAAGTAGGATTCAGTTTTACGCATACTGCTGGAGTCCATTGGATACAAATTGACGCTGGGAAAGCAAACCGTTAAATAAAACCTAAGGACATTGCTTGCATAAGTAATAAAATAAATAGCCCTCTCCAGCAAGCGTCTCAGTGATTGCAAAGTTACTATTTCCCTGTGGTGAAAGCTTTAACAACCCTCCATGCTAACCAACACTTTGTCTGAATGGTGATTTATATGCTGACTAGAAAGAAGGACCCTGTCAAAGAGAGCATTGTCAGCAAAGCATTGGATGGGAAGAAGGGGGACCTTGCGTGTCCAGGGCAGGTTTAAAATCCAAGATGGAGTCAGGCCATAATATAAGCTCTGGCATCCCGACTTCTAGCTTGCACGTGGCTAAATCGCACACCAGGCCAGCCTACACTGCACAGGTGTAATCCATTTTCTTAAACTCCACATGAGGAGAGGAGAGACCAGGATATGAAAGCCATCTTAAGCAGTCAGAGAATGCAGGGTAGGAGATTGACAAGCGATAGGGCTATTGTGATAATGATATGATGGGTTATTTATAATGCGCTTAATACCCAGAGGTTTCTAAACATGGACCCGGGAATCGAACCTGTGTTGCTCAGTGTCGTCTTGCTTTCAAGGCTGGCACGTTGCCCCTCAGATATCCTCCCAAGGCAAGAGCTTGGGAAGGGGATTTGGAGGGTGAAATCCACACTGGAAGGAGAGTTACTATCCAGAGAGCATTTTTCTGAGGAGATTGGGGTGAGAAAACTAACATCTTGAGATAGTTATAGTGGGTATGTTGGATGGAGAGAATCCTCCTTTGGAGAGAGTTATATTAGACAGAGTTACCATCTGGAGAGGAAGATTTGAAAACGAGCAGACAGAGAGAACTATTACCATCAGGGGAGGATGCAAAGAAAAGCTTGAGGAGGAGACAAAGCAGCAAGACCTGAAGAGAAGGCAAGAGAGTATGCACTCCTGCTAGCCAGAAAGGCCAGGGAGATTCTGGTGGACCAGGTCAGTCCATGGCACATATCGGAGCTTGGAGGAGGTACGAAAACGGTGCAACTTCGCTGGGGGATATGGATGCTGACCTTGAAATAGGGAGGCTGGCCCTCTCTTCCCTAACTCACCCCAAAGATCAGACTAGTGCTCAGAAAGATTATTCTTTATCTCAGATTACTGGCTGTCACACCATGGACTTAAAGGCCCAGACTACAGTCTCCAAAGAATAGGATTCAGGAAAATCACAAACCTGCAACCCGAAGGTAAAGAACAGGGTATGCCACTGAATATTTGATTGGGTACGGATGAACCCAAACCAAAAACATGTAAGAGATCTTTCCATGATTCATTATTGAAAAACTATTCTTTCCATTTTTGTTATATAAATAAGCATAACCTTCCTGAAAACTACATTCCTGTGTCAGTGTCTTTGTGCTTGCCACTCGTGCTATTGTGACAAAAACTGCATGCCGCCATGTCTCCAGAACACCTACTTAAGGAAGGTGGATATGGGCCGCCAAAGAGGCCATTACCTGGTGAACCCCACCACAGTAATGCCACTTTAGGTCCTAGTGATGATAAAGAAAAATGTTCTTGTTAATTTATTTCCCTCATCATTGCCCTGCTCTCAAAGGAATGATACATTACTTCTAGCGGTAGAAAACATGCAGTCTCCATCACAATTGTCATAGTTAAAACTGCAGAGCAGAAACACAGGGCCCAAATTCATTTGTTTCTTTTGGGGAAAAGGATACATGTCCAGCTGAAACTCATCACATAGGTCTCATCAAGAAGAGTAGGAGTTGAATATTATTTGAGGGAACATCTAGAACCAGAATGTTCGTATTGGCATGCTGCGAGGTGTCAGGAATGAAACTCAGACATGAGTTAGCCATGTTTTTGGTTAAAGACTTTTATTGAAAACGAAAAGGGGTTGGGAAAAGGCCTCTCAACCCTGCTCTAAGAGGAACTGCCCTACCTAAACCAAAAACTAAAGATTTGACTGTGTCAGAATGTCCAAAATGAAAACTGTCCTGTGTCCAAAGTTCTATTCTGGCCCTCACACTAAAACTAAAATGCAAGGTGAAACGGTAAATGTCTTTCACATTTGAAGGTTTGGGAAAGTGCTAATAAAAAAAGAGGATAAACTGGCTTTCAACATAAAAGTTCTGCAAGGATATAGGTCCTTGATCCAGAGGATTGTTCCCTTCCCCTGGATTCCTCTTGGTTCTCTGAAGATTTATATTCAACAGTTCCTTAAGCTTTTCTTGGCCCCCAACATTGTTGACGTAAAATCATTGCCTTTGCAATTGTATCTCTCTTGAAGATCTGATTCATAAAATCCTTTCCTAGTCCTGATATTCCTTCTCAGTACCCCTTTGTCAAACAACACAGTTCTTTACTCTTATTAAAAAACACAGTTCTGCTTTCCTGCAATACTCTCCTGCCAGGACTTCTTATGTTCACGCTCTTTGTGATGGTTGCCTGGTATACTCTCCTGCCAGGGCTCTTTCTATTCACATGGGCTTCCTGCCCTATTCCATAGTCGCACACACACTCTTTGTTTGCTAATATGACTTCTGGATATATAATCTTGTCCTGGGTTTTCCTAAGTTTGCACAATTTGCATCTATTTTCTTGAAAGGGGTTTATTTCAAATGTCTTTCCCCTTTTAATGTCAAGTACAATCTCTCTTTCTCCCTCTTGTTGTTTGTTCATTCACTTGCATTCGGCATACCCGCTGACACGCCCCAGAGTGCCCATGGCCTCTGGGAAGTCTCAATGGCGTTCGTTGGTGGTGTTGTATGCTCCTGCAGTTAACTAGAGAAGTACTTTCATCTGCTTCCCCCTCGTGACCGCCTCAGCCTGGTTTCTTCGGGGTCTTGCTGCTTCCAGTTCCAGCATCTGCTTCGCTCTGGGCACTGATAAGGAAAGCGCTGCTCTTGATCACCTGCAAATGACCAGGGGTCCCTCGCAGGCTCTTGGCTTTGCTGCAGCGTGTCTTCCTTGCTGTACAGCATTCACCCTCTCTGGCTCCTGGCCAGAGAGCCGCCTGGCTCCACCATGCTGGTACTCGCCCGTCGATATCCCCAGCCTCACAGAAAGATGCTGTTCTATCCCGCCAGCAGCAGAGATTGGTGTTCTGCTGCACCTGCCTTTTAAACTTCCTGGGCACAGGTGTGTATGAGTAAACACTAAAATGCTCACTGGGAGCGTGAACTATTGCATGTTGATGATACCCCTATCCCATAAAGGTGAGCAGTAATTCTTACGTGTCAACCAGAACAGGTCTCAAGTGTCAATAGAGTAACATGCATAGAATTTTTAACTAATTCAACCCCTCCTTCACCACCCCAAAAGTGTTCCTTCCTTGTAGAAGTCTCCCGCAAAATATTCGGGCTACATCCATTTGAAAGTACATCTGCACTTTCTCCTCATGTTATGTGGTATTTGTATAGCGCCTGCTGCCATTGGTATGGCCTCGAAGCGCAGTGAGGATAAATGCCCTTCAGATGATTGTTGTCAGAAGTTGAGCAGTGATGAAAGGAGTGTTAAAATGTATGTGTGCATTTTTAGCCAGAATGAAGGTTGGTAGGGAGTGGCTAATTTCCCAACAGCAGCCCATATGGTAAGTGGACGGGTGCTGTCAAATAGTCAGGAGAGTCAAAACAGTAAATCTATGTGAAAGGGTGGATCACATTATGCGTGGGACTCGGCTGTATTCTATTGGAGGTTGCCGAGCATGATGTATGTTTAGGGTACATCTAGTCAAATGGTGTTCATCACAGATGTATGCGGCTGTATGGCATGAGCCCCCTTTGGTACACTGCTCTTTTCCGTGGGATGCAGTGCATGAGGGTCCGGTAAAGAAACACTGAAGCATAATTCGATTTAGTCATGTTATGTTCCATCTTTGGGTGTGAGATTCCGGGATGTGTGTGTCAGGGTGCCGATCGGAAGAACCAGGTTTTGAGAGCCTTCCTGAAGTTGAGGTTGTCTTCTATGCAGTGGATGGTTAATGAGAGGGAGTTCCAGATGGTGAACTGAGGAGGAGCCCCCCATATGTAGATTTTGTCACTGGAATGATTAGGAGGAGTGCTGAGCCTGATCTGAATTTTCTGTTAGGCTTGTAGCGTGTACATTTATGCTGAAGATATTCTGGTCCTAGTGTAAACTGGTATTAGTTAGAAGCTTCTAATCTCCTTTTCAACAAGTGCTTTTTAATTCTCTGCAGCACTTGCCTCCTCAGCTTAGTCTCCTTGAACAAATTAGGGAATACCAGAATCCTCTTCTTACTAGCTTCCAGTGGTAGCTAGTAAAAAAGTGTTTAACTGGACGGAGCATAAATGTTTTCCAGTACAAAGGATGGACCGAGCCCAGTGAGGGAGCCTAAATTGAAGCGTGTATATGTATAGGTCTTCTCCAAATAAGTTTGCAGAGTATCACTTTAGTCTCCTGTGTTAATCGGTTCTCTCCCCATACTGATCAGATATCGCTACAGGCGTGTATTCTCCAGCTTTCCTAAAGCCCTTTTTTTATCACTGTTGAGCTAATATTATACAGTCCAGGCATCCCATTGTATGCCATACTAGGACCTTTAGTCCTTGGGGATGTGTAATCACTAGAAACAATTTGGTTTTCTCACACAGGTAAACAAACCAATGGCCATTGAGCAACATATTGCAGCTGCCCAGCAAAATAATACTGTTCAGGTTTAAGTAGTGTTAACCACCCCGTCAATCTTTAACATATCTTAAAAGTATTTGACACACCTGTGATGTTTGCCTGTCCAAAACAAGTTTTCCATACGTTTATCTAGTGACTAAAAGAATGGGATTGTGGCCAAGTGTCTATAAGCCTAGAAGAACAAAGTCAATGGGCAAAACAAAATGTTTAGCAACCTTTTTCTACCCACTAAGTAAAAGCTCCATGTGGAGGGTTCATGATACAATTTCAATTACTGACAACATCCTAGGTAACTGACAGGGTTTATATTACTTTACCTTTCTCAGTCCTGTCACAAAAGCCAGAAATCAGAGCATGATGGGAGAAGGGACAGAGCTAAAACTGACTGAGCCAGTGTTATTTGAAAGGAAAGAGTGGGGGGGGGCTCCCTATCAACCAAGAGTAAACATTAGTGGTATAAGGCAAGCCGGATTACTGAAGGAGATGTGTTATCTGAATCTGGAGGACGAACCGTTGAGCTACTGTACTGAGTCTGGAGCAGCTTCTCTCTCCCAATACCTGCCTGCCACAGGTAGAGGCTGTTGCTCTGGAGAATCCTAACAGATTGCCTAAAGCCTGAGCGTGGTGCTAAGAAACCTGAAAGATGAGTAGAGACTGAGAGGTGTTGAGAAGTTTACAAAGAGTCTAGGTCTTGAGAAAAGTGCAGAGGAGCATGAACCAGAGAACAAATGAGCATTACGAAAAAAAAGTGCAGAGGAGCATGAACCAGAGAATAAATGAGAATTACGAAAATCATGCAAATGCATTAAGATGCCAACCAGAGACCAGCATTATCAAGAAAAAGGAAAGAGGTGAAATATTTGCGAGATGAAGTAATCATGAGAGTGAGAAGAAACTGCCTAGTTAAATAATAAAGAAAGTTACTTTAAGACACAAGTATCTAAGTCCACTACGCTGCCACAGATTGTCTACTCAAGTATGGCATATTATTAAAGTACTACAATAGTCTGGTCAATGTTGTCAAAACCAGGCAGTTACAGAATGCAGATGCCATTCGATAGAATTCCTGATTAATTCATTAATTCGGTGCGCAATTGTTTGGGTATTCCTATTCAACTTGCTCTCAAAATCCTTCTTTGCATCCTAAGAAATGGCTACCTGTTGTCGGGGGTCCTCTCATTCTTTGGCTGGTATGCCATTATTAGATCAACTTATTTTTAAAAGTTAACATTTTCATAGATGCCAACATTTTGGAGCACTTGGGAGAGGGAACAGAATACTTGCATTGGATTGCATCAGGGTTAGAATTCTTTTAGGAGGGAGAAAGTAAAAAAAGAGCAACTTTTTTCTATAGAAAATCAGGAGTCTCCTGCCTAAATCTGGGAGGGAAGGCGTGTGTGCATTTTGTTACACTCAGTTTGATCTAGGTGACCAAACACAGCATCACACACACGTATAAAGTGGTAAGTGGTGGGCATGGGGATCCCTAAAATGAGAAAAAATAGGTCAACCAAAGTTTACATTTTAAAAAAGAAGTCAAATTAATAATGTAGATCAGCAACAAAGGCCAGTTACCAGAAAGGCCTTGTCCTAGTGTCTACCATATATTTTAATTTCACAAAAATCGGTTTCAATTAGATGATCATTTTGAGTACCCTTCTTGCTAGAACTTTACAAACTGTTTATCATGCTTGTGTAACTTCAGCTCTTACAACTCATTGAAATGTTGTCATTTTTCAGACATATGGTGACAGAAACATGTCTCAAAGTTGTAAAAAGCATATTCTTTGTTGCTGATTCCCGGAGTAGTTCATGTTGCTGGCTGATTGCTGTTTCCTGCAGAATCATGCAAAACTCTAACAGGAAATGGTCAAGCCGAGTGTTTTCCCAGTTTTAAGAGAACTAAGATATGCCTGTAATTCTTTTATGCCGACCACCTCACCCAGATTTTTTTTATTTTAAATTCTATATTTATGTATTTCAAAAAATTGAACCAAATTCATCAACAGTGATAGAATATACACAATTGCTTCAGCAGACCCAACTTTTCAGCCTACATAGCTTCCTAACAAATAAAATAAGCATACCTCAATGACCTAACATATTAAGTAATTGACAGAAATAACCATCACCAGAAAGAACTCCACAATTATTCAAAAAACAGACCACACAGCTAGCAAACATACATATACACATGCCCCACAGTGAAGGCGACTCAATTTATTAATCACTATAAAACCTATTACAAGTCAGAAACCCAACACAAACCATATAAATCATTAAAGGGCGCCCACAACTCCAAATAATGATCTTCTCGGTCTTGTTTCAAAAGCATGACATTTTCATAGCTAAACAGAACCTACAATTCATTCAGCCAATTCTCCACCTGTGGCTTTTTCCTAGTCTTCCAAACTTTCAATAGGTTTTGCCCCTGCAGATCAGGCTCCATCAATCCACTTTTGATGTCTCTTAGCAATCTCACATCTCTCTTTACATGACAATGAAACAACCTGATATGGAGTTCTAGGAAAAGTAATCTTCAGTACCACATCCAATCTATCTGGTACATCTCCCCAGAAGTCTCGAACCCTGGAGCAGTCCCAAATCATGTGCAACAATGTGCCTCTGTCATTACCACCACTCCAATACCTATCATTGTCCAATAACGCCAAGCCATGTAGCCGTACAGTCATCCAGTATAACCGTCCCAACATCTTCTGTTGGCAAAGGCAGAGCTTCAAGTCCAATTTAGCCTTAAACCATACCCTCAGTAAATAATCCCAATCCTTAGGGGAGATATCACAGTCCCAATTCTTTTGCCCACGTTTGCTGCAGTTTGTCCGAGGAATCAATATAAATAGGATTCATCCGTATCATATTGATAAATGTGGACACCATTTGTGGGGGGTGAGTCAAAGATTCTACAAAGTTCTGGTTTAACTTCCAATGGGATAGCCAACATACCCAGTCTATGTGAGAGAAGCCATTTTAATTCCCTAATTCTCTTTCCCCCAAATAAAACTTCTTTTGCAGTGCCGCACAACACATCACACTTCCATCCTACAAAACGTCACCCACCTGCAATGCCCCTCTCCTGACCTAACTTCGCCAACAAAAGGTTCTGTTCCCAATCTGAAGCGCACTGTATTATGCCACAGTGATGCATCACAGTGTAGCCATATCTTTTGATTTTTGTCAGCCACGAGGTCAAAGCTTCCTGAGTAGGATTAATTGAAGGCAATTTATTGTTCATATTTGCCAGTTTCTCCATCGAATATATATTGTCGAATGCATAATGAGAAGTCGCATTCCTTTCTATTGTCCTCTAGAGCGGAGACTGAGACTCCACCACTTTAAATTAGTGAGCCGACATTTTAAGCAAAAACCCCTTGTGGTAATTGTTAAGATCAGAATTTAAAAAAAAAACTTTCTTAACAATGCACACCAGTATAAATCGTGGAACTTTTGGGCTCTTTTTTTTTGCCCCATAAAAAGTTATGAAAAATCCCATCAATCCTCTACAGCAACTTTTTGGAAAATCACAGCAGATGCCATTGACATTTAGAACCTTAGTAAGACGGGTCATCTTAATAGCATTGACCTTAGCCCAAACATTTTGTGACAACCTTTCCCATTTATTAATATCACCTAAAACCACATTGGTCAACTTATTGACATTGAATTCTAAAATCGTTTTTATGTCATGTACAATGTACATCCCCAAATATGTAACCTGAACATCAGACCACTTACCGTTCCAAGAAGCAAAGTTCCCTCTTTGACAAGAAACTGGCAGCAGAAAAACATCCATCTTGTCGTAATTAATTGTATGACCTGACAACCTTCCCACCTCCTCAAACATGTTCTTAAACAGTATACTACCTTCCCCTGGATTGAACAGAATTACTGTCCTGTTGTCAGCTTAAGAAAGTCCCTTAATTTCGAAGGGATTGGTTCCTCCGACTTATTCCACATCTATGACAGGTAATCACCACAGCTGTGCTGCTTTCGAAAATTTTCTGCGTCCTGCGTCAATGACGTCGATACGCTGTCCTCGAGGGCCTCCGTCGAGCCGAAGTCTCTGGATGTTATAAGTAGGACGCACAACGCCTGTAGCCTCAGTTCAATTTTTTGCACGAACGTGTTCGCTTCGGAGATCTCGGCGCGCCTCGGTTCTTCTGTTAATTCTATCGGTTCTTCGAACTTGGTGTTTGTGAAGATATCATGTCTTTGTCTTCTTCTACACCGCGGTGGGGATTCAAGAAGTGTCAGGACTGAGGTTCCAAGATGTCACCTACAGACCCACACGACTTCTACCTCTGGTGCCTCGGCGAGTACAACGCCACCGATGACTGTGACGATTGCCATTGTTAACGTCGAAGGCCTTGCAGGACCGGAAGAAGCTTACTGTAGGTAGGGTTTCCAAACCCCGAAAGTCTAAATCCGCTGGGCTTTCGACCGACGATTCTCGGTCCCGTAGTGGTTCCCGCCATTCCTTTGCCTCCTCGAGGCACTCGCGGAAGCGCCATCACCGGTCGCCTTCCCCGTCCTCGTCTGAGGACTCCGCCAGACGGCGGGTTGCTTGTCCCAACAAGCATTCCTCTCCTGCGGAATGGGATGCATTTCGTACGGAGATGATGGCGATTTTCCAATCGCAGGGCTCTCTTCCATCCGCGCCTTCGAAAGAAGCTGGCAGGGAACGTGCTACGTGCTAAGGCCACTGCTCGCATGCCTTCGGGCTCCGGCGGTCGGTGCGATCATCGGGAGCCTTCGAGGTCCCGATCGGACAAAGTGGATCGCTCTTGCCATGCCCGCTTCAGGTCCTGGTCCTCGACGCCCTCGAGACTGGCGGAACCTGTGAGGTCTTCTAAGAAGACATCGACGCCATCAGCGCCATGTCTGTCGAGGGACTCTCTCGACGCTCCGCCCCCGAGGAAGTCGTCGACGGCATCAGCGCCGAGGCCGTTGAAGGACACGCTTGAGGCACCGCCCTCGAGGCCTATATCGAAGCCATCGGCGCCACGCTCAACGTCGACGCCCATTCCGTCGAAGCCCTAGACGCCTTTTGTGGAGGCTTTACCGGAGGTACCCCGTGCATCGGTGAAAAAGTCAGTGAGACCTGTATTTGAACCTTTTTCTGTGCCCTCATCTAGGGATTTATTCCAGCCTCTGGAATATATCTCTGAGGTGGATGAAGGGACTGAGGAAGATTTGAGGAAGATTTGGTACCTGATGAGGTTCCTGACGACCTGTTATCTGGTCATAGCCATTTGGAAGATCTGCGTCAGTCTTTGCATGACGCCAGTGGTCTTGATACCTCCCCTGAGGTCGAGTTTGGCAGCCCTGAGCCTGGTACGCATGTTGAATGTTCATACAGGCGCCTCATGTCTAGGGTGACGGAGTACTTGGGGTGGTCTGCGCCACCAGTGGATTTTCTGCAGGAAGACCTGACAGATATCCTTGACCAAGGTCCACCCACTGACCTGGTGCTGCCATTTCATATGGCTTTACAGAGAAGGGTGGCGGCAGCCCGGCAGTGAGCAAGTCGTTGCCGAAAAAATACCGTCCAGCCAGTAGCGACCCCTGCTACTTGATGACGCACCCCACTCCTGAGAGTTTGGTGCCGCAGGCGGCTACGGCCCCGGCAAAGCAGGCGTCGTACCCTACCATCCCTCCTGGTAGGGACGACAAACGTTTTGATGGCTGGGCAAAGAAAGTGTTTTCTTCAGGGGGTATGGCTTTACAAGCAGCCAACTCTGTGTGTGCTTTAGCACGTTTCACTCACACTGTGTGGAATTGTGTGTCTTTGGCGGCTGATCATATTCCCAAAGGGGAGGAACGGGATGGTTTTCTTGCCCTCGTTCAGGATGGCAAGGATGCCATGTGTGAATCCGTTCAGTCGGGTCTGGACATGGCAGACTGTGTCAGCCGGTCCATGGCGGCGAGCACTGTGATGCTTCTCAACATGCCCTTTGATGGTGTCCCTTTTTTTGGCAGCAAGGCTGACGAGAGCCTTGAGAGGTTGCAGACCTCAAAGGCTGCAGCGAAGTCGTTGAGCGCTGCAGTTCGCCAACCTCTGCCTTTTTGTCGTAGGGGACAGCAATGGAGGGGAGGTTCCTTTCGGCACTACTCGTCTTTTGGTAGATCGAGGGGAGTGGTCAGTCAAAGTGGCCAACGTAGGAGTACCAGAGGTGGAAAACAGGGTACTCGAGGTGCCAAGGCCACTCGAGCAGTTGCCTCTTTTCCCCTCGGGCACTGCCGCAGCCGCTTCAGCTCAGTCATAAGGCCATGTCCCATGGTTTGCCGGTTGGGGGAAGGCTGGCACAGCATCTTGTAGAATGGCGTGCCATTACTTCAGATGTGTGGGTTCTGGAGATCGTAGCCCACGGCTACTGTCTTCCTTTCCGGCAGAGGCCTCACGACAATCCACCAGGGAATCTCTCTTTGAAGAGTTCAGATCCGCTCCTTGCGCAGGAAATGAAATCCCTGCCGGAGAAAGGTGCCATAGAACTGGTGCCTGTAGCGGAGAGGAACAAGGGATGGCATTCCCCATATTTTTTTATCCCGACCCATCATGGACTTGCTTGGTTTGAACAAGCTCCTCAGGAAGGACAGGTTCAAGATGGTTACTCTCTCTCAAGTGCTCCAGGCCCTTCAACTTCAAGACTGGTTGGTGTCTCTCGACCTCAAGGACGCTTACTTTCATGTGCCAATTCATTCCAAGCACAAGAAGTACCTGAGGTTTGCGGTTGGCGACTCACACTTTCAGTTTCGGGTCCTGCCGTTCGGATTGACCTCCGCCCCGAGGGTCTTCACCAAGCTCATGGTGGTGGTTGCAGTGTATCTCAGGAAAGGGGGGATTCACATCTACCCCTACCTGGATGATTGGTTGATCAGGGCACGCTCTCCCGAGCAAGTCCTGGATCATCTGTCAGTAACCTGCCACTCCATTCACAGGCTGGGCTTCTCCCTCAGCTTGAAGAAGTCCCACTTGACACCTACCCAGCGGCTCCAGTACATCGGAGCGGTGCCTGACACATCCCTGGGGCTGTTTTCCTCCCCAGGTGAGGGCTCATCACATTCTGCAGATGGTGAACAAGTTTCAACTTGCCTAGAGTCTCTTGGCGTTCGAGTTCTTGAGGTTGCTCGGCCTCATTGCATCCTGCATCCTCCTGGTGCCAGAGGCCAGGCTGCGGATGAGATCTCTGCAGTGGGCTCTCAAGATGCAGTGGTCACAGTCCTCCGGCAGGATGTCGGATCCCGTTCAGGTGCCGCCCTCGGTCGCCCAGGATCTTCTGTGGTCGGCTGTCGAAGGCAATCTAATGAAGGGGGCTTCATTTTGGCTACCCTGGCCGGAGGCGACGATCGTGACGGACGCATCCCTCACGGGATGGGGAGCTCATGCCAACGAGTTGACAGTCAACGGTCGTTGGTCTCCATCGGAGTCCAGACTCAATATCAATCTGTTGGAGCTGAGGGCCGTCAGGCTAGCCCTGAAGGCTTTTCTGCCGTCGGTGCGGGGGAAGACTTTCCTGATTCTGACGGACAATACAGTGGCCATGCACTACCTCAACAAAAAGGGTCGGGGGGGCAGGGTCTCTCCCTCTGTGCAGAGAGGCGATGCAACTCTGGTTCTGGACCATCCAGCAGGAAATTTCGATCTCGGCAGTTCATCTGGCCGGAGACGAAAACTTGTGGGCGGATGCTCTGAGCAGGCACAGCACAGTCTCTCACGAGTGGGAGCTGGCTGAGGAGATTCTCCTGGAGATCTTCGCCCTTTGGGGGACACCACAAGTGGATCTCTTTGCCACCAGTGTCAACCGGAAGTGCAAAAGATTCTGCTTGTGGGAATTTCCTCCAAAAGGAGCCTTAGGGGACGCGTTAGTAGTGGAGTGGTCCTTCCCACTGCAGTACGCGTTTCCTCCAGTCCCCGTCATTCCGCAAGTGCTGCGAAGGTTACGGAGGTACGGTTCCTGAATGATCCTCATTGCTCCGGCATGAGCCAGGAGAACGTGGTACCTGGACCCCTCCACGCCATCATTCCTACCGAGTCGATCTGCTCTCACGGTCGGGGGGTCAGGTTCTCCATCCAGAGGTCAAGTCCCTCAATCTTCATGCTTGGCTTCTGAAAGGTTGAGGCATAAGGAATGGGACCTCCTTGAAGACGTGATGGAGGTGTTGCTTTCAGCCAGAAGGCCTGCAACGAAGTCCCTGTACCGTTGCTGTTGGAGGAAGTTCTGCGACTGGTGCAGGGTTAAGAATGTGGATCCTTTTTCATGTGCCATTCCTGTGGTTCTGTCTTTTTTGCTTTCGTTAGACCACAAGTGCCTGCAAGTGGGTACCATTAAAGGTTACCTGGCAGCGCTGTCCATATTTAAACGCTCGTCTGAGGACTGTTCTTATTTTAAAATTCCTTTGATTTCTCAGTTTCTGAAAGGGCTCACTAATGTGTTCCCACCGTCACCTTTCCAGGTACCCGGTTGGGATTTGAATCTGGTTCTAAAATTCCTAATGGGAGCTCCGTTTGAGCCTTTACATTTTTGTCCTTTGAGACTGTTGATTTTGAAAACTGTATTTTTAGTTGTGGTCACTTCCGCTCGCAGAGTGAGTGAGTTGCAGGCACTTTCCGTTAAGCCACCCTTCACAGTGTTCCATAAGGAAAGGGTTGTCCGTAGGGTTCGTCCTTCTTTTCTTCCAAAAGTTGTCGGAATTTCCTTTAAGTCATAAGGTCATTCTTCCAGCGTTCTATCCTCCTTCGCATCCTGGTAAGGAAGAGGCGAGGCTCCATATTTTTGATCCTAGGAGAGCTTTAAGTTTCTACATCTCACGCATGTCCTGGGTCAGAGTGGACGATCAGCTCTTTGTAGGATACGCTGGAAGCCGTTTGGGGCAAGCTGTTACTAAACAGACTTTGTCTAGATGGATTATCTTGACCATTTCTGAATGTTACCGCTTGGCGGGTAAGGACCCTCCGGTAGGCTTACTGGCCCATTCTACAAGAGGTGTGGCTGCCTCTACTGCCCTGCAGAGGTGTGTTCCCATTCGTAACATTTGTGAAGCATCCACATGGGCCTCTGTCCATGCTTTTGTAAAACACTACTCCCTGGATTCTATCCATGGGCAAGATTTGGCGTTTGGCACGGCGGTCCTCTATTCTGCAATTTAATTGGGCATTCTAAAATTCTAAATTCTTTTCCCACCTCCTTACGTTGGTACTACTTTGGGAGTCTGGCATAGATGTGGAATAAGTCAGAGGAACCAATCCCTTTGAAGAAAAAGTTACTTTCTTACCTGGTAACGTTCTTTCGATGGGATGTTCCGACGACTTATTCCACATCGTACCCTCCCAGCCTGCCCCTCTACAGAATTTCTTATGCGATTGCAGCTTCCGTTTCCGCAAGGCTTTCTGTAGTCATACTGGCAGAAGATTGGTGCCACACGTTCTGGGAAAGAAACTACAACTGAAGCTACGGGCGTTGTGCGTCCTACATATAACATCCGGTGACGTCGGATCAATGGAGGCCCTCGAGGACAGCGTATCGACGTCATTGACGCAGACGCTGAACATTTTCCAAAGCAGCACAGCTGTGGTGATTACCTGTCGTGGATGTGGAATACGTCGTCGGAAAATCCCATCGAAAGAATGTTACCAGGTAAGAAAGTAACTTGTTCTTCCCACACACCGACCCCCACACAAACCCTGCAAATTACTTGTCTTGTCTAATATAAGCCACCAGGGGTTCCAAAGCAATATTTTGAATAAAAAAAGCAGACAATGGGCATCCTTGCCTAGTACCCAGTGTTAAGGCAAATGAGTCTGAGAGCTCACCATTTACCCAGATCTTCACCGTCAACTCACAATGTAGGCAACACGCTGCCCTTAAAAATCCTTCACTAAATCCCAATCTCAACAAGGTATAATCCAATAATTCCAAATTAACTCTGTCAAAAGCCTTCTCTGAATCAAAGAAAACCATGACACCTCTGATACAGTACTGCCACAGAGCCCCAATATATCAACAATCATCCAGATGTTATCATAAGTATACCAATGTCTCGTAAACTCAACCTTGGATTCATGTATCAAGTCCCCATATATTTATCTAACATATTTGCAAAAATGTTGGTTACCTGCTTAATGTCCACATTCAGCAGTGAAATTGGTAGATAAATTCCACATTTGTTGTGATCCCTGCCTGGTTTAGGAATCAGTTTAATCAATGCCTCCCACATGGAAGGACATAAGGCTCCATGTTGAAAAATACAGTTAAAGAAATCCAATTAGAACTATTGTATTTTGATTCATTGTTCATGGAAGTGTCAAAAGAATAAATACAATTTGGAGAAAAAACAAATGGAGCCAACTGAGTCACAAAGTACTTTTAAAACTCGGCTGACAAACCATCTAATCTAATCCTGGTTATTTCCCCATGTTAAATTTACCGATAGTTGTTACAATCTCAGTTTTCTCAATCCGGACATCCAAAGCCATTTTATTCTCCTGGTTTAAGCTTGAACCTCAATTTTTCCCAAAAAGCTCATGCAAGTCTGATCTCAAAGGAGAAACATCTTCAGTATAAATCAACTCATAAAAGAATCTAAAACATTCACAGATTTCCCCATTCCTTGTCACCAGGACCCCATCTGCATTTTCCACAATCTTAACATAAGATCTCTGTCATACTTTTATGCTTATTGGCCATTAACCACCTCCTCTTCCTCCTTCTCTCATGTCTCCCGCCATTCTGGCCGTGGTGGTGGCATTGGTCTCCTCTATCACTCTGTCAATCCTCCCCCTCTCCAACGCCTCTACCTGTCTTCCCTTCCTTTGAAAATCTGTACAAATCATTTACTTCCCCTCTCGCTATCTCTTTTCTAATATTCTACAGACCGCCTGGTCCCTTCTCCTCCTTCTGTGACCTTGATCACCTTCTTTCCCTCATCTCCCCTTACAGTACTCAGTGACTTCAATTTCCACATCCCCTCTTCCCATCAACCATCCCCTCTTCTCTTCTCTCCATTCTCGACTCCTACTTCCTCACTCCCCTCCCTTCTTCTCCGACTCACTCCTCGGGTTCCACTGTTGATCTTATCTTTACCTCTACCTTCTCCTCCTCCGATCTTATCTTTACCTCTACCTTCTCCTCCTCCCCAGTCTCTACCCTCCCACCTACATTTCTGACCATGCCTTACTCGCCTTCTCCCTCACTCCCCCTCTCCCTCCCTCCACTCCCTCCTCTTCCCCCATTTCCTTCTCTCGATGGGATCTCCGTAACTTTAGCCCTTCTCTTTTCCTAGATGCCTGCTCTTCCTCCCTCCCCCTCTCTCTCTCTGATTTATCCTCTCTCTCGTCTAATGAAGCTTTATCCTCTCTGTCCTCCTCTATCGTCTCCAGCCTCGATCAACTTCACCCTCTCTCCTCTTTCCGCCCTATCCGCAAACCCTCTCAACTCTGGCTTTCCCCTCACCTCGTGTCCATGCGCCGCCTCCTCCGTCGCCTTGAGAGACTTTCGCTCAAGCTCTGCTCAATTGCTAATCAAGCCTCCAATTCTCATACCACTCTCTTTTCGACTCCTGCTTTAGCTTAGGTAAGCGTTCTTACTACCCTAACCTCCTCCAATCACAATCCTCCCATCCATGTCGTATCTTTCAGACCCTCTCTCATCTTCTCTCCCCGCCTACTCCTGACCTTCTCTCCCCTTCTGATTTTGTGGACTTTTTCTCCTCTAAGATACTCACTCTGCGCCAAAACATTCTTCGCTCCGCTTCCTACTCCCCTTCTCCCCCCTCTCTCACTGCCCTTTCCTCTTTCATGTCTAACTTCTCTCCTGTAACTCCTTCCAATGTTTCCCTCCTCCTGTCATAACTCACCCTACTGCTGCCCCTTCTGATCCCCTTCCCACCCCCCTGATCTCTAAAATCTATTATCTTCTCATCCCATACCTCACCTCCTTCAACATTTATCTCTCCACTGCTACCTTCTCTTCCACCTTCAAACCTGCTACTATTATGCCTATCCTGAAAAAACCCTCCGCTAACCCCCTCCTTACTTCCAACTTTCGTCCAGTCTCTCTTCTACCATTTCTTTCTAAGCTTCTTGAACGCTTACTTTACACTCAACTTTTTGCTTTTGTCTCCAATCTCTATCTTCTCCCCCCTTCTCAATCTGGATTCCGCCCTAAACACTCCACTGAAACTGCCCTTACTTCCGTTCTCAACTCCCTCCTTACCACTCGCTACTCTAAAGAAATCCTCTGTCCTCGTCCTCCTTGATCTCTATATTGCCTCTGATACCGTTGATCACCCCTTACTCCTTAACACTCTTTCCTCCTTTGGTCTCAAAGGCCCTGTTCTCAACTGGTTCTCCTCCTATCTCTCCAACCGCTCTTTCGCTGTCTCTTGGGGCGGTTGTACCTCCTCAACTCTCCCCCTGGACTTCGCTGTTCCCCAAGGCCCTGTACTTGGCCCTTTCCTATTCTCACTCTACACTTCCCTTCTTGCCCCGGTCATCTCTTCCTTCGGTATCTATTACCATTTCAATGCTGACGACACCTAGCTCTTTCTCTCCTTTCACTCCTGACATCCACCTTAATCTCTCTTCCTGTCTCACTGCTATCAAAAACTGCATGTCATATCACTTTCTCTCCTTCAATACTGATAAGACTGAAGTCTTATTCTTTCCCTCTAACACGCTTCCCCCTCCCTCGCATCCTCCTTTTATTCTCTTTCCCCCTTCTAATCTCCCTATCTCTGCCTCTGCTAGCAATCTAGGCCTCCACTTCGACTCCTCCCTCTCCTTCACCCACCACATTTCTCTTACATCCGCGTGCCTGTCACTTCCACCTCTTTAATGTTCGCAAAATCTGTTCCTCCCTTACCTTTCATGCCACTAAACTCTTAATCTCTTCCCTCATCTTCTGTCGTCTTTTCTACTGCTCCACTCTCCTCTTTGGCCTCCCTGCCTCTCATCTGGCTCCCCTCAAATCCCTCTATCACTCTGCTATCCGTACCCTTTGCATTTTCTCTCCTCACAACTCCATTTCTTCTTCGCTTTCTTACGTAGGCTGTCTTCCCTTTCATTCTCAACTTAAATTTAACTTCTTCTGTCTCGTCTTTAAATCTCTTCATGAACTCGCCCCCCCCACCTTTCCTCTCTCCTCTCGTTCTATGCTCCCTCTCGCCCCATCCGATCTGCTGATCTCTTCCTACTCACTGTTCCTCCTTCTCCTTGTGCTCCTTCTCGTTTCCTTTCCTTTCAGCTCCTTGCCCCCCTACACTAGAGCTCTCTACCTCTCCCCTCCATTTCGTCTTACTCCTTCTTCCGTTCCTCCTTGAAAGCTCATCTTTTGCATTCCCCGTCCTGTTAACCTCACTCCCCTTTTACTCTTCCTCTGTTCAGTTTCTCTTACACACTCCTACGTAAATTGTTCAATATTTTGTTTTTGATGGTTTGTCTCATGTTTTGCAATGCTTCCATTTTATTCTAATGTATTCTTGTTGTTGTGTAAAGCGCTTTGGCGTAAAGCACTATATAAATCTAATAAATACAAAATACAAAAGTATTGTGATGCTGCAGAATAATTGAGTCTATCAGCCTTAAATACAGACTGAGGCTTACAACCTTTCAGTGTATTGCCTTTTCCTAGCATGTAAATGATTCTGCCAGACTTCATTTGCGTAGTTGAGATAGAACTCCCGCTTTCTATTTGACGTTGGCTGAGGATTCTTGGCCATAGCACTATTTTTTTTAAAAACACTTTTTATTGAATTTTACTGTATTGTACAACAAGTCAAAAGCAAAGAAAACAAAGAAAACATTCCCTCGCACGCCTGCCCCTCCCCCCCAAAGTGACGAGCATTCAAAACCCACATCCTCATTCTTCCAGACAGTTCTTCCACCCTATTGTAGCTCAAGCAGTCTCAGGCACTGTGGACACCACATTACTCTGTAGTCATCTTTAAGAAAAGTCATAATCTCCCCCCAATCCGCAGCAAAACTTTGCACTTTACCCTCCATGGCGTAAGGTGCCCACTCCAAGGCCACTATGTCCCAAACTTTCCGTAGCCAATCTTGTTTTAAGGGGCTCTCGGGGCTCTTCCATCTCTGAGCTATCAACAGCAAAGCTGCAACAGCCAGGATTACTTTTGCTTTCTCCCTTCCTCTGATTCTCCCCTGGTCTGGGGCCCCACGGATGCCCAAGAGGATCTGCATTGGAGTTCGTATATCCCCCGGGCCAAAGGCCTGTTCCTGTGCCCTTTGTACCTCTCCCCAAAAAGGTGCAATCCTGGGGCACTTGCACCAAATATGTTCTGCCGTTCCTGCCAAACCACAGCCCCTCCAACAACTGCCTGATCTCATGGGAAACATCTTGTGAAGCCGGGCAGGAGTATAGTGCCACCGAGTAAAAGCTTATACCATGCTTCCTGGAGCTGAGACGCTCTAGCCAGTTTAGGTATCTTCCTCCATAATCTTTCCCACTCCGCCCTACTGATTTCTCTCCCTAGCGCCTTTTCCCATTTCTGCATATAAGCCCAGTGAGGATCCAAAAGCGAACAATTCAAAATCTTATAGATATTGGAAATAAGGCCTTTCTTACCGTCATTGGTTAATAGAAATCTTTCAAACTGTGTAGGTTTCCTAGTTGCCGCCATTCTAACTCCCGGGTGAAGTACCTAATGTCTTATCTGTGCATATCTCAGTCCTTCCATCTTTTGTATTCTGAATAAGCGTTTACAGTCTTCAAACGACAGCAGTTCTCCTCCTGGAAACATGTCACATAACTTCGACTTTGACACCTCATTTGGTAATGTTGCTTCTGATCTGTTTGATGCGCAACATTTCTTTTTCTCCAAGGCAGCACTGTAATGCAAACATTGTGGGGTGTCAACCAAAACCCCTAAACAAAACCACAATTTTTAAGGGCTCAAAGACCAACTGAAATCAATACTTGTTTGGCTCTTTGCATCCTGCTAACCTATGGTAGGGTAAAATAAACCAGAACAAACAAATATAACAAATGGGCCAATTTGTTGGCTTCTAGTATCATCTGTTACTCCAATTGATTATTATTCAATGTAAAGTTTGCTTGTTTAATCGAAATAAAGAACTCCAAATTCCTTGGCATTAGTTATCCAATGTGGTTCTATTCATCATATTAAAATAAGTTTCAATCCATAGGCACTTTTTAAAGGCATCAGCAATTAAGTTGCTCGAACTAAAGCCAATGATTGTTCTTATTTATGTTTGTACTGACATACATACTACCCTTATGATTGTATCAAGAATGATGCTTTAGGCTAAGTCTCTTTTCATTAAATAAATGTAAAGGCTTCCTACATGAGAATTTTACTTGTATATTTTCATATCAGAAATTATTTCATGCACACAGATATGATAGTTTATCTATATAGCACCTATAGATAATGTGTTTCAAAGCGCTTCAAGGCAAGGGAGGGAACAAGGGAAAATACAATGACATTCTTACAGGCAATGAACAGTAAGGATGTGAAATGAACTATCGTACCCGGCCTGATGACATTTCAGAACGTGCAAGAGCTAAGACATTGACGAGGAGTGGAGTGGGAGAGTGGGAAGGAAATGGTAACAGACGGGCGACTACTTTTCTAGGCCTGACAACATTTCAGATAGTGCTGGTGGGCGGGGGGGACAAGTAAGGGGACTGGGAAGGAGCCAGACGAGGTTGCTATCTTACTAGGTCCAGGGACAGTTCTGATAGATTAAGTGCATAGAAGAAAGTAAGGGAGGAGTAGAGGAGATAGGAAAAGGGAGAAAGGGAGAGGAGGAGAGAACCGAGAGTAAGCAGTCAAAAAGAGTGAAGAAGCAAGTGGGCAGAACTAATACAATAGCAGAGGCTTGTAAGCTTCAACTTTCCTGTTCTCCTTAATGGCATCTTTTGTATGCAGACTTTTTTACTCTTACATAATTCTGTAATATGCAAATATACATTTTTCAGTGAAACACTTTTTCAATGTGTATCCTAAAGCAGTCGATAAGCAAAGTGTTGCATGGTAAAAAATGTATGTTTCCATTTTTCGATTTGAAAGAACTCTGACTGATCCTCCCTGCTGTTAGCAAATATTCAGATTTAGAACTCTCATAGGAGCTGCTCTGTGAAAGCTACAATCCCTAACCGTTGGGTATATAGCTGCCATGCAGTTTTTACATTAAAGCCTGGCACAGCTCTACTAATAAGTCAATCTCTTTTAAATACATTTTTCCTCTGGCCCACCTACACATTATCCCCCTTACTCTTACCCCGGCATTCCCTATATACATATAGTTTAGGGGAGTCTGCTGGGGTCAGAGGATGTGTCAGGGCACCAGATATGGGCGTTAGTGTGTATAATGTTGTAGGTGAAATGACTGCAGGCCATTTTACTGAAATCGGCAATCTCCTGAAATCACCTTTCTCCAGCATGGATTCACATGCTCATAAATATTCCCTGTCGTCAGGCTAGGAATCCTCTGTAAAAGAAAAGTTTCACTTTCACTTTAAAACTTTTTATCCTCTAAACCAATCACTGTCCTCTGGGTCATACTGCCCCCATCCAAAGACAGTCCTCTCCGTAAACTACGCCTCTGGCAGCCATCTTTGGATCTTTACTGCACACTCCAGTGTTGGGTGTCCTCGAGTTTTCTCTCCGAACCATTTAGTAAGTTTTTCCAGATTTCTTCGCAGAAAAGTTAGATTTTTGTGTCCAAGAGCCCTTGTGCTCTTTTCCTCATCGGCCGCAAGGGGGATCCTTTGTTGGTGAAATGTTGTGCCCCTCAAGGGCGCGGATTCGTTGAAGATTCCAGAAGGCAACCTTGTGCCTACTTTGCGCCATCCGACCATGTCGGAGGAATAGGAGAGAAGGGATCCTCTTCAGTCAAACAGTCCTGCACCAAATGCGGGCTACGGAATGTCTTTGTGGAAGACAACATCTGTAGTATCTTTACTGCCTGCACCTGGATCACATGGAGGTGGAGTGCGAGATATGCCTAGGCTTCTCGAAGAAGACGATGAAAAGCAGGCACAGCAAGTGGCAGCATGGCTCAATTCTAACAAGGCCCCTGCCCTGTGCTCCATGCAGGGACATGCGTAACCCAGGACCGGCCGGTCCGAAGAACGCTTGTCTAAGTCCTTTGAAGTCGCCCCATCCGTGGGGGTCCAAGATGAGGGCAAAAGATGCAAGTTTGAGTCCACCGGGTTCGCCGCTGCTGCAGGTCTCAGGTTGGATATGCCATGATCACCATCACCGTCCGCCTCCATAGCCAGCCGGCAATTGAGCTCCTCCTCAGAGAAAGTCATCCACCCAGCCAAGTTGCTGGAGAAATCAAACAGGCCTAGGCCAGAGGAGGAGAAGAAGGTTGTGCAGCCCAAACAGGCTCCACAGGCTAAGCCAAAGTCCTTGTCGGCCACTTTGTCGACAACTATGGTGACGACGACCGTGAAGGTGGGAGCCAATCCTACGAGGGTGGCTCCTTCAGCACAGTGAGTGTCCCTGCCCCACTGCAGGACACGACCCCAGAGGCATCAGCGAAGGCTGCAGGTACCCGTGGCGGCGTAAACACACCGGTCGAGTTCCCGGTTCCGGGCCCTCAGGGTGGAAAAAGGACAGTGGGCAAGGAGGCCCCGAACAGCCGTCCAAGGTTGACGTTCATCCCATGGACATTTCATCCACGGACGACGACCACCAATAGTCCGTTCATGCGATCCACGAGGACGACGATGACAGCAGGGCAGGGCCTTGCGCTCCGTCACTCCATCTTCAGCCAAGGGACATTTCCATGGACCTTCTCTCTACTCTCCATGCCCTGGTGACGGAGATTCAACAGAGGTTGCCACCAGCACCGGCACCCGTGGTGCCGCAGGCTCCTGATCAGCCTTCACCTAAAAAGAGAAAGCGTCACCCGACACCTCTGCGTCAGCCTCTGCCACCACATCGGGACCAGACTCTGAATCGCCACATTTGGATGCTCCTAATAGTTTCTCACTGGACGAGGTGGGATCGTTCCACTACATGATCTCCAGGGCCTCCGAGCTGTTCCAGATGGCACCCGAGGAAACAAAGAAAGGAGGGTTTCTTGTATCAGTGGCGAGAATCCAAGAGGAAGACGATCATGAAGGTACCCTTTCTGGATGAAATTTGGGAGCAGGGCTTGGCCCTAATGAAGACCCATGCACGGCTCCATCCAAGCGAGACAGGTTGGAGAAGTAGTAGAGGGTGCCGGACACCGTGCCCAAGTGCATGAGGTCTCAACCGTCACCAGACTCGGTAGGGTCAGCTGCCGCAAGGACGTTTTTTGGCTAACCCGGCCTCATCGTCATCAGTACCTCCGGACAGCGAGGGAAAGAGGATAGACGCCATGGAAAAGGTGGTTATTTACACAGCGGCATCCACAATCGGGGTGGCCAACGCCCTGGCTATCTTGCCCCGGTATGACAGGGAGCTGTGGTACAAGCTGGGCCCGATCCTGGAGTTCTTCTCGAACAACAACAAAATGGAAGCTCTCGCCCTCTTTCAGGAAGGGGAAGTGGCGTCAGAACATGCCATCTCGGTGACATCTTCGCCAACAGGGGTTTCCGGCAGATGGGGAACGGAGTCTGCCTTCGTCAGCAAGGATGGTTAAAGTTCACTTACTTTCGTCAGGATGTTTAGTCAAAGGTGCTGGACATGCTTTTCAATGGTGCGAATCTGTTTGGAACGGCATTCAACGAGTCCCTCCAAGCCATAAAAACAGATACAGAGACTGCACGTTCCCTGGTCACCCTTCGGCAGCATGGCTCGTCTTCTTTTCGCTCCTCCAAGGGAAAGTCGAGCAGATTGTCCAAAGGTTTCTCCACATTTTACAGGCAACCTCCCCAATCCTCCACGCAGGAGGCCTACGGAGCCTGCTCCCAGACCTACGGTAGCAGAGGCTAGTGCCGTCGCCCGCAGAGACTGGCTGCAGCACCCATTCAGGCCTGAACTGGCCAAGACATTTGGCGCTCACTCTTGCACTCCGGTTGAAGGCGGGCTGATGAGGTTTATGGAAGATCACCACTGACATATGGGTGTTGGACGCTCTCACCCAGGGTCATACCTTGGAGTCTCGTATTCCACCTGTTCCCCCGACAGGAGCAGCAAAATTCCTCAGCGATTGGCTGATACGCGCACGCTCTCGGGAGCTGGCCGGCGAGCACACGACTACTGACGGAGCTGGGATTCTACGTGAACTGTCGGAAGTCCTGCTTGACGCCATCGTAGAATGCACTGTTCCTCGCTGCCGGACTCAACACAGTGTTTTGTCTGGTGTCGCCCTCGTTGGAGAGGCTGGCGGCCATTCACGGGGAAAGTGCAACTACTGTCGTCGGCGAAGACGCCCATGACACGGGCCATCAATTCGCTGATTGCAGATGCTACTCCTACAGGAATTCTTGGATGCACGTTGGAAGTTTTTGCGGACAGGATTCCTCTCAACGAGCAGTACCGGCAGGCTATAGAGTGGTGGGTTGTGCGCTCCCACAGCGCCCAGTGAACAGGATTTCAAACCCTGCCATACCAGGAGACGGTCACCACAGAAGCCTCTGTGGAAGATTGGGGGGCTCACACTGGACGTCTACACGCCAGAGGTCTGTGGCTTCCAGAGGAGAAGGATCTGCACATCAACATCCTGGAGCTACGGGCGGTGTTTTGGGCCCTCAAGTCTTTCCTACCATCTCTGAAGGGCAAGGTGGTGAGGATCCTCACAGACAACACCACCACTATGTTCTACATCAGGAAGCAAGGGGGCATTCGGTCCCCAGAGCTCTCCAAGGAAGCTCAGGATGTGTAGCTCTGGGCCATCGGACAGGAGAGGATCCTCGGCCCTCTCCACCTGGCAGGCGTCAAGAACACCATCGCAGACTCCCTCAGCAGGGAACCGTGCGCTTGCCAGGAGTGGGAACTTTGTCATGATCAAGTGGACGGCCTGTTCGTCAAATGGGGCAGACCCTGATCGATCTTTTCGCCACGGCAGCGAACTCCGAATTCCAGAAGTTTGCCAACCTATTTCATCAACCGAGGAGCTTGGGGGACACATTCTCATTCTCATTGGAAGGCCTGTTTCTGTACACTTTCCCCCAGTTTTCTCTCCTGCTACGTGTCATCAACAAACTCTGTGTCGATGCAGGATGATATTCATAGCCCCTGCGTGGCCGAGACAGATGGTATCCGGACCTGCTCAGCCTGTCAGCGTCACCTGATATCAAGTTGCCAGTACTTCCGGATCTGCTCAACAGAGAGGGAGGCACAATCCTTCTTCACGACCCAGGTTTGCTGAACCTGAAGGCCTGGCTCCTGCAGCCTTAGAGCTTAGAGGTTATGAGCTGCCGGTGGACTGCAAGGAAGCCCTCGCCAAGGTCAGGGCATCGTCGACTCTAAAGTGCGAAGGCCATAAGTGGAAGCGTTTTGCTATGTGGGGCAGGTCACAGAGAATGACCCCTCTGAGGATCGCGGCTCCACAGATCCTTCCATACTTGCTGCATTTGGCAAGAGCTGGTCTGGCGCACGCATCCATCAAGGTATACCTGGCGGCCATCTCCCGCTACACCAGGTCTCCAGGAAGATCCTTGCTGTGGCCCCACAAACTCGTCAAGGAGTTCCTCAAGGGACTTTTCCGATCTTTCCCACCGCTGAAGGCTGCCGCCCCGGCATGGGAACTCAACGTAGTTGTAACAAGGCTCATGGGGGCACCTTTCAAACCTATGCATCAGGCCCCACTCAAGTTTCTCTCATGACCAACCACAACAACTGGGAAGACACGACCCCCCAAAACTGGTGGGACGCCCTCAAGGCCACCATTAGGGGTAGGATCATAGCAATCAAGGCCAGAAGGGAAAGGGAGCTGAGATTGGAGGAGCCACAACTAGAAGCTAGACTCAAGGAGGTCATGACTCACATGGGGGATAAGATGTCAGCCACTAAGAGGGAATAATATAGGGCAGTGAGGGGTCAGTTGAACCTTATACAGACTAGGGCAGCCGAACAAAATCTCCTCCAGCTGCGTCAAAGGTTCTACATCAGAGACAATAAGGGGGACCGCTTGCTGGCCAGAAAGCTAAGGAAGGAGGAAGGTGATAAAACAATCTTGAAAATGAAGGGGCAGACAGGGGGCCTCCTTACTAAGAATCCCGACATTGAGGGTGAATTTTGCAAATTTTACTCTGACCTCTATAGATCAGGAGACCCTACAAGGGTGGATCAGGAGGCCTATTTTAGTCAAGCGGGGTGCAGTCGGATCTCCCAAGAGGATAGGGAAGCGCTGGAGCTGGAGATCACTACGGATGAGGTCAGGAGGGTGATCAACAACCTACCACCCAGCAAAGCCCCAGGCCCGGATGGGTTCATATCCGAAGTTTATAAGACACATAAAAAAGTCTTAATCCCTATTCTCACCAAACTGTTCAACTGCATAGGGTCAACAGGAACTCTCCCTAACTCGATGAATGAAGCCAAAGTCATTTTAATACACAAGAAGGGCAAAGACACGACCGACTGTGCTTCCTACCGTCCAATAGATTTAATAAACGTAGATGCCAAAATTCACACCAAGGTCCTGGCCAACCGTCTTGAATTAGTCCTCCCCAAAGTAATACACACTGACCAGTTGGGGTTTATTAAAGGCAGGCAAACATCGGATAATGTTAGAAGACTGGCCCACCTGGTCGAAAAGGCACAGAAAAAGAACATCCCGGCCCTTCTCTTGGCCATCGAGGCCGAGAAGGCATTTGACCGGGTTGAATGGGGTTTCCTGTTTGCGGCGATGGGCAAAATGGGGTTTGGCCCAGGCTTCATCGCGCGAGTAAGGGCAAATTACTGTAACCCAGTAATCCGACTAGCAATAAACGGCTGAATATCAACCCTGGTTCGGGTGGGAAGGGGCACTAAGCAGGGTTGCCCGATGTCACCACGCCTCTACGCCCTCCACTTAGAACCATTCCTGGAGACGGTAAGAGCGGCTGAGGATATAGAGGGGATCTCGTTTGGAGGAGAGGAACACAAGATGGCGGCCTTCGCAGATGACATGATATTGTCACTGACCAAGCCGATCACCTCCCTGCTAGCAGTGGCGAGGGAGTTGAACAGGTTCGGCTATGTTGCAGGCCTAAAAATCAATGCCTGCAAGTCTGAAGCGCTCCCCCTCACCCTGTCACCTAGCGAGGTCCAGGACCTCAGGAAGGCTTATAACTACAGGTGGGTTGACTCGTCCCTAAAGTACTTGGGATTTCACCTGACCAAGACCACAGGGGAATGATACAAGGCAAACTTCCCTCCACTCCTTCCGAAAGTGAAATCGAAATTGGTGGACTGGGGATCCCTAGAAATCTCGTGGCTGGGCAGAATCAACGCCCTGAAGATGACAATCTTGCCCCTGCTCCTCTATCATTTCTCGGCTCTCCCTGTCCGAATCCCTGCTACTTTCTTTAGGACCCTACAAAAAATAACCAGTAGCTTTGTCTGGAATCGAAAGCGTCCGAGACTGGCGGCTTCCCTCATGAAAGCTTTGTCCGGCAGGGGTGGGGTGGGGGAGCCGGACTTTAGGGTATACTATCTTGCAGCCCAGATTAGAGTCATCAGAGATCGGCAAAGAAATGAGAGAGGGAAGGTGTGGAGGCGGATGGATAGAGCGGTGGTGGGGAAGGACTTGGAGGGAGTTCTGTGGGTGCCAAAGCATGATAGGCCTCCACAAATGTATTGCAGTGCTATAACATAAACTACAGGCGAGGCGTGGGATCAAGCCATAAGCAGAGCACACATTACCACTTTCCCATCCCCGCATACGCCCATACATGGGAACCCACAGTTCACTCCAGCGAGTTACCAACCCGCTGACCTTTGCTCCGTGGTTCCAGGGAGGCTGCCGAATGGTGTGGGAGATGTTGGAGGGGGGAGAGGTAAAACAATTTGAGCAGTGTAAGAATGACTTTGGCTTAGGGGAAAAGCAGAGATTTTCCTATCTCCAGATCAGGCACTGGGTCTCTCAGCAGACGCTTAAGCAGGCAGGTTTACGCTCCCTCACCCAATTTGAAAAGTACTTAGATACTGACACGGGAGATAAGGGGGTGGTATCTTCCATTTATAAATTCATCAAAAGGCAAGAAAATTTGCATTCGAGCAAGTATATGGTCAAATGGGAGCAGGATGTAGGGTCGGCCATAGAGGAACAGGAATGGGTAAAGCTGTGGTCTCAGATCCCGAAACTTGCTAGATCCATCCAAATACGGGAGATGTGGCTGAAACTGATGCTGAGGTGGCACCTAACCCCATCCAGGTTAAAAAAAAATTTACCCCAATGTGTCGGAGGTGTGTTGGAGGGAATGTGGCGGAGTGGGCTCCTGGGCGCATGTCTGGTGGGAATGTCCCAAAATCGACACATTTTGGTCACAGGTCCAAGATGCAATCGCGCAGGTGCTGGGAGTCCACCCAGCCCAAAACGGGCTTGGACTTATTAGGCCTTAACGGATTGCTGACAACACTGGCCGCTAGAGCGGACCGCAAACTTTACATAATAATGAAGATGGCAGCTGCGCTGGTACTAGCTTGGAGGTGGAAGTCGAGGGTCCCCCCACAGGAACACAAGTGGGTCGCCAAGCTGTGGTCACTGGTAGCCTTGGAATGGCTCACCTATTCTATCCAAGGCCAACACGGACTGGACCAATTTGCTAACATACCTAAAAGCGGGAGCCCGACGGACCTGGTGTCCCAAAGCGAACTGGGCATCATTAGCCCTCAGGACGAGTCAGACCTGTGATGTCATGAGACATTTAACCACTGCCACCCTACGAGGAGGCCGCTTCCAGAACTTGACTCATTGACCCACCCGGGCCGAAGTAACTTGAAATAATTTTGCATTATGTGTACAGTTCGCATAACGATGATATGCTTTCAACATACCTCTTGAATCTGGGAGGAGGGTGGGGGGGGAGTTACTGTTTCCTTTTGTTTCTTGGTACCGGTTTCACTGAAAATTGTTAATAAAAATTAACTGGGGAAAAAAAACTTTATATAGTCACTTTAAAACTACAGACCCAGTACACCCCATCTTACATGGAGAATTGGAAAGGGATAATTTTGTCTGTGCCTCTCTGAGCTTTGTTTTACTCTTTTAACATTTAGATTTGGCTGGTGGCAGTGGTATCTATCCTTACTTGTCTACCGCGATTATACTATGTAAACGTGGTACTGTTCCAGGCTATTGTGGTAGCCTCGAACATAAACCCGCTTGCCCAAATACTTTTTATTTCGGCTTCCGGTCAGGTTTAGCCTCCATTTCTTTTTGTTAAAGTCCTTCTTGCGTTTTACTTTGCGCAGCAAACCAGGTTTGCCTTCTTTGTTCACCTTCTTTTGGCGGGCTTCTATGAAGAAGCCCTCCTTTGGTGCCTGGCTGTCTAGGTGGGCTGAATGTGAGGGAGGGGTGTAGTCACCCCTTGCACAGGGTCTCCTTGGAGACCCAAATCACACTTTGTGTTGATTGGCTGAGCTGGTTGTCCAGGCTGGACAACCCCCCTGCTGAGTGATTGACAGCCAGGCTGTGTGAATGGGAGATTTTCGCATAAAAGGCAGGACTCTTGGGCTGAGTCGCCACTGGAACTGCAAGGAACCGAAGAGAAGCGGAGAAGACAATCTTGAATCGTGAACTGTTCTAACCGTGTGATCCTCGGCAACAGGAACCCTGTTCCACTTTACACTGGCGCAGGCCTATTGACTTTTATCTTCTTGTTAGAAAGTGCCCTCTGATTCTCTCTGCCTTGACAAAAGTATTGCCTATGATTTTTATCCCCAACTCTCTTGTGTTAATCCATGTGTTAAGTGTGTTTGACTACAGTTACGTTTCTTCCCGCGGGTACGCGTATCTTTAGTGAGACCGAACTGTCATTACTGTCAAAATGTGATTGCATATGTACTCCCGGTAACGTCTTTGTTTCATAACACCGGTCTGTCAAATCCTAAGGTACTTACCCTGAATTGTTCTGCACAAGGGGAATTGGTTGTGTGTGGTGTATTTGAAGTGTGTTTTTATTGTATTAGAAGTGAAGAGTTTGTGATCAGATGGTTTAAAAATAAATGTACTTATATTTTTTAACCAGAAACCTTGAGTCAGTGTTTGCTTGAGTCACAGTGATTGTAGTCCTTTGTGTAATCTCTACTACTGCTCATTTGCTCTTGAGATAAGTCTGGCTGCTCAGTCACTGCTACCACTCTTTCTGTGTAGTGCAGGCTTGTACCAAAGGTGAACTTGTATTACCACTTGTAGTCTTAACTCTGTGCAGTGGTCCCTAAGGGCACTGCATAGGATTCTGCCTAACAGTATGAAATGCTTCTGTTGAGCCTTGCCAACTCCCGTGGTTGTGTAAAGCGTACTGCTGTGTATTGGTTATTCATGAGCATGTGAATCCATGCCAGACCCCATGCTTGAGAAGGTTTAAGTTACTTACATGAACTATTCTCCAGCATGGGTCTGGCATGGATTCACATGCGAACACTCCCTCCAACCCCATCTGAAACTCTTCTTGGTCATACTGCCACTCTACATGCTTACCAAATCTGAAGATGATTGCCTGAGGCGGGGCTTGGTGGAGGACATGTAATTGGATGGGGGCAGTATGACCCAGAGGACACTGATTGGTTTAGAAGAGTAATGCAGTTTTAAAGTGAAAGTGAAACTGTTTTTTCTTTTAGCGCGACGACGGGGTATGTTCATGAGCCTGTGCTGGAGAACAATAGTTACAGCTAAGTAATTTAAACCTTCTCCAGCATGGGGTCTGGCATGGATTCAACTTACTAATGGCACAGGGCCGGACCGTGCTCCAGCCCTGTGCAGGGCGAATGGGTGGGGTTGGTCAAAATTCACTATCGCCAGTACACCCCTGACTGCTATGCCGACCTTGTGCCCTAACTTTCTATTTTTGGAAAAGTCACAGAATTGGCAACCTCCCGAAATCACCTATACTTATGGCACAGGGCCAGAGCATGCCCTATGCAGGGCGAACAGGTGGGGTTGGTCAGATTCACCATCGCCAGTACACCCCGGCCTCAGGCCAAAATTCCAGCCCACTAACTGTTGCGGGGCTGGAGCCAACAATCGCAAAATCGTCAGTCTCCCGAAACCACCTATACTGATAGCACCGGGCTGGACCCCGCCCTGTGCAGGGCGAATGGGTGGCGTTGGTGAAATTTCACTATCAACAGTACACCCTGGACGGGTATGTCGACCATAGGCATATATAGATGGGGCATCAAAATATTGTTTTACACAATACAAATTCTGATATGGTTACATTGATAGAAGATAAAAACTCTTGTCCAATCACATTTGATGCCAATTTCTATTTGTTTCATTTTCAGGATGAGCTAGAACATTATAGATTTAAATGTGTTCGAGCAATAGTGACAACTGCAGTTATGCACTTTTGAAGTGTAGCTTTACTTTGCTTTTGAAACCTATTTAGGTGCTAAATAGCATTTCTGAATTACTGTTGGTGAGGAATTTGTATTCAATCTTATTGTAAAGAGGTTACTTTTCAATGTAAATTTTCTTTTTTGATGGTATTCACCCTTTTTACACATTGGTTTAGATGTTCGAGACAACTCTTTCAGCCGGTCGCGGAGTTCCAGTGTAACAAGCATTGACAAGGAATCTCGGGAAGCGATTTCAGCTCTGCACTTTTGTGAAACCTTCACTCGGAAGCCAGATACTTCAACATCGCCCTGTTTATGGGTCGGGACGACACTAGGGACTGTCCTAGTCATTGTGCTGAACCTACCGCAAGCAGGAGAGCAAAGACTTGATCAACCAGTTATTGTCTCTCCCAGTGGTATGTATTGTCTATTAAAGTATCCAAGTGGTCTGGAAAATCTTTAAAATAGGTTATGGAAACAAAATAGCTGTCATTTTATCTGAAATCCTAAAGGTATTGCTGAATTTAAACCTGTAACTCCTCTGCAATTCCTTTTTTGGTGATGGAACTAAAACCTAGTGATACAGGGATTTACTATTTTTGTAAATTAAAAAAGCCAGAACACAAATATAGGCCAAACTCAGTCATCATTTGTCATTATATTACAAGCTGTTTTTGTGACTCAATCCCAAGGATGCATTGCCAAATGTCTGGCCATAAGCAAGACCCTTTCTGCTGATAAACCAACCCAAGATATAATGAAACAACTCTGTGAACAGTAGATCAGGCAAAAGGTGGGATGAATGCCACTGGCGCTTTCTCAGTATGTAAGGAAAAATAATAGAACAATTAATTAAAGAACTCTAATCACAATAGATCACTCCTGTCACTTCTCCAGAACCACCCAGTACCTTAGGTTCATACAGTGGCCATCCTCTGGAAGCAGCACCCTTCCACAGGCAAAGCCACAGTCCATAGGTTAGAGTAGCCTGTCCTGACACCAAAGAGACGACAAACAGTTTGTAGGGACCTCCGTGCCCGCATGAGGGGGGACACACACACACACACACACACACACACACACACACACACACACTCACACTCACACTCACACTCTCACACTCTCACACGCGAGCAGGGTGAAAGATCCATGTAGGAGGCTCAGTTGGTGCCTGCTGCAACAGGGACCACCCCAAGACCGGGACAGAAGTGTCCAGATCAAGCCCCAAAATATTGCAGGTGAAGGCACAACCCCAAAACCGCATTTAGCAATAGATAGTAATGAAGGGAACGCCATTAGAGAAGTGACAAAGTACCAAACACTATAGGCTAAGTAGCAGTGTGGTCTAAGATCATTTAAAAGCTAAATTATAGAGAATGCATAGGCTGATGGAGATCTAGGAGGCATTGCAGACACAGGCAAATATGTGAACTCTGATGGTGGGCTGGTGGCCGTTAAAGCAGGTCAGGTATGCAAGCAGAATTAGAGAACATTGAATTGGTAGAGGAATGCATGATTCCAGTTGAGAAGCAATGTGGGATCGGCAAGACAGCATTTTACTTTCTTTCACACTTGGTTGTGCATGCTTGGATGGGCTAGTGTCCTCAGTGTGGCACACAGCCTTCTAGTTTGGTTCGCTAGGTGTTGCACGGTGCAGCAGGGAAGTCAGAAAAGGGCATATCTGCAGACGCGACCACTGCAAGACCATGACAATAACAAAGAAGTCTTTTCACACATTTCTTTTACCTTGTTTCCTTAGTTAAACAGTTGCTTAACACCATATATGCATTGTTTTGTCCTCTTGTAAATTGCACTTTAAAGTCACTGTATTCTTGTTTTGGGCGATTATTACTACTACTAATGTTTGCTTTCACTCTTGCTTCACAGTTTTTATTTTTTGTAATGCAACTCACTTCTGGACCTTATATTGTGTGCTTGTTCTACTGCAGTACATGACCAGCATAGTGGTCTAGGAACGTCCATGGTTGTTTGGATTCTATTAATGTATAGTGCTCACAACCAAAAGGGTACCGTGCAGAGTTCACTGCATCTCGGTGCAGATGAAAAAGAAAACATTTGGCGTAGACCGAGAAATTGCTGGGAATTTGGCATACTGTGTCCCTGTTGGATGTATTCAGAATGTAGTCTGGGGAGAAAAAAGTCAGGGTGGGGGAGATAAGAGGTTCGGACAGAAAGTGCAGATGCCAAATAGAGGGAAGAAAAGATGTAAATGTTGGGGCAAGTCCCTGTCTGTGGTAGCTTGGGTGCATTTTAGATCCAATTACAGAGGACCGTGTATCAGGAGAGAAGAAATGAGTTCTAAATAGGTTTGAAAACAAATGGAGTGTCCAAGTGTGGCAGTTTTGACAGCAATAGGTCATTGAGAACAAGTAGTGGTTTGCTGCGTGATGGGCTATAAGTGTGCTCAAGCAAACACATGAAGTGTGGTGGCTTTTTGTGTGGGATAACCTTTAAATCTTTCCCCAGTGGGTACATTTCAGATAGTAATTCTGGGTCTGCCTTGCCTATGGCCAAGTGTGGCCCAGTCAAGAATAAACTGCTGAAGGTTAATGAGAAGGGCAGGTACTACAGCCCAACTGACAAATTCCAGCATTTTGTTGAAAACCTGGCACCCTTAAATGTAAGAGGTTCAGTCAGTATTGAAACTCTCTTCATTCCAAAAGCTGATGCATTGGCATAATTGAATTGAAGAAAAAGAAGCAGCGGGAAAAGATCGAGATCTCCAGGCAGTTCTTCAAGGCACTATTCCTCTTTGTCTTCAAAGCAGAGGAGCCACCACTCCAGGGAAGCCACAGAGGACGCGGTTTGCAGCGACCTTCTCCAACCCAATCCTCTACTCTAGACATATGGGTGGCCTTCAGCCAGAAGATGCTTGACATCTTCACCAAGGCCATCTTCTGCCTGAAGGCTTCAACGATGGTGGCTCCCGCCCGGAAGTTAGCATTTTCGGCCTCGGCTGAGCCCTCAGATCCCACTGCGCTCAAACGAGCTGGCAGGGACTCAGAGTAGAGGGGCAAGATCCTGTCAAAAGACTACTCACTCTCTTTATACATCAGTCCTCTGACCTTGGAACACCCTTACACAGCACCACCTGCATTGATGACGCCCAAGTCGCAAGGCAATGTGCCCCACTCCCTGAGGCGCATATATGTCACATTTGGAGGACAATTATGATGAAGGGGATGCCCTCCCTTTAGGGTTGGACCCTCTCCATCCAGGAGAGACCTGATGGATCTTGTGGTGAACGTGCAGAAGCCAAGGGGCCTGGACACCTCTCCAGCGGTTGACATGCTGTCAGCTCCAAACCCAGGAAAGCCGCAAACTGCTTTTTAGCACTTGATGGCCAAGGTGGTAGAAACCTTGGGGTTGTCTGCTCCTTCACACTGAAGGTGCAGTATGAATTGATGCACATTTTGGACTAGGATCCAAATAAAGTGACCACTTTGCCTTTTAATCGGGCTGTAGAGGGTCCTGTTCTTGATCTCTGGAAGTAACCGCCTCAGTACTCGCTGTTCACCAGGATATGGCTAAGAAGCAAAGGACCAGCCCCTTCAGACCCTATGTTCCTATTGGCCCATGCACCACTGGAAAGTATGATGATGCAGGCTGCTACGGCATACCTAAAGACCATGTCCTTTCTGTTCCTGCCCCCCGACAGGGAGAGCAAACGACTCGATGCATGGGAAAGGAAGATTTGCAGCTCTTCAAGCCCAGGTTTCCATTGTGTGAATGCCTCCTGTGCCCTGGACAAGTTCTCTTTTGGACACTTGTCCATCATGTTGGAAGTGGCCGACCACATCCCTGAGGGCGAGATGCAGGTTGGTTGTGTGGCTCCCGTTAAGGATGGTAAGAAAGCCTCCCGTCAGATCCTTCATTCGGGTCTGGATACCAAAGACTGTGTGGCAAGAATAATGGCCACCAGCACAGTCATACAGATGTTCTTTTGGGTCAGGATGTCTGGGTTTTGCACCAGATGTTGAAGCAAAACCTCTGTATATGCCCTTTGACAGCATGAACCTGTTTGGCACTTAAAGCAGATGAGTAATTGCAGAAATGTCTGGCTTCAAAAGCGACTGCAAAATCACTCTCTAGTGGACCAGCAGCAAGCTCTGCGAGCAGGGACAGGGGATTTTGTCCCTTTGCCAGCTATGCACAGAGAGGGAGAGGTCAGGCCCCCTTGGCCACACAAAGGCAGCAACACCCCAAAAAAGGGAGGAGCCGGGGTGTGCACAGCAGAGGTGCCTCCTCTTCCACTGTGCCCGCAAGCCCTTGGTGCAAAGTTTCTATGAAGAGGACTACCACCACTATACCCCCTATTGGAGGCAGGATATCCCAGTTTGGCAGGGAATGGATGCTTACCACTTCAGATGCCTGGGCCTTAAAGGCCATTCACCAGGGATACCATCTGCCTTTTGCTCTCCACCCTCCAGACCTCCCACAGACCACTTTCTGGGAAACAAGCGTTTGCTACAGGATATCTGCAGCTTCTAACAAAAGGTGCCATAGAACTGGTACCCGGCTCGTAACGAGGCAGGCGTTGGTATTCACCCTATTCTCCAGTACCAAAGAAGGATGGATCTACGGCACATCCTGGATCTGCGAATTCTGAACTTTTACTTGCACACGGTCAAGTTCAAGGTGGTGGCTCTTTCCAAGGTTCTTTATGCTTTGGACCTGGACGATTAGCTGGTCTAGTTGGATTTCCAGGATGCTTATTTCCATGTGGCCATCCACAGAAAACACAGGAAGTAATTGAGATTTAAAGCGAGGAATGGTCACTACCAGTTCCAAGGTCCTGCCATTCGGCCTTTCTTTAGGACCCAGGGTCCAGGGTTTTTCACCAAGCTGCTTGCAGCAGTGGCAGCACGCCTCGGAAGGGAGAGCATTCCTGTTTTGCACATCTGGATGACTGGCTCATCCGTGCCCGCTGCCCAGACCAGGCATCGGCACATTTGTACTGTATGCGCACCCTGTTGCACAGCTTCGGCTTCTCCCTGAACTTCAGGAAGTCTCATTGGACCTGTCACAGGATCTCATGTGGTGGTCCCTGAGAGAAAACCTTCTATGGGAGTTGTTGCTCTGGCCAGCTTGGCCCCAACTGACTGTAATCAAGGATGCATCCTTGATGGGTTGGAGCGATCACCTTGTCAAGGTTTGAACCTTCATGCATGGTTGCTGAAAAACTGAGATACAAGGAGGGGGATTTGTTGAATCATGTCCTGGATGTACTCCTTTCAGCTCTTGGGTTGTTGCTGTGGGAATAATCTGAAACCTGGACCCTTTCACCTGCCCTTCCTCCTCTGTATTGTATTTTCTGCTTTCCTTGGCCTGGAAGAGCCTCCAAATTGGCACTGTAAAGAGGTTTCTGGCCACCATATTTGTCTTTAAAAGAACCCCTGACTAAGGCTCTTTCTTCATGACCGCCACGGGTATGCCATTTTTGTGCGGATTGTGAGTCTAGTCTCGCCCACACTAGTTTGTTACTGCATGGGATTTGGTTAGTGTTGATTTTATAGATAGGCATTCCATTTGAGCCCCTGCATTAATATTCCTTAAGATTGTTCACTCTAAAAGTGATTATACTGGTAGCCATCCTTCCTCTGGACAGGTGAGTGAGCGCCAGGTGTTATCTGTTAAAACTCCATACATGCTTGGGGTGAGGGGGGAGGGTGCTGTTGAGCAGCCCAAAGATGGCTGCTTAGTTTTACTGCACTATGTGCCGCCAAAGAAATACTGTTCAGAAAGGCAGCTATTTGGATCTACTAACCCTCAGAAGCGGAACATATGTTAATGAACCCGTGAGGCACCTTCAGCTCAAGTTTCGGGCTAAACTGACACACCTAAACAGAGATTCTGCCAAGCACGCTGCACGGGGCGACGGGTGGCCCTCGGTCGCCAGCAGGCTGCGGGCTGCATCGAGTGCTGCCCCGAACGACCGCCCTTACACTGGGAGCTGGAGAACAGGTGGCACCCGCCTTTGTGCTTCTACAACCTGAGTTGCACCGACCTGTGAGCGGCCCTGACCCCCGCTGGCCCTGCATCCTCTGGGGGTGACCGAAAGTGTGAAGGCCCTGGAGGGCCTGCTTCCCTGCAAACTTCACTGAGCTCCGTGACGCCCGCTGTCTAGGATGTGGCCAGAGTGCCTACTCGACACCAGTTCAGCTGCCGAGAGCAGCGCATCCAGCTGCCCTTCCCATCTCCCCGTGACCCGCCGTCCATGCTGTGGGCCGGGAAGCTCCCTGCGGCTCCTCCAGGGACCTGAAGCGGACTGGGCGACCTCATCGGATCACGAGAACGCTTTGGAAGGGCGGGCCCAGGCCCAAAACGATGCAGGAACACCATCGGGCCTTCTGGTGGGAGCTGGCCACTGCTTGGGTGCACCGGCATCCTGAATACACCCACACCTGATATCTGCTTGTTGATGCTCTGCTGCCAGTGGCCCAGCGGGTGGAGTACCTAGCTGCTCCCTGCAATACCACGAGCTGCGTGGGACGAGCTCTGAGCCTGGCCCTCATCTGGCCCGGAGCCGACGCCACAGAGGGGAGGATGCTGAGTGGCGGCCCTGTCTTGGCTCCTCCCCTTGCTGCCACACGACACCCAGCAGAGTACAACAAGTAAATGCGTCACCGGGGGTGTGAAGCTGGTGGGCCTTGGGCCTTGCTCACTGTGCTGGCCCCGGACCACGAGGGACATTTGAGTGTTGGCGTCTCCCCACAGCTGACATTGACACTCACTGCTTCCCTGTGAAGCTGTGGCCTCTGATTACGCCACAGCGGAGCTAACCCCATTATGCTACGACGGTGGGCTGCAGTGCCTTTAATACCAATCATCACACGGTGTGACTCCACTATTATCAATGCACAGCAACAGCTAGGATTGTATTCATCGCATCGTCGCCACAACCCAACCCACCAACACTGCTCTGGCTGATGCAAACCTGCCCCATAACGCTTCCCTGGAGGTGGCCCTGCCACCGTAACATCTCTGGGCCCCCTCATTGTGTCAATCGCCCTGCGTGTGCTCAACCACAGGGATCTCTTGGGGCGGATATTAAGACACCATTGCTGCGGCCCCTTAAACAAGTCGGAGCTGGGCTGTACCTGTAGACCCCAGGCCCTGGTTCCCCACTGGGGGTGCTGATTGCTGTATGTTCCATACAACAGACTGGAGCACGCCTGCTGACAGGGGACCCCCTCCATATTAGGGCCCCAGGTAGACCACTTCTCTGGCTTAACGACCGAATCCTGCTGGCTTGGATGTCCATAGGAATGCCACACGCCGATGCGGAGTGTGAGATGAGGAACACGGCGCTCCCCTCTTCCATGACCGAGGCTCCTACTTCAACAGCCCCATGTCCCCTGCCCCCTGAGGAGTTCCGCTGATTCCTCCTTTGACTTGACTATACTGGGGAGCTGGTCAGGATCCCCGTGGCGAGTGAGAGCTCCCTACGCTGCGTGGGTGTCCCCAACACTTGCACTGTATCTGCTTGACTCTCGTGGGCCGAGATACTGAGTCTGTTGTGTTGATGCGAATCAACAGAGCTTATAAAACCACTTGATTACCCTAGAGAAAATACTCACCTACCCATACAATGGCTAACAGATGTTGAGGGGCCAAAAAGGTCGGCGCCATGGATAAATACGCCAAGGCAGCACCCAGGCCTGATCAAGAGCGATCTTCCACAATTCAGGCGGATACGGACATGCAGGTGGACGCCCCACTCCCTGACTTAACTGCCATGATGGAATCCATGGCCAAAAACTTTGCATCCTTTCAAGAAAAGCCCGATGACATAAATGCAAACATAGCGTCACTCAAAACCAAACTCGATCAACATGGAGCCAGGATCACTGAGGCTGAGACTAGGATTGGTGCGAACAAGGATGGGATACATGTACTGCAAGACACTGTGGCTACGCTTACCCGTGACATGAAATTCGTCAAAGCTAAATGTGATGACTTGGAGTCCAGATCGCGCAGGAACAATATTTGCATCGTAGGTGTCCCTGAAACTGCACTCGGAGGGCACATGGAACTCGCAACTGAAAACCTTCTTAAGGACCTGCTCGGGAACCACAAGCTGTCTACTTTCTTTGCTGTTGAGTGTGCACACCGCGCATTGGCCCGCACCCTAAACTCAGTGATTTCCCAAGACCCATAATTGCAAAGATCTTAAGTTACAGAGACAGAGATCACATACTCCAGCTGGCACGAGAGAAGGGGGAGTGTAGCAGGAACGGCAATTTAATGGAGTGAAGAAAATGCTAAGTGAAAGAAATGTCGATTATGCAATGCTATTCCCCGCTCAGTAAAGTTCACCTACAGTAACAAGCTTTATTTTTTCACATTCCCGGACGAAGCAGTGAAATTCATAGAGGCACACATCCCACTAAGCGACCCAGTTGACGACTTGATGGAAAATGATTGAGGGGGAAGCCACCCGCTACCAATTGCTGGTTCCCATTCTTGAGTTCTTTTGACCTTCTGTTCATTGGTTGCTGGTGCCTCTGATGTGCATCACTTATTTTCCAAATTAAACGCTATTCTACCATATGGAGGTCGCCACCCGCATTATTGGGCCTAAGAGCAGTTTCCTGTACTCCATATATACATTGGCCAGCGGGTGGAACTAATTCAAGCCACTCACCTGTCATGAGCTGCTGCAGCACTGATTGACTGAAGTGAGCACTGTTCTTAATGTCTATACTTCTGAGAGGGCGCTAGAGGGCCATCCAAGATGGCGCTTAGGTCTCAGCCCCCACGTAGCCCCGCATCAATCCTGTGAAATCCTGCAGTTCCTGGTGTTGCTGTGTCCCTGAATCCTTGTGCCTGAATTGCTGACTCCCTCAGCTATAACCTCCTGAAATTTTGAGGAAAATCGGTGCTCCCTGCCCGATAATCAGCCCAAGCGGCCCGGCTGTCGAGCATCACAGGGCCGTCCCACTCGACTCCACGCTCCCAGGGCCGGCCACTTTCACTGCAGTCTCCGGTGCGCCCCCTGTGCCGTGCACGGAACGGGTGCCCGGAGTGTCGGCGAGGAAATGGCAGCGGTTCGAAGAACGCTCACCGTCCAGCGACGAGCCTGTGGGAGATCCTGCCCCCCCCCCCTCCCCTCGCCTGGTGCCATCGCCGGAGTGGAGGTTGCAGCCGTGTGACGCCCATGCCGGCGGCAACACTAACAGCAGAGACGGTAGCCAGAAGATCGGGCTGCTTTAAAGACCCCCCTCCCCCCACCCGCAGCCTCCGTCCTCCCCATCTGCTTCGGCATCCGGCTTCCCTGCCGTGGGCCGTGGAGCGTAGGACGCCAGGCGGTGTCTGGGACTTGCTCCCCCTCCCCCGCTCGGAGACGGCGAGCGCACTTGAAGGAGCTGCAGCGACGCAGGGAGCGAGCGAGAGGCTCCGCGTCCAACATCCTCCTCCTCTGAGCCCGTCTACAACCACTGATCCCGCCCGGGCGGTCGGAGCGCCATTGGAAGAGGCGCAGGAAGAGAGCACCCTGCGCGAAGCGACCGCGCGCTGGTGTGGCCCCCTCCTGGAGGTGTTGTTCCGGGGCTGCCGGGAGGTAAGGAGGGGTGGGGAGACTGCGCTATTCCCCAGGAGCGGTCGGTTCTCCTACCCCCTCCCCCCACCCCAACGCCATCTAACTCATTGGCGAGCTCACCACTAGCGGTGGGGGCCCACGGGCAGCTCGGCGCCCCCCAGCATCTCATACACACCAGCCCCCGCTATACCAGGATCAATGCGGCACCCGCGCGCACTGAGCGCTTGGGGAATCCATCAACGCTGGAGCAATCTGCACCTCCAGAAGTGGGGGAGGAAGCAGCTACAACTCGATGAGCAACCACCTTTCTATGGAAGACCACTCGTACCTGCACTGCAGCACATGTGTACATGCATGAGACCCTCACTCTTCCTGTTTAAGTATAAGCCGGTGGGCACTGTATTAAACAACCTTGACACGTATCAACGACGCACCATTACAGTCATCTCCTGATTCTAAGAGGCCCACATGGTGGGTAGCCATTGTCATACGCCAGTCTTGCGCTGAAACTCACCACAGGGTCTCTGTTAACCGAGGAGAGCTCCGCATACGACGAAAGCCGGCCCCCCGCCTCCTCCTGTATTACCACTAAATCACCTATTACAGTGAGCTGCGACCAACCTAGCCCGGAGGTGGGTCCTAGAGAGGTCCGGGGGCACAGCAAGACCACCCGCAGCCCACATCAGACACTTCCAATCTCGCAGCCACGATGGGGAAAAACGATAAATCCCAGAGGAAGCTGAACTTCGAAAGTGGCCTGACCCCCAGGGCTCCTCCCCACCAAGAAGACCAAGCTTCTTCGTCTGTCTGTCCTCATCAGGACGCAACTGCGGATAACCCCTTCGAAATAAAATAAATCCTTCTTGACTTGAAAGCAGGCATTGGCAGTCTGAGTAACAAAATGGACGGTCTCGCATCCAAGGTCGATCTCCTGCAACATCGTATGGACTCCCAGGCCGAACGCATGAACGAGATGGAGCAGAGAGTGTCAAGTCTCGATGAGAGTTCGGCATCCCTATCCAATAAAGTCTCTCAGCTGGAATCGCAGATGAAACTAACCACTGCCAAGTGTGAGGACTTGGAAGGTCGATCGAGGAGGAACAATCTGCAGATAGTCGGAGTGAGAGAACAGCAAACGCAGGAGAAAATGGAAGACTCCGTAGAATCCCTATGCACCAATCTATTTGGCCGCAAGGCCCTGTCCCACCTATTCATAATCGAGAGAGCCCACACGATTCCCGCAACGAGACCAGCACCAGGTGCTCCACCCAGGCCGATAATAGCGAGACTGTTGAACTACAGAGATCGCGACTCCTTACTACGTCTCGTCAGGGAAAAAGGCGAGCTAAGCCACGACGGGGACAAAATCCACTTCTACCCCGATTTCTCCCCAGCAGTAAAGTCACAAAGGAAAACATTTGCTGGCGTCAAACAGAGACTCCGTAACAGTCAACTGCTGTATTCAATGCTTTATCCAGCGCGCTTAAGAATCCAGCACGAGGGAAAGGTCCAGTTCTTCCAAACCCCAGATGAAGCAAATCTGTTCCTGGACCGTCTAGGTCTCCCGGATCAGAACCAGGCTCACCCAAGACCTCAGGGAGACAGAAACCCTAGGAATCCTCCTTAAAGGGCACTTCAAAGCGGAGTACAAGATGCGGCCCAGCCACACAAAGTAATCCAGCTCATTTACAGCAGCACGAGTCGGGGCTGGGTCACTTGGGAGGCCCCAGGTGCACCCAGCACAGCTACTGTTCAGTTACTGTTAGCCTACGTTGAGTCTGTCCAACGAGGTTTGGATCTAACGCCTCGGCATGGTGACTCCATGGGCCTTTTTGGTTAATTGTTGGGTAATTCAGAACCTCCCGGTGGGCCAGTTTGGGGTTGCCCACCCATGGGAGAGTTACGTCTCGGGCCTGTTGGGGTTAGCCCGTAGTTCGAGTCCTCTGAAGTTAAGGGGAAAGTTAAGTGCCAACGGATCCCGACTGTCCTGCTCCTCACCTGCTCCCTACCCGCTGCCAAACTCGTCATCGCACCGGGACTTCCATCCTGTGAGCAAAGACCCCGGCGTAAGCTCAAGTACAACCAGACCACCGCAGCCCGTGAAACCGGAAATGTGGTCCGATATAAAATCTAAGTCGCCCCATTCAATGTTTTAACGTGGAATATAAGAGGCGGCAACATCCCGGCTAAGTCCAGGAAAATTCTACACTATCTTAGACGCCACGAAGTGGACGTGGCTTTGATTCAAGAGACTCATTTTACTCCGGGGAAGGACCACCAGTGGGCCAAAAGCTGGGGCTGCCACAGATACTTTTCATCCTACTCCACATACTCGAGAGGAGTTGCTATCCTCATACACAGGCGGCTCAGTTTCCGGCTACTACACATGGCAAAAGACGAGGAAGGCAGAGCACTATTGGTGAGCGGCATCATCGCAGGTCAGAAAGTGACCTTTGTTAATTCATATGCTCCAAATGTAGATGGCCCCGACAACTTTGGCTGGGTGTTGACACAGCTCTCATCGCTCAATCCGGCAACAATTGTCTGGGGCGGAGACATGAACACGGCAATGGATCCTTTGAGAGACAGATCAACGTCCGCACAATATCCACCCTCCAAGGCTAGTCTCCAGATAAAAGAAATTTGCAATGCGTTTGATTTACAGGACACCTGGAGAGTCTCCAATGGGGAACGGCGGGATTACACCTTTCATTCTGCAGTCCACAATACAAGCTCCCGGATTGACTACTTTTTCACCTCAATAAAGGGCCCCCTGTCATGTGGCGGTGCTGCATCCATCCGAGAACACTCTCAGACCCCTCACCACTCTTCCTTAAGCTCAAACCAGCTAACCCCACCCCGCCACTACAGCGATGGCGCTTCAAACAGGGATCACTTCGGGATGAGGTCTTTGCATCCGAATTAAGAGAGGAGATTGACGTGTTTCTGGAGGCCAACTTGGGTTCGGTCCCCTCGGCAGGCACAATTTGGGAATCCTTAAAAGGTTTCATCAGAGGAGTCTGCCTCGCCAAAGAAAATGGCATTCTCAAGCTTATTGGGAGCGAGCTTACAACTAGCGAAAATAAATTAAAGCAGCTCGAGATCCAGAACTCGGACAAAACCAACCCGGAGTCTGCAGCAGCTTTGAAAACGGAATTACAGAAATTCAACGCAGCAGCGGAGTGTGAGGTTAAATTTCTATACCGCGCCAGCTAAGTCCGTCAATATGGAGAGGGCCAGAAACCAGGTGCTCTATTGGCAAATCTAATCAAAGCTGATAACAAGCAGTTCCAAATTGAAAGGATCACAACCAGGCAAGCTGAGGAAGTCCACACTGACGAAAAGATAGCAGAGGAGTTCAGTCTATTCTACCAAGATCTTTACAGCGCTAAGCACCCGAAAGACTCGAACCTCCTTCTGGAATACCTAGAAGACACTGAACTCTATTGGGTCGAACATCAGTTGCGTGAACCTCAGAACTAACTGATTTCACAGGAAGAGATTAGAGCAGCTATAAAAACCCTACCATCCTCCAAGGCACCAGGCCCTGACGGCCTAACGGGTGAATTTTACAAAGCCTTTGCAGAAACCCTGGCTCCTCTACTGGCAGCAGTATATGAGGAAGCGCTGGAGCTTGGGTCTCTCCCTCGCTCCTCCCGTGTGGCCAATGTCATTCTATTACACAAATCAGGAAAACCACCGGACGAATGCGCCTCGTATCGCCCGATCTCCTTGCTTAACCTGGACAACAAAATTCTGGCCAAGATCCTGGCGAATAGATTGATTCCCCTGATGCCTGCCTTGGTGCTAGCAGACCAAGCAGGTTTCATACCAGGCCACAATATGACCTTCGGCATCCGACGAATGTTTGGAATCATCGAGGCTTTAGACCCAACAGGCCAGGCAATTGCGGTCCTGCTAGTCGCTGAAAAGGCATTTGATTCCGTGGAGTGGCCGTTTATGTTCATGGTCCTCACCAGGATGGGGTTGGGGGCCCGCTTCATCAAACTCGTCTCTCTCCTGTACACCAATCCACAAGCTAACATCGTAGTAGGCACGGCAAAATCGACTTCAATAAACCTGCAGCGTGGCACGAGACAAGGGTGCCCTCTTTCGGCACTAATATTCGCTCTGGTGATGGAGCCACTAGCCTCCAATCTGCGGGAACTCCGTCAACAGAGGGGTCTCATCATCGGCCCACACAAGCCCATCGTATCCCTATACGCCGATGTCGTGGCCCTATTTATACGTGACCCGGAAGTTAATCTGAACCCGATCATGAGGGAAGTCATCAAATTCGGGGCGGCCTCCGGATTGAAAATCAATCATTCAAAATCAGTCGTCTTCCCACTGACTCGAGACACAAAACAGTTTGCCGATGACTTCAGACTCACGTGGAGAACCGTTGGTGTCCGATATCTGGGGATCCAGCTGTCACTAGACCAACAAGAGGTGTTCCGGGATAACTACGAGGAGGTGATCAAGTCCCTACAAGACAAGGTTTCTTTTTTTTTTTTTTTTTTTTATTTTTATTTTTATTGCAATTTCTAGTTTCTTACAAACTTTTATTGCAACTTTCTTCCTTAATCGCTTCACCCTGCATTTACGTTAACATCTGGATTTTGCTAGCTCCTTGGTTCATGACTTCAAAATTTGCTCCAGAAAGTTTATAACTGCACAGGTCAAGTGAACTGAGGTCCCGCTTAAAATTTTCAACCATAGTTCATCCATACAGTCGGTTTGAGGGGCGAACTTAAGTAAATGCAGAGACCTTGTGTCCTTCAGTGAGTGACAATCAGTCAGAAGATGTTTTAGTGATTCTGAGTGGTTGCCACAGAACCTACATGAGGGGTCTTTTACGTTGTCAATGTGTCGTAGAAAGCACATTTGTCTGGTTTTGTGGAGGTTTGTTCTTAGGCGTAAAAAGCCATCTCTATGATGGCGAGACGGGAATGTACTCAGATATTTTGGTAAGCAGTCTAGTTTGTTCGGAATCATGCTTAGGTCTATTGCAGTCTTTAATTCATTGAGTTTTTCCAAGTTGGCAATCCAGAGATGACGTCTCAGTTTTTTTTTTGCATTTTGGGGTCGTTCTATCAGCATCTCCATGCTGATATGAGCAGCTTGCATAATTGTTTTTACTTTTTCGGCCCATACTTCTTGTAGGGTGTTTGAATTTAAGTTTGTTTGTGGGTTGAACAATTTATATGCTGGTTCAACCTTCTCCAACGATATCTTTCGTAGTAAGGTCATTGATTTCCAAATGACAGCTCCGTACATTGGTTCAAGTCCCAATTCATGGCGGATTACTGTTACTGACAGGTATTTAGGTAATCTTAGTACGCGGCGCCAGAATAAGCCCTCAAATTTAGGCCAGACTCTGAAGTCGATATTCCAGCCTGTCTCTGCACCAAACGTCAGAGATGGTATCACCTTTTGTTGGTAAAAGGTTCGTACTGGAATCAGAGAGAATTTTCCAAATTGTGAATGTATCTTTGCACCTTGTAAAGATAAGGTTTTTATTCTTTTGTCAAGTTCGGACACCCAGCTCCATTCTCTTATGGACATAGAGAATGGAATGCCCAAGTATCGAATTGAGGTCACTTCCTCAATCGGGACGTTGTTTAGAAACCATTTGTATTTCTTATTTTTCTGAGTTACGCCATGACCTAATTTCAGAATTTTTGTTTTGTCCACATTAATTTTTAGGTCATGATCCATCATATAGGTGTTCAATGCATTTAGTAGCCGCTGTAGCCCTATTTGCGTTTTGTCAACTAAGACAAAGTCATCGGCGTAAATCAGATAACTTACAGGGAATCCATTGAGTTTGGGAGGAAAGCAGTGGGTGTTTATTAATGTGTCTGATACATCTGCAATGTATAATTTGAAGAGTTCCGCTGCTAGGGGGCAGCCTTGTTTCACTCCCTTTTTCGTTGGAATAGCTTCAGAAAGAACACCATCCTTGTTCAACCTTATTTTAACTGATGTAGATTCATGTAGGGCTTTTATGGGATTTAATATATTTGGAGGACAGTTCCATTTATTCAGTTTTCCCCAAAGTTTTTCTCGGTTGATTCCGTCGAAAGCTTGTTGCAGGTCTATAAATGCAAAGAACAGGGTTCCCTTGTGTCTCATGGCTTCCAACTTTAGTAGATTGAGTATAGCAAGGTTGTTTTCAGTGCCCACTCCTTTTGTAAAGCCAGTTTGACGTACATCGTTTAATCCGCAGCAACGTGCCCAGGCTGAGATCTTTTCTTGAAGGAACGAGGCAAAGACTTTCCCAATAGTATCTAATAACGCGATAGGGCGATAATTGGCAGGTACATCTCTGTTGCCCTTTTTATAAATCGGGACGATAATGGCCTCCAACCAGGAAGACGGAATTATCCTGGATGAGGCTATTGTCACAAATAGATCGGCCATGAACTTTGCCCATTCGTGGGGGTGTTGTTTAAGCATGATGTTCGATATGCCATCTGGGCCTGCTGCTCGGGAATTTTTTAACTTTGATATGGCACCATGTATGGTCTTTGCGGTCTCAGCAATATCCCAGCGTACGTCTCCACCATTTTTCCCATCCACCAACATGGTGCTAGAGGGTGAGAAGATGTTTCTAAAATGTGCTACCCAGGCCGCCTCGGGAATACCATTTGCCATGATTACAGCTTGATTTGGCTGATCCATATTTAAGATTTTCCAAATGTTTCTGGTGTTCTGAGATCTTATCAAGGACAACATCTCCTCGCCACGTTCTTGGTCACGTTGGAGGGCAAAAGCTTTTGTCCAATTTCGGTATAGTTGTTTTCGGTGTTTAATTTTTGCTACTTTATTAACACTGCTTTCCGCTCTTAGTTCTTTCAGATCTTTCCTCAGTTTCTTCTTCTCGTTGTTCTGGGCTACACTCCATGTGTGTTTATGATTGGACACTGACGTGTTCTTTCTTGGGTAGGAGCTGGCCACGGTTAGGAGAATGGCGGGATAATCGGTAAAGGTTGTCGATGCTTCATTTCTTGATTGAAAGTCGGCAGTGAGGTGTTGTATCTGTTTAGAGGACATCCGAATTCTGTTTCGGCTGGCGTTCACCTCTAAGTCGGTGCATGTCGTGCTGCTTAGACGCTTACAGTGAGGTTGCCAGTGCATTTTCAACGGAAAATGGTCGCTGTTCTTCGTTGGCGTAATCTGCATATTGATAATTGATGGCATCAGATTATTTGACACCCAGATGTAATCCAGAGTTTTCTTTAATCCCATGTTCGTCCACGTAGTTTGCGGTGGAGTGTCACCCGGGACATTGCCGTTTAACATTGTACAAGACAAGGTTTCTCGCTGGAAGACGCTCCCACTGACAATCTGGGGCAAAACCTCTTTAGTCAAAATGGTAGTACTGCCAAAACTACTGTACCTCTTCAATAATATCCCGCTGCTACTACCGCAATCCTTCTTGAAAAGGCTGAAAAGTTTGGTTCTTTATTTACTTTGGGCTGGCAGACCAGCCAGAGTAGCGTACTCAATACTGACACTCCCTGTGTCCAACGGTGGACTGGCCCTCCCCGACTTGGAGAAATATTTCTGGGCAGCTCAGGCACAGTACCTCAGCCACTGGTACGCAACGCAATCAATTCGTCCTCATGTACAGGTGGAACGGGCCCTGGCAACTCCCGATTTCCTGACTGCAGTGGTCCTCGGCCAGCTCCCCGTTCCCAACCGCACGATGAACGTGACGCTCACAACATACAAGGTCTGGAAGACTCTGGCAACGAAGCTTGGGGTGCAAACAAGGTACTCTCCCCTCTTGCCGGTCAAATTTATTCCTGGAATCCCCCTAACATCAGAGAAAGTGTTTCACCAGTGGGTCGATAAGCTGCATATACAATCCCTAGGGGACCTATTCACAGAAGAGGGCTTCCTGACACCAGACCAAGCCAAACAGAGAGGGGGCAACACTGCTCTAGACGTGTTCCTCTACTTCCGAACTCGCTACACCCCGCAGACCCATCTGCCAGACTTCCCGCGTCAACCCCCTACTTGGCAATTGCTGCATGAGGTCATTCAAGCACAAGGGGACGTCAGGTTGGTGTCACAAATATACAAAGCACTAACCGCTGGAACACCACCCGTCAACACTGGGGCGAACACCAGATGGGAAAGAGCGCTAAATACAAATATAACAGATGCAGACTGGGGCTACATATTGAATCAGACGAAGAAAATTGCACTCAATTCCCGGCTCAAACTTATTCATTTTAATTTTCTCCACCAAACATATCACACACCTGAAAAAACGAACAAACATCATCCAGACATCCTGGCAGAGTGCAAGAGATGCGGAACCGTATCCGCGAGCTTTATACATTTGGGATGGGAATGCCCTGAAGTAGCCCCCGTCTGGAACCGAGTGCTGGATACGTCAACGGCAATCGCGGGAGAAGCAATACAACCGAGATGCACGGCAGCGTTGCTGGGAATGACAAGATTGCTATCCGCTCCCTCGAGGAGACTGGCCGGTGTCCTACTGACACTAGCCCGCAGGAGATTTGCCATGGCATGGGGCCGCGGTCCCCCTCCTTCCTACACTGCCTGGCGAAAGGACCTACTCTACTACCAGGATGTAGAGGCGGACTTCATAAAACTTCTCCCTCAGCACGCGCGCCCGCCTGACATATGGGGCCCGCTGATAACTTTCCTGATAAATGAAGAAGAGTCAGCACGCCCTGATGCAGTCTTAAATTCAGGCCAATAATCCCTTATACGGGGATTCGGCGGGGAGAACTGTTGTCCACCAGTGACTCTACCTGGGAGCAGCGGGGGGTCAGGGGAGGAATACGGGAGGGGGGATGGAAGGGACTCGAGTTGATGCGCTAAGTTTATAATCCACCCTAATGTGGGTGTGTATTTGTTCGGTGTGTTAAATACCAAAAAATAAAGGTTTTAATGTCTATACTTCTGACGATTTGTTTCTCTGCTTTCTGCGATTTATTGTGTAACTGAGAACACTAACCGCCATAACAAGCAATGAAGAGTGGTTTATACCAAGCCATATATGAATGTTGGTCACACTGCAGCGGCGCACCCCACTGCGGCTGCAATGGTTACTTTTACAGTCTTGTTGTGTTTGTGCCCCAGTTGGGCCTGCGGCCTGTGTGTGCCGAGTTGGGAGTGGCGCACCAGTGACTGCCTTAGAGGGGGGAGGAGCTACACTGCTCGTTGGAGTTGGGCAGTGAGGATGGGGGGTGGAAATGTTAGGGAATACTACATAGAAAATGGCGGGAGTGGCGTGGAACAGCGCATGGTGAGCAGGCAACATGACACTATTGTTTACACGGTACTGATTGTGGAAAGACGTGGTTGCTGGGATGTCCCAAGAAGTCACAATATGGCTACCAGGTTAATGACATGGAATGTCCGTGGATTAAGCGACTTTACTAAGACCCACAGAATTTCTGCTTATGCTCAAAGACATTGGTGAAGATACTCCTATTACAAGAGACTCATGCCCTGGGGCTCCTTGCATCAAGCCTATCGCCGACCTGGGGTCCCAACAGGTTCTACACAACATGCTCCACAAAATCCAGGGGAGCATTAATGCTAATTCACAAATCAATAAAATTCTGGTTGAAGAACAGCCATATAGACCCCGAGGGGAGATATGTTATCCTACATTGTATGTTATCAAACGAGGAATGTTTGCTTGTAAACGCATATGGTCCTAATGTTGACACCCCTGAATTTTTCGACGCAGTGGTTTCCTTACTTATGAGCTACATTGGGGTCCCTATCATCTGGGGAGGAGATATGAACCTGATATTAGACAACGATCTTGATGAGACGGGAACATCCCCGAGGGCTATGTCCCGGGCGGCTCGTAGATTACCCGCACACACACATATCGCTGGGCATACGCGAGGCCTGGAGAACACTTCACCCGCACGCGCGGGTATATACCCATTATTCGTCGGTGCATAGCTTGGCCAGGATCAACCTGTTTCTACTATCTGGCGGACTAATCAGCAGGATTGTAGATACCCAGATATTTGCCCGTATGCTCTCAGACCATGCCCCAGTGACGGTGCTTGTAGAACTGGGGGCTGCCCCACCTGCCCGCTCCACCTGGCGCTTCAAGTCGGAGGCGAGGCACTACCTTGATATAGTGTTTAAAACGGAGATCCTCGCTGATATAAAAACCTTTTTTAAATGCAATACACAACATGATGCGACCGCCGGAGTTCGCTGGATGGCCTTTAAGGTGTACATTAGGGGCATGTCCATCTCAAGGGAAGCAGGAATACTGAAGGCCATAAGGCGTGACTTACACTGGTCAGAGTCTTATGCTTAAAGATCTAGAGCGGGAATGTGCCACATCATCTACCCCTGCCAAACTAGCACAGATAAGAAAGGAACTCAAAATGTTTGAATCACATGCCATGAGAGAATTACAATACCTTACACGCCCATTGGCAGCGAGGAAATATGATGAGGGTGACAGACCGGGGAGGACACTGTCCAGATTGGTGCGGGCCAAGGGAGGCAGATCCCAGATTGATTGATTTAGAGACATGGAGGGCACTCAGCATTGGTCAGACCAGCAAATACTTGACACCTTCTCGGAATTCTATACCGCCTTATACACACCCCAGCATGAACACTGCACACAAGACATACGCAAGATTTTAGATCAAATCCCCATGACGTACATCTCCCAATCTACTAGGGAACAGCTTGATACTCCGGTCACACTGGATGAGATAGTTAAGGCCATCACTGATCTCCCAAAAGGTACGACCCCAGGGCCCGATGGTCTCATCAGAATTTTACCAAGAGCATGTGGTGCTCCTGGCGCCGAAGCTGCTTGAAGTTTGGGTCGAAACACTCCGGGCATCCACTCATCCTTACGTGAGGCTATCATAACAGTCCTCCTCAAGCCTGGCAAGCCCAGTGACGAATGCGGGTCCTACAGGCCCCTATCGCTTATGAATATTGACACTAGGATATTCGCTAAGGTAATAGAGAACAGATTTCTCCCGATCATGCCACATCTTGTCCACGAGGATCAGAGTGGCTTCATCCCTGGACGCTCAACATCCCTCAATATCAGACGTCTTTTCAATGTTCTGTCCAGGATCGACCAAAAGGCAGATGCTGTTATGGTCTATTGGCAGCATATGTGGGTAGTCCTGGAGAAAATGGGGGTGGTACCGAATATGATATCTTAGATTAAACTGTTGTACACTTGCCCCATAGCTAGAGTCCTGGTCAATTCCCCAACCTCTTCACCCTTTGCACTACGTAGGGGCACCCGCCAGGGTTGTCTATTCTCTCCTATCCTCTTTGCACTAGTCATATAGCCAAGGGCGGATAACGTCTGTGCATGGCACTCCTGTAAGGGCATACGCCTAAAGGAGACACCAAAGATAATATCACTGTATGCTGACTAGGTTCTGCTCTACGTCAGGAACCCAACTACCCATCTAGACCCCATTATTCGAGACATAACAAAGATAGGCACCTTCTCTGGCTTCATCATTAACTATTCCAAATCCGAGATAATCCCACTAACCCGAGCAACCCAACAGCCGACATGTGAATACCCTCTTTGCTGGTCTCCAAACGGTATCAAATACGTGGGAGTTCAGGTACCACTGTCCAGATCGACTTTGACGGCCGACAACTATATTGCGACGGCACAGTACACAGAGTCAAAATTAGCAAGATTGTGCTCCCTCCCGCTCTCACTGGCGGGTAAACTCTCACTGATAAAGATGATATTGGTCCCTAAACTTCTGTACATCTTCGCAAACCTTCCAGTCTGACCAGGGAAGCAATGCTTCGACAGCCTACATAACATGTGCGCCCAATTTCTCTGGCATGCCGGTGCGGTCAAAAAAAAGTGGCAACATATGACGCTACCATATGAGAAAGGGGGCTTTACTGCATCCGACTGATACTGGATTGCAGCATAAGACCAAAATGCCACACACTGGTACATGCGCCTGACTGCCTCCCCTCCCCCAATGTTAAACTGGAAAGACTAGCAAAGGACGGAGTAAATATCATGTCACTTGTCCCTTACCGTTAATATCGGGCTGATGCCCCATCTGACCCTGTCTCGACCACAATAATATCATGGAACCGCCTACTCTACCCGTGGTCCGAGCAGCGTCCCTACTACAAATGGCTACCTACCTGGGAGTTTCCGGGGCTCACACCCACTCACGATAAACTCCTCTCCCGGCGCTGGCTAGAACTGGGATACCAAGCAATGTCAGACTTATTTCCAGAGGGGAAATTTATAACTCCTCAGACGTTGCGCCTGGGCCACTCAGGATCGGCACTGGAGATGTTGCTGTATTATAGACTAAGGGCTGCAGTTTGCGCTATGTGGCCATCGTACCCAGATAAGCCCACTGATTCACCCAAAATTCAATACATAGCCAACGCTGCCAACAGCCGGGGGGTAATCTCCTCTCGGTACAAGAAGCTGCTAGCGAAGTTCCTAGACCCACCCCCTAGGGCGCGTAACGAATGGGCAGGGGAGCTCGACCTCGAGATCATGGACGGAATGTGGAGGAAAATGTGCTTACACACTCGCAAAGTCTCCCTCAACTCTACGTTCTGCTGCATGCAGTACGAACTGCTGAACAGATTGTATTACACACCACACAAAGTAGCTACATTTGCGCATCACCAGACACACTTGTCCTAGATGCCGCTCTGAAAATGCCGATCATATACACATGTTCTGGTCTTGCAGTGCACTCAGCTCATTTTGGAGTGAGGTACTTGAGGCCATCTCTGATGTGGAGTGGTAATGAAGTAAAGAAAATGTCCACGTTCTTAAATGTAAGCATCATGGTGGCCAAGAAATGCATATTACAATGCTGGCAACGCCCCTGCCCCCCTACATTTGAAATGTGGCTGAATGCTCTCATATGGACACAGACCTGTGAAGAGGAATATGTTAATTCCCTACCCAGGCACTATCGCCCGGATAATGTATGGACTGATTTCTGCGGCTATCTCAACAGACGTACAGATGAAGATCCGGAATCCCTGAATCAAAAGTTTTAAAAAAAATCCATACATGCTTTCTTCCAAGGAGAAGGTGGTGATGAGATTAAGGCCATCCTTCCCTTCTAAGGTGGTCTCGGTTTTTCATCTGCCTCAAAAGATCCACCTTCCTGTGTTTTTTCTTATGCCTCACCCATCCAAGGTTGTGGAGCAGTAACATTGGCTAAACCAGTGCAAGCCCTCTGCTACTGCGTCTCTTGAACAAGGCATGTCTGGAAAGATGACCAGCTTTATATGCGTAATGATGGTGCCAATGCTGATGGGCTGTGACTAAATAGACCCTGTCAATGTGGATCATGCTCACATTTCGGAATGCTACAATCTTAATTGGAGGGATGTCCTTGAGGGTTTCAGCACTTATTCAACAAGAGGCCTGGTTGCCATCTGTGCTCTGCAGAGGGGGGTGCCCGTCTCTTAGACTTTTCTCAACCAGCAACTTGGGCCTTGCTGTACATGTTTGTCAAACATTAGTGCTTGGATTCTCTTTTAGAGCAGAATGCTTGCTTGGGTAGAGTAGTACTCCAGAGGTTCCCATCTAGGTGATGTCTTCTCGCTCTACTTCCTCCTTTAGATCTCTGTACTATTGTGGGCGTCTGTCATAATTATTTATGTAATTGTTTTTTATAACGCGCCTAATACCATACCTGAGTGCGGTTTCTAAGCACGGATCCGGGATGTCGCACTTCTGTTGCTCTGTGGGTCCTTGCTTCCAAGACCAGCGCTTTGCCTGGCATGCAGTGATAAAATCGCAGCAAAAATGTCACCTGTGGAAAAAGAAAATCGCTGCAAAACTGCGTGGTTTGACCCGGTAAAGGTGTACCCCATTATACCATTTAAGTGGAGCGGGGGTGTGCAGATAATTCCAGAGTTTAGGAGCCTGGGCTGCCTATGCTCTGCTCCTGTGCCTGTGTTTTTTTCTTAATTTGGGTAGTCTGATGAAGTTCTGTGCCTGACTAATGACTGTCAGGAAAAGGGTTAGGGGCCCGGGTGCCTCCCTGACCCAGTGACTGGTGGGCTTGGAGGTGGAATGGGGTGGACCCTTGGGCCACTCTCCTATGGATGGTACTCGTTGTTTGGCAAGGGATAATCGTAAACGCTGCCAAACAACCTTCCCTCCCCAGTGAGACCCCACAGTGTCAGACTACTCGGATCTGTAAAAATGCCTACCGTGATCTGAGGTTCGCTCACCGGTCCGTGTTTGTGAACATGCTTCTTTGACTCTCCAAACAATTAAAAACATTATGAAGGAAACCAAATCTGGTTCATATCACACTTAACCCGCACAAAATGTATTTAGCTAAAAAAAACATTGACCGGTTTGTTTCTTCCAAAGGAGGCCGACTCCATGGTTCTCCATAATGACACATGAAATCCAAAATGACTGCCAGGCTCCATCAGCTTTAATGACCCAGGTGAGGCTAGAAGCAATAGTCTATCCCAATCCTGCAACCACAAGCGCAGACCTTCAGTCTGAGACTGTGGGTTGTTGCGGCTGATTTTTTGGCTGGCGGTTATAGGATTTTGCAGCAAGATGCAAGGAATGTGAAGGAATGGAAGCTGTTGAATGCATGGGAGGGGAGGAGCAGCCAGGGAGGAGGTGCTAAGAATCTGGAGGTTGGGAGCCCTTAGGAGTTGGTGGTGGTGAAGAACTGGTTATAGAAGAAGGACATGGTGAAAGTCTGGAGGGGTTTATATTGGAATGAGGTGGCTAGAGTTTGGAAGGAAGTAGTCGAGGAGGAGGGTAAAGAGGTGTAGCAGGTGGTGGGAGTTAGGGGAGATTGTGATAACAAGATGAGGCGGTAACAGCTCAAGGAGATGGTGGCAAAAACATCAAAAGCAGGAAAGAACAAGGCCAGGTTGGCCTAAGGCAGATTGAGAAGGTGGGAGGAGACATGAGACCAATTTAGGGAACTCAGAACTGCTAAGAACCTAGGAAAAAAGGGGCCAGCTGTGCATCCCTGAAGAAGGTAAGGAGGCCTTGTGAGTAAATAGTCTTACTGGGGATTCCTAGCTCCAACTCCAATCCCATGGAGAAGCTGGAGTTGTACTTGCAGATGGTGGAGGTGATGTAGGGATGCATCAATGAGGGATTATTAGCAGCTAACCTGGAAATTGACTTGTTACAGACTATCACTTAGCCGGTCAAGTGGCACAGCGAGTAGAGCGCTCACTTTGACATCCGTGCAGAGCCTGCTAACGCAGGTTAGAATCCCGGCAGGGCCAAACTCAGCCTTTCATCCTTCCGAGGTCCATAAATGAGCACCACACACCGTGGGTAATAATAAGCAGCGCTCGGATACCTCAGGGTTCGTAGCGCTATATAAATGCCAAATTATTATTATTATTATTAGATGGCATACGTGTGGGACTCAGGAAATCCTGCATCTACATATCCGTCCCACACAGCCTTTTTGACAGTAGCTTTTGATCACTGTTGCTTTTTGATCTCCGATTTCTGGATGAGGTCTGCATGGCTGTCTTGCATTTAGGCCCCTTGTTGGGTAGGCTTTGGTGGATCAAGAAAAGATTTTTGAATCGTACTTTGAGCTTAAAGGCATCCAGCATAGGCCTTTAAGCGCTGGCGAATCAGTCCCTCAAAAGTCTTAAATTATTACTACTTGATATGATGAGGAACTTTAAAGTAAAATTATCCATCTTTTTATTTGCATCAATTATGAGGGAAGAAGTATGGATTGCAAAATAGATCTTACTCAATCCTTTGACTGTGTAAATAGGAATAAGTTGTGTCTGAAGAACATTTTAATCGCTTTGCATGCAGATACTAGAATTTGTATTAGATCGAAACACAAACGTGCTTTTACTGAATGGATATGAACCGGTGGTGGGTTGAGGCAAGGGTGCGTCTTGGCGCCGTTCCTTTTTAATTTTTTATGTCCATTATATGGGGAAAAAATGTGCAAAATAAATACCAACCCCCCGCGAATTGGTCATTTTGCTTGACAGTATTTGGCATATGCAGATGTCATCATAATATGTGACTTAACTGCAATTGGACTCCAGTGGGGTTTCGATGCTGTGGTCCTTTTTCTAAACAAACTAGATCTGACAGCGAATGCTGTAAAAACAAAAGTAATGATCCTAAAACCAAACAGACCAGAATCCAATAGAAGCTACACTTTTAACTGTATGTTGAATGGTACCAGTATAGGAACTATAAAAGAGTTTAAATATCTTGGTGTAACATTTAATGAAGTCAGGAACAAGAGTGAACCATTAAGAGAACGGTTGACTTTGGTAAATAGTGCAACAGCACAGTTAAGATTGTTAGACAAACGTTTTGGAAGATTCTCTATTAAACCTATGGTTCAAATGTATCTGCAAACAATTGTCCCAAGACTGATCTGTAGTGCAGAGACATTAGAGTGGAACATCGATTGGGACAAAGTGAAGCCGCGCTATGGAGGAAGACCTTGTCCTTGTCCTTGCCCAGGCTATTGCAATTTGTGTTGATATGAGCTTGGCCTATCCTCCCTTGCAGTTCGAGTTACATGGCAATCCTCCCAGCTATACGCAAAGATTTGAACACCTCCCACTAAATCATTGTATAGTATTGTTCGAGAACAAATTGGTTTGATGGGTTGTAAAGTCTTAAGTGAATGGGATGAGGTCTTTAAGAATTTCTTATTAAGAAACAATATCACTGCCTAAGATCTAACATACTCCCAACAAAAAGTAAAGTGTAAGCTGCTTTAGTTAGATTAGACTGAGAATCGTAGGAGGCTATCTGATTATCATGTGTTCATTCATTTTATTTATGATGTCAGAGTTTGTGGAGTTTTACCACCTCATTTAATCAGACAACCTTCACATGATGATGATGATATTTTTAGAACTCAGTTTTTAAGATTACATTTCAATCTATATTTAACAAATGAGGTTATCGGTGCCAGAACAACGATTCCACGTGTTGAGATAGTATGCAGACTTTGCCAGGCTGATGAGCATCCCTGAAACATTTAATAATTGAATGTCCTCATTTGATGCTGCTAAGAAGACAAGTATTTTTGAAATGTATGAAGTTTGGAGTCTTTCAATTGGCTGATTGCTTCTAGCACTACATTTTAAACTCCCAAAGAACCGAATTGAGTATTGCTGTATTTAACTTTTTAAAGATTGTTTTAAAAATGTTTTAAATGAATGTAATGTGGATTATGTTTTTTTTGTTATATTGCAAAAGGTTTAACATTTTAAGCTGTATTGCTGTGAATAAATGAAGATATCCATTTTAGAATTCAGTTTATTTGTTCTAATGTATTGCTTCTTCAGAGTGTTTCCCTATCTCAGAAATGTATGTCTCCCCAGCACCAGCTGTCCTCAAACATGTTCAGCACATTTGTTTTGTTAGGTTAAGCCAATGGGAGAGAGCATGACCTAGGCGTAACAAGAACCATTGCTTTGAACACTTGCTAACCCCCTGAGCGATGCATCTTTTTGAGTTTTCCCCCAGAACTGACCACATCCTTGTGAATGACTATCCTGTCACAGATTGTTTGAGCTAGTTCCTGGCCCTAAGAGAATACATTTGATTTTTTTTCCTGGTAATACACCCTATTAAAAAAGTGTTAAGCCAATTAGTTTGCTCCTGACCTGTGTAATATCCCACTCTGCATTGTAACAGACCGCAACCGGACACGTGTTGGTTCACTTTAAGCTCTGCTTGTTGAGACGGTCTCCAACAGCACTTTGTGGCACTACCTTTTGGCATAAAATCCCTGTCTTCCTCAGCTGCAGCACCAACACCTTTCTGACCTCTTTGGCCCAATTAATCCCTTATATGATTACCGTGTGCCTTTTCGCTTGAAGCCTCTGTGTTCTGGTGAGGTGGAAGAGTTCTTTAAGGGCTTTTGGCTGGGAAGAGTTTCTAACTGAACTTGCATCCAACCTATATTATGCCAGTGCTCGTGGTAGCTCACCCAAACTTAATTTGTATGCAATCTTCTGCTAAGCCCAAACTATTTTCCGAAGCCCGAACAGTTTTTTTTAAAAGACCTTTGCCAAGTTTGTCGAAACTATTGGCTCATCTGCATCGACAAAACCTATGGTGCGGTTGACCGCACTGATATTCTTGAACACGGTCCTACAAGGGAGACACTTCTTCCCTTTAACCCAGATTTTGCTCCATGTCACTGATGTGTGGCTCAAAACTTCCTCCACTTTATATGTTGACTGGTACCTTGCAAAGAAGCACTGTCTGGCACCTATGCATCCAGGGCTTTTGGCCATTCACCCTATGCTCGATGGCCTTGTGTTAAATGCCACCCTTTATTTCTTTGCACAGGGAAAGCAAAAAACATGATACCATGGTCTCAAGCCTGGCTTTTTTGGGTTGTGAATGCCACTGGTGCCTTTGCCAAGTACAGCCATGTTCTGTGGAATGTGGTCCCTGGGCATCAGCAACTTTATCCACGAAAGGTGGGTTTATATCAGGTGGAGGATGGAAGGAGATAGTACTACAGATTACTCCAGTCTTGCCTGTACACAGACAACTGCATGGATCGTGCCATCGCACAGGATCTATTCTTTGCAGGTACTCCTGATGAGGACTCCTTGGTTCGCTCGAGCCATTCAAACAAAGATCCCTGATATGCCATTTGATGGCAATAACCTGTTTGGGGCTAAAGCTGATAGGTTCCTGTAGAAGTACACAGCAGGCAAGCTTCAGGCAAGTCCATGGGTCTAGCTGTCCAGATGTCTGCTGCCTCCGCTACAAAAGGCCATTCCTTCCAGCCCTGTACCTCCTTTACCCATGATGGTAGAGAGCAGGTGACCCCTGGCAAACAGAACCAGCTGCATTTGCCTCACTAGGGGGGTATAGACACAAATTCTCAGAGAGGCTGTTATTCCGCGTCCACAGGCCCTTCAGCCAGCCCCTGGTCAAAAGCCCCTCTAATTGTGACTTTGCCACTCCACCCTGGTGGGAGGGAGGTTGTCCCTGTTCATCAGAGAATGGATGCACACCAACTCCAATGCCTGAGCCTTGCAGGCTGTGTCACAGGGCTGCTGCATGCGTTGCCACAATTTCAACACCCTCGTTCACACCCCCAACCCCTCTGGATTCCTCCTGGACTCCCCTGCAGCTCCTGGTGAAGGCCACAATTTAACAGATGTGTTGGGAAGGCTTGACACACTTGTTATTTATTGGTGCCATTGAAAGATGTGACCTGCATCCCAGAAGAAATCAGTGACTGCTAGATTTGTGTCCGCACAAGCCCAAATTCAAGGTGGTGACCATGGCCCAGGTTCTCGAAGCCCCTGGAACTGCAGAACTGGCTGGTGCCACATACCTTTTGGATGTTTAATTCTATGCCTCCAGTACATCCAAAGCACAGGATGTCCCTAAGCTTCATGGTTGAAAACACCCCATTACCAGTTCATGAACCTGCCCTTTATCCTTTCCTCTGCCCTAAGGGCTTTCACAAGGCTGTTGCTGTGATGGGCGTCGCATTATTTTCACAAATTGCATCTTTTCCTTTCTAGTTGATTGGTTCATTGGAGCTTTCACCCCAGCTCTGGGGTCGACCCACCTGCGTCAAACCTGTAATTTGCTGCACAGCTTGGGTGTCTTTCTGAACTTCATGAAGTCTCAAGCCATGTCTTTACAGTCACGCCCTCCTATGGGTTTTATGGACACGTGCTCAGACAGGGCCTTCCCTGCCAAAGAGCGGGTATTGAGCATCTTGCAGACATTATAAATCCTTCAAAAACCAGAGTAAAGTCCAAGCCTCGACCTTTCTCTGTGTTCTGGGCTTCTTAGCATCCTGCATCATCAACATGCCCAAGGCCCGGTTGCGCATGAGGTTTCTGCAGTGACTTCCTTGCTATCAGTGGTCTCAGTTTCAGGGTGACATGACATACCTGTTGCAGGTCTCAAACAGTGTTACAGGATCTCCTATGGTGGGGCTCTGAGATCGTGTTACCTGGAGGGCTCCTTTGGCAACTATTGTTTCACTTAACTGTCACATATTTCTCCATGATGGGTTGATACACTCAGTATCACAGTGTTCGAAATGGATACAATTTACTGTGGGGCCTACCAAATCCTCTCCCCCCTCCCCCACCACTCCCCTTGTGGGAGTACTATTGATCAGAGTGATGGTAGGGCTGAGGGGAAGAGCAAGGTGCAGATTAATTTGCGATGCCCTGAATATGGATGCTGGTTACTTTGCATAAAATCACAGTGCCTTTTGAGAAGATGAGAATTACCACAGATTTGACAAATATGCCTGTGGTGCTAATTCAAGCATTCAGCTTTTGAGCATGAAATCATCATCATCGTTCAAACCTTTATTTGACTCAAGGCCATAAAGAAACACATTATATAAACATCATAAATATATGCAACATACAGATAAAGATGATAATAGAACAAGACATTTAAAAGATTTGAAAACATTTATCATGATAAAAACACAGATAAAACAGTGAGAGAATAACTTGCGGCCCTTAGTGATCTTGAACCCCTTCACATAAGATCAAAATTCACCCTGTTCAAGAAACGCTTACAGGTACAGTCTCCCTGGCAACATGATTTCCACTAACACTTTGTTCTTAACAACTAGGCTTGGTGAATGTATTTGGTGACATTACCAACAATCAACCAATCTTTGGTATTAGCGAAGCAGGACATTGCATCCAAAACAGTAATTACTCCTGCTGCTCTCAGGATTGGCTTTAGATATATGGACCTTGGTGCTTTACATTTTTACAGAAAAGTAAGTGGTGGCATACAGTTTCAGTATCAGAAGCACAAAATGGGCAAATGTCTGTTCCTCCCCTCTTACAGATTTTGTGAAAGATACCACTTTGTGTCCCCAAACCAAAGTCAAGTCACGAGCATATGGGGTTTCCAAAAAAATCCAAATATTTTTCATACCCAAAATCATCTTTCAGCATCTGATGTGCAGGTCCCAATTTCAGTTCCTGGCTGTTCTCTATTTTAGTTGTTCTGCTATACATTTTATTTATTTATTAACCCTGTAAATAACAGCTTTATTAATCAATGTCCAGTGTGTCCATAGCCCTCATTCATTTAGGACCAAAAAGGAATTTCTTAAGTGTCTGACCCATATTAGACCCCTGCTACCATCCAAAGTCAACAGATGGACAAAAGCATCCCTATAGTCACTATAGTATAGTGGGACAATACTGGCATGGGACCATAGTCTCAGCCAGTACAATAATGGTTTCATTTGGCATTCACTGTTAATTGGACACAAATCAAACCCCATATGCACAGTGGCATTTGGTGTCCCCTGGTTAGACATATTAAGTGTTTTAGGATGTTGTTTTCAACTTTATCCAGGACAGGAGCATTTACCCCCATATTTGGGCATTGTTGGAGAAGACATAACAGCCTGTTTCTTATACACACTTCTTACTGGTGCAATTGCTCTTCTGCCATACCTGTTAAAGAATGACCTGACTCCCCCACTATATTTTTCCAGGTTTGCACAAGGCTTCACGATCTGGGAGGATGTTCTGATCCTGGTGATCCGCCTTGATGGTCGTGCAGCTATAAACTACCTCCGTCCCCAAGTACCGCTCGAGCAGGTAAAGAATACTGCCCTAGCAATCTTTGAGGCCACAGGTGATGAGTGGCGTCGTCAATCGGATACCCGGAACACCGGAAGGACCCCTGAGTGCCTGGGGATGATAGGGCAGGTAGTAAGCCTGACAGACAACGAGGGAAGACCGACAGCAGGCTGGGACGTACAGTACTTCCTCCAACTCACACCGATAGCCAGAGTGTGACCAGATAGTAAGTCCATCCAAGGTCCAGATGGTGAACCCCAAATGACTCAGGAGACAAAACGTGATCGCCAGGAGCGTGGGTAGAAGTTCGCCAAAACAGAAGGGTAATCCAGAGCAATTCCAGGGCCAGAAAAAGGGTGGTCAAGAGTTCCAAAGGTCCAGAAGATGCGTCGAAACAAGAAGGGCAATCCAAGACAAGTCCAAGTAGCGGTCCGTGGTCGAGTTCCAAAGAGTTACAAGAAGAACGAGGGTAATGCCGAACAGGTCTCTGGTGGAAACAGCTGTGAAGCACCGAGTGTTTCCTCTCAGCTCTATTTGAACGAAAGGTAAATCACGTGACAGGGCACGTGACCGCACAGAGGCGTCACGTGATGGACGGACGCCATCAGTGATTGGTGTTCGTCCGATGTGGACGCCAGCGTCGGCTACAGGCGATCCCGTGACCAGTCACGTGATCGTCTGAGCGAGACGCGATCAGGTTCCCCCGTGCGTGGAAACTGGAGCCGCCGACGCCGGAGCCGTCGGGCATGTACGAGACGCCATGGCAAGCGCCAGCACGGAAATGGGCGGAAAGAGGAGGATCTGCCCTCTCGGACATCCCGCCTGCCGTGTCTTCCCCGTTGGTGTGGGTGGTGGGTATGGGAACGAATGGTGCCTGGTGAGTGACGGGAGGAGGGCAGGACCGGGGACGTGACAGAGGACTAGAGCCCATTCTCATTGAACCTGACCCCTAGGTAATCAAAAAAGGTAACCCGTTCAAAGGTATGCCATCATCTTTAGCCATAGGTCTACGATGTTTAGCAAATTTTGGTTTGAACACCATGGACTTCATTTTTCCTATATTTATGGTGAGCAGGAGGATGCCACACTTCCTCACAAACTACTCCAATGTTGCCTGAATGCTCTGTGGTGGTGTTAACAGGAGCACAGCGTCGTCCGTGAAGAAGAGGGCTGGGAACTTTTCAGAACTCAATTTAGGTGGTCCCGACCCTCCTTGCGTTGATAACTTCCTGAATATAAATACAGAATAAAAGTGCAGCAAGGACACAACCCTTCCTTACCCCCCTTAGTCACATCTAACAGCGGGGTTACCTCTCCTGAAAACCCATAGCAAACTCTGGCTTTATTTTTGCAATATAGGGATTGTTCAATAGATATAAGACTTGGCAGTATCCCTCTATTCTGCAAAACCTTGATCCACCATGCCCCTACCTTTTTGGAACTCTGCCTGGATAGTGTGGATGCTAATATTCTCATCAGCCCACTCATGTAAATGTTTTAAAATGACCTTTGTAAAAAGAATTCCAGTAGTATCAAGCAAAGGTGAAGAAATTGGCTGGGGATTCTCTCCCACCCTTTTTATATGCCCCAAATGACTGGTTAATCAATAAAGAAGTCTGCAGACAATCTATCCAGACCCGAGGCCTTTTCACGTTTCTGGGAGTTTCTTGCAGTTGCAACTTCCTCTACTTCTATTATGAGAGGACCCCGCAGCCCTTTCTCTCCATGGGACCAGTTTGGATCTAGAGTAACCATTGTACCAAAGGACATGGGATCGTCTCCATAAAGTTCAGAAAAGTGCTTACACCACTCGTCCGAAGTAATGCTACTTTGGAGGACTGATACCTCCTTACTTCCAGCCCCAGAAACCAATGTCCAAAAAGTCCTGTTGTCCCCCGTCTCATGGGCAGTAACCAAACCATTCCACTCAGTCTTTACAAATTCCTCTTTTTTCCATTTCAATAGTTCTTATACTTGGATCTACTAGCCCGCAGATTCACCCAACCACCTGGCGGAAAATCAGACAGATTGGCCTTCGCACATTGTTCGGCTTGTGCACATTCCTCATCATACCATTTAGATCTTGTTAGTGCATGCTTCTTTACTCCTGTTTGGTCACTCTTTACAAAAGGGAAATTGGAACATGGCCTTAAATTCCCCAAGAATTTGGGCTTCCGAGACCCCTTAGTTACAAATGGTTTCAATGCATGGTTCAATTGCCTCATATAGGTCACTCTTTTTATCTTGCATCAAAAACTGGGACCATTTAACAGCTGTATGAGCATAGCCTACTACCAAAATTGGCTAGGCGAATATTTGGTCACTTTCAACCCCACAAGCATTGTGATGAATCCTGGGGAGTCCTCACAAAATCCCTTCTAAAGTCTCCTCCCAGATGGCCAGAGAAAGGCAAACGCTTTCTGATCCTGACCTCTGGGTGTGGTTCTCTGTTAGGTGAGACGCAGTATTTGTCGTCCTCTAGGGAAGACCTGTCCTTAATAGCAAATTATGTAATGGCGTGTTGACATAATCTTTTTGTTACCCAAGTTGAACATCTTAATATGGATAAAAACCATCATAAATCTTTAGGCATTTAGAGAATTGAAAACCCTTCTAAAACCGTGGAGACATATAGAGCTAGAAGCTCCCCTAACTCCCAAAGGTATATTGAAACCAAGTCTATGAATAAAACTAAACTCTAAAGAACTGTTTTCCTCTATACAATCCAGTCTTGTGATCGATCCTTATGATATTCCTTCAAAGAATATTATTGGGAACAGAAATTAGTGCAAGACCAAAAATGAAGTTAGAAAAACAATTTTTTGCATTAGGGACTTAAAGTCCCACAAACCCTGAAGTACTGGGACAAAGAGGGCTCAAGAGTAACACGACTGCAAAGTGCAGCTTGTAAATAGGAATGACCCATGAGGGAAACTGGGAGGCTTAATAGGCGCCCTCAGGTGCATACCATTATTGAGCAGAGGGAGCAGAGAAAGAAGAACAAGCAGTGTGAGCAGCAGAAACTGGAGGAGAGAGAAGATGACTGGACCACTGTCGAGCAGAGAACAGTAGCCGATCCTGAGAGGGTCTTTGCCTCCAGAAGCCTTCATTGCAGAGGCTGTGCAGCGGAACGTGTGCGAGAGGCAAGCTTGCCCTCTGGAGACCTGTTTTGCAGAGGCTTTGTAGCGGGAAGCGAAAGTGTGTAAAGCTTTCTTCCCCACAAGGCTCTCTCCCGTGGCAAGCAAGCCCCAGATAGCCTCCGGAGCAAGGGAAACTCTGTGTAAAAGTGGCACGGGCAGAGGCAGCCCGAAATGAGCAGATTGCTGATTTGCGAGGAGACGCTTAAGCGAAGTACCTGTGAGCAACGAGGGAATCGGGTGCACACCCCTTACCCAGTGAGTGCACCAATTGATAGTGACACTGGAGTGCTCTGTGACCACTCGCATGCTCGATACAGTTGTTTTCAGATTAGAAAACAATTACGTATGTGTGAAATTAACACTGAAGGTAATTCTGAAAACCAAACTATCAAAAACCAGAGAAAGCATTATTATGCCAAACCAAATAACTGTCTTTAAGCATGCAAGTTTATTTAGAACCCAGCAACAAGACGGGGCAATACTCCTAGAACCTAATGCAGACAACCATTAGCCAGGCCAAAAGAAAGTCAAAGCAAGGCAATTAAAAACCCAAAGATATTGCCAAAGTCAGGAAGGGACTAATTGAAGTTCCAAAGGTTGTAAGGCTTATATGCCCATATTTGAAGTACATAACTTAAGCCGGTATAAACCTGCATCACCAAAGCCAAGGAAGAAGCAGAATAAAACCATATTGTTAGCAGTGTTTGGTTAATAAAGCAGTGAGCAAACAAGAGTGGCAAGAAGGTTGCCCTTTCTTGAAAAGGTTGTTAAGGAGGAGAGCAGCATAACTTGCATTTTTGGAACGTACTAGAAAATACTGAAGAGCACCAATGTGAATCTTGTCTTCCCTGAAGAATTGCTTAAAGCCTGATGTAAAGTAATGAACACTGCAAAGCTGTTGTAGTCTGATCTTAACCACAGAGGCACTCGATGTTTGTAAATTACTGTTCGGGCAGGGGAGTATAGCCGAACAGCGAACTTTGAAGTTGTAGGCCCGGCAGGCCTGGCATGGGAGTAAACCAGATATAAGTTGAAGTGCTGTGACGTGGTGTTAACAAATTATCCTGAAAAACATTAATTGCTGAAGCTAGAACTGTATAAAACTGCTGTAGAAGTGTTGTACATCTTCATTACTTCGAACATTACTTTGTTGCAAAAAGCATCCTGACAAAGACAATTAGGTTAATACTGATGAACTAAGGAAACATTCTTCTTTATGTGAAGATTACTTTGAATCTTACTATTGCAAGAGGAAGACACAGAACCTTTGTTGAACCACTGGAGTGTTGGAACTTTTGGTTGCCAACTTGGAGTCACAAAAAACTGTGTTAGAACTTTGTTACAAACAAGGATTTCCTTATTTCTTTTTGGAACTGTGAGAACAGAATCCCGCTTGAATGTGGGGATGGCGAATTCACCCAGATTATAAGGAGAGACTGTTGTCATATCATGAACTTAACTGTTATAATTGTGTTGCCTTTGAACTGCCATGCATTATCCTGTTGAGTTACTGTATGTATAAGTGTGAGGGACAGAGATCCTTTGTTATAGTGTTAACTTTAGTTTATTTTAAGCAGGGAAATCCTCATCAGGGTAGGGATAGTGATGTGTCTATCCAACCTTTTGAGTGAATAAAATAGCTTATTTTGAAAAACCTTCACAAAGTTGTTTGCCTCACATTTCTGACTCCTCACATGTATAGACATAGAAATAAGTTACAGTGAAGGGTCTGTGGTCACTTTGAGATCTCTCAAGCACTTCCCATTTAATTTCGCCACCCAATCAGTCTTTATCACAGATGAAAATATAATCAATAAGAGAAGAACCAATGGTCCCACAAATGTTTTCCTAGCCGGTAGGTCAACCGCCATTCTTCCATTACTTTTTAAAAACGTTTTATTAATGTGATATAGTCAAAATAATACAATATTAAAAACAAAATTTGACTTTTCACATATATTACACAGAATTTAAAACCTCAATCTGATAAGATCTAATTCATTCTTCATAAAAGGGTAAAGGAACCAGAGCACAACATTGTTAATTGAAACATACATATGGGGTCAACAATTTCATATCTCTCAAAACCTTTACCACCTCCACAGTAAGAAAAACCTTGTTTCCTGCGGCCAACCAATCAGTCTCTATCCACCAGGCATGATAGACGAATCTAGACAACCTCTGCCTTCTTAATTCAACAGTTCCAGTGCAATCAGTCATCAAATGCCTAAGAGTTTGCATCTTATTTTCATTACATCTTTGGCAATTTGCACTAACATTCCCCTCCACATCCCTGATACTCAGAATTTCCAATGTGGGGAATACATTCAAGCGGAACCTTAAAAAATAAGCTCTTATAGAAGGGTCCGGAAATGTTACTAGGTACCTCTGTCTCCACCTTTGTGGATTATCTGTAGGTGTAAATGAGGCACAAATCCTAGATTTTCTCATTGCCGTTATGGTGCGAATCGAGTCCATCGTCCTAAGGAGTTGTTTAGCCTTTGTTGGATTTTGGATAAGCGTCTCTTCCGTACAATCTGCCTCAGTAAGAATAGAGGCACACCCCTCTTGTAATTTTTTTAAGTACAGATTGGAAAGCCCTCTATACCCCATTAGAACATCTTTAATACAGGGAGAGTGGAGGGGGCGAGAGGATGAGCCTATGCACAGTCAGCTTCCACTTGACACATGATCTCATAGACTGTAGCCCTAATTCATACTTTAAGTTAGTAATTGGCACCCCATTAGAGTCTCTTAGGACTCGTCTCCATAACATCCCCTCTATTCTTTCCCAGTCCACTGTGAGACGACAAGAGGATTTGTCTCAAAGCCAAATAGTAAGGTTGTTATTCCCTTTCCTATGTAATACCTAATAAACGGCATGATTGAAAATCTGCAGCATTTTTTCACAATTTTCTTCATCTGTGATCCTTGCCGGAAGTTTTTTTTCATCTAGAGCAGCCGTCACTGCACCTTTCGATGGGTATGATCTTACAACCGAACCTAAGTATACAATTTCCTTCACTACAGGGACCATCTAGCAATTCATAAACCAGGTGAATGGTTGAATGATCTTTGTAGGTTTTTTGAAAATCTGTATTTTAGATTTTTCTGGATTCATTTTTAATCCATTCAGTTCTGCGATTTATTTGAAATGCTGTCAATTGCCTCTGCAGGCCAATCTGTGTGAAGTCAAGGAAAATGTTGTCGGCGTAAGCCAGCCATCCAATTTTAGCCATTCCGAATTTAGGATTGGCTAACCCTGACTCCATCATCCAAATTACCAGGTTGGCCAAATGCAGATTAAACAAGAATGGCGCCACCAGGCATCCTTGCCTTACCCCACTTGTTAATTGCCTTAGATAAGAGTCCTGATTTGTCTAATCTCACTTGCAGTTCCGTGTCCCTATATAGTTCTATCAATATTGTTAATAGATGTTCTGGTAGTCCCCACTCTTTTAATTTAGCCCACAGACGATCTCGATCAACAGTATCGAAAGCTCTGGTCAAATCTATCCAGACTCCATATAATGGTCGTCCTCCCTTGGAGACCGACTCACTACTGATAGCATTTAAGACCTAGACCATTCAGAGTGGTTGATGGGCCCTTCCTGAAGCCTGTCTGGAATTTCAAAATAATAGTGTGTGTTTTGGCCCATTGCTCCAAGTCCCACAGAACTAGGCCTGCAAAGATCTTACCATCTGCGTCCAGAAGGGAGATCAGATGGTAATTTAAAGGATTTGTCCGATCCCCCTTCTTAAAAATAGGGACGACTACTGCTCTTCTCCATGAGCTAGGTATCTATTTAGGGGCTATGATGCCCCTAAATAATACCTCTAGTACCCTTGCCCATAAATCCAGGTCTAATTTCAATATCTCATTGCTCAGACCATTGGGTCCTGGGGACCTAGATGCAGAGCTCTTACTAATAAGTGTTTTTATGTCATCTCTTGAAAACTCGAATGACCATTCTACACTTTGAGTATCTCTTCTTGTCTTCGTTGAAACATTGAACTGACCATTAAAATGCTCAATCCACCTTTGTTGCTGAATTATTCCATCCTTTACTGCCTTATCTGGAGTTTCCCATGCTTTAATAATGGTCCAGCTGTTTTGTGAGTTGTTTTGTCCCACTGCCCTCAACGTCCTCTCCCCCTCCTGCTGTGCTCGATATGCTCTGTGTGATCTTGACCAGTTTCTATACGCATTTTTCAGGTTTTTAACCTCTTTCCCATAGCTTGTCATCTCTTCTACTCCACTTTTGCCAATTTTCAATCGACTTAGTTGAGCCCTTAATATCCTCTTCCTTTCCCAAGTTTGCTCATCAAAACTATGGGAATGTCTTTCAGTCTGTTTGGCTATTGACTTCATAGGGGGATTAATATCCCACAGGAAATCCACAAATCTAGCAGGATAGCATAGCGAACACCTTTGCTGTTCTGTCATATCTGAAAAGGTTCTCCCCAGTGTATTAGTCAAGAGCCTCCCTCCATTCCTAAACCTAGTCACTCTATTCCCTGCATTATTAACCTTTAGTTCTATTGGGAAATATTCATTGTTCATTACAATTATTTTTGCAAATTTTGCTTCCAAAATGCAATGGCCACTAGGGGAAACTTCTATAACAGAGATCCACACACAGTCATTGAACAGGGATCTTGACAGGAATAGATGATCAATAGTGGAGACACTCTCCTCTCTCGCCCATGTTAACTGCGGAGGGATGTCTCCCTCAATTGAACCATTTGCCATCAAAAGTTCCCAGTCCTAAAAAAACGACACCATCTTTCACTGTTTAAGGAATGCAATTTCACCATTGTTGATTCCGGTGCTTGACATTTTATTTGTATTTATTTGTATTTATTAGGTTTATATAGCTCTTTAATCCAAAGCGCTTTACAATATAACAACGTGATTACAAGGAATAATGAAATAGAATCATATTTACAAACATGAAACAAACCATTGAAACAATATGTAGAACAATTTACAAGAAAGATGAAGGCAGGTGTGAGGAGTACGGGAAAAGAGGAGGGAGTCAAGGTGGGGAATAAAGATGACGATTAAAGGGGCGTGGGAGGAGGCGTAAAGGGAAAGGAGAGGGTAGGAAAGGTGGGTAGGATGGAGAATAGGGAAGTAAGAGAGAAGTGAAGGTAGTGAAGGAGGTCAAGGTGGGGAATGGAAAAGAAGAGATTTCAGGGAAGCGCGAAAGGAGGAGTTCGGTGGAGATGGAGCAGATAGAAAGAGGTAAAGCGTTCCAGTGTAGGGTGGGCCAGGAGCTGAAATGAACGGAAACGCAAAGAGGCGCATGTGGATGGGGGAACAGTGAGTACGAAGAGATCAGCAGAATGGAGGGAACGGGAGGGAGTGTAGAATGAGAGGAGAGAAGAAAGATGGGGGGGGCGAGGTCATGGAGAGATTTGAAAACAAGACACAGGAATTGGAATTTAAGTTGAGTGAAAGGGAAGCCAGCCAAGGTATGAGAGCGAGGAGGAAATGGGGTTGTGAGGAGCAAGGAGACAAAGTGTACGGATAGAGTGGTAGAGGGATTTGAGGGGGGCAAGATGAGAGGCAGGGAGTCCGAAGAGAAGAGCAATAGAAAAAACGAGAGAAGAGAAGGGAAGAGATTAATAGTTTAGGGGCATGGAAAGTGAGGGAGGAACGGATCTTGCAAATATTGAAGAGATGGTAGCGACAGGCGTGAGATGTGAGAGAAATATGGTGGGAAAAGGTGAGGGAGGCATCAAAGTGAAGACCTAGATTGCGAGCATGAGCAGAGATGGAGAGATTAGATGGGGGAAGTGGATAAAAGGAGGGGAGGGGGAGGTGAGTTAGAAGGAAAGAAGAGGACTTCAGTCTTGTCAGTGTTGAGGGAGAGAAAGTGCGAAGACATCCAATTTTTGATAGCAGTAAGGCAGGAAGATAAATTGAGATGGAGGTCAGAAGTGAAAGAAGCGAAGGAGAGGAAAAAATGGGTGTCGTCTGCGTAGAAATGGTGAGAGATGCCGAATGAAGAGATAACAGGAGCCAAGAAGGGAGGTATAAAGTGAGAAAAGAAAAGGGCCAAGTACAGAGCCTTGGGGAACACCGTAGTCCAAGGGTATGTTGGAGGAAGTGTTTGTTACGCTCACCTGGTATCCACGGGGGTGCCACCCAGCTGCAGGGACTCTGGTGCCCTTCTCAGCCGCTCCCTGGTATAATCAGCAGGGAAGTTCTGCCTGGAAAACAGGTGGGCAATGTTCAAGACTGGGCAACTGGGGTAAGAGCCTCCCAATACCCCGTATGCCTGCAGCCCCTCCCCGGACCTTTCCTCACCTTGTTATGGATTTTGGCGTGCTCTCCTTCCTGCCTTCTTGGCAGGGGCGCGTTGTCCTTTGTGGGCGAGTGCGATCTAGTTACTTCACTGATGCTGCCCTTTAGAGTCTTTCAGGTAGATCTTATTACTGTTATACTGTAAGCCTTTCTTGGATTCAATAATGTCTCTTCTCTCTCCTTAGGTGCGCGGAAGTTCGCCGTGGAACGTTGGCTGAATTTAGACTCACCAGAAGGTGATGGTGTTTCGAGAGCGCCTTGATGCGGTAAGTAGGCACTATGCACAGCGCTATGATGCCTTGCCTTTGCTAACCTGTTGTCTTTTGTTCACGTAGGTTGCGGTGCTCACCCGGATCAAGAAGTCCCAAGGCGGTGCTGGTCGATGGGCGACTTGAGAGGTAAGCTGCCGGCACAATTGTAAATGTCTAATGTCTTGTTTCTCTCCTTTTGCAGATCCGACGGTCCGGGAGGCTCGCTGTTCCTTGAATGCTGTTTGCAGGAGCAGAGGGCAGCTAGCAGTGGAATCACAGGTACGCTGCTGCTAATAACGATGTCCCTTTTGTTTTTTAGGTGCTGTTTTTCAGGTGCTGTTATTCCGAGGTTCGCAGATGCTGCTGAACACGATGGGCGTCACGTTGCAGGATTGCAAAGTAACGCGAAGCGTGTTCTCGAAGTCGGGTGTGGTTTAAATAGCATCAAGAAAGTAGTCCAGGTAAAATAGTCCCTAGGCTAACACACCCAAAACACTATACCGCATAGCTTGGTTCCAAGGAGCCAAGCTATGTGGATGCCTCCATGTTGACTGGCATTGAAATAAAGTAGTTCCCAAGCACAAATCTTCATTAAGTATGAGCCTGGCCCCAAGAGGGCCTAGGCAAAGGATGCCTAAGCTTGTTGGGGACCCGAGCCGAGACCCCTCCTGGCCCATGGGCCTGCCGGGGGGTGGTTTCAGGAAGTCCGCCGTGACAGTGTGGCCGCCCCAGGAAACAGAAAAAGAACTGTTAGAGAGGTAAGAGGAGAGCCAATTGAGGACAGTGCCTTTGAAGCCAAAGGAAGAAAGAGTATTGAGTAAGGGGTGATCAATGGTATCAAAGGCAGCAGAAAGGTCGAGGAGAATGAGGATAGAGGATTGCTTAGCGTAGCGAGCTGTAAGGAGGGAGTTCAGAACATGAGTGAGAGCAGTGTCAGGGGAGTGTTTAGGGCGGAATCCAGATTGAGAGGGGGGAAGGAGTGAATGAGTGGATACAAAAGCTGAGAGTTGAGAGTAGGCTAGATGTTCAAGAAGCTTAGAGAGGAATGGAAGGAGTGAGATTGGACAAAAGTTTGGAGCGAGAAGAGGGTTAGCAGTAGGTTTCTTCAGGATAGGGATGATAGCGTGTTTGAAGGCTGAAGGAAAGGTAGCGGAGGAGAGATAGATGTTGAAGGGGGTTAAGTAGGGAATGAGAAGAGAGTCAATCTTAGGAATAAGGAGGGTAGGACGGGGATCAGAGGGGGCAGCAGTAGGATGAGTTTTGGACAGGAGAAGGGAAACACTGGACGGAGTGACAGGAGAGAAGTTAGACATGCAATCAGAAGGGGGGAGAGAGAGAAGTGGCGGTGAGGGAATAGGAAGGGGAGAGGAGGATGTTTTGGCCTAAGGAGAGAATTTTGGAAGAGAAGAAGTCAGCAAAATCGGAAGGGGAGAGAGAAGAATTAGCTGAGCGGTCAGGAGTAGGCGGGGAGAGAAGACGAGAAAGGGTTTGGAAAGTACGGCGAGGGCGTGAGGCTTGTGAGTGGAGAAGGTTAGAGTAATAGGAACGTTTGGCTGAGTTGAGACAAGAGTCATAAAGAGAGTGATATGAGAAATAGGAGGTTTGGTTAGCCAGAGAGCGAGATGTGAGCCAGCTTTGTTCAAGGCGACGGAGGAGACGACGCATGGACAGAAGGTGAGAGGAAAGCCAAGGTTGGGAAGGTTTGTGAGAAGGGTGGAAGGAGGTAAGGGGGTAGAGTTGGTTGAGAGTGGAGGAGATAGAGGAGGACAGAGAGGAGAGGGCGTTGTTGGTCGTCAAAGAAGAGAAGTCTGAGAGAGGGGAAAGGGAAGAAGAGCAGGTGTCGAAAAAGAGAGAAGGCCTAAAGTTACGGAGATCCCGTCGAGAGAAGGAAATGGGGGAAGAAGAGGGAGTGGACGAGAAGGGGGGAGTGAGGGAGAAGAAGAGTAAGGCATGATCAGAAAGATAGTTGAGAAGAGAAGAAACAGGTGAGGAGGTGTGGGTTGAGATAAAGATGAGATCAAGAGTGGAGCCAGAGGAGTGAGTAGGAGGAGTAGGGAGGGGAGAGAAAAGTAGGAGTAGAGTATGGAGAGGAGAGGGGAAGGTTGAGAGGAAGTGCAGAGTGGAAGGATGAAATCACTGTGTACTGTGAGGGGGTGGCGGAGGGAGAGATGAGGGAGAGGAGGTGGTCCAGCTCATCATAAAAGGGAGAGGGGGCCAGGTGGTCTGTAGATAATTAGAAAGGAGATAGCGTGAGGCGAAGTGAAGGATTTGAATAGGTATTCGAAGGAAGGGAAGGTAGCGAGAGATAGAGTGGGGGTGGAGGAAAGACATTTAGGGTGGTAGAGGAGACCAATGCCACTTCCTCGACCCGAAGGGCTTGAGACATGAGACATGAGAGAAGGAGAAGGAGAAGGAGGGGGTGATGAGAGAGGCAGGTACAGTATAATTGAGAAGGGGAATCCAAGTTTCAGTAATACAGAAGAAATTAAGGTTAAGTCAGAAGAACATGTCTAGTGCAGCTGCGGTCTTCTTGTAGAGGGATCTGGCATTCCAGAGGGCAATGTTAATAAGACTGGAGGGTTCGACAGTAGGGGGGTAGATGAGGTTCGGACGAAGAGGGACGGTAGGAGGGGGGTGGTGTGAACAGGGGAAGGGGTAAATCATGGTCTCCCTAGGTCTCCTGGGGGCAACCAGACGTGGTCTCCCTCTCACTGTGCTTAGAGAGGCATCAGCTTCACCTCACTGATGATCCCCAACAAGGGTGAAACACGTGTATGGGGTTGCTGGTGGTACTCTCGTTCAGATTGGAATTGCCATTGTATTTCGGTGCTGGACTGCCCCTGGGCAGGACAAAGACTGATATGCAAATGGATATTTCCCATCTGTGAAAGGCACAGTGAGTAAAAGCAGTGGCTGCGAACTCTCAAGTGGTTAATAACCACTGAACAGGTTATCATGTCTGTTCTTGCGAGAGAGGGGCGCCCGCTACCTTTGTAAAACTATTTGTTAAGGAACCTGGGATTGGTAACCCTAGGTCTCCTGGGGGCAACCAGACGTGGTCTCCCTCTCACTGTGCTTAGAGAGGCATCAGCTTCACCTCACTGATGATCCCCAACAAGGGTGAAACACGTGTATGGGGTTGCTGGTGGTACTCTCGTTCAGATTGGAATTGCCATTGTATTTCGGTGCTGGACTGCCCCTGGGCAGGACAAAGACTGATATGCAAATGGATATTTCCCATCTGTGAAAGGCACAGTGAGTAAAAGCAGTGGCTGCGAACTCTCAAGTGGTTAATAACCACTGAACAGGTTATCATGTCTGTTCTTGCGAGAGAGGGGCGCCCGCTACCTTTGTAAAACTATTTGTTAAGGAACCTGGGATTGGTAACCCTAGGTCTCCTGGGGGCAACCAGACGTGGTCTCCCTCTCACTGTGCTTAGAGAGGCATCAGCTTCACCTCACTGATGATCCCCAACAAGGGTGAAACACGTGTATGGGGTTGCTGGTGGTACTCTCGTTCAGATTGGAATTGCCATTGTATTTCGGTGCTGGACTGCCCCTGGGCAGGACAAAGACTGATATGCAAATGGATATTTCCCATCTGTGAAAGGCACAGTGAGTAAAAGCAGTGGCTGCGAACTCTCAAGTGGTTAATAACCACTGAACAGGTTATCATGTCTGTTCTTGCGAGAGAGGGGCGCCCGCTACCTTTGTAAAACTATTTGTTAAGGAACCTGGGATTGGTAACCCTAGGTCTCCTGGGGGCAACCAGACGTGGTCTCCCTCTCACTGTGCTTAGAGAGGCATCAGCTTCACCTCACTGATGATCCCCAACAAGGGTGAAACACGTGTATGGGGTTGCTGGTGGTACTCTCGTTCAGATTGGAATTGCCATTGTATTTCGGTGCTGGACTGCCCCTGGGCAGGACAAAGACTGATATGCAAATGGATATTTCCCATCTGTGAAAGGCACAGTGAGTAAAAGCAGTGGCTGCGAACTCTCAAGTGGTTAATAACCACTGAACAGGTTATCATGTCTGTTCTTGCGAGAGAGGGGCGCCCGCTACCTTTGTAAAACTATTTGTTAAGGAACCTGGGATTGGTAACCCTAGGTCTCCTGGGGGCAACCAGACGTGGTCTCCCTCTCACTGTGCTTAGAGAGGCATCAGCTTCACCTCACTGATGATCCCCAACAAGGGTGAAACACGTGTATGGGGTTGCTGGTGGTACTCTCGTTCAGATTGGAATTGCCATTGTATTTCGGTGCTGGACTGCCCCTGGGCAGGACAAAGACTGATATGCAAATGGATATTTCCCATCTGTGAAAGGCACAGTGAGTAAAAGCAGTGGCTGCGAACTCTCAAGTGGTTAATAACCACTGAACAGGTTATCATGTCTGTTCTTGCGAGAGAGGGGCGCCCGCTACCTTTGTAAAACTATTTAAGGAACCTGGGATTGGTAACCCTAGGTCTCCTGGGGGCAACCAGACGTGGTCTCCCTCTCACTGTGCTTAGAGAGGCATCAGCTTCACCTCACTGATGATCCCCAACAAGGGTGAAACACGTGTATGGGGTTGCTGGTGGTACTCTCGTTCAGATTGGAATTGCCATTGTATTTCGGTGCTGGACTGCCCCTGGGCAGGACAAAGACTGATATGCAAATGGATATTTCCCATCTGTGAAAGGCACAGTGAGTAAAAGCAGTGGCTGCGAACTCTCAAGTGGTTAATAACCACTGAACAGGTTATCATGTCTGTTCTTGCGAGAGAGGGGCGCCCGCTACCTTTGTAAAACTATTTGTTAAGGAACCTGGGATTGGTAACCCTAGGTCTCCTGGGGGCAACCAGACGTGGTCTCCCTCTCACTGTGCTTAGAGAGGCATCAGCTTCACCTCACTGATGATCCCCAACAAGGGTGAAACACGTGTATGGGGTTGCTGGTGGTACTCTCGTTCAGATTGGAATTGCCATTGTATTTCGGTGCTGGACTGCCCCTGGGCAGGACAAAGACTGATATGCAAATGGATATTTCCCATCTGTGAAAGGCACAGTGAGTAAAAGCAGTGGCTGCGAACTCGCAAGTGGTTAATAACCACTGAACAGGTTATCATGTCTGTTCTTGCGAGAGAGGGGCGCCCGCTACCTTTGTAAAACTATTTGTTAAGGAACCTGGGATTGGTAACCCTAGGTCTCCTGGGGGCAACCAGACGTGGTCTCCCTCTCACTGTGCTTAGAGAGGCATCAGCTTCACCTCACTGATGATCCCCAACAAGGGTGAAACACGTGTATGGGGTGGCTGGTGGTACTCTCGTTCAGATTGGAATTGCCATTGTATTTCGGTGCTGGACTGCCCCTGGGCAGGACAAAGACTGATATGCAAATGGATATTTCCCATCTGTGAAAGGCACAGTGAGTAAAAGCAGTGGCTGCGAACTCTCAAGTGGTTAATAACCACTGAACAGGTTATCATGTCTGTTCTTGCGAGAGAGGGGCGCCCGCTACCTTTGTAAAACTATTTGTTAAGGAACCTGGGATTGGTAACCCTAGGTCTCCTGGGGGCAACCAGACGTGGTCTCCCTCTCACTGTGCTTAGAGAGGCATCAGCTTCACCTCACTGATGATCCCCAACAAGGGTGAAACACGTGTATGGGGTTGCTGGTGGTACTCTCGTTCAGATTGGAATTGCCATTGTATTTCGGTGCTGGACTGCCCCTGGGCAGGACAAAGACTGATATGCAAATGGATATTTCCCATCTGTGAAAGGCACAGTGAGTAAAAGCAGTGGCTGCGAACTCTCAAGTGGTTAATAACCACTGAACAGGTTATCATGTCTGTTCTTGCGAGAGAGGGGCGCCCGCTACCTTTGTAAAACTATTTGTTAAGGAACCTGGGATTGGTAACCCTAGGTCTCCTGGGGGCAACCAGACGTGGTCTCCCTCTCACTGTGCTTAGAGAGGCATCAGCTTCACCTCACTGATGATCCCCAACAAGGGTGAAACACGTGTATGGGGTTGCTGGTGGTACTCTCGTTCAGATTGGAATTGCCATTGTATTTCGGTGCTGGACTGCCCCTGGGCAGGACAAAGACTGATATGCAAATGGATATTTCCCATCTGTGAAAGGCACAGTGAGTAAAAGCAGTGGCTGCGAACTCTCAAGTGGTTAATAACCACTGAACAGGTTATCATGTCTGTTCTTGCGAGAGAGGGGCGCCCGCTACCTTTGTAAAACTATTTGTTAAGGAACCTGGGATTGGTAACCCTAGGTCTCCTGGGGGCAACCAGACGTGGTCTCCCTCTCACTGTGCTTAGAGAGGCATCAGCTTCACCTCACTGATGATCCCCAACAAGGGTGAAACACGTGTATGGGGTTGCTGGTGGTACTCTCGTTCAGATTGGAATTGCCATTGTATTTCGGTGCTGGACTGCCCCTGGGCAGGACAAAGACTGATATGCAAATGGATATTTCCCATCTGTGAAAGGCACAGTGAGTAAAAGCAGTGGCTGCGAACTCTCAAGTGGTTAATAACCACTGAACAGGTTATCATGTCTGTTCTTGCGAGAGAGGGGCGCCCGCTACCTTTGTAAAAGTAAATCATGGGGGTGTTCATGAAAGGAAGAGAAAGGAGAAGGGGGAGGATGGGGTAGGGGAGAGGGGAAAGGAAGTAAGGAGGAAGGTGATATAGGAGAGTCTGCCAACGCTTATGACAGAGGGGGGAGGAAAGAGTGTTGAGCAGAGAAGAATGGTGAGTTGTGAGAGAGGCAAGAGTAGTAGGGAGAGTGTTAGAGGATAAGTCAGAGACCTAAGAAGCCAAGGGAGTTGGCAGGATGTAAGAAAAGTGAGACCGCAGGGGATAGAGCAGAGTAGCTCAACTGGCTCAGCCTTGAGTCTTGATTGAAGCCTCACGGGCTAGGGCAGGAAAGAGAGGCAGAGTAGATGGGGAAATCCAGGATAGTGAGGGTCTGAAGGGACTGGTTAGCAGGCAAGCAGGAGGAGAGAGCGGAATCAGGATTAGGAGGCGGCACTTCACTGAAGGTCAGAGTAGAGAGGACAGGTGCTGGTTAGAAGGGGGGCCTGGTGAAAGCAGGCGGTCCAAGAGCAGGACAGGGCAGGCAGCCACAGCAGTGAGCTAGTGGAAGGCCAGGTGGTGAAGGAAATCCGAAGTCAGGAGGAGCTGGTGGCTGTGACAGGCAGACAACCGCAAGGCGTTGAAATCCCCCAAAACCACAACGTGTATCCCTTCAGCTGTTCTGAATATAACGGTAGCAGTTCCGACAATCACTTGGAAACTTTGTAGATCATTTACGAGGGGGTTCCAATAAACGTTCACAATAATCCACTTAATTCCCTCCCGCTCAGGGCCTGAATCAGCTTTTATTACCAGTATGCCTGGTCTATCATTTAAAAGGAGAGTTATGTTATTAAATACTTCATTTCTGCAGGCAATATTAAGGCTTCCTGAAGGACGACCTGCACCTTCCTGTACTGCTAACTGTTGATATATTGAAAACCCGTCTACCCCAAAAGTAAGTCTGCAGCCATGTTTCCTGGACCACAATCAAATTGAAGTTTTCAAAGATGTAGGCCTGTTTTTCTGTTCTAAAATATCTATTACCCCTAGTATTCCACAACATTATATTAACTGCCTCTTTTACTAGAAATGCTTTTCTTGAACCCCCAGTTTGATTAGAATTTGTGCTACGATCTCCTGTACCATAGATACAACGTCCACTTGAGATTTTTCCCTGTAAAGAGTAGCACTTTTGGGTTGATCAGTCCTGCCCTTCTGCTCTCCTTAAGGATATTCATTCATTTTCTGAGGGAGCTCTCCTGTGACCTCCAATCCTTTTCTAAACAATTCTCCTTTTGCCCTTAGCACCGCATCCATAACTAGATCAGATTTTAACCCAAACTCCACTATATCTGTGCATTGCATATATGGAAATAGCACATAGTCAATGTCTGCGGAGCTAAACAGTTGCAGTTGGGAGATTTCCTTCATAATCGTTATTATAGTCATTCTGTTCAGATTATCTCTTTTTTTCCGATTTGTCACCTCCACTCTTGAGATGAACACTCTGGCAGACCTCTTGGTGGGCGGTCCCTTCGGTTTTCTTTGATCTTGTTTAATGATATCCACTGGGGTCTGCTCCCATGGGCTTGTCCTAAAGTCCTGAGATGTCTCCATCCCGTGCTTTGCTAAGGACAGTGGGAGGATCCCCAAGGCTTTCATTGCTTCCTCTGTCTCATTAGTAAGCCTCTGTTTCCATATATAGAGGTATCTGGTCTTTTCTTGGCACTGAGATTTGTTTTATTTGTTGTTGTTTCTCCTGGCCCAATGTTGATTCCCTATCTGTGGTTTTCACCATTCCCATGTTTATTTTTTTACCTTTCAAAAAAATAGGTGCTTTGCGCTAGGTATTGATTTCTCCATATTTTGTTCCCTTTTAGGAATATGGGTGCAATCTTCACCGGTAAACTCAGTAGCTCCGTTTGACTACCTACTGTTGTTTTCATATTCCGAAATCCTTGTTCTTTATCAATATTCTCTATCGAGTTGGCTTTCTCTTTCCGTTTTATGGTTTTTCTTGGTTTTGGGATTTTTTAGATATCTTTCTCTGCTTTCTCTAAACGCTTTATGAACTGGGTCATGTCAATATTTTTCCTGTTTGCACTTTTCAGTTTTTTAGTTTTCCTTTGTTCTTTTAGGGTTGTCTGTTTATTAACCTCTGTATTCAAGGGACGTTGTTCCCCTCTATCCTTAACTTTTTCTTTTCTTTTATTCAGCTTCTTCTTTGGTGTCGCCCCCTGAGTCTTATCCATTTCCGGAGCCGTATCTGATATTATCATCTCAGGCTCACTTGCTGTCTGCGCCAATTGTTCCAATTTTTCTATAGCCGAGTTTAATAGTGGTGTATCATCGATCACATTGATTACTAATTCCTCCAGTACAGGTTCAGAGAATGTGTCCCCGAGTTCCGTTGGTTGATTACGTCCTAGACTTCTATTCTCTAGCAAGAGAGAAGTCACACGTTCCATCGCCTCTTTATTTTCCTCTCAACGTTTTATTAGCCAGTCCAGCTTTTCGGCGTGCTTCTCAGATTTTAAGCAGAGATCCGTTACTGACACCCCCCAGATGTCATTTATTGCAGATGTAAGGGCTATTATTGAAGTTGTGTCGCTTTCCATCTCTTTTGTCACTTCCAATAGTGTACCAGCCTGTTGTGATACCTCTAGTTTTAAGCCTTCAAAAACCTTGACCAATGACGTTAGTACAAAGGTTAAAGCCGTAACTGTGGCTGTCATCTCCTGGATATGTTGGTCGGTTTGCGTTGATATATGTATCGGGCCATTTTTTTTGCCCTTTCTCTGTTAAAGTTTTCCTCTGCAATCCTTGATACTTTCATGAGTACAGATATTGCATTTAGCTTAAAAGACAAATCTAGGGAGATATGGGGCCTCAAACCCCCTCTATTTTCCTCTTCCCGGGACTTATGTATCCCTTCGAGCAATATATTCTGTGTATCCTGCTCTCCATTCGTCCTGTGTTATGAGCCCCTCACCCACGTTTACATCTGGTCCTTGTGGGTCTACTGGGAAATACTCCATATTGGAGACTAGGACCCCTGCCATATTTATCTGGGCCGGTGTAGATGCTTCCGTCCTGGTAGTTCTCTTTTCAGGCTCCAATCCTTCTATTGTCCCTGACCCTGTTGCCACTTTGCTATTCTCTATGTAGCAGCTAGCCGGGGGAAGGAAGTAGCCACCTCCCTTTAAGTATGGTTTAAATATAATTCTTTCTGTTTTTTGCTTAATTATTTCGCCCCTGTGCGTGGAGTCAAGTTCTGGTGCACTAAGATCATCCAATAGAACAGCGCTCTGCAGATTGTAAGAGCGTGACATTTCCGAGTGGCAAGAAAATCGCACCCCATCGTATGCAGCTGTATGGTAGAGTGAAATATTGCTCTATTATTGAGAGCAGCACTTTGATCCTCACTGTGTAGAGTTCAGTATCCAAAATAAGTGTCAGCCTTCATGCTCAGTACCAACACAGGTAATTATACTGCCGTGCTATGTTTCCTTTATTAATCTAGAGATCTGGAGATCTAGCGTGCGAGTGGGTCAAAGGCAAAGGGCAGAAGGGCAAGCAGACGGACGGGAGAGCCACCTCCTATAGCCCCACAGCCCACAGTCCTCGCTTGCAAGTCAGTTATCACTTCAGTGTGGTAGCTGCTCTTCAGTTCTCCCTTATCTCCTCCTGTCTCCTATCTGCCTGGAGCCCAAGAGCTCAGGAGCCCAGCAGACCCCTACACCTCTGCACCCACTAGTACACACTAGGGCACAACAACCCCAACTGCACACCACCTTTTGGTTTCCTCGGGCTCAGTGTCAATAAGATCCCGAGCTTAACGGCAGCAGCAACGGCAACAGCCTCAATGGGTGACTGGGATTTACAATTCTTGCCGATTTCCCCAATTCTGCTGGAGCTGTATAGCCGTGTAACCGTGTTTCTTCCGCCGTCCTCTGCCGCTGCCACTGCTCCAATGCCAGCTGCTTTACTTCACTGCCTCGTAAAAGGGATACAGGCCCTCAGGTCACGCTCATACACAGAGCGTGCTACATCTACAGCATATCTGTTAATCCTAACATGACTGTTGTCATTTAAATCAGGAATCTTCCAAGCAGATCTTGATCCTCCCAAAGGCCTTCAAGTTCCAGAAGGGACCCACTTTTTGCAACTTCATAGGCCATCATAGGATCCTCAACTCATTTGATCATAGAATGGGCAAATGGGGGCCAAGTAGCTGACCGATCACTCGAATCAATAATATTAATGGTCTCATCACCAGCTCCATCAAAGGGACAGTTTGCCCCCGCTCCTGTGATTCTATTTTTACAGACTTTTCACTCTTGCCTAGAAACAAAACATATACTTGGAATCCACCAATCTGGATTCCGCCCCTGATGGGGCCCCTAAGGGACCCTCTGGTATGGGAACATGACACAATCACCACACACGAATTGATACGCCAGACACGAGGTTCAATTCCCAAAATCTAGGGTTTATTGCAAAGCAAATAGTCTGTCTGCCGACTGGGTCTCACGTCCCGCAACGTGTGTCTCCAGACCCCGTGGGACGCAAGAGAGCGAGCATTCTACAACAGGTACATATATACAAAACGAACATCTTATTATCACTAGTGACATATTCAATACCGCCCATAATGGATTTCCTTTGAAATGGTTTCGATGATTGACGAATATGACGCCCTCAGACATTTATTCAGCAACAGTTTGCAATTTGCAAAGGTTGCAGACACGATTCTTTGTTTTAGGAAACATAATGCTGTTTTTCTTACAAGCAAGCTGCGTGCAGGGGAGAGACACATTCCAGGCCTCACTATCTTCTAGTTTCTATTCGTGTGCGGGAGGTCAACTCGATCTACAGGGGCTCAGTGAAGAGGGGGGGGCGTAAAAGAGAGCATAATTAAAGCCATTTAATGTTCCTTCCTACCGTTTCTGCCGCACCAGCGAGACTAGCTGGCATGTGCGTAGTGATTAAATGCCTTGTTGCTTACTTCCAAGGACTTGTGAGGGAGGAGACCGGGCATTGCTGTCTGAGTTGCCTGGGCTGTTTCTCAGCATGTAACTTGTGGCCTTGCTCTATGCATGAGCAATAATAGGATAGAATTCACTTACAGCAAAGCAGTTTGAACAGAAAGCAAAAATTAATCAAAATGGCGAATTCTATTCCTACAAAATGGACGCTCTCTGGTAATGTTTAGGAGTCTGTACTAACAATGCTGAACACATGATGTGGTTGGTTTTCGGGCAACAAAAATATATCGCCTATGTTATGGAAGGGTAATTTCTAGACTCACTCCCCGGGCACGGAACCAAATCTGCCCTCCTCAACTTAAAACATTGAATTGACGATATCCAAGATGAAGGTAAACTGGCTCTCTTGCTGCTTGCTACTAGACCTATCAGCAGCGTTTGATTTAGTTGACCACAGTATACTTTGCTGTTGCCTCGCCCAAACAGCCTCCTATTCACCAGAAGCAACAGTGTGGATAGCCTCCTTCCTAGAAGGTAGGAGAATGAAAGTCTTCTCCGAGAGTGCCAGTGCAACACCATCAACAATCATTTGTGGTGTCCCAGAAGGCTCGTGTGTCTCTCCCACGCTTTATAACATATTCACGAACCGCCCCTGCGACCTCCTTGACTGCCTTGACATTGCATATACAAATTACGCAGATGATACCCAAATTCTCCTCTCCCTCACTGGCACCTACTCAGAAGATGCTGCTACTCTAAATTCAACCTTCACCATCATTCAAGCAAGGATAGCCTCCCACAGCCTCTGCTTGAACAATGACAAAACAGAACCCCTCATCATAGGACACTGAACAGCTCTGAGCAAATTGAACCGTGAATACTTGACTTGCACAATCAATGGCATCCCTATCCCAGTCTCGCCCTCAGTGAAAACCCTGGGAGTCTACGTCTACTTAGATGCACCGCTCACACTCGCCAGACAAGTCAACACTATCGCCTCCACAGCTGCATACAACACAAAACTCTTAACGCTGCAAAACCCTTCCTTTCACCAGATTGCTGCCTAACAAACGCTTGTGCCGTGGTGTGTGCTAGACTAGACTATTGCAATGTTTTATTCGCTGGCACCTCTTCCCACAATCTAAAAAAACTGCAAGTCATTCAAAATGGTGCCTTAAGAGCTGCCCTCAAACTCACCAAAACCGAACATATATCAGCTGCCCGCAGAAAGGTACACTGGCGCCCTATCCAGGAAAGAATTCCTTTCACGACCATAACCAATACACATAGATGCATTTCCAAATCAGCACCACCATAACTCTTGCAAAGAGTTTCCAAACCACCATCAACCAGGCCCGTTAGAACCCCCTATGCACATAGGCTAGTGCAGCCCTCCTTCAAACGTGTCAAAGCAGGTGGCTCAAGCTTCCACCTCATTGCAGCAAAGCAGTGGAACTCCGTCCCACTCATCCTCAGGTCAGAAGACTCTTATTGGGCTTTCTGCAAAGGCCTCAAGACCTGGCTCTTCAATTAACTTTGTATATCCTTGCTCGCCCTCCTTTTACAGACCCTTGTAGCATTATCTATGCATTGTGTATACCTTTGCTCAATTATATGCAACAACTGAATCATTGCATCTTTGCTACTTGCAACCTGTAACCACAGCAATACGTATGCACTGTCTATACTCTACTCGTCTGTATGCAACTATGTAATCAAGGCATCACTATAGATTGTAACTGCATTCTGGCCCCAGTTGCCTCTGTGTAACCTATTCTCCACAGCGCCCTGATGCTTGAGGGCTTGCACGTGCTATACAAATGCAAAAATAAGTAAATAAAATAAATAAATGATATGGCACTTCCACCCAAACAGTCGCTCAATAAGATCCTGTATTTCTAAGATCAGTGCTTTTACTTTGCTAATAGGTTTAAACATTTTAAATCACTTTTTCTTTTGATTAGCATCCGGTGGTCTTGAGTTCAAAGCCTTAGACATGGTGATAGGATGTAACAACAACAGCACCAACAGCGAAGCATAGTTTGAAAGTGTATGTCAGATTAGTGTATGCTGAGTGGGGGGCTGCAGGTAATGGCTGAATATCTCAAGATGCTGCCTTAGTCTGTCTCCTACCCACTGCACCTCGACTGGACTCGACAAGCAAACTCCGGGTGGTCATTAAAAGCCAATAGTCTGTTTCCACTTGGATATTAGTTTCCACTTGGCTATTCGTTTTGTTCCCCTGATGCAACATTGCCGTAATGCGCACAATTCATCAATTAAAATCAAATCATGTCAAATCTTGTGTTTCAGGGCAATTATAAAAAAAAAGGCGCTGCACCATAACAACTATTTATTACTGTGATGCTCATATATCTATGTAAATAGATATGCAAGAGCATAGAATTTCAAAACTGGGAAATTCAAAAAAGCTCAAGCTCCAGCTCTGGCTCCTAGCTTCCACAGCATTAGCTCACAGGTTCTTGCTAGACAGAAGAGTACATGTAGCAAATATATAGCCAAAGAGATCATCACTCCACAAAATTAATCCGTGGAAATTGTCAGAGTTGGTTGAAACGTACTCTCTTTGCTGGCATAAAACAAGTGAAAGATTCAAGGTACAAGCAAGCAAAGCAGCAGCTCCCTGGTATCCTTACAGGAAGGTTCAGGAAAACTGCAATCTTCAGCGCTCCGTAGAGCTTTACACTGCCAGAACTCTTTTACATGTCACATATATGGTAATTAAAACAAAGAAGGAAAGGCTTTCCACGTCTTCCAGAATGGAAAGTCAGAGCAGATAATACTAGCGGTGGATGCCTTGACGAAGGGCAAAATGCTGCCGGGTGAAAGGACGGCTTTAAAAGACACTGAACAATCCCAGGTGAAAAATCGAACAAAACAGAAGAAAATTGCTGAAAAAAGTGAGAATACAGAGGCGAACAGCGAGAACAGCCCACTTCACGGGAGCTGGATTTTCAAAGTTCCTTAATGTGATGTATGTCCCTTTAAGGACCTTGTGACGGGTTAGGTCACAAGGCAAAAGGAATAAATGGAGGCCACCCGTGTCACGTGGTAAGTGAGCAGAGAGGTCTCGCAGCTAGCAACATTGTCTCTGTGTCTTTATTCAAGAGGTGGATAGGCATCACCCAGGCTAGGCCATAACCCACCACACTTGCGACAAGGCGGTTGCCACGCTGGCGCTACTCCACGTGGTCGTTAACCCGCTATCCCTCTGCCAGATCTCCCTTACTATGCGTACCTCACATGCTGTGTGCCAGAGGATTCCCTCGCACCAGGCCCAGGTTCAGCTTTGCGGGAGCGGTGCTGACGAGCCCGCCCCGGCTGGACCCTTGGCCCCTGACACTCCCAAGCCGCCAGCTGTGTGATCACGTTCACACGACTTGGTGCATGTGGGGAGTGGAAAAAATCAATACATATAAAGAAGTGTGGCACGCATTCCCAACTTCCCCCGCTGTTAGTGTGCGCCTACAGGGCGTAGCCGAGTGGGCTCAACTCAATTGTCCGGGGGCACATCCTAACTATGGACACATATTCTCTACACTACAAAAAATCAAGAGCAATAAGGAACAATAGAAAGGCCCTTCAATTGTTGGAAACAAGGGTTGCAGCTCCCAGTAGGAGTGCTTGTACGCCCTGCAACCAGTCACAGGGTGACCAACTTTACGCAGTGACCCACGCTGTGCCACCAAGCAAGGACAATTTGGCGCAGTCCATATCCAAGTGTTGCAGCTCCTGCACGGAGTGCTTGTGCACCCTGCTTTCCCAGGCCCAACTATGTGTAGTGTGAAAGGTGCCAGCAATCCAACCGAGGCCTCGCAAGTGCCACGGCCAAATCAGCAGTGGTGTTTTTTGGCTCGTGGTCACACTACATCCAGCAATCTAAGATGGCGGATGATGCCAGAGGCACCGTGCGGGTGCCAGGGTGCAACGCCCATCCATGTGTCTCACACCCCTGCAAGAATTCAATGTATCTGGAGCCAGTCAGCCCAGGCTGCAGGTGGCCCGCATGGGTGAAGCGCATTGAGGTGTTCTTAGCAACAACTGGAGATAAAAACTCTATGAAGAAATCGGTTATTCTTTTACTCGGATGGTCCTGCCGTTTTGAACATTTTCCAGACTCTACGACCTGCCGACAGGATGTTTAATACAGCCTAGACGGCACTCCAAGAGTACTTGGCACCCATGGCAAATCTGGACTACGAGAGGTCCCTTATGAGGAACGCCCTGCAGAAAGAAAGAGAATCTTTTGACGCTTATCATTGCAGACTGCAGTGGATGGCCACGACATGTGCATGGCCAGATGAAGAACATGAGATGCTTCAACAGATAATTCAAGGATGTTCATCCATCAAACTAAGATGGCAAATACTGCGAGAACCAGGTATAACCTTAATCCGTTTCCTAGAACTTGGACGCTCCCACAAATTGGCGGATGTCAGGGTGGATAATGTGTGCTGCCGTGAAGTTGACCAAGCTGGAAGAAGCCTGTGCCATAAGTTGACAACAGTTTCTGCAAAACAGACAAACGTCTGCCGTGTAACAAGAGGGAAGGGCGAGGAAGTGAGCTAACCCTGTGTCCCAACTGTGGCTATGACCTGCCCCACTCCAACGATTGTCTGGCAAGAGGTCACATTTCCGGGAGATGTGGGACAACTAACCATTTCGCCCGAGTCTGCCTTGCGTCTGTAGCGTCAACACACTTGCGAGCGCAAGGTGGCTGGAGGCAGCCATATCATAGGCAGACGCGGAAGGTTGCATCAGTTGAACAGGAAACCGCAGACAAAGAGCCTGTAGAGGAGGCGATGGATGAAGAAGATGCATTCTTCGTTTCCAGCATGTCGGAGCTGAAGGCCTCAAAAGGACGCCAACCAAAGTGCACAGTTCAAATATGCAAACAACTCACAGATCCATGTGTTAATCGACACTCAGATGCTCCACCCCTAAAAGAGACACAGGCACGGATATATACATTTGGGGCGAAGGTGCCACTGCCGCTGGAGGGTGTCTTCGTAGCACCAGTTCGACATGAGGATACCACCATCAGGGCAAGATTTTTTGTCACCAAGGTGAGCAAAGTCACATTACTAAAATGCGCCGCAGCGGAGGCACTGCACATTGTGAACTTTGCCTTTGGAGTGTACGTACAAGACATTCAATCCCTACTAGCTCGACATCCAAAGGTGTTCACAGGCAGGAAAGTTCACAGGAGATCTAGTCTACCTCCTCATTGACCCAACTGTACAGCCAATAGCATTAAAGCACAGAAGAGTACCATTCCATCTGGGGGCAATGGTCGACATAGAACTCGAGAACTTAGTCAACATGGACATTATAGAGGAGGTAGAAGGACTGACCCCATGGGTCTCTCCAATTGTAATTGCCAGTCAACCCAGCCAACCAGACCCTATTTGCATGTGTGGATATACACCTCCCAAATCGAGTGATCAAAGGAGAAAGACTCATCACCCGGATGCTTGATGACATTCTAGCTGACCTACAGGGGGCAAAATTCTTCTCAAAACTGGACTTAAGATAAAGCTATCACCAGCTGGTGTTGGACCCAGCCTCCCGCTACATCACCACATTTACCACACACCGAAGACTGTATAGATACGAACACCTACATGTTGGGATTTCTTCAGCCGCATAGGTGCTTCAGAGCACGATCCACGGTGCGCTGGCAGGGCTAAAGGGAGCAATTAATATAAGTGATGACATTATGGTCTACTCGGGTGCAGATCAAGGACATTTAGATAGGTTGGGGAACGACCTGGGACGTATTCAGCAGCTGGGACTCAGGCTGCATAAAGAAAAATGTGAATTCTTGCAAAAGAAGATCAAATCCTTTGGATACGTATTTCAGGAAAATGGGATTTCTCCTGACCCCGCAAAAGTGAAGGACATCCAGGAGCAGGTCCCCCTTCTAATGTTTCAGAAGTATGCAGTTTTCTTGGTATGGTCATGTACTGCGGAAGATTCATACATAACCAGGCTACAATGTTTGAGCCACTTCATAATCACACCAAGAAGGACTGCAATTGGAAATTGACCACCCTGGAACAGAGTGCCTTCGAGGAAATCAAGAATGCACTCACAGCAAAAAGACACCATAGCGTTCTTTGACCCGACTAGAAACGCAGAAATCAGTGTGGCTGCCAGCCCATTTGGTCTCAGGGCTGTGCTGGTACAGCCTGATGACTGTGGGAATGCCCATCCTGTTGCGTTTGCGAGTAGAGCTCTCTCTGAACAGCCATAGTCTGGGGGTTGCAGACACTTCCACCTTTACATATATGGCAAATCATTGACAGTGGTCACCGACCACAAGCCCCTTCTACCGATCATGGTTGGCTCATCCTCCAAACCTCCTGCTCGGATTGAGAGGTCGCTACTCGCCCTGCAACAATATGACCTTGAGCTGGTGTACTGCCCGGGGAACACTAACGCTGCAGACTACCTCTATCGACACCCTGTGGAAGCGAGGGAACAGGAAGAGGACGATGAAGGAAAGGGACTCAGGAGCTTCTGCATACCTTGACGTCAGCGGCAACACCCATCTCGATGTCCCTTGAAGAAATTCAGAAAGCATCAGCAAATTATGAAAGTTTCCGACTATCGCAGTCATCTGGGACTCGAGGGGAATGGAAACAAGTTTGGAAAAGCTAAACAAGCACACACAGCACGCAAAAAGAGAGCTTGAGCAAATGTGGCGTGCGCAAACCGAACGAATGTTTATGGACAACGGCCTGGGCCTCTGAGGGTCAAAAATAGTCATCCCCTTTAGTCTAGTGCCGCAGGTGCCGGAGTTGGCACACACAGGACATCAGGGAGTGGACAAAACAAAGGCTTGGCTCCGGATGAATCTGCTCCACCAGAGACAACCGTACATCGAATCCATGGACCGGAGCAACATTTCCTGGGGAACAGTATACATGGACCTTGGGTCCACATAGTTCTTGTGGACCAATGGTCAAGACATCCGGAAGTGGAATTCGAAGAATCCACCTCACTTGGAGATGTAGTGCCTGTTTACCACCCAAGGACTACCAGACGAGTTTTGCACAGACAATGGCCTGCCATTCCAAAGCAGAGGGTTCTCCGAATATATCCAGAGCCTCGGAGTACAACAACAAAAGATAACCCCGGTATGGTCCAGAGCCACCTGTGAGGCAGGAAGGATGATGAGGACCCTCAATAAAGTATTCTGCATTACACACAGACAAGGTGAATGCAAACACGAGCCCTGTACCAGTTTCTGTCCGAATAGCACACCACTCTTTACTGCTCGACTGGGGTACCGCCAGCGGAAGCCCTCTTCCAGCGATGCCCAGAGGACTGTTGCCGGATCATTCAATCTTTAGTCCTGGAATAAGAAATGAAAACTTGTGCTTGAATGAAGGCGTAGAGCAAATGATAGAGAAAACATCAGAAGGGGATTGCAAGATCAACATCTGGAAATAGGGGACAAAGGTGCGGATAGACTGCAGACATCTGGGAGGGAAAAGGTCCCTACCCCATGAGCGTTTCTCGATGAAGATAGTGAAGACAAAAAGAACTATGGTCAGTGCCTCAGGTGGCTGAGCCACAGTAACAAGAAATTAAAGTTTCTTCCGAAGCATGGGCAAGTCGACTGGAGAAGGAAGTTATGGCAGTACAACCAGTCCCAGGAGAGTGTATCCTCCATGATGGCCAAGTCTCGAGGCTCGAGAGAGGAGAATCTGATATAGGGGAACGACTATCCAGCATTGAGGAAGACGACCTAACCGATCAAGGGGGAGGCATTATTCAGAAAAGAGAGTTGGGGTGCAGAAGGCGCTACCTTATGAGAGAACGCAGCAGCCCGACTAACTGAAGGACTTTGAGGTTAATCTCCCTTGATTGGCGTGTCTCGTCAGTTGAATACCATTGTTCATTCCTGTTGTGACCCGAAAACAAAAATGTTTGTGTCATTCAATTATGAAAAAGGTAGAGTGTGGTGAATGTCCCTTTTTATAACCTTGGGACGAGTTAGGTCACAAGGCAAAAGGAATAAAGGGAGGCCGCCCGTGTCACCTGGTAAGGGAGCACTGGGACCTCGCATCCAGCAACATAGTCTGTGTCTTTATTCAAGAGGTGGGAGGGCCTCACCCAGGCTAGGCCATACCCCACCACACTTAATGCCTGGTGCTTGGTGCGTGCCTCCGCCTGGGTAACTGGAAAATGCAGCAGGAGCACAACGAGAACAGCCCGCTAACTCAGCGTGTTGCTAATTTCCTCTGTCACAAAACTCGCCTCAATGGTAAAATAACTGCAAACTACGAGGTATTCTCCTTTAAATCACTTCAGCATTCAAGCTCACACTTGCCTGGTAAGGAAAGAGCGAGTTTCCAATGCAGATTCTAAATCAACTATTGATCACTGCACTCTGAAAATCTCCTGGAGGGGTAGCTGTAGAAATGATCTAATACAAAAAAAGAGGAAGAAATTACCACATTTTTCGTACTCATTTATTTTTGAAATGTTGGTATTTTTTTATTAAAATATATCTATGGGGTAAGGATATTAGTTAAGATATGGGCCTCCCCCCGCATTATTAAGAAAAGAAAAAAGGAATTTTTGGTTTCACGACAAAAGAATTCAGTCATTTCTCCATTCAGTTGTTTTCCCGTTTTTTTCATGGACTTCCTCCTGGAGACTCTTTCAAACTTAAAACAATGCACAGGATAAACTGGCGTCCAATGCAGAGATCCTCCTCAACATGGGGGATTTGGGCGATGGACAAATTTTGCCAGAGGCTCTGGCCGAATTCCTCTCCTAACAACTCATATAAATGATCTGACAGTGTGCAGAATGCTTTTCTCTGATGAAGCAATTAATTAGATCAGGTCAATCCCCTATTTTTGGTTAACAGGGGCCCTACACTACAGTGGGGATCATAATTCATATACCAAAACACAAGTGAAAGGCTACCCCTCCCCCCAGCACAATTATTTCACAACTTACGGATAAAACGGCAAATGGATCTCCAACGCTTAATTAAAACCTCAATTTATTAATTTAGCACAACAATTATAAAACAATATACATTCCAGTGTCCTTTTCACTCCAATCTATCTAATACAAAATTACAAAAACATACAGGATACTAAAAAGTGCAAAATATATTCTGATGTGGGGTTAGTTTCAAAGTGCCATTTGTGCAATACAGTACATTTCCAAGGTTTGATTTTATTTTTTACATTAGTTGCTAATCTATCTATAAATGGGAGTATGCTAACCTGCCATCATTATTAAGATGAATACAGATATTCTCAAGTAAGTTCTGATTGCCTTCATTCCATGCTGGGTCAGTGTCCCGATTCTGATGGATGTAACATAGTTTTCTGACTGACTTATTTGTTCATGTTTACATCTTGCAGAGATCAACATTCACCCTAAGGTGTCTTACCCTCTGTTTATGTTTGGAAGATGTTACAATCTGGCAATGCAGGATATGATTAAGATCTGATTGACGGTGGATACAGCCATGATTTCAGTGCCTTCTTGAAGTCTACGTGGTTGTTTAAATTGCAGATGTGGTTTGGAAGACAGCATGACAAAGGTTGTTGGCCTCGGCTGAGAATGCGCAGACACTTTTTCTTAGCAGATGCGTTTTGGGTGGGACTTTGAGTCTTTAGGTCATTGATCTCTGCGATATTGTTGGTATGTCTTTGTGGAATTTCTCCTGGGTGGACTTAGGATAGATGCCGGAGTAGGCACAGTGAATAATGCAATGCGTATGGTTATGATTTTCATTCTTTGCTAAACTGGAAGTTAATGGTGTGATCTGACTGTCAGTGGGAAGTAGTTGTGGCGACAAAAGCCAATGATTCATAAGGCCTCCAGCTTTGTTTTGCTTAACAGTGAAATAATTGAGTGATCCGATTGCTGGTGAGATGCGGTTGTGGCGACGAATGCCAAACATGAGACGGGAAAGTTGTGCTTCGCACTGGTGCTGTGTACTTGTGCTTCTCGTCTTCTAGCTTTCCAATGGATTCACAGTGAGGTGAAGTGCGAAGCAAGGAGGATACTCTCAATTAAGAGGGTTTGTAGCAATACTAACCTTGTAATGTAGCAAGCTCCCCACTCTATATAATGTCCCCACCCACTATTGGCATAATGTAGGGTCAGTGCAAGGCACTGCTAGCGGGAGCTGAGGAAAATCAAGAGGTGGCGGGAGGACCGTAAGTGATGGTCTGGGGTGAGTGCCAGGACTTTGTAGATGGGGGAAGATCGGGAGGTGGTGACAATAGCAAGTAAGAGCAAGGGGATGTTTTGAGACAGTATCTTTGGCTGAAGACAGTTGTTAGTGGGGATGCCCTGACCTGAAGGGGTGGAACCCACGTTAGGAGGAGGAGGAGGCCACCATGTGAAAAGGCATTAAAAAGGGGGAGACCAGAGTAAAACTGTGAGTCAGTGAGGTCAGGAACTTTAGGTGAGTGAGATGACAAGCTCCAAGAGACTCTGTCTGTGGAAACCTGGTAAGGCAAATCGACTTGGCTCCATCTCCCAACTGTAGAGACATTTCAGCTGTATCTTCAAATCTTGGGGGAACCAGACTCTGCTTACAGTCGATCTGTGGTGAGCCAGAGAACAACAGACCCCACAATGAAAAAACAAGGAGTAGTTCAGACTTCACCCGAGAGATTGAGAGTGACAGAGTGGGAGCTCAAACTTTTTTAAACTTTGGAAAGAAGCCATACTTGTGGAACTTTGAAGAAAGATTTCGCTTTAGCCCCTCAAGAGGAGAGATTTTTGTTAAATAAAAGTTTTTTTGGCCAAGTTAAGTCCTTTTCTGATACACACTCGGATATCTGAAACGCCCCAAAGTATTATTTTTTCTTAGCCCTGTGTTTGCACCTTAACTCCTAGTAGTTGTCACACATTAATTTCAAGTATTGCCACAAAGTCTCCCAAAATATGTTATGTCTGCTCCCGGAATGGGAGAGGGGAAGTTCCTCACTATCTGATCTGCCAGGCTATAATTGTGCTGCTTTGGCGTATCATTTGAAAGCAGCCCCATTGATTTGGGGACTATGCATACCGGGCTATAATTATTCTGAAAAATGAGGTAGGTTGAAGAGTTAAAATTGGGAGAACCAAAGTATTTACAAATATTTCAATAAAATTATATTGCAAGTGCTCCATCCTACTGAAGGCGCGCCCTTGCACACTCACACCAGAAAACATATAGCCCTCTAGGGAAAAAGGCACAAGAGACACTTGCAAGGATACAAGTATTTCTTACAAAATAGAAGTGCCCCAGCAAAGAACTCTACCACCGAACGTTCCGAGTTCCGTAGGCACATGCAGCACATTATAAGCACAAACAACGTCGCTAATGACTTCATGACATATAGTACAATTCTACAATGCGGATTGGAGGAGCCCTATACATGTAGGGCCTGTTCCATACGGGATGCTAGGCCATTGGTCTGCCTTCATCTGTCCATCTCCTTCCATGTGGGTGCTGCTGGGCTCGTCATCCGAGGTGAAGTTGACCTAACAATTAATTGGCTACTAACACAATATTATGTTGTCATTGTAACAAGCACCTGCAAGATGCAGGGATGGGCTCGTGGGGGTAACCAAGGTCCTCCATCTTCGTTTTTGGCTATAATTTGTTGCCAGCCTGCACCTCACTGCACAGATCATGTGATCCATTTGTGAAGGCGCAATAGCCTTGCCTACTGATCTTAGTAATTGATTGAGGGGTGTAAAGGTTTTATGGTTGGTGGTCTGGGTTTGGATAGGCCTGTGGTATGCAGGGGTCTCAGGATAAAAGTATTGCAAAGCTGTATTTCTTTTGGGGGATCAGCTGTATTTCTTTTGGGGGATCATTGGGGGCAGGAGGGCCTTGCTATTTGTTCCGTGGGTTGGCACTGTTAAGTTGCGCTCTGCTCCCTTTCCATGACCTTGGCGGGTGCATTCTTCCCAGGGGACGAGGGCCTATAACTTTTGGAACAATGGAGGCTCTCTTGGACTTTGAGACCTGGCTGGGGTGGGGGCAGTGTTGGGGTGTTTGCGCTCATGCAAGGGATCTGATACTACCACACATTGTGCTGTTTCCTGCGCTTGGTCCTAAATTCTAAGATGGTTGCCGTTCGCCAAGATGGTGTTCGCTGTATACCTACATTTCACCAAATACAATTTTACTTAATGAGGTTTGACCGAATTTATTTCACCGAAAATGGTAGGTAAAGTGGTATATGTATAGTGCATAATGGGTGGGGTGTGGGTTAAGGGTATAAGTTAGAGTAGGGAGGGATGAGGGGGTGCTGCAGGGGTCTCCCCCGCATTTTACAAAAAAGTCAAAAAGTAAAGAGTTAATGTGATCGCCCTCCTCTATGTGCAACCCCTCGCCCCTGCTCGCTGGATGTGTTCTCTTAGCATTAATTTCTCATTCAGTGTCGCCTAGGGGGGAGGGAACACCCTCTCTCCTTCCCAACACTACCCTTCAATCTTTACATTTAACAGCTTGCTTCATGTAAAGTTGACCTTGGGTTGTTTTCCATGTTTGAGTCTTCTATGGCCCTGCAAATGCATAATGGAAGCATTCTTCAAGTAAAATATTTGGCTGTAAGTGAAACCGATGTGCCACATGATGCCTGCTCAAAGAGATAATTTGCAACCGTCCCATTGAATGAGAAAAATCAGGACAAAGGCATTCACTGATAGATTACCTGGTTGCACTCTATGAACAGTACTTGCCAAAACGGTCTTATATGCACGTGGCATGTTAGGATTTACATCCGCTGAATTTGGAATATACACGGCACAATAGCTGGTTTTTGCCCATAGTCATTGATGATCCCTTTGCAGTTGTGGCTCTTTTCATGAAATCTGTTCCTTGAAAATTGTGTTATTTGATGATATAAAGTTCAGGAGGATTACTCCTCTAAATGCTACCATGCATTTCACAGAAATATAAGAAAATTAAGTGCACACTCATATTGTACCCAAGGTGGTGGTGGGTTCTCATGAAAATAGCCCATTGTTTATGTTTACACGTTAATATTGTGTGGCACCCTTGCTGAGTGTTAAATAATATATGTTATGTGAAAAGAATTTCAACATTAGGTTGGCCTCTGACTAAGACCTTGAATAGCACTGATAAGTCTGTCGCCTACCTGGGTCTTGGTTTTGGTTATTAAACAAATAGCCCATTGACGTGTACTGTACCACCCGTCCGTGAAGCATTGGGGCTAATAAATGATGGCCAATTATTTAATAGATTTTTGCCATACAGAAATACAGAGCTACAAACTGGGCTTTGGTCCAGCCGATATGTAAGTACTTTCATCCTGTGCTGAAGTTCTCTGCGGCAAAACTCTACTGCACACCTCTTGGCCCATTACTCATATTGCACCAATTGGTTAAATCTCATAGTTTATTACTGAGTTTGAGATATCATTGAGAGGATCATACTCGGTAGGCAACATTTGCCCTCTAGGTCAGTTGTGCTTTGGATAAATTGAGAGAAAACTTAAACACTGGGATCAGGTTCTTGGGAAGGCCTTAAATGTTTAAATGGTTACAAGGTTGTCTTGTATGCATACTTAACTCTTAACAAGGGAATCAATAGAGTGGTAGTAATGGGGAGGGCAAACTCTAGGTAATTGGTTGCTGCAGGAGAGTTGTGTTTATGCAGGAGATCGATATATGTGCAGCCAGTTTGTTCTTTATGCTGTCCCTGACATACATTTAGAAAACATGTCGCCTCTTATCTCTTTTTTTCCTAATAAGTTGCAATTTTCTTGCAGGAACTATTTTGAGGCTAAAGGGAGCCATTTTGAGAATGGCATTCTTGGACTCTGTTGGAATCTTAGTCCCACCAGCTTATGAATCATGGCGAGAACCCAATGTACCAGAAGAAAAAGATGACAAAGATAAATTGAAGAAACGACGGCCAGTCTCCGTGTCCCCATCCTCTTCTCAGGAAATCAGTGAAAACCAATATGCAGTTATCTGTTCCGAGAAGCAGGCAAAAGTTATTACACTGCCTTCCCAGAACTGTATTCACAAACACAATATCACTGAGACATCGTTTGTTCTACGTGGAGATATAGTGACCATGAGCAACAGTCTCTGCCTTGCATGTTTCTGTGCCAATGGACATATCATGGCGTTTAGGTAAGTCATACAAAATTGTAAGATGTTATTACATATTAGACTTACAAAAATGAGATTCCAGTCATGAGCAGATTAGTTTGTTGGGATTGTTTGAATGAAACAGCTGTCTTGACAGTATACTTGTGTTTCCATTCATATTGAACTATAATATACTGTATAAAGTAATTGTTTTGCAACTTCTAGGGATCCACCATCCAAATATAAATAAGTTGCAGCTGGTATAGGTATACTATTAATCAAATTGTTGTGTTGACATGAACATTGAAACATCGAAGATGTACTGGATGGCAACAGACCTCCAAATACTGTTTTGCAATTATTAGTTGTCAAAAAAGTCTTATTTTACAACATTGTTTACATGTTTATTTTTGTATTAAAAGAAGTGGGGGGAGAACTCTTGCTTTATTGCGGGTGTTTAAAAAGTTTGAACTGCCTTGGTGTGAGAATAGTCCGGAAGGCTTTCGGCTTAAAGTAGGACATCACTGGGCAATCAGAAGCAAAACAGCAGCCTTAAGGAAACAAGTTAGCAGGAAGGCCACATGGATCAGTCCTCAGCCCAGAGCTGTTCTACAAGTCTGTAGAGTAACGGGGAGGGCAAGATATTGCAAATTTGCAGAGTATACAGAGATACTGCAAAACAAATCATACCTAGAAGAGTGCAAAGAGTAAGATAGATGGAAGCTGCCATTACTAAATATACTATAGTCCAGCAGATACTTTGAGAATCAGCTGGAACATTTTGCTGATGCAGTTTATCTATTATTTTCCATTGACTTTGCAGCTGCCAATGGCCTTGTCCTGCCATTTTCCACAGTTCCTGCCAGGGATAACCTGGGCTGCTTCTTTGTTTCCCTGCTTCAGTGACTTGAATGTTCATGGTGTTGGGGCATGCTCCCTGCACTATGACCTGAAGTCTAGTATCTGCTAGTTTACTTAGCTTAGATAAATCAAAATGATGTGTGAGGTGGGAGGAGAGTTGATGAAGTGTTGGCTACTTGTCTGGATGTTTGGTGGTGTTGTAAGTAAATAGCAGTTTGGATTATTGATGCGCTGGTGAAAACCTGAATGAAAGGAGTATAATAATTGGGTAATGAATGGTCAGCTGAGGCTGCTGCGGCTAAGCTTAGAGATATTCTAGCCTGCTTGATTAAGTTAACCTTTAACAATTATGTTTTACCTGGGCTCCCAGGAGATGTGAACTGACACTTCAGTTACTAGTGATAACATGCGACTGGGAGGGTGTAAAGCCTTGGTGCTGCAAACTTTTATTTTGTTTTGTAAAACAGTATATTGTACTTCAATTACTTTTTTGCTCACTGTTGAATACTGTTACAGCCTATTGCTTCTGAATCATATATATATATTGTTTGCCCCTATTTGGTGCTATTTTAAAATTAGAACTTACTTATTGCCATAGTTATCAGTTATTCTTGCATGTATTGATGTTTTACACTTGCCCCATTACCAGCCTCACTTAACATTTTGGCACATTTGTAACAGTTTTGTCTTTCTCCCACTATATTATTATTATAATGGGAGCTATGTTGAGATGCCTCATTGTCTAGCAACTCAATTGCAGATGTGGAAAACTGAGGGAAATTAAGAGTTTACAGAAAGAAGTGAAAATGCTTATACCAGCAAAATTTTTGTTTAGGCAAAGGGATAAGAACAATCTATTTCTAATGCACACATTCCTCCCATAGATTCCTCATCTGTGATATCCATCTCCCAGCACTGTCATACATGCTGGACATATTACCTCTGGACCCGGAAAACCATCTTCACGCAGAACGGGTTATGCTCATAGAACTGCTAGACCATTCTATTCTAAATGGAGGTTGTTTGATGTACTGCCGGGAAAACAACGTTTGCATTATTCACGTTGTTGAATTCACGTGATTCAGGGTAGTCACATGTGTTACTGCAGTACATTCATAAGCAGCGTGGAGACATTGCTCGCTGCTTCTGATTGAACCAACTTGGCGTTTTGTAGCTGAACTCTTGATCTGCGTCCTCGCATCTCGTTGGTTACTTCCTTGGCTTTCTTCGGTGTGTTTCTTCCGCACGCAAACTCCTGGAGCTGCCTTCTAGAAGTTACAGCAGTTTTTGTTCACTTGAAATTCTACACGCTATCTTCGGCAGTCGTCCATTAGAAGACCATCAGACGGCTTTCCTTCACATGCGTGTTTTGGCAGCACTGTCTGCGTGCACTTCAGTCGCTTGTATCCTCACACGTGGGTTCCTGATATCTTAGCATGCTGCTTTCCTGACTGCGTATAAGTTTGTCGCGTGTAATTTCCCACGCGGACGCTGGAACTCTCCAAGTGCGGCTGTCCTGGCTGCATGTATTTTGTTTGCGGGTAAAACCCCACGCGGACGGTGGAACTCTCCAAGCGCGGCTGTCCTAGCTACGTGTACTTTGTTCGCGGGTAAAACCCCACGCGGACTCTGGAACTCTTCAGGTACGGCTGTCTGGCTGCGTGCACTTTTGTTTGCGTGTAAAATCACACGCAGTCTACTGTACCCTTTACACGCTGCGGTCCTGGTTGCGTGTACTTTTGTTGCATGTAAATCAGCACGCTTTCTACTGTACTTAAAAGCGCGGCTGTTCAGGCTGCGTGAACTTTTTTTGCGTGTAAATCTGCATGCGTTTTTTTGAACTCTTTGAAATGTGTAACTCCACACGCATCCCTGGCACCTGTGATGAGATAACAGGTGGACGAATTTCTGTTCTACGTGGGAAAGGAAGTATTATCAACAAACTGTTTATTTGAAGGTGATTGTGCACAGTACTTTGGACGCTATCCTGTGGTGCACCAACCCGGTATCTAGCGTGAGCCTTGTGCCGTTCGGGATAAGTCTCCCTTACTAACCTCCCCTCCTTTGTCGTTGTTTCAATTCCTGGATTTCTTCTGAGACTTGTTGGTGGAGATTCCAGTTCTAGCCTACAGGTTAGTGTTGTAATTAGTGCTATTGCTGTGCTATCAGTGAGAGTTAGTTGGGACAACTTCTCATGATGCTTTATTTATCCTAGGCTGACTTCCTATTATGCTCCCATGCCCTTTCCAGTGATACCCCTCTCTGCCTGTTTTACTAGTCAGAGAGTTGTATCATTTGGAAGGTCTAATTTGACTTCACTACTATCAAGCCTTGTGAATTCAAGTATCCGGAAGAGCCCTACCAATTGTATCCTTTTTGGTTACCGTATCCTTTTCATAAGATACCTTGGTGATTTATGACACATTAGCTGCTCTTCAGAAACTTTTCTGCCGCCAGGGGGCAAAGCACAACTCCATGTATCCTTTGCCTGATGCCTCTTCGTCCCACACACCGGCAGGAAGCAAGTAGTCGAGACACCTCGCCAGAGGCCGACATGCTCCCTGCTGCCTCCCCTGGCAAGCCAGAGGCAGCTTTCCAGAGCCTGTTGGCGAAGGTAGTGAAAACCTTGAGGCTGTCGACCTCTTCACAACCCTCGGGTGCAGTTTGGCCTGACTGACATCTTGGATGAGGGTCTTAGAAGACAGGAGACTTTGCTGCATTTCAATCAGGCAGTGGAGGTGCCAGCGATGGAACTGTGGCCCAAGACCGCGCCAGTGCTCGCGGTGGACTGCAACCTTATCAAAAAGTTCAAGCTGACCTCTTTGGACCACTTATTTCTTTCCGCCCCCACTTTCCCAGAAAGTTTGGTATTTCAGGCCACTATGACGAATCTTAAGAACACCTCCGTCTTTGCCATTCGACAGGTAGAGCATGAAATTGCACGGATGAGGCAGGAACATTTTCAGCTCTTCAAGTGTAGGCCTCCGATGTGTCAATGCCTCTTGTGCCTTCGCCAACATATCTTTTGGTCTGTGGTCAGTGATGACCAAGGAGGCTGAACACATTCCTGAAGGGAGAGGTGTGCTGGAGCTGAGGATGGTTAGGCTGGCCTTAGTCAATTTACTCCCAACTGTGAGACACAAGACTGTGGTGAACCTGACGACAACACAATGGCCATGCAGTGCCTCAACAAGCGAGGTGGAGTGGGATCCTTGCCCTTTGCAGAAAAGCAATGCGGCTGTGATTCTGGGCTCTGGATAACTGATCTCTCGGATGGCTGTCTTTCTGGTCAGAAGAGAGAATGTCAAGTGGATGGCTTGAGCAGACAGACTTCGGCCTCCCAAGAGTGGGAGCTCTACCGGGAAGTTCTGGAGGTGATCATCTTCTTTTAAGGAACTCTTCAAGTGGATCTCTTTGCTTCCAGTGTGAACAGGAAGTGCAAGTTGTTATGCTCCTGGGAATGTCCTGATCAGGGAGCTCTGGGGGAGGCACTGACAGTGATTGGACATTCAACCTCCTTAATGCGTTCCTGCTGATCCCTGTTGTTCCGCTGTTTCTCAAGAGATTACTCCTATTCGGAACCATGTTGATCTTGATCACTCCAGACTGGGCCCAGAGGACATGGTATCCGGAGTTGCTGGACATAGCCATCTACCCTCCTTGGCACCTTATTAGAAAAGTGACTTGCTCTACCAATCAGAGGGGTGGGTTCTCCACCCAAACCTCATCAGCCTGAACTTTCATGTTTGGCTACTGAGAGGCTTAGATGCAAGGAATGGGACTTGTCGTAAAATGTCCTCGATATAATCCTCTCGGCTCAGACACTCGCCATGAAGCCTATTTAAGCTTGCACCAGGCTTACTTTTTTTGGGATGGTGCCAGGAAAGGCATCTGAACCCTTTATCCTGTCCGTTATCCCCGGTTTCTTATTGTTTGCTGTCACTGGCAAAGGTGGGCCTGCAGATTGGCACTGTTATGGGATGCCTTGACACTGTTTAGGTTTTCAAGCTGTCCCTGGAACAGGGATCATTCTTCACAATCCCTTCTGTCCAGCAGTTCTAGTTTGTGTAACCAGTTTCCTCCATGCTAGTATGTTGTTCCTGCTTGGGATTTAAATTTGTTTTTAACATTCCTCATGGGAGCTCCATTTGAGGCCCTCCATTCCTCTTCCATTAGATTGTTCAACCTTAAGCTGATTTCCTGGTCACCATGAGTTCCACGAGATGGGAGAGTGAGCTCCGAAGACTCTCTCTTAAATCTCCCTATTCGGTTTTCTCCAAAGAGAAGGTAACTTAGAGATTGAGACCCTCTTTTCTTCAAAAAGTGGGCTTGGATTTTCAACTCTCTCAAAAGATCCATCTCCCTGTGTTTTTTCCTCTGTCTCACCCTTCTAATGCAGACGATTGGTTCCATCGGCCGCTCTCAGCGCGGGCCCTCCGCTCCTACGTCTCCAACGAGAGAGGCTAGGTAAGATGACCACCCTTTGATTGGTTATGCAGAGGCTTGTGCTGGCAGGGCTGGGATAACGGCCTCTGTAAAGGTGGATCATTTTCTACATCTCAAAAAACTATGCTCTGGCTGGGAAGGATGGGCCTGAGGGTCTCCGAGCCTATTCTACCAGAAGAGTGGCTGCCTCCTCTGTCCTGCAGAGCGGAGACCCTATTCTGGACATCTGCCAGGCAGCAACATGGATATCTCTGCACAAGTTTCTATGCAATACTGCTTTCAGGCCAGTTTGCCTGTTTTGGTAGGGTGTTCCTCCAGAGTTTTTTTGGTTTTGGTGGGGTCCTTGCTCTCTTCCATCCTTCAGATTGTCAAACTGCGTTGGGAGTGTATCATAAATGATGAATCCGTGGAAGGAAGTAATCCATTAGAAGAACAAATTACTTACCTCTCGGTAATGTTCTTTCTGATGCATGTTCCTCCCACGGATTCCTCACTGCCCTTCCTACCTGCTCCTCTTGGCAGATAGCTAGTGCACCATTGATTCCACTGTCCTTCAGCGTGGGAAAAAAGGTGGAACAGAGGTCATGGTGAGCACGCCTCAATATCTACTGGCCCCTATGTCCTGTCCAGCGTGGATTGCATAAAGGTATCGGATGGAGACAACGTGGAGTTGCGCTGATCACCCTGGCACGGAAGTAGCTTCCAAAGGACAGCTCCGCTGTGGCTAGGATTTTCATAGATGAGAAACCCATTGGAGGAACATCCATCAGAAAGAACATTACCAAGAGGTAAGTAATTTAAGTAAGTATGCATGTTTTCGTTCCAAAGGAAATCGAAAAAATGAATTGCTAATATCGTTTGACTTGTGCGACAGATTTGGCTGATATTATTCAAACCATTTTATAGGCCCGGGGACCCTCCCACCCCGCCCCCCCATGTCCCTACCCCAACCCCTCTTCCTTCTCACCTCCCCTACCCACTGCACCCGACTGGAAAGTTTGGGAAAGATTAGTTAAAAAATAAAAAAGTGAAGGCAACCAAAATAAAAGCACATTCAGCCTACTCCATATTCATTTTTCCATAGACAAAAAAGTAATTTTTTTGCTCCACTGCACAGCCCAAACCACCGGAAGGATTTGGAACAGGTCTTGAAGTGTTGAAGTATGTGTTAAGGCAAATAGAACAGCCCTGTGTAGCCACAGTCTCAAAGCTAGTGTTTAAGAACGGTACCTGGCGTGCCCATCTCTCTTTGAAATTACCTGAATTCTTTCCCTGCCCCCAGCAACTCCCCCTACTCCCTGTACTCCTCTGCATCCTCCCCCCTGAACCCCTTCTAAAACCAAATAACAGACACTGTTTTCTATCACTTGGATTCATTTTTCTCTAGTCCTCTGTGCGAGATGGTAACATTTTCCATGCTTTTCTCTGCACTTTGTAATGTGATTTTGAGTTGGTGTGGAGGAATGAATGGACTGTGGTGATAGGCATACCTCTACACGGTGCCACAGAGATCAACCTATTAATATGCTGTACAAAGTTGCCTAATTTATTTGAGTGTGTAAAGCAAAAACCCCCCAGAAATTTGCCAGTTATGGTAAGCTAAACAACCATATCTTGCGCCACCACCATGCTCCGGACCGTTCTCTATGTGCCTCTTTCCGAGTACTCGACGTGCGCGTCGAGTCTCGGTTGGACTTCATGTGTTTTGTGGAAGTGCTGTGGGTAGCGCTTGTCGCCGGGGGTCTTCCCCATAGCCGCCTTGCCGGACGACCTTCTGAGGTTGGGGACTTGCGCTTGGCTGTCAATTGAGGCCACGTTGCCCTCGTCCGAAAGCACGGCGTCGCTGCCATCGCTGAAGGCGCCCTCCGCTGCCATGGCCTCTTGACGCCTGCCGTGGTGGGCCCAACGCTTGATCGAACGGTCCTCGAGTGTTTTCAGTTTGAACCTACGACACGCTCTGCAGTTAGCCTCGGGGTGGTCCCTCGGTAAGCAGAGATTGCACGTGGCGTGTCTGTCAACCCAAGGGTACTTGCGGTTGCACTTGGGGCAAAATTAGAAAGGGGTACCCTCCAGACGCACCTTGTGGCAGCGGGCTAATAAGTGTAGGAATATATAAGAATGTACCTATATACCAAAAGAATGTAGAGTATGTCCACCCCCCACTCTCCCTACTTGCAGGGCCGATGCCAGAGGCCTTCCGAGGCCCAAATCCGGTATGCAGAGGAGGAGGAGGAGGACGACCCAGAAACCTACAGGGTAGATTCCCCGGTAGATAAAGAACCCCCGTTTACCGACTCCCCTGTCGACAACCGGCCTCTCTTGAATGAAGTGCTGTCCAGAGCGGCAGAACACTTCCACATTGACACCCAGGGTGCTCAGGAAGAGAGGGACTTTGCCGAGGAGTTAGTGGGAGAAAGGAGACTTGTTGCCCAGGCCATCCCTATCCTTAAGTCAGTACAAAGAAGGATAGATCCCAATCTCACTAGGGCGGTAAACCCCAGAGGTGAGAAGCTTTTCAGGGCAGCCCAATGTTAGGCAGAAACCTGTGCAGTTCCCTTAGGGACCACTGCAAAAGGTTTAAGACCACAGGAGTTAGCAGTAAACCCAATTGGTAGCAGTCTACACCCAGATTTACCTGGTAGCTGTGGCTGAGCAGTCAGACTTCTCTCAAGAAGAGTTAGGCAGTATACAGAGCATACACAATAGGGCAGGTAAACACAGTAAAACAAGCAAACACTGACCAGAGCTTTGGTGTAAAAGATATATAATTATTTATTTAAAAACACATCTATAAATACACACTGGCACTAATATCAAGCAATTTCAAAAACACAGTTACTAAAGTATATACACTCCCTTAAAAGAGTATTAGACAAGTCTTAAGTAAAGCACCACTTATTTTCAGACAGCGGTGAGCGCTTAACGCATATGGCACTCTAATAATTTGGTTAAAAGGGAGAGAAAGGAAGAGCATAAATTGAAACAGATCCCAACACTTTTAGAAGAACACAGCAAGAGAGGAAGGCAGAATAAAACCGTGAAGTTAGAGTTCAGAAAGCCGGATCCACTTTAAGAGGATCAGAACGAAAAGTGTCCAAGGTCACACGGTTGGAAAGTGCACAAAAGTCTCGAAGATTAAGAAAGAAGTTGGACCAAAAGAAAGGGACCAGTTAGATGGTCAAGAGGCCAGCCCAGTCTAGAAGGTTAAGGATTTACTGTCACCTTGTAGCAATCTATAGAAAGGGAGGCCAGGCGGACACAGTACCTTGAAATGGTGAGAACGCTCCAGCGGGGGCAGTTGTTCCTGGCAGCGGTTGCAAGTCGGTGCTTCGTCGGGCGGAAGAGAAGATCTCGTCGGGGAGGAAAGCAGAAGGTCGTTGTACTGCCAGGGAACAAACCAGCCGCGGAGTTCTCGATTCAAAGGAGCGGTCATTTTATTCGCGGTTCATTGGTAAGTGGCTATCCGGTTGCCAGGGTGCTTGGCACGGGCAATTGGACCACTAGACGTCCTGGTAGGCGAAAAGGAAAGCGAACTGGTTGTCCCCACCAGCTCAAGGGGAAGAGACTCTCCGGCAAGAAGATCTCCTCTGTCGTCGGGAAGTGGTGAGACAGTTCAGCAGGGCTCCACCGGTGGTGTCGTCGTTGCAGGTCGGCTCAGCTTCTCCCTCTTCGGATTTTCAGGTCCTGTGGCGACTTCTGAAGTTCCAGTCCCAAAAGCCCTGCTTTTATGCAAGAAACCCCCATTCATTCAGCCTAGCTGTCAATCAAACATGCTAAGTGGTGAGCGGGGCGGCTCACCACTTGGGCCAATCACGCAAGAGTGCGACTTGGGTTGGCAAGACAACTTAGTCCAGGGTGCCTAAACCCCCTCCCACACCCCCTGTGGTACCCAGACAGGGTGGCACCACTTTGGAGGGCTTCTGTGTAGAAGCCCGCCAAAAGTGGAACAAAGGGCTCGACCTTTGGTTTGGAGTTACAGAGGCGAACACAAACGCCATTTTAAAACCGAGTTCTGGCAAAAAGTCCCTACCAGTGAATTAATATTAAATAAATAAACCAGCGGTATCTTTAGCATTGCACCAAAAGGTGGTGCGTTTAAAATACATGGGCAAATCCCATAGCGAATATTCTTAAGGAATATTCTGCGTGGTAACCACTGCCACCAGCCAGAAACTCGCCGAGGGAGGACTGCACAGTACCCCCTCAAAAAACAGACCCAGGGGCAATCAAATTACCCCTACCAGTACTTCGACATTAGGATGGTTTGTACTGGTTGTGTTACTAAATTTGGGACTAGTAAAGCCAATGGTGACTTTACATGCCCTGGGAGACAGTAGTCAGTCCCAGGGTATGGAGCCTATGGTGGGGTGCCACTTTGACACCCCTGTGTCACTGCACTGAGGGTGCTGTGTAACGCACATAGTAAAAACACATGAGACCCTATGGAGTAAAAGACTCCATAGCCCATAAAACACATTAACAGTAAAAGGAACCCCTCAAATCATGTCCAAGAGTGTGAGGAAAAGAGTCTCACTCTTGGCAGGAGAAAAAAACAAACTCCAGAAATCCAGCAAAGCTGCTGGGGGACTCACTAGGTTAGGAAATTCAGCCTAAACAGAGAATTCTCCCTAACACCCAAACAGGCCCACTGCACAAAAGAGGGCATCTGAAACCGGACTCTGTGGTAGTTACAAACACCCGTAAGAGGGCGGGAACACCCTGGTCATCGTCGGAAGCTCCTCCCGACAAGGAGAGCAAGAAGATTTATGGCTTGGGCAGGAAATTAGCCTCCACTTCCGCCTACCAGGCAAGGATTGCCAACTCCACCACCCTGCTGGCGAGTTACAACTGCCACCAGTGGGAAGAAGTCGCGGCACTCATAGATTCCGCCCCAGAACCCTTAAAAAGCCAATTGGCACGAGTTTCGGCGGAAGGAAGAGCTGTGTCCGGTTTCATATTAAAAGCGACCTTTGATGCCGCGGATAACGCTGGCAGATTGATAGCAGAAGGTACTGTTATCAAAAGGCATGCTTGGTTGCGACAGTCTGGGTTCAAAGCCGAAACCCAAGCATCATTGATAGATAAACAGGTGGAGCCGGATCTATTGTTTGGAAAGGCGGTCGAGGACGCGCTGAAAAAAGCCAAGGACGAGTATGAGACACTCAAATCCCTAGGCCAACTAACCAATAAACCCCCAAACCAGAGAGGGAATGGCAATTTTCGTCGCCCACATGGACAAAATTCCCAGAGAGGGTCCAACTATTCCCAGGGGCAGGGTACACAATGGAACTATTCCCAGGGGCAGGGTCCACAATGGAACAACAGCCAGCAGTCTACCCAGGGTTATGGCAGGGGTAATAAGAGAGGATGTGGTTAAAGGTAGAGGCAGCCCCAGTAGAGGCTACGGCACGCCTCCACCAAAACAGTGACTCTCCGTTCAGGGTCCCTTCTCACGCATCCCCAGTAGGGGGGACGCATTTCCAACTTCACCCAAGCTTGGGAAGGGATCACATCAGACAGATGGGTGCTGTCCACAGTGTCTGCAGGATACCGCATAGAGCTGTTAGAGCGTCCCCGAAACCACCCTCCACGACAAAAAATACATTCTTTGGACCATCAGAAGATCCTCATCGAGGAGATCGTCAATCTTCTAGCAAAGGACGCGATAGAACTTGTCCCGGGACACCAGGTAAACAAGGGTATTTATTCAACTTACTTCCTTGTGCCAAAAAAAAAGATTTGACAATGCGCCCAGTATTGGACTTACGGCCTGCAAACAAGTATGTCAAGCCCCAAAAATTTTGCATTACTACTCTCCAAGAGGTAATCCCCCTCCTAAAAAAGGGGGATTACATGGCAACATTGGACATGAAAGATGCCTATTTTCATATTTCCATGTTCCCAGCGCACCGAAAGTACTTGCGCTTCAAGGTGGACAGTCAGCACTACCAGTGCAAGGTACTGCCCTTCGGGATAGCCTCGGCTCCAAGAGTATTCACTAAGGTACTGGCGGTGGCAGCAGCACACCTAAACAGGGAGGCAATCCCGGTGTACCCTTACCTGGACGACTGGCTCATCACGGGGGAGACCCCAGTAATTTTCAGAACAAACATTCAAAGGACGATCGACCTCCTCTTCGAATTAGGTTTCTCAATAAATGAGAAGAAGTCAAGTCTGGTGCCAAGCACCTCCAAACAGTTCCTAGGAGCTATCCTAGACACGCAAGAGGGGTTGACCTTTCCATCAGAGGAAAGAATTCGGAATATACTGCTGCAAATTCCGCAATATCAGGCCGGTCGCCAGATAACGGTACGCAAATCAATGCGTTTGCTGGGCATGATGGCGTCATGTATTTACCTGGTCCCCCACTCGCGCCTGTGCATGCGTCCCATGCAGGAATGGTTGGCGAAACAGTGGTCTCAGGCAAGTGGTCAGTGGGACGATCTAGTGGTCGTTTCGCCAACACTGGTACAAAGCCTTCACTGGTGGACAAGAGAAAACCTGTCCAAGGGGAAACCCTTTTACGATCCCGAGATACAGGCGGTAGTCACAACCGATGCATGCCTGAAAGGGTGGGGAGCTCACCACCTCCACCACACAGCTCAGGGTCTCTGGTCTCACTCAGTGGCCAAGAATCACATCAACCTGCTAGAGCTTTTGGCAGTATTCAGAGCGCTTCAAGCGTTCAAGCCCTACCTGCTGAATCTTTCAGTGCAGATCCGGACGGACAGCACTACAGCCATGTTTTACCTGAACAAGCAAGGAGGGACTTGTTCGCCAAATCTGTCCAAGCTTGCCCAGAAAATTTGGATATGGGCACTCAGACGGAAGATCTTCCTGTCATCTCAACATGTTCCAGGGGATCTCAATTCTCTGGCGGATGCTTTGAGCAGAGATACCCTCCCAGGGGAACACGAATGGTGTCTACACAGAGAAATCGTAGAAGATATCTTCTCTCAGTGGGGTTTCCCCACTATAGACCTATTCGCCACAAGCGAAAACAGACAGTGCCCAGAATTTGCATCCAGGTTCCCCCAGCCAGACTCCCAGGGGAACACCCTGTGGATGAACTGGTCAGGGATGTTTGTGTACGCTTTTCCACCAACACCTCATCAGGAAGGTGGTCAACAAGATGAACAGAGAATCAGTGACGCTCGTCCTAGTTGCTCCCATGTGGGCGAGACAACCGTGGTTCCCACACCTACGCAGACTAGCGGTGTGCGAACCCATCATACTCCCGGGCTGGTACAACCTACTGTCCCAGCATCAAGGTCAAATGGTGTGCATCCTCAACCCAACTCAATGAACCTGGCAGCATGGCTCCTGAGGTCATAGAGTTCGGACATCTCAAATTACCACAGAGATGTATGGACATCCTAAAAGAATCTGGGAAGCCAAACACGAGGCATTGCTACTTTGACAAATGGAAACGATTCGTTATCTGGTGCCAGAATAAGCAAGTCAACCCAGTTGATTGCACTCCTTCCACAATTGTCACATACATGCTCCACCTGCTGGATGCAGGACTGGTATTTAACTCACTGAAGGTACACCTGGCAGCGCTGTCAGCATACACCACCTCCCATAACAAGGTGACGTGGTGGAAGATACCAGTGGTTAAAGCTTTCATGGAAGGAGTAAAGAGATTTCACCCTCCTATTTCAAACCCACCACCAGGATGGGACCTTAACGTGGTGCTATCTAAACTCATGAGCCCCCCATTCGAACCCATGCATAAAAGCAGTCTCAAACACCTAACTTATAAAACGGCCTTCTTAGTAGCAATAACATCTATAAGAAGGGTCAGTGAAATTCAGGCTCTGTCAGTGCAGGATCCATTCTTTACAGTTCATAAAGATAAACTGGTTTTACGTACACACCCTAGGTTCTCACCTAAGTTTATTTCTAAATTCCAAGTGAACCAGTCCATCGAGCTTACGGCTTTCTTCCAAGACCCACAAAGCTCGGCTGAGGTGAAACTACACACCCTAGATGTGCGTAGGGCGGTCCTCTACTATGTAAACAAAACCAGACCGCTAAGGAAAACAGATCAGCCGTTTGTCTCCGTAGCTACAGGCAGAGAGGGAGATCGCGTCTCTAAAGGTGCCATCTCTAAGTGGATTGTTAACTGTATCCAGCTGTGTTACTCTCTTTCTGAAAAAACTCTGCCTTTCACGCCAAGAGCCCACTCTACAAGAGGCATTGGGGCCACTCTGGCTTTCATTGCAAATGTACTCCTTGACACCATTTGCAAAAAAGCTACTTGGAGTTCTATTCACACTTTTACTCAGAACTACTGCATTGACACCCATTCCAAGACAGATACTCAAGTGGGACAAGCGGTTCTAAGACATTTATTTGCTCATGACCCTTCTCACATCCCACCTCCTTCTTCTAACACTGCTCGCTAATCTATGCACAGCATATGATCTAAGCAGGTTCCACAAGCCTCAGAAGGGATACATTACTCACCGTAATCGTATTTCTGATGCTTGTATCTACTTAGATTCACATGCGACCCACCCTTCCTCCCCTCTGAGAGAAGGCGCATGGATGCTTGAAGTCTTATCTATCTATCTGCTTGGATTATCTGTACTCACGCTACGCCCTCATGCTACCTCATGTCAGAAAAAATAGAATCTGAGGGTACTAGACGCTTAAGGGATCATGGGTACCTTGGACGTCACACTAGGGATAGTATTACTGGCACGCCCATTTTCGATTTTCGAAAAACAAACTGTAATACTACGCAGCTTCCACTAGATGTCGGCCTATGCACAGCATGTGAATCTAAGCAGATACAAGCATCAGAAATACGATTACGGTGAGTAATGTATCCCACTTATACACCTTCTTATATCTTCTTAAAGTACTTTCCATAGAATTTGATTTGACCTCACGCAGGCCTCAAACACACATGATGATCAACTCTAATGTTATTGTCATTTTTTTTATGCTGTTGTTTCTTTCTTCTTTACTTTAGTTTCCCTGTATCTGGCTCTAATTTGTATGCATTCTTGGTTTTTATATGTATTTTTTGTACTAACACAATAATGTCGTATGTTTGAAATTGTTATCTATTTGGTCCATGTTTAATATTTTGCAAAAGCTTGGGTAAAATAGCGTTTATTTTATTATCGGAAATGACAAGATTAAAAATATTGTACTTTTTTGTTACATGCTGCGGCAACACCACCACTCGAATATAATGTTTTCTTTTAGATGAGAACATTCTTTAATGCATTAAGTACTTTATGATCTCCCGATCACCCTTGACCTCGTGTTACCAACATTTTAAACACTACCCCTTGTAGGGACTGTTCATGAAAATAATTTTAATATGTGATGTTATCAGTGAGATGTCATCTTTCATTTACTGGGTGTTTGTCTTAGTGGTGCACAGTGGTAGTGTGAGTTGTGGTTGCTTATCTTACCACATTTGGTGAATTTCTGTTTTGGGTTTTACTTGTAACCATAGCATCCCTTTTAACAAAATGTTTTCATTGAATTTCATAGATTTCTACCAGTGCACCCTAGTTTGCTACAACTTATTAACATCATATCTACCCCAATATAGCAACATTTTTCTCCAATTTAGAAAGTTTCACCTTAACACTCTGCCATTCCCACCTTTTAGCATAATTCTTAACACTTCTTTACACTTTCTGTAACTTTTTCCACCGTTTTTGTATTCTCCGATGTTCACGAACGTCTGATATCATCGCAGACTATTCATACAGTGTCACGTGACCACGCACTCGTGCTTGGCATGATGACCTGTTCGCAAACCAGTCCGCACTTCTAGAACGAGTCAGTGCTTTGCAAACAGTTCGGAACTGCATTTTCTGCTGATGTTAGGGACTTTGAACCTCTAAATTTACGCTTGCGCAGCTCCTATTTTTTATTTTATTTTATTGTTAATTTATAACGCACTTAATATCAGCAAGTGATTTCTAAGCGTCGGATCGGGGTTCGAACCTGGGTTGCGCCACGTTGTCTTGCTTCCAAGACAAAGATGTTGCCACCTATTCTTAATCATTATTTATTTTTAAATTTGTTTATTGGCATTTTCATTAGTATCAGATACATGATTTTCAGATATGCCTTACACATATAGCAATCGCAATGTATTTTAAACTTAACAATAACATTATAAAACAACATTAACTGTCTCCTTGTTTAATTCACATCTAATAGTGTCACTTGTCCCGGGGGGGGGGGGTTCGAGGGGGAACTATCTGGCAAAATCAGAGAGGGGGGGGTTCCCAGAGGGCCTCCATCTTCCACAGCTCCTCTACCTTAGCTGGCCTTGGCTGAGCTGTGAATGGGCATAGCTTGAGTTCTTGATTCAGGGGGGCTTATCATCAGAAGGGTGAAACATGTGTCTGGTGAGTTCCTTCCATGCCTCAAGCGCCGTACTGGAGTCATCAGTGGACCTGGCAACGCATTCCTCCCATGCCTTGGTCTCAGCTAGCACCCATCGCTCCGTCTCATTGTGCCATAGCTTGTATTGTGGTCCCGCAGGTTTTTTCCAAGCCATTGCGATAGTTCTTTTGGCCAGTATGCACGATATGTCCATGAGTCTTACCGCAGGTTTAAGCTTAGCTAGTCTGGGTTAGGTTCCTAGGAGGCACTCCTCGGGTGTCCATTTGTATTTGTTCAAGCCTGCTTTTTCACAAGTCTGTTTCACTTTGTCCCCCAAAGACCCTGTTTTGGGGCATTCCCACAGCATATGGATCAAATCTGCCTTTTCCTCCCATGCACCAGGTTCAGGTTGGTTGTGCCTGCTGATTAAATGTATCTATTTGGCATGGGGTTAGGTAAGTTCTGTGTAGTTCATTTAGCTGAATCTGTCTGAATCTATGATTCCTGGATACCTCTTTGGGGAATATAAGAGCTCTATTCCACTCCTCCTCTGTCATTTCTCTGCCTATGTCCACTTCCCATTTGTTTTTCATTTCCATGCTCTGGGGATTAGGTGTATCGCTCAGATGGCCGTATATTTGAGATATTGGTCTGCAGCCCTCTCCTAAATTGTACCGCAGTGTTAGGAATGGGTCTGTGTCTGGTTTTTCAGGCCATGTGTCCCACTTGTGTTGAGATATGGTACGGAGTCTTTGAAATTGGCCAGTGTGGATACCTTCCTTCTCCTGTAGCGAGGTGAACTCTTTAAAAGTGCCCTCATCCTACAGGTCTCCCCAGGTGTAGACCCCCTCCGTCTCCCATAGTCTGATTTGTTTCAAGTCTGAATTTGTTGTGCATGGGTCTGTGATCAGTGGTACTTCCGGGGCATAGGGGCTCCGCGAGTGGGTAAGCATTTTCACTCTGCGCCAGATATTTCTCCCCAGGTCGGCCAGAAAGGGTATGGTTCCCAGGAGTTGTGAAGGTGCCCAGACCAGTTCCTTCAGTTGGAACAGAGGGATCATGGCTTGCAGCAATGGCGTTTCTGATGTGGGTTCATCAGCTAGCCATTTCATCACAAAACTAAGCTGTGCTGCCAGATAGTATTTTTCCAGATTCAGAAGTTGAATTCCGACTTGTTTGTATGGTAAATCTAACGACGACAGCACTATCCTGTGTCTGCCTTTCCCCCATAAGAACTCTCGCACTATTGTCTCAAGCAGTCGGAAGAAGGGCTTGTGGATGTAATAGTGTACATTTTGGAACCCGTAAAGGAATCGTGGGAGGACAATCATTTTGACTAAAGAGGCCATGCCCATCATCGATAGGGGGAGTTTCGCCCCAAAAGTTAATTGATTTGCGCAGAGCTGAAAGTGCTGCCTTTGTGTTGCGTTCATGCATTAGCGCAGGGGTGTGCATTATGTGCACTCTGAGGTACCGGAATGACATAGTCTGCCACTTGATCCCCACTGCAGGGAGTGCCTCCGTGTCCATATTTTTCAGGGCCGCCAGGGGGAACAGGCAGGACTTCAACTTGCTAAAGTGTATCCCAGAGACCCTGGATAATTGTCCAAAACTTCGAGCATGGTTGGCACATTGAGGTGTGGGTCTTTGACATATATGAGAACATTGCCTGCATAAAGTGAGATGATGTGGTCCACGCCTCCCAGCCTTATGCCTGCATTGAAGAACTGCTTCCTAAAGTAAATGGCTATGGGTTCCAATCCTAATATGTACAACATTAGGGATAATGGGCAGCCCTGTCTAGTCCCTCTGCATAAGTGCCGGGCCTCTGACACATGCTTTCCAGATTTTACCCTTGCTCTAGGCTTAAGAGTACAGTATGTTAATCCATCTAATAAACCCAGGTCCAAAGCCGAATTCCCTGAGCACCGCCACAAGCAACTCCCAATAAATGGAATCAAACGCTTTTTACTGAATTAAGAGACAACAGTGCGTATGAGTCCTCATCGTTGTCAGTTTGTGCTATAACATGTTGCAGCCTGCGCAAGTTCATGGATGTATTGCGGCCCGGACGAAAGCCGCTCTGGTCAGTGTGTACTATGTCTCCTATTATTCTGGAGAGTCGCTTAGCTAAAATTGTGGTTAAAATTTTCACATCATAGTTAAGCATCGCAAGTGGGCGATAGCAGTCACATTGGTCTGCCGGTTTATTGGGCTTAAGAATCCGGACCACACGCGTCTCTCTCATGCTTTCGGGCAGTATCCCTTCTTCGTACGCCTCTTGGTAGACCGCGTGTAGTAGGGGGGTCAAGGAGGACTCGCATGTTTTATAGAACTCTGTAGTTAGCCCATCAGTGCCAGGTGCCTTACATGTGGCCAAGGATCTGATAGCTTTGCTTATATCTTCGGGTGCGATTTCTGCTTCGAGAGAGTCGGCTTGTTCAGGGGACAATCTGGGGAGCCCTATCTCCTCCAGTGTTTCTATCAACTGTTCTTGGGGGACCTGTTCCTCATGGGAGTATAGGTGTGCGTAAAAATGTTTGAAGGTATCATTTATGCTCTGCTGTGTGTAGTGCATGTTCCCATCTTCGTCCTGTAGTGAGGTGGTGGAGTGTCTGGGGTGCTCCTTCTGGCAGAGCCAGGCCAGTAACCTGCCCTGTCTGTCCACCTCTACGTGTGCTCTATTTGTTTTGGCAGTATAGTTGAACTTTTCTAGCCTGCTCCACACATTTGTGTTCCTCTCTCTAAGCTTCTTAAGCTCCGCTTCCCCCTGTTGGGTGTTTATGGGAGTGGCTTCCAGCCTTTCAATTTCCCGCTCCACTTGATCTAATTCTTTTCTGAGCAACCTCCTGATGCCCCCCGCCTTTGCAATGACTTTCAGAGCATCCCACACTGTGCTTATGTGTTCTAGGCTGCTTATGTTAACCTCTAGATAGGCATCAATAGAATCTCGTAATTCCTCCCTGAAGGCTGGGTCCTTCAGGGCTTCCGCAGGCATTTTCCACATGGGGATCGGGGGTCTAGGTCTTTGTGATTCCATGTCACCAGGAGTGGGGAGTGGTCAGAGATGGTCCTTCCCAAGTATCGTGCCCCATCCACCCGGGACAAGTGTTCCCTGCCTATGAGGATATAATCTAATCTCGTGTGTAGATTGTGCGGGTACGAGTAGTATGAGTATCCTCATGTTTCTGGGTGCTTTTCACGCCACGTATCCGCCATGTCTAGCCTGTCCAACATGGCGGCCAGAGCTGTCGTTGCTGTCGATGGGCCCTTTAGTTGGGGTATGGACCTATCCAGCATCGGGTCGTGCACACAGTTAAAATCTCCTCCCCAGATGAAAAGGTTGTTCCTATATTGTGCGACTCTGTGGTACAGTGAGTTAAGGTATGTCGGTATATTATTATTAGGGAGATATGAGTTTATAATGCATATTGCTTCCTGTTCAATGAATCCCCATATTATAACAAATCTACCCTCCGGGTCTATCTCTGACTTGACCACGCAGAACGGGAGCTGTGGGTGGATCCAGGTGTAGACTCCTCTTACATATTTGGAATAGGTAGTGTCAAATCCCTGTCTCCCCCAATGCGTTTGGAGTTTGGTCATAGAGTCTACTGTGCAGTGGGTCTCCTGCAGCAATGCTATCATCACCCATTTTCTGTATAGCTAGGGTTTAATTCTGTTTCTGCGGAGGTAAGTACTCAAGCCTCTCACATTCCATGTCATTATGTTTATTGTGGTCGTGGTCATGGTGGTTCAATAAGGGTTTCGCTGTCGTCCTGTTTCCCCTTCCCAGCTGCCCACGGGCTTGGTCCAACTATCAAGGATTCGGCCTGTGTTTGGATTGGGGCTCGGGCCCATCCCTTCCCCCACTCCCCTCTTGCTCCCCCAACAATATCACCTGGAGACTTACCAACAATAGTAACCTTCATTCTAGTGAATGGGAACAGCAAACTTTTCTTTGAACTTCCCCCAGCAGTTGCCTCAAACTTGCAGCGCTCGGGGGCACCCGAGCCTTTTGGGCCTTTCCAGGCCTCCCAATGCGGGTAGTGTGTTGGCAGTCGGCCTACACGTGTTCCGGAGGGGTGTGTCGTCGTCGTCGTCGTCGCACGCATGGGTCGGCGCGCTCCTGCCCGTTGTTGCTTTCGTAGTGCTGTAAATCTTAATGCGGTCCGATGGTTCATTCTTTATGCGAGCCTTGATCATTTTTCTGTTGCTTGGGGTATTCAGTGGCCTGTGACCTCCTTCGCCATTCCTTCCTTATCATCTGCGAGGTTGTTGTCTTCAAGCCACATATTTGCCGCCGCTGAGGTCTCTAGGAAGATGGCTTTCCCTTTATACAATACTTTAAGACGCGACGGGTACATTAGCATGTATTTGAGGTTGAGCTTGCGTAGCCTTGCTTTCACCGGCACAAATGAATTCCTTGCCCGTTGCACCGCGGGGGTATAGTCTGGGTAGATAACTATTTTGGCATCATGTCTCTCGATTTCCCCGCCTTCTCTGCAGAATCTCAATATTGTCTCTCTGTCGCGAAAATGTAAGACTTTTGCAATTATTGGACGCGGGCACGAGCCCGGGGGAGGTCTTTTCTACAGAGACCTGTGGGCCCGTTCTATCAAAAATCCCTGGGTCAGTTTGCCGGCCCCAATTTCCTGCAATAGCATTGTCTCTATGAACTCTGTTGGGTCTGGGCCCTCCATATCTTCCGGGACCCCCAGGATTCGAATATTGTTGCGTAGGGGCGCGCCCGCTGCATCTTCTGACCGCGCTTCCAGCCGCGCTACTTGCAGTTAAAAGTCCCTGGACCTTAGATTTGAGTTCTGTCATGCTGCCGACATTGTCCTGCAGTGTGTCCTCCGCTGTGGTCACCCTTTCAGTGAGGTTTCGGGCTTCCTGTGTCATCAGCTGCATGTCCGACTTGATTTCATCTATTCTGGTTTCAATGGACGTGCGTAGCGCTGCTATGGCCTGAAGCACTTGCATGTTCGTAGGGTCGTCTTCTTGGGTCGTTGGATCTTCTGTAGCTCTTGCGTCCTGTTGCTGTTTGGGCCTAACCGTTATGAAGGAGTCCATTGTTACGGTTTTCGGGTTACCTTTGGGGGTGACATCCCTTGGCTCCGGGTTTTTCCCAGCCTGTCACCTATTTATTGGGATAGTTGCCCGGCACCGATTGCGAGGTCAATAGCAATCTTGTCTGGATTGAGTGGTTGCTAGGTCGCTGGCCGTAGATGGGTGTACTGTCCTTTCGTTAGCATGTGTGCCTGCAATCGTAGTTTATCAGAGCAGCAGCGACCCTCTTCATTGTTTCATGTCAGGGCATTCGCGTTGTCAGTCCCCTGCTGACTCAGTCCCCTTTTCTGCAGGTCTGAGGGGTGTTGGCCAGCAGTCTTTCACAGGGCCCAAAGCGTCGTGTGGAGGGCTGGTTCTTGTTGTGGCTTGCCACCTATGGCTTTGCTTCTTCCTCGCTCGCGGTTGAGGCCATCCGTTAAATGTTGGGCCAAAGCCTGGGATCAAGCACACAAATTGCGGCATGTCGGGCGACGTTCAGGCGCAGTGCCTTTTCGTTCGTAGTGCATGTTAGTTTCTCCGTGCTGCCCCAGGCCTTCCAGGCCGCTCCCGAGGCTTACTGCCCTGTTGCTCGATAGGCCGCCCCGTGTCCGAAAGGGTGTGGCGGTATGCCGTATCAGCCGTCAGTGGGGATCTGCAAGCCCCCAGGAGTCCCAGTGTGGGGCTTTGGTGTGAGCTGTCTCCAGGCCGCCTCCCCGGTGCCTCCTCTGTGCCCTCGGCAGGTCCTTCATGCCAGCAGTTCCAGCAGGGTTCGCCCCCACGGCCCCCTCCCCGTAGGTGATGCTCGGGCTCCTTCTCCCCGCTGCACAGATAGGGCCCGGCTGGATGGTGACGGCTCTCGGCGGCCGCGCGCAGTGGTCCCGTCTAAGCGTCTTCTTTCATCTTCCGCTTCGGGGCTTTCCACCTCCCGGCGCCGTCCCTGCCGCGGTTCGTGGTCCAGGAAGCGGAGACACAGGCTGCAGTCGGCAGCGAGGATCCGTTCCCTCCGGGGTGCCGTCGGTGCGCAGGGCTGGAAGGATCAGTCTGTGCTTTCCACCTTCAGAAGGCGATCTGTTCCGCATCAATGTGGTTTAGAAAGGAACCGCGGGCGCCGGCATCTTGCTGGACGGGGTGTCTCCACTTTACCCGTTCCGATTACCAGCTGTCGCAGTCCGATTTTCACATAGGATCTTCGCCGAGGGTAGGGAAACGGTTCTTCTCCATGCTGCTTCCTAATTTATGTTTATTCATCGCTTGAATGGTTCGGTCCGTTGCAGGATCTCAAGCAGGAGCGCTGGCAAAGTCCGTCTTCATGCCATGTGCGCCGGCCACGCCCCCATTCTTAATCATTATACATTAACAATCTAGCACAAAGCACATAATTGGAAGAATATTAGGAAAATTGCTATTTATCCTAAAAACTGCATCAGCTACTGCCATCCCTCCTCCCCAAGAGCCACCACCAGCTGGACCTAGACAACAAAAGAAGATCAATACTTCAAAAGACAATCAAGAAGACCAGGGTGATGAGGTAGGAAAAGTGCCTACCTATAACACCCAGAGAGAATCATGGGTGTGGCAGTTTTTAACCACTGGTGGAAATGTACCAAAGGCTAAAGCTACCAAGTGAAATGCAGTGAGTGCAGTCCTGGACACCTGGGCAGTACTCTTACAACACCAAATCCAATCACTGCAATGCTCTCAGAAAGGCTGTTCCTTTCTTGGGAAGTATTAGGCTGTCTTCCTCTACTTCAACCAATGTTGTAACAACACAGCCTACTTCTGGGTTGCACATAATCCCACCAGCTACCTTGCAAGCAATAAACGAGGCTGTTTATCCATATCTTTCAAAAATAACAGTACTCTGTATATACTCAGTCAGTCAAAAAGTTTATTTCGGATTCCACAAATCCATAAAACCATCATAATACATACAGTGATGAAACCCACCATTTAAGAGCATCCACAAAAACCACATTGTATTTTTTTTAAAACGGTCACAAAGTAAAAAGAAACATAAAAATACAATATATACTGCCCATACCGAAGCAATTTTAAAACCTATCTAAGAACAATATGCCCTATTCAATACTGCTCGACAAAGGAATCAGCGCCAGTCCTCTCCCTGAATCCTTAGTATCCCCTTTCTAAAATACATCACACTTTTCAGAAAGTTGAGTGATGCCCATGCAACCAAAACAGAATCTGCATTTAAAATAAATAAAGTAGCCTCTCTGAAATGGCGAATCTTAGACTCCCTATGAACTGGGATTAATGTCCCTCTCCGGATCCCAGTATACCCTGGACAAAATATTAACAAATGTAGCAAATGTTCAATACTGTACGCACACACCGGGCAAGCGGCGAAATCCAGATAGCCTTTCCATTTCACAGTGTTCCCTCGCAAGAGGAGACAGTGGAACCTTGCCCGAGTGATTAACCAACAATCTTTTTTATGGGCACCCCAGATTAAATAGGGTTGAATCACAAAGGGCCGGCTAATTGGTTGGCAGGATTATGTTCATACTCCAAAAGTGTTCTCTGCTTAGCAAACGCTTCACCCAGAACAACTTTGTACCCATTCACCTCTGGTTTAGATAGAAGAGCAGCTGGAGGAAAAAGAATACTTAGGTTGGCCTCTCCTAAGGCTTTAGCTATATATTCCAGCCAAGGAATTTTTTGCCACCCCGTCCTCCCCAAAACTGAACTAATGATGAAGTGACAAAGGGAGGCATGTACATTCGCCCATAACCGGAACCACAAAGTATAGGGGCCAATGCCCACTGATCCTCCCAAAATTCCAGGCCCAATTCTCTATGAATAACAGTGCACGCTGGAGAGTTAGGGAGTCCAAATAATCTCCTCAAAAATACATTCTCCATAACTTGTACAATCAAAGGCAGATACGTTATATGGGGCCCCATTGTGGAGTTTCCAAAAGGCTGATGAGTAACAACAACAACATATATCTTAGATACCACCATATATCTTAGATCAAGCGGTTGACCCTCACAACGGGACATAAAACGAAAAATGCCCCCTATTTGTTGACTCATTTTAGCTTACTGTTTGGTTAGGTATGCCTTCCCCATATGGGCTTCCGAGAAACTAATCCACAGAGAATCAAGAACCTTCACCCTGGGGAATAACTTCTCCAGCACAAATCATGGGTCGCATTGCAGCTGGCAGTTTTCTGCCCACACAGGCATTACAGCCGATTTTTTTAGAGTTCATTTTTAACCCTAAATTGCTCATAAATGCTGCATACGCATTAATCAGGGTCTGTAAAGCTCTCGGGTTCCTGTCTAGCAATACGGTGTCTTCCGCATATGCTAGCACAGGAAATGCCTGACACCCCAGTACCAAATAATCTGCCAATATAGCCATCAAATCCTTTGAGAGGCCATTAATAGAGAAGCAAAAACAAATAGGGGCTAAAACACAGCCCTGCCTCACTCCACAGCCAACCCTAAAACATGCTGTGCAATGACCACTCGGACCACTACGCACACACGCCTCATTATCGCTGTGGATTTCCATCAAAACCTTCAATATGTCCCCAGGACAGCCCATGGACCTGAGCACTGGCCAAAGCTTTGACCTGTCAACCTTGTCAAACGCCGTGCTCAGGTCCATAAACGCTAAATATGCCACCTCTCCCTTACAAAAGACTGAGTTGGCCACCAGAAGATATAAATTAAGGCTCTGCTCCATAGTACCTACTCCTGTCCGGAAGCCAAACTGGATGTCAGAAAGAACCGCCTGTTCCTTCAGCCAGGTTTCAGTATGGCCTAGTAACACTCTCCCAAAGATCTTAAGAGGTGTCCAGTAATGATATTGGCCTATAGGCACTTGGGCTTGCATGGTCCCCCTTCTTAATATATATACTGCAACACACCACTCTGCAGGATGGAAAAATGTCAAAGTGCTTTTGAAGCTGTAATCAAGGAGCATGAGAAACACTACAGATGTAACGCACACGCAACACCTTCCCCTGTCCACCTGCCCCTACATATGTGTGGTTGGTGTCCCTTCATTCATTTCCCTCCTCACTTTACTTTCTGGCCTCTCCTGCAAAAAAATAAAATAAAAACATTACAAAAGTTCCTATAGGAACCACATTTCACATTTAAAAAATAGAACTAAAAAAATAAGCTTAGAGACTCCATCACCCTAAAATTGTTCAGTAAAGTAGTTGGATTCAATAACATTTTCCAACATTCCCATTAGCATTTTCTACTATGCTAATGGAAATAATGGACACATATATACTAGAGAAAAAGAAAAATGCACAGAAACAAATTTCTCTCCAAAATTCATCTCTCTGGTATACAATAAACGCCATTCTCCAGCATGGGGTCTGGCATGGATTCACATGCTCATGAATATTCCCCGTCGTCAGGCTGGGAATCCTCGGTAAAGAAAAAATCAGTATCAGTTTTGTTTCTGATCTGTCTTTCTCAATAGTAACCAATCACTGGTCTCTGGGTCATACTGCCTCTAGCCAATGACTGCCCTCTCCCTAAGCCCCGCCTCTGGCAGCCATCTTCAGATTTTTACCGCACGCTCAAGTGTTGGGAGTCCTTGTGTTTAGCTCTCGAGCTTTTGCTGCGTTTTCGTGCTTTTTTCAAAGAGAATTTCTCATTTTTTGGTCAAATAGAGCCTCAAGCTCCACCGTGTCTACATCCGATTAACGGGGATCCGTGTCGGATTTTTCTACGCACCTCAAGGGTGAAGATTTTGTCGAATTACGCTTCTTGGAGGATTCCAGAAGTTTCTGCGGCCTACCCGAACATGGCCCAGGAGAAGGGAAGCTCGACGCCTGGAAAGCTGTTCAGGGTCTGCCCTGGATGCCAGCTACAGAATGTGTTCAAGGAGGACGAGCATTCGAAATGTCCCTACTGCCTTCATGAGGATTGTGCGTTTTGCAGGAACATGTCGGAACGGACCATCAGGGACCGACACCTTCGTCTATCCAGCAGGCTGAAAGGAAGGAGTCCGTCAGGTGAGAAGAAGAAGAAGTCCGAGCGGTCTTCTAAGTCCTGTGAGGGCACTCCGGCGAAGGGGCCCAACAGAAGGCAAAGCACTGCGAGTCCGCGGGCACCGGGAGCGCCGAACGGTCAGGCTCTTCAGCTGCCAGGCAGGGCCCGGCTTCCCCGGCACCATCAACTACGAGCCAACGCTCTGGTTCGGGGGAAGAGGAAATCCGAGAACCCGGGTATGCCTCTTGAGAGGCCCCGGTCGATCTTGAAGGATTGGCCGAGGGGGAGCGAGGCGGTGACCCTCCCTCCAAGGTGAAGGCCTCAAGCGCGCCTAAGGCGGTGAAGGCCTTGATTCACCCGGCCAAGGCCTCTATCGAGGGAGTCGCAGCGGCCCTGGCGCAGCCTCTGGAGGCTACACCAGTGGAGGCAACCTCGGGGCCCAGAGTCTCCCTGCCTCCGCGGATGGAAGCCTCTTTCAGACCCATCGAAAAGACCCCCGTGAAGACCCCGGCGGAAAAAGAGGGGGGGGGGCTGGTGGCCATTGTGGACACGGACACAACATCCGAGGAGGAGTTGGCAGAAGTCCTAGAGGGCTTCGACGAGGGCGTCGAGGAGGCCCGTCCCCACGGGAGGGTTCCCGACGAGGGTGACGATGAGAGTGATGGCGGCACTGGCGAGGGTCCTAGTCAGCCGTCGCTTCCGGAGCCGCAGGATAACTCGGCGGCCATTTTGTTGCCGATACAATCCTTATGTTCAGAGATAAGGACGAGATTGCCCTTACCACCGACAGAGGACCCGGTACCAGGTCCGACGGAGGAACCAGAGCCGGTCCTGGCGGGAAGCCCCCCGAACAAGAGAAGACTGATCCACCCAGCGCCGCCTTCTCAGCCCTCGCGACCTGCTCGACCTTGGCCCACGTCCTGCGTCCCTGGGGATGACACAGGAACAGACACGGCCACGACGGGTACCGACGACGACGGCGGTGATGACGGGACGGAGCTCCCATCACCAGCCCGGGCCTCCCCGTCCGATGAGATTTGATCTTTCCACGCAATGATCGCCAGGGCATCCGAGCTTTTTCAGCTCTGCCCCGAGGAGAAGAAGGAGGAAGGTTTCCTTTACCAACGGCGCAAGGCCAGGAGGAAGTCAGTCCTTGCGTGCCTCTGCTGGATGACATCTGGGACGAGGGTCTCACCCTTCTCAAGAACCCGTCTACGACACCTGCCAAGAAGGATCGGTATGAGAAGAAGTACCGGGTCCCCAACGCGGCCCCTCTGTGCCTTAGGGCACAACCTACCCCGGACTTGGTCGTCTCAGCGGCGGCCAAGAAGAAAGCGGGGGGGTGTCGGTCTCAACGTCAACTTCCCCGCCGGACGGCGAAGGGAAGAAGCTGGACGCAATGGGACGATGAGTTATCTCGTCGGCGGCAACTATTAAGGTGGCCAACGCCCTCACGATCGTGGCCCGCTACGACAGGGAGTATGGTTCAAGATCGCCCCCCTGTTGGACTTCCTACTGATTGACAAGAGGGCCGAGGCCCTGAAGATCTTGCAAGAAAGCGAAGTGGCGTCGGACCATGCCATTACGGTGGCAACGGACATTGCCGACACCGGTTTCCGCCAGCTAGGCAACAGCGTTTGCCTTAGACGACGAGGTTGGCTCAAGGCGACGGATTAACGCCAGGATGTGCAAGCCAAGGTGCTGGACATGCCGTTCGACGGGAACAATCTGTTTGGGAAAACGGTGGATGAGTCCCTCCAAGCCATCAAGGCGGACACAGACTGCTAGGGCCCTAGGCTTTCTCTGGCAACGGAGGCCGTCCTTTCAGAGCGCCGGAGGCAAGCAGGTTGCCTCCAAGGGAATCAGCGGTGGCTCCTCTATGTACCGCCAAGCGGCCCGCTCCTCGTCGCAGGAAGCCTATAGAGGACGAGGCAAGTCGGGGGGGGGGGGGTGGACCCGCCGTCGTCGCTAGGGAGGCCAAGACGGCAAGGCGTCCGCCAAGCAAGATTGAACCGACAGTGGGGTCGGGCTCCCACCGAAGCACCCCGGTGGGAGGCCGGCTGGCGAAGTTCGTCAGCGTGTGGGAGTCCATCTCCACCGACCGTTGGGTGCTAGACGCCCTGGCCCAGGGGCACGCCCTCGAATTTCTAAAATAGTGCCCCCGCATTCCACCCGTGGTCTGGAAGGAAAATCACGTCCCTCAACTACTCTTGGAGGTGAGGGCGTTGCTCAGAAAAGGTGCCATCGCGCTCGTCCCGAAGAGGCTCCGGGGCTCCGGAGTATACTCAAGGTACTTCCTAGAAAAAAAGAAGACAGGAGGATGCTGCCCCATCCTGGACCTGCGACGGCTGAACAAATACATCAAGGCACAGAAATTCCGGATGGTCACCCTCCAGCACGTGCTGGGACAACTGGAGGAGGGCGATTTCCTTTCGTCGTTGGATTTGGCGGATGCGTACTTCCACATCCCCATTCTGAAAGGTCACCGAAAGTTCCTCAGGTTCGTGGTCCAAGGACGGCACTACCAGTTCAAGGCCCTCCCGTTCGGATTGAAGTCGGCACCCAGGCTGTTCACCAAGTGCCTCGCACCGGTAGCGGTGCAGCTGCACCTGGAGGGGATCCACGTCTACCCCTACCTGGACGACTGGCTCATCCGAGCAGGGACAAGGGAGCTCGCCGTGAATCACACAGCAAAGACCGTCCAGCTGCTCTCGGACCTGGGATTCTCTATCAACTTTCCCAAATCCCACCTGGTCCCGTTGCAAGTCGCACTGTTTCTGGGAGCAAAGCTCGACACAGTGGCGCGCCTGGCCTCACCGTCGGAGGAAAGGATGAAGGGCATCCTGGGCAAGGTGCAGCGCCTGCTGGCCACGGACGTGGCCAGGGTGAGGTCCATAAAGTCCCTCCTCGGGATGATGTCCTCCAGCATATATCTTATACGCATGTGCAGGCTTTGGATGCGCCCTCTGCAAGAGTTCCTCGACTCCCGCTGGATCCAAGCGACGGGCAGCTTCGAGGACGGGATTCCGCTCGACGAGACCGTCCGACGAGCGGTCCGGTGGTGGGGCACCCGCGCTCATCTGACAGCAGGCACAGAATTTCAGACCCCATCCCACAGATAACAGTGACAGATGCCTCGCTGGAAGGGTGGGGAGCACACACCGGAGATCTTCACGCAAGAGACCTTTGGCTCCCAGAGGAGAAGCAGCTCCACATCAACATCCTGGAGCTCCGAGCAGTGTTCTGGGCCCTCAGGTCCTTTCTCCCGTCCCTCAAGGGCAAGGTGGTGAGAATTTTCACCGACAACACCACCACGATGTTCTACATCCGGAAGCAGGGATGAACCAGATCCCCAGCCCTCTCTAAGGAAGCCCAGGATCTGTGGCATTGGGCCGTCGCCCAAGGGATGTTTCTGGTGCCCTTTCATCTGGCAGGGATAAAAAACACCATCGCCGACTCACTCAGCAGGGAGCTGCGCTCGTGCCACAAGTGGGAACTACGTCAGGATCAAGTTGATCGACTCTTCCGACGATGGGGAAAACCCCAGATCAACCTGTTCGCGATGGCGACGAACTCCAAGTGCCAGAGGTTCGCCAGCAGGTTTCCCCAGCCGAGGAGCATGGGTGATGCTTTCTCGTTCCTTGGAAGGCCTGTTCCTTTATGCGTTCCCTCCGTTGCTGTTGCTGCTCTGACTCGTCAACCAGCTCAAGAGGTCCCGGTGCAGGATGATCCTGGTCGCACCGGCGTGGCCAAGGCAGATCTGGTTCCCGGACCTTCTGGACTTGTCAGCGTCCCCATCAGTCAAGCTGCCGGCGGACGCGGATCTTCTCTCCAGAGAAGGAGGCGCCATACTTCATCACGACCCGGAGTTGCTGAACTTGCAGGCCTGGCTCCTGCAGCGCTAGAGTTTGGAGGGTACGATATCCCGGCTGACTGCAGAGAGGTCCTTGCAAAAGCCAGGGTGTCCTCAACTCTCAAGTGCTATGGACATAAGTGGAAGAGGTTCTCTGTCTGGTGCCGTGCACAGAAGATTAACCCTCTACGGATTACGGCCCATCAAGTGCTGCCGTACCTACTGTCGCTGGCCAAGGCTGGACTGGCTCATGCCTCCATCACAATGCATCTGGCTGCGATCTCCCGATACACCAGAACCACAGGACGGCGTCTTTGTGGTGCCATCGCCTAGTGAAGAAACAGAGCCATCCTGTCGACGACATACACATTTAAGATGGGCTTAGTTTTGATGTACATACTGGCAATGAATACCAATATGTTTTTGTTTACAATGTAAAGTCACCGCTGCTATTACTAACATCACTTTGTTCATTTGATGTCATTTCTATGAACTACATGGTTTTTCCAACATGGTATTGTGATTTCTCTCTAGGCCTAGTCCTGTGTTTTTTTAGCAATTGAACATATCTAGTTCCATTTTTTATGTATGTGTTGAATAAAACTTTATATATAATCTAATTATGAGTTGACGCACATATCTTGTTATATTTGGTCCTAATACAAGATTGTAATTCACTTGTGCTTTATCACAAGACATCACTAGCCCAAATAGTGTGACACTAATAGGTAACTTGTTTTTCTGGGACTTTTTCTGTGTGGGAATTTATGAAGGGACTGTTCCGATCGTTCCCGCCGGTGAAGACCCTTGCCCCGGCGTGGGAACTCAACGTGGTGCTGACCAGGCTCATGGGGGCGCCATTCGAGCCCCTGCATTCGGCGCCGCTGATATTCCTGTCGTGGAAGACTGCGTTCCTCGTGGCCATCACCTCTGCATGACGAGTGGGAGAGAGTCAGGCCCTATCTTGTAAGCCTCCATACTTGACTTGTCATGACACGAGGGTGGTGCTGAGGACGCACCCCTCCTTCATGCCCAAGGTGCCGTCGGACTTCCACCTCAACGAGCCCTTGGTGTTACCAGTTTTCTTTCCGTCGCCTTCGACGCCGGCCGAGAGGACTTTGCACTCGCTGGATGTAGCTAGAGCGCTGAAGTTCTACATGGATCGCACAAAGAGTTTTCGGAAGACGTCACAACTGTTTGTGAACTTTGGGTCTGTGAATCAAGGGAAGGCTTTCTCGAAGACTTCCATCTCCAGATGGCTCTCTGGCTGCATCATACACTGTCACCAGTTGGCAAACCGACCGCTGCCCAGCCGTCCGAGAGCCCATTTGACCAGAGCGATCGCTGCTACCACTGCGTTCCTGTCTGGTGTGCCCCTGCTGGACATCTGCAGGGCTGCTACGTGGAGGTCGACGCACACCTTCACAAGATTCTACTGCGTCGATCAGGACTCCAGGGTCGGCCAAGCAGTGCTGTGCAACCTGTTCGCTTAAGGTGAGCCTGGTGAGGAGGTAAGAGATGCTTAATGTTGAGTTGTTGTATTGCTTAATGTTGAGCCTATGTATTCTTTTATTCATGAGCATGTGAATCCATGCCAGACCCCATGCTGGAGAAGGAACAAGTTACTTACCTGTAACTGTTGTTCGCCAGCATGGGTCTGGCATGGATTCACATGCAAACCCTCCCACCTACCCCTCTGTGGCTCTTCACTTGGTCATACTGCCACTTTGCGTGCTACCAAATCTGAAGATGGCTGCCAGAGGCGGGGCTTAGGGAGAGGGCAGTCATTGGCTGGGGGCAGTATGACCCAGAGACCAGTGATTGGTTACTACTGAGAAAGACATCAGAAACGAAACTGATACTGATTTTTTCTTTACCGAGGATTCCCAGCCTGACGACGGGGAATATTCATGAGCATGTGAATCAATGCCAGACCCATGCTGGAGAACAACAGTTACAGGTAAGTAACTTGTTCCTTATCTGTCGTTAACTATTCAGTTTCTGCATTCCCCTGTCTAGCCCATGCCTTATTAGAAAACCCGAATTGCAAATACACGCCATCGTACAAAACAGCCCTTCTACTCTTTTTACTGTTATGTTTGTAACACTCCCTCATTGCCTGCTTTAAAACATTCAAACATATAACCCCAATCACTTAAAAAAACCTTTACATATAACCTATCAAAGTATTACATTTCCACCCACCAACTGCCACTTAACAATGTTCTACAAATCTTTTGCATCTACATTTCCCATACAAAAGAATTGTACATAGTGCTTCTATAAATGCACATATGAGTTGTGCAGTGACAGAAGTGCATAAATAAAAGGGGAAGTACGGATAGACAAGTGCTCATGGGAGCCCAGGAGCAAAGTGCCAAAGAATCCCATGGTGGAAGGCCACTAGCTAACTGCTGGGACAGAGGAGTGGGGTACATCTTAACCATAATGTCCCTTTAACAGAGTTGTTTCTGTCAATTGAATAGGTTTCCATAAGTGAAAATGGTTTATAATGTTACAACACTGTATATGTTATTAATAATTCCTTTTTAACATATATGAAAGAACTATAAACCTCCTTTAACAAACATATTTTTTGCAACGCTTACTTCTGTGAGTCGTTAATCAGCAGCGCATACCCCAATAGGCAAATCAGAGTAGACAGTTGTCCTTGCCGAAGGCCAGCCCTTTGCCCAAAGCAGGAAAGTTGCATCACTATTTTGTGTACTTGCGTTTCCACACTTTCAAAAAAATAATACACAGGACAGATTTGCAAAAGCATCCTTTCAAGTCTAAGCTGGTCCTCCTCGCACAACTTTGCTACAATCCCATCCAGCACTCCAGGCTGCAGTCGCATCACGATTATATTTCCCATTTACATTTTATTTACCATTTAAACCTACAGCTTCGGCAATGCCGCATTCCCCAATTAGTAAATCAAAGTAGGCATTCGTCCTTGCCGAGGACCCATTTTCCATGCACCAGACTTATATCACTATTTTTGTGCCACTCCCCACAGCAGAAAAGTAATGCCACTATTTTTTTGTACTAGCGTTTCCACACTTTCAAAAAAATAAAACACAGGACAGATTTGCAAAAGCATCCTTTTAGGTCCTTGCTCATGCTCCTCGCGCAGGTTTGTTGTCATTCAGTATAGCACTTCAGGCTGTAGCTGTAAACAAAATATGTCCCCCTATTCAAACCTAGGGTTTGGCCATGCTGCATGCCCCAATAAGCAAATCAGGGTACACATTTGTCCTTGCTCAGGGCCAGGCCCATTGCCCAGACACCAAAGTTATATCACTTTTTTGTACTTACATTTTCACACTTTAGATTATCAAGTAATTGCAGGGCGGTAGAATGGGCACATCACTGCACTTCATCTAGTACTTTGAACAAATTACCCTGCTGCTGGTGATGGGGTTCTTTTGTGAAGGTGTGCCCTTCCTTCTTCAAGTGTTATGTTTGGAATAGGAGAGTGAGCCCTGTTCACCTCAGCACTGGGTCATTTAATAAGTAACTGTTGTTGTAATGGGTGGGCGTAGCAAGCAGCCATGGTGTAGGTCGGCATACCCTGTCTCTCCGGCCTGATCCATTAATAATCCGATCCAGAAGGCCATAAGATTCTTGAAAAAAACACCCAAAACGGCACAGAAATCGAGTGAGCATCCCTGGACTTAGCCTGGCGACTTCTGTGGCTGTGAAATATCTCCGCTTCGGAAGACAGGAGGTCCGAAAGCGCAGATGGAGACAACGGATGGCGCTCGCATAGACGCAGCCCCTCAGTGTATGAAAATATATAGAGTAGGGGAGAAGAAACGTTTGACACCGTCCGACCTGGCCCCACCTCCCGAAAAGCCGCCGGAGCACTGGGCTTCAGCCTGGCAATAGCACACACCCGGACAGGCACCCGAGGCACGCAAGGAACCTAATTATGAGGGGAGGAGCAAGTGCTGTGTCCCTCAACCCCCTCCTCCCCTCCTGGATGGGAACGCAGCCACAGTGGAGTCATAAACACTGCCACCGACACCAAGTAGAGAGAGGAAGCGTGGCCCCCTTGTTAGCTAGAGCTTGAAGACGTACACAAGAAAGTGTCCCCCCTGTGCCCAGCTATAATAATCACACAGCAGTGGATGGCGAAAGGTGCAAACAAAGAGGAACATGGATGACAACCTGCACCGAATCCGCTACATGCTGTGGAGATGATACCCCCATGGAAAAATCTTAGTTCTCATATATTACTCCCCGAGCCCTCCCTCCCACCCACCCTCGTGAACACACTGCAATATCCAGTTAAGTCTAATTAGCCTTGAACAAAATGTAACAAAACAACAATGCTGTCACTCCTCCATGCGCTGCAATGAACGGGGGGATTAAAAAAAGTCTAACCACTCCTGGATAACGCACCATTTCGGATGCCGGGGAACACAAGAAGAACCCCCGCCCCGTATAGTACACATTATGGCACATGAACGCTGTTGTGCTAAAACCTTGGTGAACGTTGCAACACTGCAAGCTGCAACAGGCAAGAGGGTTTGCCTAAAACTCCACTGACATCTGAGCGTGGAACTCGGAACTCACACATAAAGGCGCATGAACGCAGGAGCACTAAAACCCTGGTGTATGCTCCTATAATACAAGCTGCAACAGGCAAAGGGGGTGGACTAGTACTCCACTAACAGAGCTAGGGACTCTGGGCTCATAGAATTGCGCGAGCAGGTCCAAGACCCCCATTTGGCACTGGGACGATTGGCCAAACGTGGATCAAGAAATTGGAGAACTGTGACCCCCAACCTCTACCCATCCAACCTGACCGAGTTGTGTCTCACAGAAATAGACATAAATAGACCACCCCAAAGACAGACCATCACCACTTATTGCACACCAGTGGAAACCCCCAAACAACAGAGCACCCCCACTGGACCACGTGCCATTCACAGTAAGAACAAGCCCTAGCTGCAAATGGCACACAGGAAACTTAAAAGCCAGACGCGCAAAGTGGTGAAACCCCACATTACCCCTGGCACAAAACAGAGACAACCACACATGAATAGCGGGAGAAAATCCAGAATCACATGAGGACTGGGAACTGCACTGCACCCTAACACTCACTAATCTAGCCCCATAAGCAGAAATGCATCAACTGAGTACCAGAACCCTCCACATCCAGATGCCTCTCAAGCCAGCAAAAACAAAAGGATCCCAAACCACCATGGACAATTGCACTATGAATCCACCACAATGACCCTCCGATAACAAAGATGAGTCGACGCAGGATACAGACAGAGAATCCATAGGAACAATCAGATCCTCTTAGCCATAGCTGAACTGAAAACCTCCTTGGAATCCAAGATCAACGCGGTTCTCCAGCATTGGATCTTTCATGGATTCACATGCTTAGAATATTCCCCGTCGTCAGACTGGGAACCCTCGGTACACATATATATAGTCATTTCCAATAGGAAAAACTTCTGCCCTATCCCCGTCTGCGTCCTCTACGGGGCCGCCCACGTACGCCCCGTTGGACGTGATGGTATATAAGCCCCGCCCCCGCGGGTCCCTTCAGATTTCAACCGTCTCCAAAGATAGTGGGATCTCCTCGTGTATTTTCTTCAAATACTTATCGATTGTTTCTAACTCCTGCGAGTTTGTCTGTTTGGTCCGCTTCTAACTCCTACGAGTTTTGTTAGTTGGTCTGGCAATAATGTCGGGTAAGCCTCTTTTCCGCCCGTGTGCCACGTGCGGTCTAAAGAAGGTTTATGAAGGGGATGGCCATCTTGACTGCATCTACTGCCTTCACCCCCACCACTCGGCGGACCAATGTGATATCTGCAAGGGTTTTTCCCAAAAAACCCTGAAGGACCGGAATCGGCGACTGGTCTCGTGGCTGAACGACGGCGCTGGAGCGTACCCTCAGTCGGAGGTAGGATCGGTGCGCAGTATCGCCTCAGCGAAAACATCAGAAGCCTCCCGACGCTCACATCCGTCGGAACCTCCGGCCAAAAAATCACGACCTACGGAGAAGGACGTGCCTCGAAGTCATTCCTCTAAGGCCTCATCGAAAGAATCGACGAAGAAATCATCTTCCTCTTCTTCTTCGTCGAAGAAAGATAAGGACAGGCCAAAATCCTCCTCGAGCGATCAGAAAAGATCAGCTACGAGTAGAGAGGCGGATAAACGCAGGGAGAGCTCCGCGAAGGCGGGACCGCCACCTGCAGGCCCTCCGTCGACGACGACGACGGCGACGATCCAAGTGCCCACTCCGTCACAGTCCCCCGCCTTTCAAACGGGCTCATCGTCGACGACGATTCCCTCGTCGACGGAGTTCCAGGCCTGGAGGCCAGAAGCGTTCGACATGGGGCTACCCGACACACTGCTACAAGAACAGGCAGTTTCGATCGCCTCCAAAGAAGACGACGGCTTCAGAATAGTGAGCCCGGAAGACCTGGGGCTACGGCCCAGATTTCCTTCTGGTGCAACCTGCTCTCAAGTTTTCACCCAGCCTCCAAACGCCCAGGCTACTCTCTCCATGGAGGTACTTTCCTCCTTACACTCGCTCTTGAAGTCCCTGGACGAAAGGCTCCCACCTGTTCCGACGACTCCCCTCGTCGACGAGCCCGGACCTTCACACCGCCCGACTAGATCGGTCGTGGGCCCAACTGCTCCAACAGTCCAGGAAGAAGGTGAGCTCTCGGACTCCCTCTCTGAACAGGGGTCAGCTTCTGATATCTCCCTCTCGCCGTCGAGAGACCCGTCATGGGTTTCGGATGTGGAGGTGGATCCTCCGAAAAGTCCCATTCACCCATCTCCACCGGATGACATAGGGGCCTTCCATTCCATGATGGAAAAGGCCTGCAAGGAGTTCGGTTTGACCCAACAAGAAGAAAAGAAGGACTGCTTCCTCTTTGACCACATGGGCAAGAATAGGCGTTCCGTTTTTTCGATACCGATACTGGACCACGTATGGAAAGAGGGCGTCCAAACCATGCGGCATCCATTCTCGGAACCTGCGGTCAAAGGCCGCGTAGAGAAAAAATGTAAAGTTCCAGATTCGACGCCAAAATGCCTCTCTGCGCAACCCACGCCTGACTCGGTGGTATCGGCGGCGACGAGAAAGGCAAAGGCCCAGCATAAGTGCTCTACCCCGCCGGACTCCGAAGCTAGACGCCAAGACGCTTTCGGTAAGAAGATCCTGTCAGTGGGAGCGTCAACAGTGAAAGCAGCGAACTCCCTGGCAATCATGGCCAGGTATGACAGGGAGATGTGGCACAGACTGGCACCCATTTTGGACCACCTCCCAGAAGAACACAGAAAATCAGCTATGTCCCTGGTTCGTGAAGGAGAAGAAGCCTCGAACCATGCTATCAATATAGCGGTGGACCTGGCAGACTCGGGGTTCAAACAAATTAACAACGGAGTGGTTCTACGACGCCAGGCCTGGCTCAAGTGCACCAACTTTAGACCCGAGGTGCAATATAAGGTCGTCGACATGCCTTTCGAAGGTGACCACCTGTTTGGCGAAAAGGTGGATGAGGCCTTGAAAGGAATGAAGGAGGACTCTGAGACGGCGCGCTCGCTGGGCTCTCTCCAAAGCGGTAAGCCCTTTCGTTCCTTTCGCCCCTTTAGAGGAGCTACGGGAAACGCACGATTTGCGGGATCCAGGGATAGAGCATTCGGGAGGTCTTCATATCCGTCCCAAGGCTATAGACGCGCCTCACAGTCCTCGACCCGACGCAGAAATTTCCAGGCCTCTAAGAGACGTCCCACTTACTCGTCGTCGACGGGAAAACAAAAAGATCAACAATGACGTTCTAGGAGGGAGAGTGTCAAGTTGCGTCGAGGAATGGGAGTCAATTACGACAGATCGGTGGGTTCTGGACACGGTGAGACTGGGACATTCCCTAAGATTCAAATCCAGACCTCCAAGACGTCCACCGATACGCCTGTCTCAACCACACCTAAGCGTCTTGCGTCGAGAGGTTGCGCTCATGCTAAAAAAAGGCGCCATCGAGTTAGTCCCTGCTTCACAGAGAGGCTTAGGGGTTTACTCACGCTGCTTCGTAGTAAAGAAACCAAACGGGAAGTGGCGCCCCATCCTCGACCTACGGGACCTCAACAAAACCCTGCTGAGTCAAAAGTTCAAGATGCTTACTCTACAGGAGGTAATCAGATCGGTCCAAAAGAACGATTTCCTGGCGTCTCTGGACCTCCAAGATGCGTATTTTCACATTCCGGTGCGCACTCACCACAGGAGGTTCCTGAGGTTCCTAGTCGGCCAAACACACTACCAATTTACTGTGCTCCCTTTCGGCCTGAAGTCCTCCCCAAGAACCTTTACAAAGTGCCTAGCACCCGTAGCAGCCTGGCTGCGGAAGGAAGGGCATCACGTTTACCCGTACCTCGACGACTGGCTCGTGAGGGGATCCTCCCCAGCGTCGACCAACGACAGCCTATTGACCACCTTGCGACTGCTACAGCGTCTGGGATTTGCAGTGAACTACGAAAAGTCTTCACTAAAGCCCTCGAAGAGCTTGAAGTTCCTAGGTGCTCAATTCGACACCCACACGGGACTAGTGAAACCATCCCTGGAAAGGTTGTTGAAGATCAAACACCTGACAAGCCAACTTCGTTTACAGAGAAGGTTGTCAGTAAGAAAATATGCGGCTCTCCTCGGCTCCATGGCATCGTGCATCCACCTAGTCGCGAACTGCCGGTTGTTCATGAGACCTCTACAGGAGTTCCTATCAGACAGATGGAAGCAGGCCACAGGCCGCTGGTCGGACAAGATAATAGTCGACGACGAACGAGTTATCAAAGCCATCCGATGGTGGAAAGTGGCGCGCAACCTGGACAGAGGGGTCCCCATGCAGGAGCCGGAATTTCAGAACACCATCATTACAGACGCCTCTCTGTCGGGCTGGGGAGCACACATGTCACGTCACCAAACCCAAGGCAGGTGGTCGTCGACCGAATCTCGCCTACATATCAACGTCCTGGAGCTAAGGGCGGTGAGATGGGCCCTGAAATCTTTCCTCCCACACATCAAGGGGTCAAAAGTAAGAGTGCTCACGGACAATACGACAGCTATGTTCTACCTGATAAAACAGGGTGGCACCAGATCCAGGACCCTCTCGAAGGAAGCTCAAAAGATCTGGCATTGGGCTTTAAAACACCACATCTCCCTAGTGGCATACCACCTACCGGGAGCGAAGAACTTACAGGCGGATTCTCTGAGCAGGACTATGTCACAAATACACGAGTGGGAGCTGGACTCCACTCAACTCGGGGAAATCTTCGAAAGATGGGGGACCCCGTCGATCGATCTCTTCGCCACGGAAAGAAACCGAAAATGTGCTCAGTTCGCGAGCAGATGGCCCCAAACAGGCTCCCTGGGGGAAGCGTTCTCGTTTCCGTGGACAGGCAAGTTCCTCTACGCCTTCCCTCCATTTCCCCTCATACGGAGGACGATCCAGGGGATCCACAGGTACAATTGCCGGGTCATCCTAGTGGCCCCGCGCTGGCCGAGGCAACCATGGTTCTCAGACCTCCTTCATCTGTCGCTGGATCAGCCGATACCATTCAGAAAAGTACCGAACCTCCTGTCCAGGGACGAGGGGACCGTGTGGCACCACAATCCGGACAGCCTGAACTTAACTGCATGGCTCCTGACTTCTCGGAGTTCGGGAACCTAAAAGTCTCGACTGATTGCCGAAGGATTCTGCAGGCGGCCAGAGCCCCGTCCACTAACAAATCATATGTAAGCAAATGGAAAAGGTTCTGTATATGGTGTCAAACACAACAAAATATACAACCTTTGGAAGTAACTCCGGAGCAAATCCTCCCGTATCTTCTTCATCTTGCGGAGAGCGGACTGTCATCATCGTCAATCAAAGTACACCTGGCGGCTGTTTCGAGATTTACCAGAAGAAGACAGTCCCCTCCACTATTCAGTGACAGGCTAGTGAAGCATTTCATGAAGGGTCTGTTTAGAACCTTCCCTCCGGAAAAACGGTTCCCACCGTCGTGGAGTCTGAACACGGTTCTAGCTGCCCTAATGAAGCCTCCCTTTGAGCCAATGTCCTCTTCATCTCTACAATTTCTATCTTGGAAACTCGCGTTCCTAGTTGCCATCACTTCGGCTAGAAGAATGTCGGAACTACAGGCACTGGTCATAGACCCTCCATATCTGAGGTTCTTTAAGGACAAAGTTATTTTATCAACTAACCCTTCATTCATCCCAAAAGTACCGTCGGTCTATCATAAGCACTCGACCCTGGTACTCCCTACTTTCTTTGCATCTCCTTCGTCGACGGCGGAGAAGGCTCTTCACACTCTGGACGTCAAAAGGGCGCTAAAATTTTACCTGCAAAAAACGCAAGATATCAGAGCCACCAGACAGCTATTCGTCGCCTACGGCCCCTCGGCTAGGGGTAAGGCTATCTCCAAACAAGGTCTGGCTCGCTGGGTCTCCTCGGCGATTACCCTGTGTCATTCCAAGGCCGGGAGACCTCTACTACATCGTCCCAGAGCCCATTCCACGAGATCGACATCTTCCTCCGTGGCTCTATGGGCAGGAATTCCGCTGACGGACATCTGCCAGGCGGCGGCATGGTCTGTTCCGCACACGTTTACGCGCCACTACTGCCTGGAAAAGCAGCACGCGGATGAGGTACAAATGGGAAGGGCAGTGCTTCGCCACCTTTTTCAATGAGGTAAGCCAAAGTTTCAAGAAGAATGCTGCCTATTATTATTTGGCCTCAGCTGGTTTTTCAGAGTGTATACATGAATGTGCATAGTTTATTGACCTAAACATAAGTGGTTGGGTAGATATGTGCGCAAGGGGTGCATACTGAGTCATATGACATAGCATTGTATGGCGGAAATCCGTTTCGTATCAGTATAATAAGTTGTTGCTTACATACATGGTGTAAACGGTAGTGTTTGGGGGTGTCTCTACGAATGTAAGTTACATTGCACTCTCACCTCCTTCTTGATGTTACTGCTTTACAATCTATTCTAAGCATGTGAATCCATGAAAGATCCAATGCTGGAGAAGGGAGTAGTTTCTTACCTGTAACTCCATTTCTCCAGCATTGGTATCTTTCATGGATTCACATGCGCCCTCCGGCCTCCCCGGACTGCAATGTGGAAGATTGGTATGTAAGCAAGTTTTCCCCCCGTTATCTTGGAGGGGTCGAAATCTGAAGGGACCCGCGGGGGCGGGGCTTATATACCATCACGTCCAACGGGGCGTACGTGGGCGGCCCCGTAGAGGACGCAGACGGGGATAGGGCAGAAGTTTTTCCTATTGGAAATGACTATATATATGTGTACCGAGGGTTCCCAGTCTGACGACGGGGAATATTCTAAGCATGTGAATCCATGAAAGATACCAATGCTGGAGAAATGGAGTTACAGGTAAGAAACTACTCCCTTATGGTGGACGTCGGGCTCCTGCATCAGGATATCAGAACACTGGCTGAGAGAACCACAAATATCAAAACACAGCTAAGTAAAAACACCACAGAGATCCGGAAGACATGCTCGGACATCCACATACTACAACACAAGGTTATGATACTAGAAAATAGAGCAGAAGAGGCGGAGGGACGGGCCAGCAGAAACAGCATCAGAATCCTCAGCCTACTGGAGGGCGTAGAAGGGACAGACCCCACAGCATATATGAAAAACATGTTCTTACAGGAAATAGGGCCAGGCAACCTCACTCAAGGCTTTACAGTTGAGAGGGCACTTAGAGCCTTGACTAAGAAACCACCTCCCGGAGCCCCACTAAGACCGATAATAGCACAAATATTAAATTATAGGATAGAGAGAAAATCCTGTCCTTCTCAAGGACAGGCAGTACCCTTCAAAGATCATCAGCACGCTTGCATTCTATTCAGGCTATACCATACTGGTGCAGAGACGCAGAGCACAGTTCGGGTCTGCAAAAGAAAGACTCAGGAAAGCTGGCTTGAAATAAATGCTTATATACCCAGCCAGCCTGAAGATCCTGTATAAAAACCGCTCTCTATTCTTCGAACTTCCTTAAGAAGCATACGCATGGATGGACTCAGAAAGAGTGGGACCCCCCACGGAATAAACACTAAAACTACTCCACCAATAATAATAGACAGAACAAAAATGACAGGTCTACTATGCCGCGAAGCATACACACAATGAAACAACGCAAAGCATGTTCAAGTCATGGAGTAGCACAAAGACAAAGCAGAATGGGCCAAGACAAATCTGCAGCTGACCACAAAATTCACATAAGAACTAAATCTCCTATTCGACTGGATACCTTCTTGGAATCACTTCCTCCCATGTGATGTCAGGATTAAATCCACGTAACAGACCACAGCACCAAGTGGAGGGCAGCTGTCACCTTGGCCTCACCTTTCTTTTTTTAGGTTAAGTTCTGCAAGCCTACCGGCTGTGCACCTTATTCTCGGTCCCATGACCGTGAGAGGCGGATACACCAGAGCATGTACTTTTTAGCTGTGCGATTGTTTTAAGTTGGGAAAGTTGGGGTAGGCTTAAAGGACCAATGTTTGCCTATACAAAATGTCATATACGAGGGTGACCAAATGACAGAACAAGGTTCCTCGATTAGGAGATAACCTGTGCGAGCAAACTATGAACAGGTGGCCACCACTGGAGACTGGCTGAGATGCCATTATTGGACGCCATCAGAACTGCCCTAAAACAGTATATCACACCCCATTGCAGACAAAATCAAACTGATGTCTTGGAACGTCCGGGGTATTAACAATTATATTAAGAGAAAAGAGTGTGTACACATGTTCACTGGCATAAGGTGGACATTACTGCAAGAAACGCACCTTATAGGAGATAGGCAGGACACGATTACTAAGAAGTGGGGTGGACAAATGGTAAGCTGCACGTACTCCACCTATGCCAGAGGGATTTTAACTTGAATAGCATCCTCGGTGCCCTTCAGAATAACCCAAACCAAAACGGACAATGAAGGCCTAATGGCACTCATTTACGGGTATTTGGAAAACTTAGAAGTGTGTGTGGGAAACACATACGCGCCTAATCAAAACACAGCATCGTTTTTTCAAACACTATACCCCAGACTCAGCCCTTTCCGAAATGGCACTCTGATCGGGGGCAGCGATTTCAACTGCACACTATATCGGTTGCTAACTAGCTACCTAGACCGGCTCCCCCCGCCAAGTCTTTACAAGCACACTTAGATGTATTCGACCTGTTGGACATCTGGAGGTCACTATGCCCGGACACTAGACACTACTCACATTTTGCAGCCTCACAAGCTGTCCACACTAAACTGCTTCTTTGTTGGGAAAGAAACGTTGAATGACTGTATCGTGGCTGAGTGCAAAAGTAGGGTTCTCTCAGACCATCCCCCGCTCCTCCTCACCTGGTAACGTACACCCCTTCAGTCCTCCAGTCCCAACGTGAACATTAAGAAGTGAAGCGATATAGGATGTACTGTTTAGAGACCACATTAACGACATCAGAGCATATTTTACAGAGAACACAGGGAGCGTACCTAGAGCAGGAACCCTGTGGGAGGCATTGAAGGTGGTTATTAGAGGAGTGGCAATAGCAAAATCAGGGGGTATACAGGCAAGCATCACCCAAGAACTCACCTTGACAGAAAAAAACTAGAAGATATTGAACATAACTCCACGAACCAACAAGACATTATCGCAAAAGGGACCACACTGAAACAGAAATGCCAGAGTTGCTGGGATAGATTCGGGAAGCACAATTACTCCGGATGCATAGAAAAACAGCCTGCCTGAGGGAGACCAGCAGTTCTAGCCTGGCTGTACCAAAGAGATGGGAAGCAGGATCCGATATACACCATTCATAACACCTTGGACACAGCATGTAACACACAAGACGGAATCAAAGATGCCTTCCACAAATGTTATTACTCCCTGTACCAAGACGACACTCACACTCCACTAATCGATATAAAGGAAGCACTAGAGCAAATCAACCTCCCTAGACTAGATGACGCAACATCAGATAGCCTAGATGCCCCCATCACCTTGGAAGAAATATAGCAGACAATGCGACTGTTGCCCACAGGCAAACGCCCCGGCTCAGGTGGCCTGCCAAGTGAGTTTTACAAAGAATTTGTAACAGACCTCGCCCCTCCTATTTTAGACATGTATAATGAAGCATTTCAAATGGGAACCTTACCCCCTAGCTTAAGAGAATCCACAATCATACCCCTGCTTATACCGAACCAATCACCAACGGATTGTGAATCCTATAGACCATTATCCTTACTAAACCAAGATAGTAAGTTACTTACTGCACTACTGGCCAACAGGCTCAAAAAGGTTAACACTTTAATACACCCCGACCAAACAGAGTATGTGCCAGGTAGAAATATATACTGGAACCTACGTCCCCTACACCATATCATAGATAGCACCAGATCCCTAGAGACACATTGTGCAATAGCTGCCCTCGATGCCATTAAGGCGTTCGATTCCATCAAATGGGAATGGCTTTATGCCACACTTGGTCATCAATATATTTTAAGACCCCGAATCAGAACACAAAGCTGAAGGCCCTGGGAAATATACAAAACTCTGAGGTTTTGGGCGTGACTGCCTCTCTCAGTGATGGGCAGAGCAGCGCTACTTAAAATCGTGGTCCTCCCAAAGCTATTACATTACTTTGTGAACATCCCGTAACACATACCAAAATCCTTTTTCAGAACATTGGACACCCCGTGTAGGGAGTTCCTGTGGATGAACAAAAGGAGCAGAATAACACTGTCCACCCTTCAAAGACAACATGAGGAAGATGGAATCTGAGTTCCGCAATACGAGTTTTATTTCCTTGCCATGCAGCTACAGTTTGTGGCATTCTGACTACCCTACTTTAGACACCTCTATGCTCCAACCTGTGATACCGCACTACTGCGAGAGTTGGTGTGGATCAAACTACACGAGGATAGCCCATACCCACACTTAGCGACATTGGGTATGCAGCTTTGGACCAGAGCATGCAAGCTGTTAAAAATGACGAATCCATTTTCCACTCAGATCCCCCTGGTATCCTTGGATTGGGGTTGTTTTACCACGACAGAAAGGTCCACCACGGAAATGACCGCATGAGAAATGTACGATATACATAAATGTTAGTACATTTCTCATGCATACATTCCTTGTAAAACAACCCCAAAACCTAACCCCTGCCCACACCCACACCCCCAACACACCCCATGCTTACCTTTCACATCGATGCGCTGTGTGCCTGCAACGCTGGTTCCCTTTCACTTCTGTGACCGGGAACAGGCGCGGCAGGGTCCTTTTTAAAATAATGTTTTGAGTAGCTGCCTGGGTGAGCCCCAAAACCCCCGCTCACTATACTGTATAGTATGTGAGCGGGGAGTTGCGAGGGACAGCCCTGCAGCTTTTTTTTTTTTTTTTTAACTCAGGTCAGCTGCGAGGGTGTCCCCCGCAACTCCCGCTCACTATACTATATAATGCATAGTGAGCGGGGTATTGCAGGGTACACCCGTGCAGCCTTAGTGTTTTTTTTTTTTTTTTTACCTACCCCACCAATATATACATACCACAAAAGGTCCGAACGTTTTGTAGTTCAAACTTTTGGTGGTATGTATTTTAGGTCTTTTGGTGGTGTAGGTAAAATGGATTCGGTAATTTCGGCCAATTCCGTATCCATGGCTCTGGATAGGCCCCAGACTAGACTACATATACTTACACACTGGGAGGCATGCAAGGTTGCCACAATGTGATTTAATACACAACAACTCCTTTATACCTTTCCAAAAACTCAAAGATAATACGGGTTTGCATCAGGGCCAGTTCTTACGGTACCACACAATCGCCAACATATGGTGAATTACACGACACAAACTTGACGATTGACCTCATGTACGATGTAGCGGAGGGCGGGCAAGTACTGTCAAGGATATACGAATTGCTCCTGACAGCAGTGGGAGGCAGAAGTAGACGCCCCTTCATAGACTCAGAATGGTCAAGACCACTAAATGATCACAAAAAGGTGTCCAGAAATGCAAAATTACAACTCGTCCAATTGTTCATAACACACAGGGAATATGACGCCTCTGAGAATCTCTGGATTCCCCAGAGCTCCTGAACAGGGTTGTCCCAGATGCAATACCAAAGAAGCGGATGTGCTACACATGTTCTGGTCCTGCCAGAAGTTACAGGGTTACTGGACAGAGATCACAACTAGAACGAACAAAGGTGGGCTAGAGCTCAATGTACAATCCCCAGCTGCGGGACTGTTCCCATCATATGTAAAAGATGAAGGATCTAGGATATATTCTGGCCAAATGTAGAATTGCCATGTCCTGGAAATCCCCAGCGGGACCTAGAATAGAAGATGGGTGGAAAGACCTACATAAATGGACCCTGGCAGAATCAGCAGCATGGCAACGAGCAGCGCATAAAGCACAGTCCGAAACCAATGACGACATAGCGGCCTGGAACATACTGACGCAAACCTTTTTCACATCAGAGCAGCCAGACTCTGCACCAACAAGCCTGTCAGTAGTTCACAGGCATCCATAGGTCTACACTCGCAACGGTCAGCGCTAAGAGATCTAGGCAAACTCAGTTGAGGGGAGGGGAGGAGGGTGGGAGGGGGTGGGAAAACGAAAGGGGAAGTTCCTAAGAATCGTTTGAAATGTTTTACCTACAACTGGAAGATTTCTCCTGTACGTCCAATTGGTCACGTTGTGCATATTCAGCCTGACATTTGTTGTAACAAGGACGGAAATAAATGGTATAAAATCAATAAAGTTGTTTAAAAAAAAAATGTTAAAAAAATGTCGTAATGAAGCAGTCTTCAAAACCATTCTTGGTGTTATATTTATTGTTAGAACTCTGGTGACTCGCAATTTGACTCTCTAAAGTCTTTCTCAGGGCATTTGGGTTGTAGGCAAGTCATTGCTGCAAGGTTGTGGAAATGAGTCCAGCATCCAATCTCAATATCTTGTCCCACTATGGTCGCAAATAAGGGTGTGTAATGATTTCAATTGGTGGCCTGGTGACCACATGGGCCCCTTGTTTGACATGCTTGGTAATTATCTGCTGATTAGCATTGTCTCAGAGTCTATGCAGCGATAGTCACAGCGATCTGTTGATGCAATCCTGTCTAGCACTTCGGGCTGTAGCCACGGACAGAATTTATTTTCCCATATAAACCTGTCCCGATTTAAAAAATCTTCAACACATAGCCAGTTTCTGGTGGCCATGCCCACATTCACCCCATTGCCAGTCTCTTGCGTTCATGGCCAGTAGCCAGATTATCCGAGTCAAGGCCACATGCCATGACCTGAACTACCTCACCACTGCCTATGGCCATCGGCAATACCTTATGATATGATATGATATGATATGGTATTTGTAACGCGCCTATACACAAGTGTTTCAAGGCGCGACGAGGCAGGGAGGGAGGGAAACAAGGGGAAGAACAGACAAACGATCCTACTAGGCCAGGTGTCATTCAGATCGCGCAAGTGCAGAGGTAAGGGGAAAAGGAGAAAGTGCAGGGGGAGGAGGTGGGGGGGAAGTGCAGTACAAGGTAAGTAGCGTAATAAAATAATAAATAAAAAGGGCCAGCTGGTGGCAAGTGCAAGGTAAGTGCAGAGCAAGTGCTGAGAAGTGCTGGGAAGGGGGGCTGTAGGGATACAGTGACAGTCCCACAGTGCAGGGGGAGCCAGGGAGGCAGTGCAAGTGGAGAGTGGCTGGGCCCTGGACCGAGGTCGCTGAGAGTGGCCCAGATGCAGGTTTAGTGCAGAACTCAGTGGGGAGTAAGCAGGTTTAGCAGGGGAGAGGGAGAGAGAAGGCAGAAGCGAAGAGGAAGGTTTTGAGGTACTTCCGGAACCGGAGATGGTTCTCCTCCAGTTTCAGGGAGGCAGGAAGGCTGTTCCAGAGGGAGGCCCCTGCTGCGGAGAGAGATCTACCCCCAGCTCGTTGCTTCGAGAAGCGGCTGACCATGAGGGAGTTGGAGACGGATGAGCGAAGGGCTCGTGAAGGAAGATATTTAGGAAGAGAGAGTTGAAGGTATTTAGGCCCCAGGCCCCAGAAGGCCTTGTGGACAATGCAGAGGGTTTTGAACTTAATCCTCGCAGCCACTGGGAGCCAGTGAAGAGATTTCAGTCCTGGAGAGATACGGTCCCTGGGCTTGAGGCCAAGGACAAGTCTCGCAGTTCTGTTCTGGATAAGTTGCAGAGGGCGGAGAGTGGAGGCAGGCAGATTAAGATAGAGGCTGTTACAGTAGTCCAGCCTTGAGAGAACCAGGGCTCGGGAGACAGTGAGCTTCTGGGGGAAGGAGAGGAAGGGAAGAATACCTCTGAGGAGGTGCAGCTGGTAGTGTGACTTCTTAGAGACGTCAGATATATGAGGAGAGAAGGAGAGTGTGGAGTCGAAGATGACCCCGAGGTTTTTAGCCTTGCAGGTAGGGGCGGGAAGGGGGCCAAGGGAGGCCGGCCAGAGAGCTGCAGGGAAGGAGGGAGTGGGTGTGCCGATGAGTAGAATCTCAGTCTTACTGGCGTTAAGGCAGAGGTCATTGGCAGCACACCATTCCTGGATAGCAGACAGACAGTCGGAGATGAGGGAAGGAGAGGAGGAGGCCGAGGGTAGCCTGAAAATGAGCTGGGTATCGTCCGCATAGCACTGGAAGTGGGGGCAGAGAGCGGCGATGCGGTGGGCAAGGAGTGCCAGATACTGGTTGAAAAGCCAATGTCAATGCCAATGGTGTATCCCAATCTTTTGTACCTACATTATGACACTTTCAAAAAATAAGACGCAGACTCATTTGCAAAACCATGCTTTGAAGTCCTTGCCAATGCTCCGGGCACAACTTTTCTGCAAATCCATCCATGTTTTATTTTTTGAAAAGTGTCAAAATGTACGTACATAAAATAAATAAAAAACGTAGCTCTGAGTTGACAAAATCCATTCAGACTTTGCAGCAAAATTCAAGGTTCGGTCTATAATCTTTCTAAAATCTTTTGTGCACATGTGTCACACGGCAACAAAGTTATAACCCAGCTAAAAATGTTAACCCCCCCACTCTAATTTTGACTCCTTCACAAAATCCCACCAGACTTTGCAAATACATTCAAATTTGGGTATTAAATCTATTTTCAAACTTTTCTGCAGATTCATGAAACAGCATCAAATTTATAAGCCTTTCAAATATTTTGGGACCCCCCCCCCTCTAATTTTGTTTCCTATTGGCAAAACAGCACCAAACTTTGTAGAACCATTCAATGCCGCGTCTAGAATAATATCACAATATTTCATACAGTTTCATTGAGTGGTGCCAAAGTTATACACAATCCAAATACTGATTTTCACCAAACCTGTAATGCAAAAATATGTATGGATGCCCCCGCACATCTCACATATCTGCAAATATTACAGGGCTGTCCCAGAACCCTTCACGGACACCGTAAATGAAAAAACGCCTGTTTTTTTGCTTTTTATGCCCATATCCCATCCCTTCCTCATCACCCCTCACCAAACATTGTTTCATTAGTTTGACAAGTTCAGTGTTTTGGTTTTTAATATGATTTACAGCGATGTTCACGGACTATGGGCGCAGTCCACAAATCGCGCATGGCGGACGTTTACCAAACATGACACACATCATGCTTTTCACCATCCACTAAGCATGTGCGTCTGGGCCAATCGGAGGCCCGTCTGCGGCGCGAACAGGGAAGTACGTCCGTGGACCGAACCCAGATATCACACATTTTTTGTACCTACTTTTTGGCAGTTTTATAAAAGAACTACTAGACTGATTTACACCAAATTTACAAAAGCACGGTTTCGGGTCCAGGCCGCTGCTCCTGGCACACATTTGGTGAAAATCCGTCCTGCGGTTTGGGTTGTAGGCATGAACACAATGATTTTTCCATTGTGTCTATGGGAAAAACCATAAATGTTGGCACCCTCCCTATAATTTTGCCCCTTCACTATTTTTTTGGGGAGAAAACTGTACGTCCCAAAAAATTGGATATATGGGTCCGCTTCGTTGGGTAAGTGGAAGGATTGCAATATTGACTGCATGGAGTAAGGACGTAGACAGTGGGGCATGGATTGAAGAGCGTAGCCTTTTACCGTACCCACCGCACTAACGCAAGTGTGGGTGTACATCCGGTGCAGGGTGCTGCTTGCATATTGCAGTGTGTGTGCGAATTGATTGCAGTAGGCTAGTGTTGGGAACCGATTGTGGGTACTTTGGCTGTGGCACTATAGTTTAGGAATGGAAGTGGGGACGGCTACAATATGTGAATGAAAGTGCACAGGGGTGCAGGAGAGTGTGTTTTCTTTCTACATAATGGTAAGTAGTGTTATTTGCTGCTGTATAGGTAAATGGTGGTGCAGAGGTTGGGTACTAGTGTTGGTGGTAGTTCTGTTTATGTGGATAGGTGAAGTTGGTCACATGGTCGAATGGATGGTGCAATTATGCAGCTGACATTGCTGAAGGTGTACACTGTTAGGCCTTCAGCCATGCATTGAAGAGGCTAGGACTGTAGCACACACACGACACAAATGCATTTCGGAATGTGCAGTAGTTAGAAGTTGGTGAATGGATGGTGACATTATGTACAAGTGAGACTGTTAAAGGCGTAGACTGTGGGGGCATGGGCGAAGGCGGTAGGCCATGTACTCAAGAGCCTAGAACTTCAGGATAGAGATGGTACTAATGCTTTTTGCAATGTGCAGTACGTAAATGGTGGTGAAATGTAAAAAAAGGGTGTGCAGCACATTCCAAACGCATTAGTTACAAGCTGGTGAATGGATAGTGTCATTACGTGGAAGTGAGACTGTTGAAGGTGTAGACTGTTGGTTGCATGGCCAAAGGCCATGCACTCAACAGGCTAGAGCTTTACGACAGATAGGGTACTAATGTATTTTGCAACGTGAAGTACGTAGAGGGTGATGACCTATACAAAAAGAGTGTGCATCACATTTCAAACGCAATAAAGCAGAGCTGCATGTTTGGTTTGGTGCTGAGGACCCTGTTGCAAAATGGAAAAATAATTGATGTGTAGTTGGAGATGGTGATGTGAAAAGTGATGCAGTGTGGGAAGTCGGTGCTGGGTTTGCATACTGTTACTATGGCAGAGGATATGGTACAAGTGTACTTTAATTGTGATTGGTAACTTTGCTGTGTGATGCTTCGTGGCACTAGGGCCAATGTGCAACGGTGGTGGGTAGGTTGACAGGGATACCATACTTTGTGAATGGTTCTGGGTAGGGTTGGTGGAGACTGTGGTATATTTGTGTATTTTGCTTATAGTGACCTCTTTTAGTGAATGGGTGCAATGTAGAGGTTCTGTATGTGATTGCTGGATGCGTGTGCAGGTCACCTGTTTGCGGCCACCTCTTTCTGTGGTAAGTGGTGGCAGCTACAGTGTAGAAGGAGAATAATTTGCACATGCAATAGGTCCGGTGGGAGGGCGGGTGACGGTGTTATGCGGATGGATTGCGGTACTTGGGCACATGGTGACATGCATGGGTTAAGGAAGCTGCATTGTATTTGGGGAAGGATTCTAATATTGGTTGTGCGGACAAAGGCCGTAGACCGTAGGGCATGCAGTGAAGTGCGTAGGCCTTTACCATATCTAGTGCAGTAAAGGAAGGGAGGGTGTACATCTGGTGCAGGGTGGTGCTTGCATAGTGCGGTGTGTGCAAATTTATTGCAGTAGGCTAGTGTTGCGAACTGAATGTGGCAATGTTGGCAGGAATGGAAGTGGGGACGTCCATAGTATGTAAATGAAAGTGCACAGGGGTGTAGGACAGAGTGTTTTCTTTGTACATTATGATAAGTGGTGCAAATTGTAGCTGTATAGGTCCATGGCGGTGCGCAGGTTGGGTAGTAGTGCTGGTGATACTGCTGTGGATGTGGGTAGGTGAAGTGGATGAAATGGATGATGGTATAACGAAGCAGAGATGGTCTTGAACGTGTAGACTGTTGGTTGCATGGCTGAAGGGCGTAGGCAATGCACTGAAGAGGCTAGGACTTTAGGACACACACGGTAAGGCATTATAGAGGCTGCAGCAGGCAGAGGATTGTGACCTGTAAGGAATTGGTGTGGATCACATTTCAGATGCAATACAGCAGGAGAAGTGAGCTGCAATGACTGCTTGTGTGATTTTGCTGGTGAGGACACTGTTACTACATCGTAAACTTTTTGATGTGTATTTGGAGATGGTGCTTTGAAAAGTGATGCAGTGGGTGCTGGGTTTGCATACCATCACTATGGAGTTGCAGTGCCTGTGTTGAAGGGGCAGCCTATTGGGTATATGGCCGAAGGTGGTAGGCTGTAGGCCATGGATTGAAGAACGTTGGACTTTGGAAAATCCACGCCACTAATGCAATGTTGCCTGTGCATCTGGTAGACAGTGATGACCTGTAAAGAATGGTTGTGCAGGACGTTGTAGTTGACATAGAGCAGTAGAAATGAGTTGGCAGGACTGTATGTGTGGTTCCGCAGGTGAGGTGGATGGTAGAATATGGTAACATTTTGGATGTGTGATTGGAGATGGTGCAATGAAAAGTCACGCAGTCTGCCCACTTGGTGCAGTGTGTTAATACTGGCAGTATGGCACAGGGTGTGGTTGAAGTGCAGCTTATTTAGGTTCTTTCCTATGATGTGTGCAGAATTATTGAGGCAGGGCCAATGATGTCACAATGTTGTGGTTAGGTTGCTAGTGAAACTCTGCTTTGTGAATGGTACTGGGTAAGGGTGAACGAGGCTATGGTATGTTTGTGGATCGTGGTAATTGCGACCTGTTTTCGTCCATGGGCGCTTTAAGGAGTGAGGGAGTTGGGTTGAAGTGCTGCTATGTATGTTATGTTTGTGTCCTCGGTTAGCTGCCAGCATGGTCGTATGCATGCATTTATAGTGTTGTTGTGGGTGTGCGCAAGGGTGCAGTGTTGTGTGCATGGCGAAGGGTTTACTGGGTGTGCCAGCAGATTGCTGTGGATGGTGAAATAGGGCATTGTGTAGGAAAGGTTTAATCTGGAGGGCCTTTGGAAGCAATGGGAACGTGTTCTGAAAGTGTTAAAGGGGACATATGGAGTTGTGTACAGAAATGACGGTGTGCTATGCAGAGTTTCAGTATGTGGTGGGTATAGGCGTTTTTGAAAATTGGATAGCTGTGAATAGGTTCCAGGAAGGGACTGTTGGAGAAATCGAGTGCAAAGGGAAGAAGTATTATGTGTGCTTTACTGGGGTGTGGCTTTAGCGTTAGCTGGAAAAGCACACGTGCTACAGCATGGCTTTATGAGCATGGAGCCTTAGCAAATGGAATTGTGGGGATTATCCAATGAGGATTGCAAGGTGTGGTTTAACTGAAGGGGCAGTGACTTATTTAACAAAAGGTAGATGTACTGAGGTCAGCGGAGATGGAGAGACGGCGAGTGCTTATAGTTGGTGATAGCTTTGTGCAAGATCTGCACAGTTATGCTGTCGAAAGAGGCTTTGATACTGATTTTCAGTTGGTAGGAGTGCAGGCTTTTTGGGCCACAGTTTGAGTAGGGTTTCGGCTGCATGGATCTTCTTTGCAAATATGTGGCCTCTGTTGGTACTGTGGATGCGGTGGTCGTGCATTTTGGAGGACTACATTTGGGGCAAATGTGTTTATTTTTGCTTGTTTCTTTAAAGAGGTTGATGACAGCTGTGATGCAGATCTTTCCTATAGCAAAGATGATTTTCTCAGCGATCACATTGAGACTAAAATGGGAGCATGCCGGTGTCAGTTGTCCACAGCTGGAGGTTGAGCGACGTTGGATAAATAGAAGCATGTGCGACTTTATGTCCAGTGTTGGGATGTTCTCCTCAGACTATGACAGCATTAATAACCAGCAAGAGTTCCAGTGGTTCCAGGGAAATGTCATTTTTTTGAATTCCATTGGCAATGCTGTTGTGTTTGCCACTGTGCACAAAGCTTTGCAGAGAATCCTGTAGAAATATTACATAATGGTTAGTCTTCAGTGGGAAAAAATGTCAGCAGGAGAAGCGAACAGAAACTGAGCAAAAGTCAGAAAAAGAAGAGAAAACAATTTATGAATGCACGTACAGAATGAAAAAATGACATAAAAGGCAAAGAAAAATGCATGTTTTTAGAAACACAATCCCCAACTCTTTATTTCATCCCCCCACCACCCCTAACACCTTCTCAACCCCCCGCACCTCACCTCCCCACATTTAGTGTCTTGCACGTTAGTGCCGCCCAATGCATGGTACTGTGAGGATTCGACCTGGCACATGGAGTTGTTTTTAGGATGGCAGCTATAGCATTGGCACTGAGGAGGCACAACAGTCTGCGCAACAGGGGGCACAAAGTTAAGGTGGCATTAGCTGAATTTCCTGGGTTTTGTTGCATTAAGTTCTCACCTTAACGTCTCTGCAACAAAGGTTTTTTCATTGATTGTGTAGTATATTAAATTAAATATAAAAAAAAGAAACAATTACACTAAGCAAAACACTGTATTATGTCTACAAAGTAAAATAAAAGGCAATTTAACAAGGACTTTTATAAAAAAATACTTACATGTATGTGTAGTGCTCATGCATAGTTATTAAAATGTTACACTGTCACTATAATTTAAAAAACATATTTCCAACACAACTGCACATATAGATGCAGATATATATAAAAAGAAAAATTGTAGCCGCGTTTACCAGGTATATATATATACGCGGCTGCATACAGCAAACTGCATACTTCTCAGTCATTCGACCCATGAAGCATGTGTCAGTGGAGGCTTTCGCTGCCTCTTTCTCTCCCCCTCCTGTACCCCTCGCTGACTCACATCCTGACACAGCCCTTTCCTTTCTCCACTCTATCTTTGATACTCTTGATGTTCTTGCCCCTGTCATGAGGATCCGCATGAAGCCTAAAGCCAAGTGTAACTCCTGCTCCAAAGGCAATACCGACTCCGTCCTCACCAAGAAGAGATCTCGCATACAAGCCTGCGTTTCTGCAGCATCTAACAACTCTTCAAAATCTGCAAGGAATGGCCAGTCCTTCCACAGTCTCTACCTCTCCTGTTCCTTCCCAGGCCCTCTGTACGGCCCTGGCTAACCACTTCATCTCAAAAACCCAGGACATTCTGTCCACTCTTTAAGCTTCTCCTGCTTCTCCCTCCACTTTTTCCTCTTCCTCCGGACCCCCTGCGGCCACCCCCTCCCTTCTCTACCTTTTCTCTCTTCTCCCCTGATGAAATTCCTAGACAAGTCTGATCTATGAAACCCTCATCAGAACAGATTCTATCCTGTTCTTCCAAAACCATCAAGGACCACATTGACACCCTCACTCCAGCGTTGGCTGACTTCTGCAATCATTCATTCACCTCCGGAAACTTCCCCTCCCCCTGAAACACTCTGTTGTACACCCTCTTCTCAAGAAACCATCAGCTGAACCTTCCTTTCTGGCAAACTATTTCCCAATCACTATTACTCCTTTCCTGAGCAAACTCGTGAAAAAATTGGCTCTCTCCCAGCTTAATTTTCACACAGATGCTGTTGGGTGCCTCCATGACTATCAGCCTGGCTTCACAGCATCCAGAAGCATGGAAACTGCTCTACCGAACATCCGTGAAGACCTGCTCTGTGACCTCGACTCTGAACTCCCTTCTGTCCTCATCCTACTCTGCCTTTGACACGGTCAACCATGTCATCCTGCTCAATTGGCTCTGTGATAACCTGGGTATCACTGTTCAGGCTCTGGCTTGGCTGTCTTCTTTCCTATATGACCGACCCTCCCAGGTCCAACTTGAGTTCTTCCTCTTCCCCATCTCTCTGTCCACCTGTGGGTTCCCCAGGGGTCTAACCTTTCTCCCTGGCCGTTGAACCAATACTTGACACCTCTCGCCCACCGCATTACTGCACTCTGCTCCAACTTCCAGTGCTATGTGGATGACACCCTGCTCGTTTTCAGGCTCCCTACTGCCACCTCCTCTCCTTCTCTCATCCCTGACTGTCTGTCTGCAATCCAAGAATGGTGCGCCGCCAATGATCTCTGACTGAATGCCAGCAAGACGGAGATCCTCCTCCTCGGCACACCTGCACCTCTTTCCCTGCACTCTGGGGGGCCTCCCTTGGCCCTCTTACTGCTCCCACTTGTGGCTAAGAACCTCTGGGTTATATTCAACTCCACACTCTCCTTCTCTCCACACATCTCTGACGTCTCTAAGAAGTCACACTACCAGCTGCGCCTCCTCAGAGGTATTCTTACTTTCCTCACCTTCCCCCAGGAGCTCCTTGTCTCTAGAGCTCTGGTCCTCTCTAGGCTTGACTACTGTAACAGCCTCTTTTTAAATCTGCCTGCCTCTACTCTCCGTTCTCTCAAACTCCTCCAGAACAGGACTGTGAGACTTGCCCTTGGCCTCAAGTCCAGGGATCGTATCTCTACAGCACTGAAATCTCTCCATTGGCTCCCAGTGGCTGCACGCATTAAATTCAAGACCCTTCGCATTGTCCGCAAGGCCTTCTGGGGCCTGGAACCAAAATATCTCCAGCTTTCTCTTCTGAAGTATCTCCATACACGAGCTCTTTGCTTTTCAACCTCCAACTGCTTGAGGGTCAATCGCTTTTCCATGCAAAGAGCTGGGGGCAGATTTCTCTTTTAGGCTGGTGCCTCCCTCTGGAACAGCCTCCCTGCCTCTGTGAAACTTGAGCAGAACCATCTCCGGTTCCGGAAGCAGCTCAAGACCTTCCTCTTTTCTTTTGCCTTCTCTCTTTGTTTCCCCTGCTGGACTCCTGTGTGATACTGCACTGGTTACCTGGCTATCCTCTGAACCTCGGGCCCAGGCCCCTGCCCTCCCAGTTGTACACCTGCACTGCCGCCTGGCAACCCTGCACTTGGGGCTGTATCTGCAACCCTGAAGTCCCCCTACCGGCACTATCTAATGACTTGCTGCCTGCACTTAACCCTTGCACTGCCACCTGCTGGCCACACTTCTTATTTTGTTTGTGTCTTTGTTGATCTTATGTTCTGCACTTGCTCCCCCTCCCCTTCCCCTGGCACTTCTCCCCCTTTCCTCTCCCATGCACTTGCGCAATCTCAATGTCACTGGGCCTAGTAAGATTGTTGTCTTCCCTTCCCGTGCCTCGTCGCACCTTGGAACACCTGTGTATAGGCGCGCTATATATATATATATATATCATATCAAAGGCTGGGGAAAGGGTGTGAACCCGCGTGTACAAAATGAGCCAATAGAACTTCGACATCCTTCAATGCGGATACGCATCTTCGCGCATAATATATCAGCCAATCAAACCGCACGCTGCAGTTCCGCGCTTACAGGTCACTCCTATACAAACTATCCAATCGGACACCCCGACATATCGACGTGAGTACACTTGTGCCGTTCGACGCAACACACACACCTAATGCATCAGCCAATCACAACTCCCGCTGAGACTCTGCGTCCGCATGTGGGCTTTATATAGGGCAACAAACCAACCAATCACACGTTGAGCTCTATCGATGCGGCTACGTTCTACAACCGCGCATACAAGTCTGTCCAATCAGGCCTCGTTGCAGTCTGTAGCCGTGAGTAATCACCACACCCACAAAGAATCACTTTACATTCATCATTGCTTTTTGTTCTTGCCAGTGAAAAGGATTCATAGTAACTGCAAGCACTTTTGGCACTGTACTCTTTCAACTCTTCATACTTTTCACCCAATTTTCCTCTACTCCTAATTTTCTTTGTCTTGTGATTTCTTTGGCTTGTCTATTTCTTTCTTTGGTTTGTTTGAATTTTTTTTTTTTTTTTTTACTTTTTCATTTTTTGCAGCATTGTCTTTTTCGTGTTGTCATTTTTATTCTTTTATATTTTCCTCCCCTGTCGGACATACCCACATGTCTCACCACGAGAATAGGAACAGTGAGTACGTCTGACCACTAGAATAGGAGCGGTGATAATGACGTCATCATTTGGGCTCCGAATCCTTCACCACCAAGGAAGAGGCAAACTGGTATGAAAACGTAAAGGAACACTGCTCGTGAAAAGAGGCCGGCAACTTACTGTGCACCTTTTGCAACAAAACTCTATGCCGTGGACCTCCCAATATCCTGTCTCAAAGTCTAGGGAAATCGGTAATGATAAACCATCTGGTGCGAGTCCAATGGGATGACGTAGACGATGACTACCGGAAAGCCCATGAACACCACAAAGAAAGATGCACGCGGCCCGTTCCTTGCACAGACAAACATCAGCAGCACCTGCCTCAACCAGTGTATCACCAATGCCAACTGGAACTGCATAGACGAACATCAGCAGTTGTATCCACTACACTTTACTGACACCCGATCTAAGCATCATGAAAGTCCTGTGTAAAAGATGCTGCAAATGGGTAGTCCAGGGAGATGCCAAAATTGAGCAATGGCTGCAGATAATAGCCCAGCATCAGGCTACCTGTCATGCTTAGTTCTTTTATCTAAGTGGGAATTATTTTTCTCCCCCATTTTTTCTAAAAAAAAATATAAATCAAAAAAAGTTACAAAAATATATATGTTCCATTGTATTTTAACTCCTTTTCTTATGTTTCATCCTTATCTATTCCCCTCCCCTATTCCACCCCCCTCTTCCCATCCCGCAAAACGGTCCTTTTAAGGGCTACCTTTTATGTTACAAAAATAGATATCTATTGCAATGTATTTTATGCAGTTCCAGAACTCAAAATTGCCATTTCTTGCCTCTAGTTAATAGAGGCGTTTATGCACGGGTAAAAGCACTCCAGCTGTTGTTCACCTTGGCTGTGTAAAAGCACTCCCGCTATACATTGGCTAATACCATAGCCGCAGCTGGACATTTAACAAAAATATATATATATTTGTTTGTGCACATATGTGCATTACACATATATATTTATCAAAATTCTTACCAAATACCTTAATAGATGCTTGACCCCTTCTTTCATATTTGATCTGTAAAAGAAAATGAAATCTACTTCATATTAATGTGAAATGCCACTTACACCAGACACTATCACCACCAGAGTTTTCTTGTAGTGACACAAAATAAATACAAAATTTTTTTTTTCATAATGATACTAAAAGAATACTGATGTTATTCCAAGTACACAACCATTACCAAGTTGCATTCATTCATCATTCTGTAGTGGCAAAAACTTCATTGGAGAAAAGAAAAAGCTGTAAACTAGTTTGTGATGTCTTCCGTCTCTTTCCTTCCTTGTCTTACTAGCCGTTGTGTCATTCAAATTGTATAACTACAAAAAAAAAGAGGGGGCGTGGCCTAGAGGCCATGGAGTGAGACGCATCTCTGCGTAGCTCCTGCAGATCCAAAAAGATCCGGGCAGTAGAAAGCACACTCCAAATGCGCATGGAAACACCAATTCATAGGCACCGGTGTCGGAATTACAGAGGCACACATGGGGAAAGTTTGGACCACCAGGGATAACTCGGGACCACAGGCGGACCGTCCGAAGATTGCAATACGCCCCGACAGCCATCGGAACATAATGGCCGGTGGTAAACACTAAAGAACAAAGGAATCTCGCTGAGGAAGCTGATGCGTGAGCCGGGCCAGAGGAAGCACGCTCTTCAAGGCGAGGCAAAGGCAGCTGGAGCAGCGTAGGCATGCACGATCAGATAAGCAAGGGACCCCAGTAAGCAGCTGGAGATCGGGCCAGCCACTGGAATAAAAAGGCAAGCTCAGGTGTAAGAAATGAAGATGCGGGACGCTATGGACAAGTGGACTGATGTCAGACCGACCCCATACGGAAGAGTGGGACCGAGCACCAGAGGGTGCATCACAGAAGAAGCTGCTGCGGCACTGGGAACAAGACGCGCTGCTGCCACGGCTCTAGCAAGCGGGCGCCTGGATTGAGCGAGAGCAACAAAGTAGCAGTTGTTGCTACACGGGGAAACGGAGGCCCAAGTAGCAAGAGCGTTTGGAAATAGCCGAGCACAACAAGTAACAGCTGACATAGCACAAGGAATAAAGAGTGCTGCTGAGAAAATTCCACAGCTGATCGCGCAACGAAGAACTGGATGTCAAAATGTGAATAAACGCTAGTGCGATCAGCGGTCATAAACTTCTGAGGACAGGGCCGGAAGCATGGCCATTGCTAATACAATAAGGCCAGCATCAGACCAGAGAACATAGCTGCTACTCTAGCTTCACCAGAGAAGGGGGGGGGGGGGCGACAGCACACCAAGCTTCACACACGAAACAGGGCACAGCATGGCAGCCCCTGCAACAACAATTGCAGCACACCAAATAATACAATGAGGCACGCAATATAATGAGTGGAGCCCACAGCTTTGGGGCAACAGCGTGAGCAGCACACCCAAGCACATGTGCCACCCCCGCAGGATACAGGCATAACTGGCATACAAACACGGCCTCCTAGCTACACCAACGAGGTAAACACTGTGCACGTTTAAGGCAGTGCATCTGGCCTAAAGATCAAAAATGGAAGATCCAGGGAACCGGGACGGGAACCTTGCAGGTAGGGGAGCAAGGGGCGCAAAGCGCATATACCTGGACACTAGCAGAATGTGCCCAGGAGACCAGCAGGAATAAAGCACACTGGAAGAGAGAGCGTGCAATACTGAAGGAGTACTGAAGCTCAGTCGCCATATGCATCTAACATTACGTGCCAGAAGAAGCACTGAGACACGCAAGGAACGTGCAAGAAGAACCCGACAAACTGGCTGAAAGGGCTCCCGCAGGGGTGGGGGGGGCACGAAGTGGGGCGAGAGAACTAAAACTAATTGCAACAAACTGAGGTACAGGGGTAAGCCAGAATGGCCTCTAGATCTCTGAAACCAAAAGGGAAGCAAGCAACGATGGAAGACTTCGCTAAAACACCCTAGGCAACGAAGGGGACCGGCAAGAAGGACAGAAATCTGCAACCGGTTAGCACGCCCGAGCAAGACAACCAGCCGATCCTGGACGCAATTGCAGACCTGAAGTTAGCCTGGGAAACCCAGGTGGGTAACTTGGAAGGCAGAGCCGAGGATGTGGAAGGACGGGCCCGCAGGAATAATATACGCATTGTTGGGCTTCCGGAATGCGAAGAAGGCCAGAATCCCATGGACTACATAGAAACCATGCTACTACAGGAGATACAAGGCGGAGCGCTCACCCTGGGGTTTGCATTGGAGAGGGCGCACAGAGCCCTCATGAGAGAGCCTCCACCAGGAGCCCCCACAAGGCCGATCATTGCAAAAATCCTGAACTATCAGGACAGGGAGAAGATCCTAGAATTCTTCCAGAAAGGTGGCACAACACACAGAGCAGCGGCATCAATAACGGCGTATCCAGACTACACGCTCCTGGTGCAGAGGAAACAATTGAACTATGGGTCTATCAAAAGGAGGCTGCGAGAAGCGGGCGACAAGTACATGCTGTTATACCCGGCAAAGCTAAAGGTACTCCACAAGAACAGGGCTCTGTTTTTCAAGACGCCAGAGGATGCGACGGAATGGCTAGACGGCCAGAGCTGCCCGGACGAGGCTGGTTTGCTGAAGGAGGACGAAACAGAGGTGAAGCAGTGCCTCCGGAAGCCAAGGTGCTGTATGACTCGAGACAATTGTAAAGACTGGTAGGGGGTGTCTGTGCTTCCGCACTCTATATGGTAGAAGAGAGGCACAGAGGACCCCAGCCAAGATTCTCTATTATTGGTACGTGGTCGAGCAATCAAGGCCTAGCTTCTCAGGAGGTGATGCAGGCTGGTTCTTCAGTACAGTGTAGTTCCCGAACCCCCACAAAGGAATGTCCACACACTGTATTACTGAAAACACAGTCCTTATATAATTAATATTCAAGGGTATGTACACAATCACAATAACGCACTTTGTACTCGGAAGTCAATAATGATAAATATATACAATTCTAAAGTGGTACCACTAATGTTATCGAATCACATTAAAGTGCATCAACTTTACGGTTAAAATGTCACACAGATTGATAACGAGGAAACCAGCAATAGAGATAGGCAGGAACGTAAGATGGTTGAAACAATAGGCAGAATGCTGACCCCTACCAATAGGCACAGTTCTGTGTGGAGATCCCCCCCACCTGGGCCACCTGTAAATAAAAGATATATAGCACAAGCCCAGTCCATATGTTCAATAGTCTCACTTCCTCCTATTTAGGTTTTACCCCCCCAATGTACCTGGTGGAGTAGAGGTCTCCGACAATGTGTCGACCGATCCTTCTTGAGTGGCTCCCTTTCAGGCAGGAGCCACGGATCGCCGAGAGGTGTCGAGGAGCTTGCCGTTCGGTGTTGGGGAATCGACGGCCCTTCTTGAGTGCCCTCCCTTTAAGGCGGGAGTCACGGGTCGTCGAACGTCCGAGAGTGAACAGGTTAAACTACGGCAGTGAAGTGGCAGCTGTGTTCCTAGCCGTGCTCGTAGACGACGGAGCGTTGGCGTCCTGCAAGGAAGAGGCGTGCGGGGCACCTCGGTGACGATAGTTGTGGACCCCAAAGAGATGATGAAGAACTGTGGCCCAGCAAGGGCGTCGAGTCGTCGGCGTCTCTCTGGTCTTTAGGTGGCGGGAAACCCACCGGCAGATGCTCCTCGGCGCGTCGACGGTCGGGCCTTCTCCAGTGGGAGACAAGCGGATGACGATGCAGACGAGAGTGTCTGATGATCAATTGAAGTTCTTAGGCAACCGGGAGCACGGCAGCTCCGGTCGGCGACGGCGGCCGTCGACAGTGGCGGACAACAGTCTGAGTGCTTTTCCTTGAAGTTCCGCAGCAGTCCCCGTATCGGGTCGGCAGCCTGTCGAAGGTCTGTCTACCAGGGAGCGTTGGCGAAGATCAGCTGTGCGCGATGGTCCCTTGTAGCTCGGGAAGAGGGTGCCTTACCAGGTCCACTCTGGGTCAGTCCTTGGGAGCACAGCAGCTTTCAGATTGTGAAGGAAAGCAACAGCAATTCTTCTCGTCCAGCAGGGCTTCAAGGTCAAGCGTCAGTTATTCCAGTTACTTGTTGTAGTGGACTTCAGCTTCTGAACACGATTCCTAGCAGTGAGAGGTCCCCAGATATACTGTTGATCTCCCATTCATTCCGCTGGGTCACACTCTAGCATCCAATCACGACTACGGGCATTCAAGCAGGCAGGCAGCCAATCAGGCACACACGGTATTCAGGCCATTCACTTCTCTCCTGACACTCACAAGTTATGTGTATTGGGACAAGTACCGAGCCATTCAGCACTCCAAGCTGCATTCATACCGGTTTCGGGCAGGGCTGTCTCAGTCATTGTGTCAACCACCAGATACTAAACATCCACAACACAGAATGCATATTAGTCACACACTCTATTCACCCGGGTCCCACCCACAGGAGGTACCCACAACATACATCACCGGGAAGGCTCCAGCTAGTCTGGCCGGGCCTTCACAACAACACCATATATGGCATTTCCACCCAACAGCCAGTCAGGGGGAAGGGACAGAGTCCGGGCTTCCCAGGACTCTGGGAAAACAAGGTAATGGGTAATAGAAAGCAAGAGGCCACCAGGGCCATCTTGTTTTCCATCATGAATCAACTGATCCCAATGGCAGGGCCGGGGTATCCCAAAATGGAGGATACTCTGCGCACCTGTCAAATTCAGCATGGAGCTGCCACCAGCCCATACCCTGCTCTGTGGGCTACCCACAGGTGCCCAAAAACATACACTAGGGGCACAGGGTTGTACCCCCACCCATGGGTGCCATAAGGGTATCCCACAGGTCCCACAGGTCCATTCACCAAACCAAAAGAAAGAGCTGCACCACCAGGAGTCCCACATGAACTCCTGCACGGAAAACACGACCGAACACACGATAAAAAGCGGTAAAGGAAAAGGATACAGAGGCCCTGTCCCTCCGATGCATTTCCAGCATCACAACAATGGGACTAGAATATAAGATAGAGCACATAGCACTATTCTCCAGCAATGGGGTAGATTCACATGCTCATGAATATTCCCTGTCATCAGGCTGGGAATCCTCGGTAAAGAAAAAATCTGTTTCAGTTTCGTTTCTGAACTGTCTTTCTACTAGTAACCAATTACTGGTCTCTGGGTCATACTGCCCCCAGCCAATGACTGCCCTCTACCTAAGCCCCTCCTCTGGCAGCCATCTTCAGATTTTTACTGCACGTTCAAGTTTTGGGAGTCCTCGTGCTATAGCTCTCAAGCTTTACTGAGTTTTGCGATTTTTCAAAGAGTTTAATCTCATTTTTTCGGTCAATCGAGCATCAAGCTCCACCGTTTCTACTTCCGATCAACGGGGACCTGTTTCGGAATTACATGCACCCCTCAAGGGCGAAGTTTTCGTCGAGTTACGACGTTCCAGAAGACCTTGAGGCCTACCCCGTGGACATGGCCCAGGACAGAGGAAGCTCGACGCCCGGATCCAAGCTGTTCAGGAACTGCCCTGGATGCGGATTGCAGAATGTGTTCAAGGAACACGAGCATTCCAGATGCCTCTACTGCCTTCACGAAGACAAAATGCACGTGCGTTTTGCAAGAACATGTTGGAACGGACCATGAGGAATCGGCGGATATGCCTCACGAACTGGCTGGAAGAGATGAGCCCACCGGGAGGTGAGAAGAAGAGGTCTGAGCGGTCTTCTAAGTCCTTTGAGGGTGCTCCGGTAACGGGGGCCCAACAGAAGGCTAAGCACCGCGAGTCCACGGGCACCGGGAGTGCCGAACGGTCGGGCTCCTTGGCTGCCAGGCAGGGCGCACTTTCACCGACGCCATCAACCACGAGCCAATGCTCTGGCTCGGGGAAGAGAAAATCGAAGAACCCGGGTAAGCTTCTGGAGAAGCCCCGGTCAATCCCGACGGAAGCAGCTGAGGGGGAGCGAGGTGGTGACCACCTCCCCAAGGTGAAGGCCTCAAGCGCGCCAAAAGTTGTGAAGGCCTTGATTCCCCCGGCTAAGGCCTTTATCGAAGGAGTCGTGGCGGCACTGGCGAAGCCTGTGGAGGCTCCCGCAGTGGAGGCGACCTCGGGGCCCAGAGTTTCCCTGCCACCACGGAGGGAATCCTCTTTTCAGCCCATCAAGAAGACCCCCGTGAGAACCACGGGGGAAAAAAGAGTGCGGGGGGTGGTGGCCATCACGGACATGGATACAGTCTCTGAAGAGGAGCTGGCTGAAGTCATGAAGATCCTCGACAAGAAGTTCGAGGAGGTCCGGTCCCACGGGAGGGATCCCGACGAGGCGGACGAAGAGAGTGACGGCGGTGCTGATGAGGTTCCCGTGGAGGCGGAGGATTCCACTCCCCAACAGTCACGCCCGTCACAGACGGTACCCGAGCCACGGGACACCTCGTGAGCTATCTTAATGGCGATCCAGGCCTTACGGAGATGAGGACGAGGTTGCCCTTACCCCCAACGGACGATCCAGTGGAGCCTGGCCTTTCGGGGAGCCCTCCAAGCAAGCGGAGGAGAGTTCATCCCCCCCGCCCTTCCAGCCTTTGCGGCCCTCACAGCCTTCATCTCCTTCCCCTGATCCTAGGGAGGACATGGGTACAGAGACAGCCATGACGGGGATGGACGACCGTGGTGACGACGGGATGGGCCTTCCATCACCACCCACTCGGGCCTCCCCACCCGACGAAATTGGCTCCTTTCCCGCCATGATTGCCAGGGCATCCAAGCTCTTCGAACTCTGCCCCGAAGAACATAAGAAGGAAGGTTCCCGTTACTTGATGACATCTGGGCCGAGGGGCTGGTGCTCCTGAAGAACCCGTCCACGACCCCTGCCAAGAGAGACCGGTACGAGAAGAAGTACTGGGTCCCGGATTCCGCCCCTCTGTGCCTTAGGGTGCAGCCGACCCCGGATTCGGTCGTCTCAGCAGTGGCCAAGAAGGCGGTGTCAGGGGCTACGGCTTCGACTTCAACCTCACCCCGGGACGGCGAGGGGAAGAAACTGGACGGGTCATCTCGCCGGCGGTGACGACGATTAAAGTGGCCAACGCCCCAGCGATTGTGGCCCACTACGACAGGGAGCTTTGGCTCCTCTGCTGGACTTCCTCCCGGATGACAAGAGGGCGGAGGCCCTGGAGAGCCTACAGGAAGGCGAGGTGGCGTCGGACTGCGCCATAATGGTGGCCACGGACATTGCTGACACCGGTTTCTGTCAGTTGGGCAACGGTGTTTGCGTTCGAAGACGTGGTTGGCTCAAGGCGACCGATTTCCGCCAGGACATGCAAACCAGAGTTTTGGACATATCCTTCGACGGGAATAACCTGTTTGGCAAAGCAGTGGACGAATCACTGCAGGCCATCAAGGCCGATACGGAGACGGCCAGGGCCTTGGGGGTTTTGCAGCAACGACGGCTGCACAGTGGAACTCCGGAGGCAAGCAAGGTGCCTCCAAAGGATTCGGCGGTGGCTCTTAGAAGTACCGCCAGGTGGCCCGCTCCTCATTGCAGGAGGCCTACAGAGGACGCAGGAAGTCAGGAGGAGCTTGTCGTCGCCGCCAAGGAGGCCAGGGCGGCAAGGCCGCTGCCAAGCAGGACTGAACCGGCCGTAGCGTCGGGCCCCCACCTGAGCACCCCAGTGGGAGGCCCGCTGGCGAAGTTCATCAGCGTGTGGGAGTCCATCTCCACCGACCGATGGGTGCTGGATGCCCTGGCCCGCGGGCACACTCTTGAGTTTTTAAAGAAGTGCCCCCGCATTCCACCCGTGGCCAGGAAGGAAAACCACGTCCCACAACTGCTGCTGGAAGTAAGGGCGATGCTGAAGAAAGGAGCCATGAAGCTCGTCCCAAAGAGGCTCCGGAGTATACTCTCGATACTTCCTCGTAAGAAAGAAGACCGGCGGTTGGCGACCCATCCTGGACCTTCGTCGTTTAAACAAGTACATCAAGGCCCAGAAGTTCCGGATGGTCACCCTCCAGCACGTGCTGGGACAGCTGGGAGAAGGCGACTTCTTATCGTTACTGGACTTGGAGGAGGCCTACTTTCACATCCCCATTCTAAAAGGACATCGGAAGTTTCTCTGATGCGTAGTCCAAGGGCGGCACTACCAATTCTAGGCCCTTCCCTTTGGACTGAAGTTGGCGCCCAGGGTTTTCACCAAGTGCCTAGCACCAGTGGCGGCGCAGCTGCGCCTGCAGGGGATCCACGTCTACCCTTACCTGGACGATTGGCTCATCCGAGCAAAGACAAGAGATATCGCCATCAGGTACACAGCGAAGACCGTCCAGCTGTTCACGGATCTGGGATTCTCCATCAACTTCGCCAAATCCCACCTGATTCCATCGCAGGTCGCACTGTTTCTGGGAGCCAAGTTCGACACAGTAGCGCGACTGGCCTCCCCGTCAGAGGAGAGGGCGAAGGCCATCATGGGAAAGGTGCAGTGGCTGTTGACCCTGAATGTGGCCAGGGTGAGGTCCATCAAGTACCCTTCTCGGCATGATGTCCTTGTGCATCTTCCCAGTGTGCCTGTGCAGACAGCGGATGCGGCCACTGCAAGAGTTCCTCGACGCCCGTTGGATGCAAGCGGTGGGCAGCTTCGAAGACAGGATCTTGCTCAACAAGACCTTCCGCCAAGCGATCCGGTGGTGGGGCACCCGCGCGCATCTGCCGGCGCGTATGGACTTCCAGACCACGGCACATCAGGAGACAGTGAAGACGGACGCCTTCCTGGAGGGACGGGGAGCGCACACCAGAGATCTCCATGCAAGAGGCCTTTGGCTCCCGGAGGAGAGGTCGCTCCATATCAACGTACTGGAGCTCCGTGCCGTGTTCTGGGCCCTCAGGTCGTTCCTTCCGTCCCTCAAGGGCAAGGTGGTGAGTATCTTCACCGACAACACCACCACGATGTTCTACATCCGGAAGCAGGGAGGTACACGATCCCCAGCCCTATCCAAGGAGGCGCAGGATCTGTGGCACTGGGCCGTCCCCCAAGGGATGTTTCTGGTACCCTTCCACCTGGCAGGAATAAAGAACACCATCGCCGACTCACTCAGCAGGGAGCTGCGCTCGTGCCACGAGTGGGAGCTATGACAGGATCAAGTGGATCTGGTGTTCCAACGATGGGGCAACCCCCAGATCGATCTATTTGTGACGGCGACGAACACCAAGTGTCGGAGGTTCGCCAGCAGGTTTCCCCAGCCGGGGAGCATGGGCGATGCCTTCTCTTTCCCCTGGGACGGCCTGTTCCTGTATGCGTTCCCACCGTTGACGTTGCTGCTGCGACTCATCAACCAACTCAGACGGTCCCGGTGCAGGATGATCCTCGTCGCACCGGCGTGGCCGAGACAAATCTGGTTCCCGAACCTTCTGGACATGTCAGCGTCCCTCCCCCCCCAATCAAACTGCCGACGGATGCGGATCTCCTTGCCAGAGGAGGCAGCACCATCCTCCACCACGACCCGGGGATGCTGAACTTGCAAGCCTGGCTCCTGCAGCACTAGAGTTTGGAGGGTACAATATCCCGGCGGACTACAAGGAGGTGCTTGCAAAGACCAGGGTGTCCTCGACTCTCAAGTGCAATGGACATTAGTGGAAGCGGTTCTTTGTCTGGTGCCACGCACAGAAGATTAACCCTCTACGGATTATGGCACCCCAGGTGCTGCCGTACCCACTGTCGCTGGCCAAGGCGGGGCTAGCCCACGCCTCCATCAAGATACATCTAGCGGCGATCTCCCGCTACACCAGAACTCCAGGACGATCATCTCTGTCGTCCCATCGTCTGGTGAAGGAGTTTTTGAAAGGATTGTTCCGATCATTCCCGCCGGTGAAGGCCCCAGCCCCGTCGTGGGAGCTCAACGTGGTGCTAAGCAGGCTCATGGGGCAGCCATTCGAGCCTCTGCATTCGGCACCGTTGAAGTTCCTCTCGTAGAAGACTTCGTTTCTTGTGGCCAACACCTCCGCATGACGAGTGGGAGAGATCCAGGTCCTCTCCTGTAAACCTCCATACCTGACTTTCCACGAGACGAGGGTGGTGCTGAGCACACACCCCTCCTTCATGCCCAAGGTGCCATCGGACTTCCATCTCAATGAGCCCTTGGTGTTACCTGTTTTCTTTCCATCGCCTTCGTCGCCGGCCGAGAGGACTTTGCACTCGCTGGATGTAGCTAGAGCGCAGAAGTTCTATGTGGACCGCACAAAGAGTTTTCGGAAGACTTCACAGCTGTTTGGGAACTTTGGACCTGTGAACCAAGGTAAGGCCCTCTCGAAGGCTTCGATTTCCAGATGGCTCTCCGGCTGCATCATGCACTGTCACCGGTTGGCAAACCGACCGATGCCCGGCCATCCGAGAGCCCACTCGACCAGAGCGATCGCCGCTACCACGGCGTTCTTGACTGGTGTACCCCTGCTGGACATCTGCAGGGCTGCTACGTGGAGGTCGAAGCACACCTTCACGAGATTCTACTGCGTCGACCCGGGATTCCAGGGAGGAGTCCAGGGTCGGCCAGGCAGTGCTGCGCAACCTGTTCGCCTGAAGGTGGGCCTGGTGAGGAGGTAAGAGTTGCTTAATGTTGAGTTGATGAAATGCTTAATGTTGAGCCTTGCCACCTCCCATGGTTGTGCATGTGTGTACTGCTATGTATTCTTATATTCATGGGTATGTGAATCCTTGCCAGACCCCATGCTGGAGAAGGAACAAGTTACTTACCTGTAACTGTTGTTCTCCAGCATGGGTCTGGCATGGATTCACATGCGAACGCTCCCTCCTACCACTCTGCGGCTCTTCACTTGGTCCTACTGCCACTTTCCGTGCTACCAAATCTGAAGATGGCTGCCAGAGGAGGGGCTTAGGTAGATGGCTGTCATTGGCTGTGGGCAGTATGAGCCAGAGACCAGTGATTGGTTACTAGTAGAAAGACAGTTCAGAAACGAAACTGAAACTGATTTTTTCTTTACCGAGGATTCCCAGCCTGACGACGACTAATATTCATGAGCATGTGAATCCATGCCAGACCCATGCTGGAGAACAACAGTTACAGGTAAGTAACTTGTTCCTTAGAGAACTTGGTGCCTAACACTAGGAGACTTGTGCGCGCAACATATTGAGCATAACGCGGGGACATAGCAGACCCACTCCCACACCCCAGTAGTATAGTTAGGTTATCGGTAGTAAGGTAACCACCCTGCAGAGTTTCTAATATCGGCTTGCCGAGATAGGACTAAATGCGTGGGTGCCTGAGATCCAGGGTTGGAGCTGGGCACCAGTTGGGGATGAGGAGAGAGGTGGGAGGAGGGAAGTTGAGGGTGGTGGTCTGGTTGGGGGGAGGGAAGGGAGTTTTGGGATTTGGGGAGTTAGAAGTTCAAGAGCGAGCCTACATAAAAGCACATCCAAGACGGAAACGGACAAAGGGAGGAGAGGTAGGAAGGACAGGATATGGATGAGATATGGGAGACCTGAAGATAATGACCTGGAACGTCAGGGGGCTAAATAGCTATTTAAAAAGGAATTGAGTTATGATGTACCTAAAAAGACAAAAGATGTTGCTTTGATACAAGAAACGCACCTTACTAAAGAGAAACTAGAAGTCCTAAAAAGAAAATGGAAGGGCACTCTTATAGGTGCAACGTACTCAGCCTGTGCCAGGGGGGTGGTCACGTGGGTAGCGCCACATGTCCCATTTCAGCTGCTACAGTCCGCGGCCGAGCCCAATGGGAGGATGGTAATATAGGGGGGGACTATTCGAAACGGAGAAGTATGCATTGTTCACACGCCCCGAACCAGGACACAGTGACCTACTTTAAGACCCTATATAGTGAAATGAGCCCGTACCTAGGCTGCACTGTCATTTGGGGGGGGGGATTTTAACTGCACATTGAACCCAACAGTGGACAGGTCAGACACCAAATACGATAGACCCACCTCGGCTGCCAGAACCCTAAGAACGCTATTGCGAGACCTCCAGCTGGAGGACACATGGAAGCTGTACCACCACATGACAGGCATTATTCACATTACTCTGCCCCACAAAACCTATACACACGGTTAGACTATGTATTTGTTACACAAGAGATCGTCTGTGAAATGAGGGGCCCAGAATATAGAGAGAGGGTCCTTTCGGACCACTCACCTTATCGTGGCAGTACATAACCCCCAAAGCCAGGATCCCCACTTGGAGACTCAGAGCAGAGGCCTTCACGGACACAGCCTTTAGAGAAGATCTCAGAGGCGATATTTCAGAATTAACGCAGGAAGTGTAAAGTCAATTGGGACCCTGTGGGAGGCATTCAAGGTGGTGGTTAAGGGTGCAGCAATTGCCAAATCAAGGGCCTGTAGAGAGGTATACTAATGCAACTACGAAACGCGGAGGAGAAGCTAGAGGGATTATTAAACAATGGGAACCAGTCCCAGCAAGACACCAGCAGCATCTCCCTTTTACAGCAGGAATGTATGGGACACTGGGAGAGATTGTCTAATTTAGATTACAGAATATACAAGGAAAGGCACCACGCGGATGGGGATAAACCAGGAAGATTACTAGCATGGTTATATAAAAATGAGACTCCCAGACAAATGATCAGAGGAGAGGGAGGACACATACTGGCTACTCAAGAAGATGTTAATAAAGGGTTTCTTGCATTATATAAGCAACTGTATAGCGACACGGGCGGGAGAACAAGGAGGAAATAGATACTTTAGAGGACATCGGCCAACCAAAAATAAGCGCCTAAGAACTAGAAAACCTAGAATCCCCGATTACTTTAGTAGAATTAGAGATGGTGGTGGAGCAACTAATGAAGCTTATGAAGTGGGGACACTCCCGGAATCCCTCAGAGAAGCGATTATCTTCCCACTTCGCAAACCCAACAAGCTAGGTACTGACTGCAGATCGTACAGACTGTTGTCAATGTTGAACCAAGACAGCAAAATCCTCACAGCTGGGCTGGCAAACAGGATGAAGGGCGTTATTGGTAGATTGATACACCCTGATCAGACGGGATATGTCCCACACAGAAGCATATCCAATAACCTCAGAAGCCTACACCATGTCATAGAGCAGTCCGAAGGGGTCTCAGATGAGATAGCTATAGTGTCATTGGATGCATTCAAGGCCTTCGACTTGGTCAAATGGCACTGGCTGTTGGCAACCCTGAAAAGAAATGGGATGGGACCAAGGTATATGAGGTGGGTGGAATTGCTATGTAGCTCACCATTAGCCAGAGTTCGAACGGGGGTGGTCATATCGGAAAGATGGCAACTTGATAGGGGTACTAGGCAGGGATGCCCTTGGTTCCCGATGCTGTACATCCTGGCATTAGAACCTCTGGCGATATACCTACGACAACAATATGAGGAGGTAGGGATTGATACAAAGGGGGGACCGCACTTAATATCACTGTACGCAGACGATATGCTGCTATACCTGAAGTACCCTGAGGATAACTTGCAATACATCCTTGAAGTACTGGAGCGATTCACATTGGTCTCGGGAATTGCGGTAAAAAAGTCCTGTATATTCCCCCTAGGACGGTACATAGGGGTCTCACACGGCAAACTGTCAATACTCTGGGCGACAGAAACCTTTAGATACCTGGGCATTGACATCTACCATACAACAGAGGCAGAACACACAAACAACACCGAAAAAGCACGGAGGAACGTGGTTAATAGCATGAAGTTCTGGACTAAACTCCCCCTAGCCATTATGGGGAGGGGGGCACTACTGAAGATGGTTGTATTACCCAGATTACTGCACTTCTTTGTGAACATTCAGTATATCATACCAAGGCGATTTTTCGTTAAACTCCAGAGCATATGTAGAGAATTTCTATGGGCTAACACAAGGAACAGAATAGCCCTGTGTAAATTGCAAAATACATATGACAGAGGGGGCATTGATTTACCCAATTTTGAGATCTATTACCTAGACAGCCAACTAAGATACGTAGCGGAATGGATAGCTGAAGACTCCACAGCAGACTCCAGGTTGCTGAGACATGAATGTGCCCCGTACTTCCTGAAAGAAATGATCTGGCTCCCTAAACACGAGATAAGAAAGAGTTCAGGTATGCTGGCACTAGGATGGCAAGTATGGCGTAAAATGTGTCAGTCCATAGACAACCGGAATCCATACTCCCCGCAAGTTCCTCTAGTGACACTAACTGGAGGAGATGCCCAATTAAGGATATCGATCCGTAAACACTGGAAGCAGGTGGGGATTGTAACGACAGGTGATATTTGGCAAGAGGGGGGGATAAAGGGATTCAATGTGTTAGTAGAGGAAACGGGCCACCATCTGGGACAGCATATAACTTATAGCAGATTAGCACGGAAATTGAAGGAGCCGTGGTCCTAGATAGCACTAGAGGAGCAACCAGACCTAGCCATTGAAACATTATAGGATATCACAGAAGGGGGACATGAGGTTTCCCGGATATACGAACTACTGATGCTAAAAGTGGGAAAGGAGGTGATACAGCTGAGACAAGAATGGGATGAGGAAGCCGAAGAACCAATGACAGATGGGCTATGGGAAAGGGTGCAAGGGTACCACAAAAAGGTGTCTAGAAATGCAAGGCTACAGCAAATACAACTGTATATAACCCATAGGGCATATTTGACCCCCCCTCAGAAGTTCACGATTTAAAGGCGCAAAATCACAAACATGTCCTAAATGTGTGGAGGGGAACGTAGGGTTGATGCACATGTTTTGGGCATGCCCCGAAATAAGAAGGTACTGGAGAGAAGTGGCCCAAAAGCTGAACAAGAAAGAGATTAACCTGAATATAGACTCGATGTGGGCTTGTATGTTAAGAGGGTTCCCCAGACCACGCCATCAGAAACGTGTCGGCAAACTTGGAGACCTGGCCTACATACTAGCCACGCGCAGGATAGCCATGGGGTGGAAAGCACCTAATAGACCTAAAGCGGAGGTCTGGTGGGCCGATCTCTGTAAATGGAGCAAAACTGAAACAGTTGTGTGGAGTGAGGCAGCTAATAAAGGGGGAGAGGAAGAAGCGGAAACCCTAACTGTCTGGAGACACTTAGTAGCCACACTCTGGGGTCCTATTCACAGAGACATGAGTGAAGAATCTCCCGAGGACACAGATGGGGAAATACCTCCAATAAACAATGAGCAAGAAGATGGAGCGGAGTAGGCTTGTGGGTGGGAGGGATAAAGGAGCCAGTAGACATTAAGTACATGTCCGTATTATGCAAGGAAATAAATACTGTGGGTGTTGGGGTTTATTGTTGATTGTTATATGTAATGTTTGTTTGGAAACCAATATAAATTGTTTAAAAAAAAAACTACAAAAAAGAGTGCAAAGGGAAAGCGCAAGGGAGGAAGTGCAAAATCGAACACAAATGCTCTAAGTGAATGCAGCCATTGCAGCACGACTCTTGGTAGTGCACAGAGAACAAATTACTTTAGAATTACAGTTACAGCCCATAAGTGGGTAGTAAGCCCATATACACTGAAAGGTTGATTGATCAATAAAGAGCCTGGTACCCAGTGAGAGTCTAAGAATAGCTAAACAACCAGTTGCTACAGCCTAACGATAAGTCAGTTACATCAACAGGGGAAGGACAAAGAGAAAGCACAAGAGAAAAGGAGTGTTTTGAGCTGCTTCCAAAATATCAAGTGGTCCAGCTCAAGTTTGAGAGTGGCACAGACACCATTGCAGAAAGATACCCCATATACAATGCAACTGCTTAACTAATGTGTAATACAACTAAACAGCTCATATACCATAGATAATTTACAAAAAGTAGAATATCATTAACAGACCATTAAGTTTGCCAAGTTTTAATATATCTGACCTTGGGACCATACATTTTTCAATAATAAACTTAAATAGAAACTGAGCTAATCTTTCACAGCACACTACCCATTTCTCACATAACATAACAATTCTTAATGTACTATCACACCATACACACTAAGACATTTGTAACACAGTACAAAATCGCCAATATAGAGTCACAAAAATACAGGTCAATATCCAACTAGAAAGCACACACACACAGCCACGATATTTGTCAAGCATACAGTTCTACTGCTTGGTACACACTATGTTTTCTTTTGCACCCACATTCATATCACAACTTCCAATGTCACAGAAAAACAATCTTTATTTGCAAATGTATTTTCTGTCAAACATAACCATATAACATGTGCTTCTGCTTCATCACTCTCCTAAAAACCCTGAAGTAAAATTTAGAAAACCATACTTTCCAATCAATACTTATAAACTTCACCAAACGAGACACCTGAACATACTTCACTTACCTTACAAATACAATAGTTCAAACTGTACATAACATATTTTAAAACAGACTGTGAAAACTCACCTTCAGCTGCTCCAAATAATTTATTTATTTGCATTTGTATAATGAATAGAACTTCACTATAAACAAACACAGAACATGTGCACACTCTGAACTCTGGGATCACACTGTCAAAACTTCAGAAAAATGGCACTTGCATAACTTTCACAATTCAATACAATAAGAAGAGGACTGTAGAAAGCAAACAATTAAAATGGCAAACACATTTTTATTACATGCTATGTCAATAAATAATCCCCAACACAATTCTCCAAAGAATACTTTATACAATATATATACGCACTAAATTAAAAACATCTTTTATTTTTTCCAAATTTTTCCCAAATGCATATCTGCGGCTATGCTCACAGCTACACAATGAAAACCCACCTATAGACGCGGCTACAGGTACATTTTATCAGATGTACTGAAAAACACATTACAAAGAATTGAAAATAAACTCACACTGCCCTTCAGGTAAGAACATCCAAACAGAAACGCATGTACTAATCTGTGCAAAAACATCCATAATATAATATGATCACTGCACCAAAATACACACAGGTGTAGCCTCAAGTACAACAAATGGGTTCATGCCTGTGGCTAACAAAGCCAGCCACAAAGTACGACGTACAATTGGCGAATGCATAGCCGCGAGTCAACTAAACCGTCAATAGTCGCGGCTACCCGTAACATTATGGCACATTCAACAAGACATATTCCTAAAGTGTATTCATTGAAACAATACAAAGGTACACATAAGGATATAGATTCATAAACACATGCAAAATTGTATGCTGTAAAATCAATGCAACAACATGATCAATGCACAGTACTTAAAATCGCTATACACGCGGCTACAGTGATAGTGGTAGACGCAGCTACACCGGCAAAAAATGCACAATGTCCCATTGGCTTGCTCATAACCATGGCTATAACCCATCATACGATTGGTACCCGCGGCTATAAAACACCTGACAGTATACAATGTTTCATTGTCTGATGTCGTAGCCGTGACTATTATTTAAAAAAAGACTTCACAAGGTATTTTCTTTTTCCAAAATACTGTAAAGGTTATCTAGGTGGCTCTTAAACGAGCTTTTGAGTTTTTACCAACATATTACGAAAAAATATATTTTCAATCAGAAAAATACTCTTCACCTCTATGATGATACAAATAATTTTGAATAACTTCTCTATGCTCTTTTTTAGATGATTACTTTCCTTTTCCCAAAGAGAAAAAAAATCCTGTGCTCCCTATCAAAAATATCTCTCACAATTACAGTATATACCTCTTATTTCAAACACTCCATCTAAAACAATATCGTAAAACCAAAAAAACCTTGTAAGCCAATGCTTCGACAAATCATCACCTATGTCCTTAACATCACTATGAACCCATTCTCAAAATCATGTTCACAGTCTTCTGAAGAAACAGATTAATCCCCTTTTGAAATTGGCTCCATTTTCAAATATCAAATGAAACAATAAATATATCCCAAAAACAGCATTATGACCTGAAGGTACACCTCACCCTTAAACAATGAAAATGTGCTATATAGAAAAACTCTTAATATAATAATACAATATAATCTACAGTTTTACTGGCATATATAAACATCACTCATAAAAATGCATACTCTGATAGATTCAATAGCATCTGAGGTACTTGACATTCTATTGGCAACCACCTACCACACAAACAATCAATCGGAGTAAAAACAAGAAATTCCCCCTTATCTCCTGATGTAATATTTCTCCATTGCTAATTCTAATATCTGAGGTGACAAACAGTATTTTTCTCTAACACAGCACAATGGAACATTACATGGAATGGCCTGAGGAAAACTATCCAACAGAGGAAGAAAAAAAAAAAAAGAAGATACTCAAGAAAAGGAAGAATAGGAAAAGCATCACATTCAGGATACTGTGAGTACATTCTTTATTTGTATGTACAATTAGAGAACCAACAATATGTTATTGAACAAACATCATTTAATGTCTATGCAACCAACACAAATATTTTTTAAGTGTATTATATCTTCAATTGTTTAAGAATATTGCAAATATTTTCAAACAGATGAAGAAATCATTCAAGTATCGAGAAGAATCAAGCAAGAAACACAAACAGTACCCACGAAAGTAATCATGGATTCATTGACAGAGCTAAAAGAACTCTTACTTAATATTCAACAACAAATAGAATCAATGAAAAAAGAAATTCAAAATTTAAAACAAATCGTGGACAGTAAAAATCCCGATAATTGGCCTGAAGAAGATGTATCAGGTGTTCCAACTCAAAGAAAACCCACAACCACATCCTGCCTAATAAACCTGTTTTGTTTTCAACAGTGTGTTTCAATATTTATTTATCCTTTTGAAGTTTATACATTTATATGCATTATTAATGAATAAAAAGTATTGTAACTCTTAGAAAAACTGTTTACGAATATTACACTGAATACATGTTAAATATTCCAGTTTCTTTTTTTCAAAAATGAAGGATAGCTGGGGCTATCCAAAAAAACAGTTGCGCCCCGATTCTCATAGCCGCAACTATACTATTGCCTTTGTTTCTTCTCATTAATTTATTGCAAAATATTAATAATAAAACAATGCAAAAAATAAGTACGTAAAGAATGCACTTTACACACATTACACGCATAGCAGTGGGTACATGTCATAGAATTTGCGCTTAGGACACCCCCTCAGTCGTTACACAGTTACCTGCGCCTCCAAATGCCGATGGCCCATTCAACTAAACCGAAGCCGCGACTAGACATCTGTTTAAAAAAAAATAAAATGTATGCTCCGATCTGAAAAAAAGAAAACGGAATCAGTTCAATGACACACATACTTTTATAAACACTATTTTATGCACACGTTTTTATGACCCTCATATTTTATATGCAGTGCATCAAATGCACTATATGAAAGATTCAACTATAGGAAAATGTTTTTCTCTTTCAACATACTAATCATTGGGTCATTGAAAAATAAATCCAACTGGGATTATAAAAAAAAAACAATAATATAAAAAACTACAAGAAAATGCCACTTCAAAAAACAAACTGTTATATATAAACTGGATGAAAACAAACAAAGAACACTATACAAGTTGCATGCATGAAAAAGGATGGAACAGTCAAGTAAACTTGGAGAACTAGAGAAAATAGGGTGGGATAAGTAAACTTGGATAACCAGTTTATCTAACTATTTTTAAATGTCTATGCAACAAACACAAATATTTTCAAACGGATGAAGAAGCCATTCAAGTCTCAAGTAGTGATCACATCATCATTTGGGTCGACAATCCATTACCATGTAGGAAGAAGGAAACTTGGATGAATAAGAATGCAGACAGTTTGCGCTTCTTTAAGGCAAAGGAACTCTGCTTAAGAAAAAAAGGCAGAGGAGGTACTGTGCACCTTCTACAACAAAACTCTAAGCTGTGGAGCTTCCGATATCCCGTCTCAGAGTCTAGAGACATCAATAATGATTAACCATCTAAGGCGAATCCACTGGGACGATGTCAATGATGAGTATCATAAAGCACATGAACATTAGGCCTCCCTCACCACGTTCCGCAAAACTCTGAAAACTGCCCTCTTCACATAAGGCCTGACACATCGGCACGAATACTTATCATATATGTTGTAATATACGACCAAATGCAATATCTGTAACAACAGTATAATGTCCTGTAGTATTCATAATGTGTCAACAATCGCTATTATGCCTGTACCATGTAACTAAGTTATTGCAAGTAACAGCGCCTCAATTAAAAAAATTATAAAAGAAAAAATGCATGGGTCCCAATAATTCGATAGACGAAGATCAGCACCACCAGCAGCACTACCATCCACCAGTACATCACAAATTCCAACTGGAAATGCACCCTCTACATTGGCAGTGGTATCCAATACACTGCCACCTATTTTACCAACACTCAATCTAAACATGATGAAATTAATGTGTGAAAGATGCTGCGAATGGGTAGTTAAGAGAGATACCACAATTAAGCAACAAGAGATATTCCACTCCATGTGATCAATCATTACAAATACTAGAAAGGTCACTAAGAAAGCTTTCCATCCATCTCTTACTTCCTGATGCAGCAGTACCACAGTCTTTTGAATATAGGTGTACCTTTCACAGGAGTTAAGTGTACAACATCTAGTGCAAATCCACTGGGATGATCATAACAATGCAGCTGTAAGAAAATACAACAATAGGCACTTGCTGAACACCATCAATTGAACTACCTCACAGAACTCTCCAAACACCCACAAGTACTGCATACCTGAAGATACATTAAAAGTATAAGAAGTAAAATCAAACAACCTTGGATTCCGGAATGCAAGCAGCTGAGGCAGCAGCTTAATCCTCTTGTGTCATGATGCCTACCCCCGGGCATCCGGATCAAGCCCATCAGCCCCGGGAGCAGGCATCCAGATATTTAATAAAACCCCAGCAGCCCTGGCTGGGGGATGTCTGGGTTCAGTCCTGGCACCTTAGGCGCCAGGCTCATAATCTTTACTTACCTCATGCAGACCATGCTGCAAATGAATCCAAGCCAACGTGAGGCCTGGATGGGACTATTTTACTACAGGGACTATTTTTTACTCGGGTGTGGTTCTAGGGACTTCTTACCTGGAACTACTTTGGAGGCTATTTAAACCACGCTCGAACAGCAGCACATGCTTCGCGTTATTCTGCATCCAGCAGCGTAACGCTCACCGTGCCTGCAGTCAGCATCCAGTCTTCAGCCATGCCTGTGTCGAATCCAGAGCTCCTAGCAATAGAAGAAAGAAGAAGGAGAGGTTAGAAAACAGATATTATTTCAATCCTTACCTGTATTCCAGATCCATCACGTCTTCGAACTCGAAAAGGACATTATTCTACACGCGTCACATCGCCAGCTGCAGCGCCGCGCCATACTCACCAGTCCTCACAGCATTTTTCGATCCGGCGCAGCCTCCATCATATTCTCCGCTGAATTCCACCATCTAGGGGACAAAAACATAAGGTGAGCCGAAAAAGCCAACAAATACAACCTCTCCACCATAGACTTACCTGATTAACAACCGGAGGCATTATTCTGTAACAAACCGCAACTTCTTACGCCGCACCTGTAAGGAGAGAGAAACCAGCAATTTAAACACACGCATCTTTTGCCGGACAGTGTTGGGTAATACAGACTCTTACCTGAACACCATCAGCTGCCACAAGGCAATCTTCCTTTGGACCCAGCTGCAACACAAGAAAGGAATGTACAAGAGTGAACTTCGGACATATTGAACTCTTTGAACTTTATACTTACGGGTTCTCGGCTAGGACCTCGGAGTCAATATTCATCCGGAACTCTTCCAACGCCTTCAAACCAGTGAAGTAACTGGTATCTACGCACCCCTGCATTCCACGCAGGATGGAGAGCTCATCATTTACAAACATAAGGTGAGCTTACTGAAAGTGAATCGGTGATGATTAGTGGGGAGAACAGTGGGGTGCCATTACTAGAATCCACGGGTGGCTAATTCCTTTCTCCACTTGCAGGAGAATACTTCTACAGGTCAAGCAGACGAGGTTAGGCGGTCCAGTCCAGTCTGTCATCTCTAAACTACGCTTCATGTTGGAGGAGGTCGCAGCTGTCCGGGTCCGATCGACGCCCCTGTGGGAGCCAGGTGAGCGTAACATCTTGCTCCTGGCCCTCTCCTGTTTTTGATAATATAAGATTATGAATGCCAAGAAAATGATTGCTGAGGGTATAGAAAACCCTATACCTAAGAAATCTAAACCAACATCTTCAACAGCAGATATGGATGAGATTCCTAGCACTCAAGATATCTATTCACTGCTACTTAAGATGGCCCAGGACCTGGGGAAAGTAGCCCAAGATGTGGGGGAGGTTAAGTCTTCCATGGATGATCTTTCCAAGAGAGTCTCGCATCTGGACAGCAGGGTTACTAGCCTTGAAAAGGGATCTGTCTCTGTGACTTCTGAGATTGCGGGTAGCTTCAGAGCATATAATACTCTAAAGGATGAGATCCGAATAGGTAAAGAAAAAAACCTGGATTTGGACCTCAAAATTAGAAACAAGAACCTGAGGCTGGTGGGAGTTGAGGAATCTGCAGAAGAGGACCTGTTACATCTGGTGTTGGACATCCTGAAGTCTTGCTTTGGTTGTGATCAGGTGTCTCCTGGAGACATTGATAACATCTACAGAGTGGGGAAGAGCAATGGCCCCAGGGCAAGAAAAAGTCTGATCACCTTGATGACCACCAGGATCAAAGAAACTATTCTTGGAGCTGCACGGATGAAGGGGAGGTCCTTCTTCAAGGGTAATCTCATATCTATATATCCTGATTATCCTAAAGAGACTTTATCCATCAGGAAGTCCTTTAAAGAAGTCAAGGAGTTATCCAGGCTTGTTGGGGTGAAGGCTTATCTGAATAGGGCTAATGTTTTGACTTTGGGACTACCGGAAGGTGACAGGAGAACCTCTGACCCAAAGGAAGCCTTGACTTGGCTGGAGCCGTTGAGAGGTAAGTGTGCTTGACATTGTTAGTGACTTAGACTTTGCCATTATTAGTTTGGTTTATTGCATTTTTGGATTCCCCTTGTTTATGTATATGGACTTAAAATGGCACTGAAACCGCTGGACCGTTATGTTTTTAGACTGTTCGCATGTTTTAAATGTACACTTGCCTTGCGCGGACTCGGCGTCTGTTTTCAGAACTTCGGAGCTCTGTGAATTTGAGGAAACTACCCCGCTACGTGACTGTCACGTGCTTGCGCCGTAGTCAGGAAGTGACTACGTTCACGTTTGCCGCTGCCCGAGTTGGTGTGGAATTTGGCCGAGTCTCTGGATCCTCTGTCTGGTGGTCATGGATGCGGAGTGAAGGCAGGCAAGGCTGCTGCTTGGAGGTACGTTTGTCGTACGAAAGCCTGGCGGGAATGACATTGATCTACAGCTGTTCAGTCTGGACGGGAGGATTTGCTTTCATTGTTCGTTCCCATGGAGACTCATTTGGCGGCCGTTGGACTCCTCCGGTGTTTTTTGACTAATCCGCTCCCTTGCCTGATTTCAAACTGTGTGCTGGGTACAGCCGTGCATGATGGCATCTCCATGCTTTCACTGTGTTTTTTCCTTTTTTCACCCTGCACTGTCTATTTTGGTTTTAGTCTTCCTCATGTGTTTGTTAATTGTTGCTTTTACTGTGTTCATCTGTCTCTGTCCTTCATAATACATGGGTTATTAACATAAATGTTATCACTGTTCCTTCTGCTGCTTCCCTGGCTTTTCCCCTGCCTCTCCCCAAGCTCCTTTCAACTTTCTCATATGGTCGCGACTTATAGGTGACTCAGGTTACCCCTCTGCACCGCTCCCCCGCCTGCCACTTTTCCTTAGTTCCCCTACTTTTCCCATGGCCCTGCCATAACATTTAGGCTGCCTTTACTCTCCAGGGGTTTCACTATAGCCTTTACCTTCTGCCCTCTGTCTGATTTCTGATTATAATGTCCTTCCCTACTGGATTGATGATACTATTTAGGATTAGTGGGGTTGAAGTAATTGGTTAATGGAGCGGGGTGGTGGGCAAATTACCTGATTCGAGGACGGGTGCTGTAAATTGTTACATGGATCCCCATTACGCACGCACTTTGGATCCCTGAGTAGACTGTTGTCAGGGGTGTTTGATCAGATTGTGCTGGACTTTAAGGCTTACGTGAGGGATGTATATATGAGGAGTTTTGCTTCGGTTGACGTGGCGTGGTGATGGAGATGCTTGGATATATATGTGTGAGATGGATAATTCTAGGGATTCGGGTGGCTGTGACTGAATCTGGTGGGTGCTTTTCATGTTGCGGGGTGCTGATTTGTATTGCGGCTAGGCTTACATGTATATGTTTTGAGAGTTGTATGCCTGGTATGTGGCTGTGTTATGTGCAAGGTAGGTTGTCGGGATATTGTATCTTTGGATAATTTGTTTGAGCATGTGGAATATGTTTGGCTTTGTCGGGTGGGAGTGTGATGATTGAATAGATGGTTTGAGTCTTACTAGCCTTCTTTCCCTTTCATTGAAAGGGTACACCTTGGGATGATCATGTACATTTCTAAACTTTTGATTTCAGACAAGTGGTGTCTGTATTTTATTGGGGTTTCCTGTTGATATTGAGTGATTGCGTTCATTGGTTTATAGGAGAGGTGTCCAGGACATTGGACTATTAGTTATGTTCTTTTTGGTTTTTAAAACATTATTGTTGTTGTTGTTGCTGACTTGCTTTCTTTTCAGAGGGGGTGGGGTACGGTTCACATCTGTTGGTCGATTTTTGGGTTCTGTGCATTTAGATGAGGCTGCACTATTGGAGCATTTCGATTCATTTGGTGGGATAATAAGAATGGCGGGGGATTCGCATGTAATCACTTGGAATGTGAATGGGTTAAACAACATAAAGGAGAGAATGAAGGTTTTGTCCTACTTGAGGGAACAAAAATGTGATATTGGTTTTATTCAAGAGACTCATCTGCTCAAAGATGAAATTGAGACCCTAGAAAAGGGGTGGGTTGGGAGGGTTTACGGTTCATCCTTTTCCTCTCGTTCTAGAGGGGTTGCTATTTTGATCAGGAGGAATGTCCCAATAAAAGTGTTGAAAGAGGTGTCAGATCGGGACGGGAGGATGGTGGCATTACTAGTTAACATACGGGGTATTGTAGTGACATTATGTAATATCTATGCCCCCTCTGTGGATGATGGGTCATTTTACAGGGGAGTGGCTCAAACATTACAGGATATGGGCACGAATAATATCATTTCAGGCGGTGATTATAATACTGTCTTGGACAAGAACATGGGATAGGAGTGTGTCTGTGGTGAGTAGTCATCTTGATCGCCATTATCAATCTTTACGGGACTTACTAGAAGAGCACGCCTTGCAGGATTGTTGGAGGGTAAGTCATCCGTCTGCAGGGGAATATAGTTTTTATTCGGGAGCACACTCGGTATACTCTAGGCTGGATATGATTATGGCAGCTGGGAAAATGACATAATGTCATAAGGCCAGTACATTAGGTGATATACTGTTAATGGATCATGCTCATGTATCGATGCACATTGCAATGGATGTTGCAGATCGGAAGCAATATACTTGAAGGATAAATACTGCAATTTATACTTGGAGGATGAATACTGCAATTTTAAAGGATGATGAGGAGGTTGAAAAATTAAGGTCTGGAATAGACTATTTTGTGTCTGTGAATTATAAGGATGGCATCAAACCTGGAATTGTGTGGGACGCTTTCAAATGTGCTATGCGTGGTTACTTGATTGGTTTAACATGTGGTCTGAACAAGAAGCGCACTAGTAAGCTAAAGGATCTTGAGAGGAGAGTTAGTGAATTGTCTAAAAAAAGTTATAAGGGACCCAACAGACTTGGAGCGAACTAAGGTCTTGTTGAAGTTGAAGAGGGAACTGTCATGATGCCTACCCCCGGGGAACCAGACCAGGTCCTGCAACCCCGGAAGCAGGCATCACGTTATTTTGAGCAAGCCCAAAAACCCCTGCTAGGGGCTGTTTGGGTGCGGTCCTGGCGCCTATGGCACTAGGCTCATATGGAAAGTCAGTCCTGGCGCCATAGGCGTCAGGCTCATAGAGTGGAACTTACCTGATGCAGACCATGCTGCAACCTTACCTGATGCAGACCATGCTGCAGTGCTCCAAGCCAAATGAGGCTTGGAAGGGACTATTTTACCTAGGGACTATTTTTTACTCAGGTGGGGCTGGGGAGGAATACTTACCTGGGACTACTTTGGAGGCTATTTAAACCACGCCCGAAGGGCAGCACACGCTTCGCGTTATTGTGCATCCAGCAGCGTAACGCTCACCGTGTCTGCAAGCCTACATCCAGTCTTCTGCCACGCCCGCCTCGAGTCTGCAGCTCCTAGAAAAAGGGAGGAACAGGAGGAGAAAAGGTTAGAGCAAAACCTTCGATCCTTACCTGAATTCCGGATCCACCGCGCCTTCGAGCTGGAAGAAAGAAGCATTTTACGTGCGCAGCTTCGCCTGCTGCAGCGCCGCGCTGAACTCACCGGCCTTCGCAGCATCCTCACGATCCACCACATCCTTCTGCACGTTCCCGCCGCACTCTGGCACATAAGGGGAACACAAGAACAGCAAAGGTGAGCCAAGGGAATAAACAGAGGCAATAGTAACTACCCCCATAGGCTTACCTGATTACCGCCGGGGGTACTATTCCTCTTCACGGGTCGGCGCAGTCTCCATTGCATCCTTGCCGAACCCCGGCCCCTAAGGGGAACAAAAGAACAACAAGGTGAGACAAAGGGACAAACAAGGGGAACTCTTCTCACCGCAATAGACTTACCTAATTTTAACGCCGGATGCATTATTCCCCACACCTGAATAAGGGAGCAAGCAACAGGTTACATTCTGGCCTTATTTTATTGAACTGTGAAGGATAAGCCAAATCCTCACCTGAACTTCGTCAACTACCACAAGGAACTCTTCGCTGGGGTCAAGCTGCAAGCTGCAAGGAATAGGACAAGAGTGAAAGTCAGACATGTGAACTCTTACGAACTACATAGTTTTCGGAGTCAATATTGTTCTGGAACTCACCAATTCCTTCGAGCCAGTGAAGCAACTGGTTATCAACACGCCCCTGCGCTCAATGCAGGATGGAGAGTTCATCTTTTCAAACCATCAGGTGAGACTATAAGAGGGGACATCAACAGTGATCTGTGGGGAGAACAGCGGGGGTAGGGGGGATTTACGCTCAACTCCAAGGGTGGTTAATTCCCTTTCTCCATTTGCAGAAGAATATTCCTAAGGGCCAAGCAAACAAAGCTAGGTGGGCCAGTCCAGTCCGTCATCTCGGCCCTACGCGTCACATTGGTGGAGACCGCAGCTGTCCAGTTCAGATCGACGCCTCTGTGGGAGCCAGGTGAGCGTAACAGGAACTTAGACATGAATTTGATGAACAAACAGAACAGAGGTATCATAATTGTTAGGCAGAAACCTGTGCAGTTCCCTTAGGGAACACTGCAAAAGATTTAGGACTACAGGTGTTAGCAGTAAACCCACTTGGTAGCAGTCTGTACCACCCAGGTTTACCTGGTAGCTGTGGCTGAGCAGTCAGGCTTCTCTCAAGAAGAGTTAGGCAGTATGCAAAGTATACTCAATAGGCACTTAGACACAATAATACAAGCAAACACTAACCAGAGCTTTGGTATCAAAGTATATAATTATTTATTGAAAAACACACAGTTTGAAACACTCCGGCACTCTTGTTGTAAAATATTGTAAACACAGTTACTATTGTAATATATACACCCCCTTTTCCTTATCAGATAAGTCACAGTAAAAAACCACTTATTTTCATACAGAGGTGAGCGCTTAACTAGATGGTACTCCAATAGGTTTGTGAGAAAGGGAGGGAAAAATTCAGAATATGGAAAGGTACACCACTCTAAGATTCAGGAACACTGTTAGCAAGGCAGAAGAGCAAAAGTCACTGGTGAGCCAAAGTCCAAAGGCTGGGCCCAGTCTTAGAGAGAGCAGAGCACAAATGGGCCCAAGATCACACAGTTACACTAGGCTTAGAAAGTCTTGCAGAGGGTTCAAAAAGAGTTTAGAGAGGCTTAAGAAAGTTTAGCCAGGGTGTCCCAGGCTAACCCAGGTTCGAAAGCCGGGGGCTAAATCTACCCTGTACAGTCGGTAGCAAGGGAAGCCAGGCGGGACACGGTACCTTAAGTGGGAAGGATCCTCCAGCGGTGGCAGTTGTTCCTGGCAGTGGGTGCAAGTCGCGTCGTCCAGGGGAAGAGAAGAGAAGATCTCGACTTGGAGGAAAGATGAAGGTCGTTGCACTACCAGGGAAGAAACCAGCCGCAGAGTTTTCCGGTTAAAGGTGGTACCTTTGTTCGCGGTCGTGGTAAAACGTGGTATCACGGTTGCCGGGGTGCTTGGCACAGGCAAGGCGGCCACGAGGTACGTCGGGAAGGCAAAAAGACGGTGAAACTGGTTATCCCCACCAGTCAAAGGAAGAAGACTCTCCGGCGGGAGATCTCCTCTGTCGTTGGGAAAAGTGGTGAGACGGTCCAGCAGGGCTCCACCGGTGGTGGTGTCGTGGCAGGTCAGCTCAGCTTCTCCCTCGTCGGATTCTTAGGTCCTGTGGCGACTTCTGAAGTTCCAGTCCCCAAAGCCCTGCTTTTATGCAGAAAACCCCCATTCACTCAGCCTAGCTGTCACTCAAACATGCTAAGTGGTGAGCCGGCCGGCTCACCACTTGGGCCAATCCGGACGGAGTGCGACTTGAGTTGCCTAGGCAACTCAGTCCAGGGTGCCTAAATCCCCCTCCACCCCTCCTAAGTACCCCAGACAGAGTGGCACCACTTTGGAGGGCTTCTGTGGAGAAGCCTGCCAAAAAGTGGAACAAAGGGCTCGACTTGGGTTGGAGTCACAGAAGAGAACACAAACGCCATTTTAGAATCCAGTTTTGGCAAAAAATACCAACCGGAGAATTAATATTAATTAAATAAACCGGCGGGTATGTTCGAGGCTACCGTAAATAATTAAATAAAGCTAGTAGCCTAAAATATTTGCGGTTGACTATAAAAAGTAGTATCCACTGCCACCAGCCAAAACTCTATCACGGGGGACGGAGACGTGCCCTTCGACTAACAGAGCCCGGGGCAATTGAATTGCCCCAGCTAGTATGTCCACAATATGATGGTTTGTACTGGTTCGGTTCAGAATTTAAGACGAGTAAAGTCAATGGTGACTTTACATGCCCTGGGAGACAGTAGTCAGTCCCAGGGTATAGAGTCTATACTGGGGGGTTCACTATGACACCCCTGTGTTACTGCACTGAGGGTGCTGTGTAACACACATCACAAAAACACATGAAGCCCTATGGGGTAAAAGACCCCATAGCCCATTAAACACATCTAGATTCAAAGAAACACACTCAAATCATGCCCAAGAGTGAGGGTAAAAGAGTCTTACTCTTGGCAGGAGAAAAAAATAAACCCCAAAAATCCAGCAAAGCTGCTGGGGGACTCACTAGGTTAGGAAATTCAGCCTAAACAGAGAATTCTCCCTAACAATAATCAGAAATGTGTGTACTTTGAATATGGAGAAAAGTGCGATAGGTGGCTGGCCTATCGGCTGAAGAAGTGGAAATCTGAGAGATCAATATCTTCGATTCAAGCTCAGGATGGTCGGGTCACGTTTGATCCTAAAGAGATCAATGATATCTTTCGGGATTACTATGCTACTTTATATAGGAAGGACTTGGGTTCACCAGCTAGCTGTGGGGACTTTCTGGAAAGGGCGCAGTTGTCCAGGCTCTCTGAGTCTAACTCAAATTTGCTTGATGGGGACTTGGCTTTGGATGAGATTAAGAGGGCAATTTTTAGGCTGAATGTAGGGAAGACGCCAGGGCCAGATGGCTTCCCTGTAGAATTCTATAAATTATTGCCAAACTCGGCGCTTGAATTGTTGAGAGATATGTATGTGGCTTCTTTGAAGGAAGACCTTTTACCAACTACCACGAGACATGCGTCGATAACAGTACTTCTGAAAAAGGGGAGAGATGAAACGCTGCCCATGAGTTATAGACCGATCAGTCTTCTTAATACAGACAATACAATTTTGGCGAAAGTCCTGGCTATCAGACTAGAAGTTTTACTACCTGATTTGATTGATGTGACCCAATCGGGTTTTGTGAGAGGCATAAAGACTTCGAGTAACATTCAGAGGCTGTTGCACACGATTTCTAAGGCTTCTGATTCTCTAGATGGTGCTGCTGTCTTCTCGTTAGATGCAGAAAAAGCATTTGATCGTGTAGATTGGAATTTCCTCTTTTGTGTGTTGGAGAAAATGGGTTTTGGGGTACGGTATAGATCGTGGATTGAACTGTTATACACAGAACCTACAGCTTATGTGAATACTAACGGCAGGCGCTCAGACCCATTTAGACTAGAGAAAGGGACTAGACAAGGGTGCCCTCTTTCACTGCTACTGTTTGTTATTGCTATTGAACCGCTGGCAGCAGTGATAAGAAAAGTTCTGGATATTTGCGGAGTCTCGTGTTGGGGGTTGCAGCAGAAGCTATGGATGTTTGCAGATGATATCCTTTTGGTCCTCCGGGACTTGGAGTAATCTTTACCGGTTCGTATGGAGATCTTGGCTGAGTTCCATGATTTTTCTGGCTTTAAAATCAATTGGACAAAGTCGGAGGCACTTCCCTTGAATTCTTGCTGTAGTAAACAGTATGCTATAGGTTTGGGGTTCAGGAGGTGTCGTGATAAAATGCTGTATCTCGGAATCTGGATTACTCCCAATATCAGTTATTGGGTGAAGGAGAACATGAACATGATTGTTGTGACTCTTAAGAATGACCTAGAGAGGTGGGGACTATTGAATCTCTCGTTATGGGGGAAAGTAAATGCATTAAAAATGGTTTCAGCTCCCAAAATCAATTGTGTTAAGCATGCTCCCACTTAATATTGAGAATCGCTATTGGAAGGAGTTGGACAGACTTGTTCAAGGATTTTTGTGGGATAAGAAGCCCCCTAGGTTACGATTATGGAAGTTACAATTGCCCCTAGAGAAGGGTGGCTTAGGTGTCCCTAATTTCAGGGCCTATCCTCTTGCATATGCTTGTGATTTTATTGTTGACTTCTTGTCACCCTCGCCGGACGATTGGGTTAGGGCTGAAACGAGTTGCAGTGGCCCATTATCACCAATGGCGTTACTGTCTTCGGAATTGGGGGGGAGAAAGGGAAAGTATCCACTGACGGCCTGTTTGAGGAGCTCGTGGTCAAAGCTGGCTGGGTTTTTGGGTGTGGATGCATACATGAATCCGGATGCTTCCATTTGGCTGAATCTCTCTGTTAAGTTGGGGAATAAATCTTTGTTCTGGCTGGATTGGTTCCTGGGGGGTGTTCATTGGATTGGTGACTTACTCTCAGAAGGTAATTGGATGTCTGCCAGAGAGGTGCAACAGCGATTTATGATTGACAACTTTAGGGTTTCGGACTATAGACGATTGAAGGCTGCTATTGGAGGGCTTGTTCCTCAGGAGAAGGTGGATGTGGACTTTCTCACTAGGAAATCAATGGTGGGTGAGAGTGGCGGGGCTAGCCAGGTGCACAAATCCGATTGGGAGTGAATATAAGGGCAACGATGGGCTGAGAGTCAAGTGGAATAAGAGGCTTGGTGTTGTGATAACAGTAGATGCTTGGACGAAGATGTGTGCTAATGTCAGTCTGTGTTCCCTGAGCCTTTCTGAAAGAACGAGACAAATAAAGATTCTGAATATGGTGTACTGGACCCTGGAAAGATTGTGGAAGAAGGGTTTGTGGGAATGGGCCGGAGTGTTGGACATGTGTTGTTGAAAATGGTACTTTCTAACATATGTTCTGGACCTGCATGAAAGTTAGTTTTTTGGAATGATATAGGAGGTGTTATGGAAAGTGTCTTGAATGAACATGTTTGTTTGGATTTTGAAACACTAATTCTGGGGAATGATGTCCATTTGGAGGAGTTTACTAATTGCCAGAAGAAATGGATATTTCGTGGTTCCTTGATGGGGGAAAAAATCATCCTACGAAATTGGAAGTCTAATGTAGCACTATTAAAGGAAGATTGGTTGAATGAAATGCACAGTCTTGCAGCAGTTGAGAAATGCATATATAGGAAACATGTCAAGGCGGGATTGTTCATGAAGATTTGGGGTAGATTTTGGCAATGTACTGAACCTGGATTTTATTTTTTTGATTTTTTTGAGTACTTTTAAAGGTGAACTGTGTACATACTGGGGGAAGGGGGGTAGGGATTTTGGCGTTATGTTATAATGGTTTATTCTTGTAATTTGTATATATTTGTACCTATTATTGTTATTGCTTTTCTGTATGTAAATCATAAATAAAGTATAAAAAAAATCAAACAACCTTTAACCTTAATAACCAATGCAAAAGCTACATCTCCACATTAAAAAAGTACTTGCCACTCAAACAGAGCAAATGAAAAAATAAAAAATAACACCATCTGATAGCAGTGCACTCTACAACTAACGTGCACAGCCTGCAAATAAACCTTCAAATATGTAAATAGTGATCAACACTTACTTTCACATCAGCCACACTCCTGTCATGTGCACAGTGACGGTTCAAAAATCAAAAGAACAAATCTGCAGAAAATGGTGGCTTTTATACTTAACAAAATGAATATAAAAAAGGACTATATACCAATAAAACTACTAACATGGCTGACACATTTTCAGCACAACCTATCACTAAGCCCTACACGAAAGCAAAAGTAAGAACCACTAATAGCAAACATTGAAACTGACAGAAATCTATTTTCTCCCCACCTACCCTCTTTCATAGCTGCGGCTATTCGACGCGGCTTAAGATCTTGGTTTGTACCCGCGGCTACACAACAATTTTTCTGAAAACCCAAAATCAAAATAAATTGGCCTTCAAAGGAAATAAGTGTACAACTGAGTAAATAAAATAACCCAGATATGAAAAATCTGTACTGTATCATCCACAGGAACATATGATTCTCCAGCATGGGGTCTGGCATGGATTCACATGCTCATGAATATTCCCCAGGCCGGGATTCGTCGGTAAAGAAAAAATCAGTATCCGTTTAGTTTCTGATCTGTCTTTCTCAGTAGTAACCAATCACTGGTCTCTGGGTCATACTGCCCCCAACCAATGACTGCCCTCTCCCTAAGCCCCGCCTTTGGCAGCCATCCTCAGATTTTTACCGCACGCTCAAGTGTTGGGAGTCCTCGTTGTTGTCCAATTTACAAAGTTTCACCTCTGCCATTTCCCACCTTCTAGTATCATTTTTAACACTTCGATACACTTTTTGCAACTTTTTGCGTTCGACGCACAATAAACGTCTGACATCGTGACCGCATGCCTGCATTTGTGAACGAGTCCGCCCTTTGAGATTTGGTCTGTGCTTCGCAGACAGTTCAGAACTGCATTTTCTGCTGATCTAGGACCTTTCGAGCTCAACATTTTCCCATTGCACAGCTCCTACATCTATTCTTCTTATCCATTAACAACCTAGTACAGAGCACATACTTGGAAGAATATTAGCAAAACTGCTATTTATCTTAAAAATGGCATCAGCTATTGCCATCCCTCTCCCCAAGAGCCGCCACCACCACCAGCTGGAGGACCTACACAACAAAAAAGCGCAGCACTTCCAAAGACAATGAAGAGGGCCAAGAAGATGAGGTAGAGGAAGTAGCTACCTCTGCAACCAAGAGAGAATCATGGGTGTGGCAGTTCTTTACCGCTGTTGGGAATGTACCAAAGGCTAAAGCTACCAAAGTGAAATGCACTGAGTGCAACCGTCGCAGACTACTTGGATAGTACTCCTACAAGACCATCTCCATCCGCCGCCACAACCATTCCAACCACTGCAATTTTCTCAGAAAGACTGTTCCTTTCCTAGCAAGTAGTAGGCTGTCTTCCTCCACCTCATCTTCCTCAACCAATACTATAACCAAACAACCTACTTTTGTGGGACTCAAAATCCCACCTGCTACCTTGCAAGCAATAAAAGAGGCTGTACCTTGCAAGCAATAAAAGAGGCTGTTGATCCATATCTTTCGAAGACAACAGTCCTCTGTCTATACCGCAGCACCCCACTCGGCATGGGGGAGCAATTCCAAAGTGCTTTTGAAGCTGTAATCAAGGAGCATGAGAAACACTGCCCCCCTACCTTAGATGTAACACACGCACAACATCTGTCCACCTGCCCCTTCATATTAGTGCTTGGTGCCTCTTCCCTCATTTCCCTCCCCACTTCACGTGCTAACCTCTCCTGCAAAAAAAAAAACAAAAAAAAAAACAAATAATCAAAAAACAACAAAAAATGTTCCTTTTGGAACCACCTTTCACAGTTAAAAAATAGAACTAAAAGAAAAAATCTTATAGACTCCATGTACTTTACATTTCTCAGTAAATAACATAGACTCAATAAGATTTTCCAACATATCCATTACCATTTTGTGTTATGCTAATGGAATAATGTGACGTTCATCCCCGTTCTAGGGACTGGAACGGGGGAAAATGGCCCACCAGCCCAATTTATCGGCCGAAGGAAGGGTGGATAATAAGGGCTCCGGACTGCTATCCCCGTTCCAGCCCCTGCAATGGGGAATTAAGGCCATTACCACCTTACCACCACAGGGTGCCAAAGCGCAGGGTGCTAAAAAAAAACTTTTTTTCTTCCTACACCGGGACGCATGCCGAGGGACGCATGCGGCGTCCTGATGTAGGAAGGAAAATGCTTTTCCAAGATGGCCACCATTGAAAGGGAAGGCGGGGCTCTGTACAGAGCCCCTCTTCCCTTTCCTTGGCGGCCTGGAAAAGTCGAAGAGCGAACCCTTTGACCATATTATCATTGGCACATTTTGTTTTTCCTTTCAAATCTATCCGAATTTCAAAAAACGTTACCACCCTAGTCGACATGCCCACTTTTTCCCCATTGGCCGTCTCTCGTGGTCATGGCCAGTGGCCAGTTTGTCTTGTTCATGACCTTATGCCATCACCCGGACAATCTGGTTACTGCCCATGGTCACAGGCTGTACCCCAGTCACCAAAGGTATATCACTATTTTTTTGTACTTATATTATGACACTTGTCAAAAAAATAAAACACAAAACCATTCTTTCAGGTCCTTGCCAATGCTCCTTACACGAATTTGCTGGATATGTTTGTTTCATTTTTTCAAAAGTGTGAAAATGTACGCACATAGACCATATAATTTAACCCCCTCTTCACAGAATCCATTCAGACTTTGCACAAACTTTCAGGGTTGGGTCTCTAATCTTTTTGAAAACGTTTATCTTTATTCGTCAAACCGCAACAAAGTTATAAGCCATCTAAAAATGTTGAGACCCTTGTTATTTAGCCCCTCTTCACAAAACTCCACCAAACTTTTGCAAAACATATGTATATATAGATCTAATAAAATTGCACATTTTTGTGCAGGTTCATAAAATGGCATCACATTTATAAGCCTTTACAAAATTTTGAGATCCCCCTCTCATTTTGTTCCCTCTTCCCAAAACAGCACCACAAGTTCCGAAACCATTCAGAATCCAGTCTAGAATAAAATTGCTACTTTTCATGCAGGTTCATTGAGTGGTGCCAAAGGTATAAGCCATCCAAAAACTGCTTTTCACCAACCCTGTAGTGCACAAATAAACATAGATGCCCCCAAACATTTAATATGTTTGCGAACATTACAGGACTATCCCGGACTGTTAGCGGACATCGGAGAAGAAAAACGCCTGTTTTTAATTTTGCTTTTTATAGCCATATCCCATCCAATCCTCCTCACCCCTCACCTCTCCAGAGGTTGTTTGATAAGTTTGACAAGTGCAATGTTGTGTTTTTAATATTTTTTTACCATGATGTTCGCAGACAGCGGGCACTGTCCGCGATTCCAACATGGCGCGCGCTTCAAAAAATATGACGCACCTCATGTTTTTTATTTGACCAATCAATGGGTGCGCCCGATATCCGCTGACCTCACATAAGCGCCACGGGCCAATCAGAGGTCCATCCGCAGACTGAACAGTGAAGTGAGTCCACGGACCAAACCCAGATATCACAAATTGTTTTGTACCTACTTTTTGGTTGTTTAAAAAAAAAAACTATTGGACGGATTTACACCAAATTTACAAAAGCACGCTTTTGGGACTAAGCCACAACTCCTGCCACAAATTTGGTCCAAAATTGGCTTGAGCTGTAGGCGAGAGCAACATTTTGTTTCCATTGTGTCTCTGGGAAAACCCACACATTTTTGACCCCCCCCCCCTATAACTTTGCCCCCGCTTGAGGAACCTCAGCAAACTTTGCAGGATATTTTTTTTGCAAAGTTTCATGAGGATTGGTCCACGGGGGGGGGGGGGGCAGGGGCGGAAATTATAAGCGGCCCAAAAAGTGCTTTTCCTATAGATTAAGCAACTTAACCATAACTATAGGGCTGCTACGGGGGGGGGGGGGGGGGGGGTGTGTGTGTGTGTGTGTGTGTGTGTGTGTGTGTGTATATATATATATAGTTTAAAGGTTTTTTATCAACTCCTCTGAATTGTTATGGACTACAGAAAATAAACATTGCACACGGGTATGAATAAAGTTTGTTTTGGAGACCCCAACTGTTGTATATAGACAGAAATTTGACCTCCACTATCTGATATGTTAGGTTATTGGGTATTTGTTTAGCGCCTTTTTACCATTGGTATGTTCTTAAAGTGGAGGCAGTAGGATAATCGAAAGTGTTTTGTTGCACTCAGTATGTGTGCAGCCAGTGCGGTTAACGTGGTGTGTAGCTGTATTCTAATGCTATACATGGTGCAGTGGCTGTGTGAGATCAGTACAATGTGTGCAGCATGCCCAAATTGGCCAAGGAATCTGCATTTTGTGTAGTGCTTTTGTGGGAGATTGTATGCGGCTAGGCCGATTTCTCGTGGGGTGTGTAGGGGAGGAGTGGTATCACAAGTATGACACTGACACAATGGATACAATTTGTAAATCATTTATTGGTGGTGTTGGGGCTGGAAAAACCTGTACTTTGCCCTATAACTAAGATGGGAGTAGTCTCAACTATCGAACGATAAACAAAACAGTCCTAGTGGAGTTGGTCAAATCAAAATGGCCTATAGCAAAAACCTAAGGCCTGCCCTGTCAATTGTACAAACAGTGTAAAAAGGAGAATTGTATGCAAAGGAAAAATCAGTGTTCAAAAGAATAAATGTGGTCGAACCAGCTCTCCTCCCCACGTTAGACGTCACATAGTAAGGCTGTCCCTGTAGGCAGGATGACGCACTCTGGCTTGGTTTTTGACACAATGAGCAGTTCAAAATCGTGCATCGAGGCACTGGCCTTCCATGTTAAAGTCTCCCTTCCTGACTTCCGAATAATGTTTCAACAAAAAGTTCACGTAGGTCCCCCTCTGTCGGGCACAGACCTCTCACAGCAAAGGAAAAAAAAACTTGCAAGGAGGCTCTCTTGCCCAAGCGTATTATACTTCGGGTCTCCCTCTGTCGGGCTCGGACCACTTTCGGATGTCGAAGATTTTTGAATGTGTGTGACTTTCTTTACAGACCACTTCAGGACCACTTCAACTCAAAGCTCACCTTTTAAACTTCACTCTCCCCTTCTTTAGTAGTTAATCCTGTTTATTTCACTTTTGCTGTTCATTCGCTTTATTGCTTCAAGCAATGGACCTTTCAAAGAGACTTTCCAGTCGGCTACTTCCTTTCACCAGACCGGAGTATTACTTAGTATCGCTGATTTCACAGCTGTCCTTACTTCAAAGTTAATTCACAGTTCTGCCTTTCTTCGCATCACATCCACACGCGTGCAGCCTTCACTTGCGATATAATGTTGTTACTTCAAACTTTAACACACACCAGTCTCTCTGGTCGCTTGCCAACTCACCGGCTGTGTGTTTTCTTTTTTTTTGTGGTTTTGCGATTTCCAATTTACGAGTCAAAGTTAGTACCACAGGCTTGGCCTCGCCTCCCCAACTCGGCTGTTCACCAAGAGGGTCGCTGTCATCCTTGAAACATAATGCTGCCTTCTGATGTGGGATCCTGGCCTTCTCCACATATCTTTTGCCGCCTGTCGGTGGCAAAGTACTCCAGTAGGGAACTCTTGGGGTTTTCAACCCGCTGCTTTCGTCCCTTGGTCCGTCGCTCTGCTCCAGTAGGTGTGCCTTTGTCCCGGAATTTCTATTCGTACTCGTGTTTTGCCTTGCTCAGCGTGTGATTCTAGGTTCTGCCTTTTATTTGTGTGAGGAGAGCTAATTGCTATCAGGTGTATGCACTTAGAGTTAAGTGCCTGACCCGATTAGCAGGACATGTCTAGTATGATGTGTGACAGTTAATGTTGTTACTCTGTCACCCTCTTCCTCAGCCCAGTATTCGTCTAAAAAGGGTGGGGAGTTGCAACCTCGAAGCATCCTAAAAAAATAGGATGGGTTAGATGAACAAAATAGGTGGGAATACTGTCTCTCACCATCATAGGCCTCACCCCAACTCCTCGAAGACCCCTCACCCAGCTGATCTTCACGCACTGTCCACCCCAAGGGTTTGGATCCAAAGATGATTGCCATGCCCTGGCCACCTGAGAGAGAGATCCCCAGGGACTAGCGGGTGAGACACCCTCTGGTTTCTCACAGCTATAGCTGCGTTCTAAAGACTGATGAGGTGTTCATGGAGGAGTATAGGTATGTGAACAGCTAGGCCGAATTGATCGAGAGGTATAGATGCATTCTATTGATTGTTTATGTAGAGGAGAGAGTAAGCATATTGGTATGAGTCAGTGTCTGAGCGGATGGATTGTAATGGGACCCCTGTTCCTGAACGCCATCCTGAGTCTGCCACTTTTGACCATATCTATGAATGTGCAGTTGCATCCAGTTCTATTCTATCGTAGGAGTACATTCTAGATTGGATGACTGGTGCTCGGTGAACCCAAAGGTCCTTTGGCAGTGTTTATGGTCATCCCGGAGTCTTGTTGAGTCTACAATTGCTTATTGGATTACATCTTCTCAGGTGCAGTTTTCCAGTTCTGTTCTATCAAACATTTGTGTAGATCCTATACATGATGACAGGCACTCGGTGAACCCGAGGGTCCAGCAACAGGCCGTTTTATTGTGGTGTGTCTGACTGATAATGTTATGTGCAGCAGAGGTGGGAGTGTTCCTTGTCTAGTGACTGGCACATCCGTGACCCTTGAGGAGTTTGCCTTGTCGGATTCCCTGCCTGCTTTAGGAGCTTATTGGCTTGAGGTTGAATAGAGTCAGTCAATTTCTAGTGCTCGGGTAAAGTGCTAGTGGTCCCATTTTTCCGTGTCCCAGGAATTTATGAACTAGTGGAGCAGTATTCCTGTCGTAGTTTATGGTTTGAAATAGAGGGATTGTAGCACATCATTGTCCTTTGCGATATCGAGCGTGTTAGCGGGGTCAAATGATAGGAGAGCATAGTGCATATTCGCACGAGACAAAACAGAAACCCCAATCAAACTTCAGAGCATGGGTGATACTGGGTCCCAGGTAAGGAGTTTAGGGCATTAGTTGTCAAAGCGATCTTGGTAAGCATCTCTTTGTCAGAGAGCAGATATCATATCTGGTGGACGACAAGATCAGGCCAATTGTAATGTTTGAACATAAGTGATAACAGACCCTGGGTTAGCAGTTGTGATCAATGATTCCCTGATAAGTAAGATGAACAAAGATACAAAACTGCTGGGTTTAAAAGCTAGTGCGTTACCTGCAGGAGGATAAAGATCAGTCTCAGTCAAGACATAAGTGCTACTAGGACTGACTCGGCTTTGGAGTCTGTGGTGTTTGGTTCCAGATGGAGTTAAATATCTGCTGGTCAGAGACCATAGTGCATGCCAGTCGGAGTACAGTGCCCAGGCCCAATCATAGCGTACAATCATAAGTGCTTCTATGTCTCGGGTTTTGAGTCTTTGCCATTAGATTAGTAGACTAGTTTAGCGTAGCACATTCAGCGCATTGGCGCATGTGGCAGCTCAGTGTTTATAGCAGAGCCTGTAGGGCCCGCAGGTTCCTAGTGTTGAGATTAATTGATCAATAGAACCCTCTTCCGTGTCCCCGTAGTTCTTAGATACCAGTGTAAATTTTTGGGTAGACATGGAGAATAGAATTATCTTTTTTTTTTTAAATGTATTTTATGATTTAGTTTATTACAAACTTTTCATAATTTTTCCATAAGTGAATTGTACAAAATGTCCAAACATGAAATGTTGTTCTAACTCCACATATTGTAGCTTCTCAGCCATTTGTATCTTTTCATGATTTAAAAATAACTTTCATAAAATTCCATCTTCGCTAGTATCATTAAGAACTTTTTGCCGGTTAAGAAAAACAACCACCACTCATAAGGTTTCTAAGTTCTTAAAATGCTCCACCAAGAAGGCAATCCTCATCAGGGTTACAGCTTTGCATTCCAAAAGTAAATGTTTCACTGATTCAACAATCTCTTGATTTTGAAAAAATTGACAATGTGCCTGAGACTTGGGGAGCTAACCCTGCATGCTCAACACTTGTCTTGTTGGTAGTAAGTTTAGGGGCAATTGCATAATCAAATCTCTCAAGTCTGGCCAGGGAAATTTGGTCAAGTACAAGTAAAGTTGTCCACTGACCTTTGTTCCTGGTTTATCAAAAGTGCAAGTCTGTACGTGTTTCTCCTGTCTTGAGTCTATCCAATCTTGTAAACGTATGGTAGATTTCATCTTCTCTGGATTTGTAATTAGTGTCTCTTCTGTTAAATCTAGTGAAACTACCCTGTTTCGGCATGTGAATTTCCATCAATAAGGCATTCATTTCCCTCCTGTGAGGTGATTCGTAAGAGTTTCAATGGAGGGAGATCATCAAGCATGATGCATTTCCGATATAATGCTAAATATTTCCATAATGCAATGGATTGAAGAGATTGCAAGCCCCATTCATATCTCACCATTGCAATCGGGATACTTAAAAAATAAAATAAAAAGGCTGAGAACTTTTTCCAAAATACAGCCTCCAAGATGTCCCAGGATTGCCATGATACATTTAAGGCTGTCTCCGCACTATATGTAAGAATGGGGATGACTTTTTGTTTATAAAAGATGACTATCGGAACAGTGATAAATTTGCAATACTACTTCTTCATCAACAATGCTTGTGATGATAAACTCTTGCATTTTGACTTCAATACAGACATTCATTCACTTTCATTGATGTTACAACTAATCGGCATTCCCAAATAAATGACGGAATGGACGTTCTACAGTTTTTGATTACTGATATGTCATCTCTAGCGTGGTTTGCTTTTATAATGTGCATTCGCTAGCACCATTATTTTTGTTGTCTTAATGTTTACACGAAAATCATTGGTTTCCATATATGTGATTGATACTCCACTGTAGTCTGATCCATGATAACAAGATCATCAACGTATAGGACCCATGGTAGTTCTATTCCACTAATTCTGGGAGGGAATGCTCTAACAGTGGTTTGGCTGTCACCCATGTCTGACAAGTAGATGTTGAATAACGCAGAGGCTAGTGGGAAGCCTTGTTTAAGCCCTCTAAAGTTGTGGATTTCATCAGAGAATGTCCCATCTTTTGACAACCTCACCTGAATGCAAGTGTCTGTATAAAGGGCCTTGATTGCTTCCAACAGATCTGGTGAGCATCCCCAAGTGTGCATCTTGTTCCACAATCTCTCTCTGCTGACACTGTCGAAGACCTGTTTCAAGTCCACAAATGTTGTATAGATTTTAGTTTTGGTTCTAAATGCTTTTAACTTTAACAGAGTCAATGGAAAGAGGTTGAGGTTTGTGCCAACACCTCTGACGAAACCGACTGTCTAGAGTCCAGGCGACCAGTTTTTCACCCATCTATTAAGATGTCCTAATAAAAATGCTACCGCGGTTTTTACCGTAACATCGAGCAATTACCAGGCTCATGCCTCTCTTTTTAAAAATAATATGGGGACAAGTAAGGGAGGTTCCCAAGACGCTGGAACTTCTCTGGCAGCCAAAATGTCTCTGAAGAGTATCATGCAAAAGTCTGTCCATGCCTCTGGATTTTACTTGAGTAACACATTTGTCAGACCATCAGGGCCCGAAGCCTGTGAGGAACTGAGTTTTTTTTATCAGCCTCAAGATATCTCTATCCAAATCTAGTTTCCACGGACTAACTGACTCCTCCACAGACTAGTTTGAACGTGCAAACAGCATGGTGAAGTGTAATTGCCATTGCTTCTCTGATACAGCATTAGAGAGAAAGGCTAGTTGCACGGTTGTGTTGTTGTTTAAAGCTGTCCATAGATCATGGGAGCTCTATTCGCCAAGATGTTTTTCAGCATTTGCTATGCATGGTATTGTGATCTAGATGCTCTGTAAGGAATTAGCCAGATTTTGTACTGGTGCTTTCTTAGTGTTTTTATTTGTTGATTTGGCGCATGTCGGCTGTATACATTTTTCTGGTTCTTATTATATACATGTAGTCTTGTGCGAGGACACTCAAAGGTCTTCTCACGATTATCTCTGAACGTGAATAAAATCCCACAATAGACCAAATTTGCATTCTTCATGCTCAATTTTGAGCAATAATTTTCAGTGATGGCATATACATCTGCAGTGTTGATCTTTAGTCTGTTTCTACCATTAGAAACTTGCATAGGAAATTGGTGAAAACGTTTCCTTTTTTCAGATCTTTCCACCTTGTTGTTGATAAGTGGTGATCACTGATTTTAGTTGAACAGCTAAGCATGTTATCAGTGCAGTCTGTCAAGTTTCACAACACGTAGTAATCGTGATGCGCTTTTTGATCCCCATGTGACGATGTAAATTTACCTGGGACATCTCCCTTGATGTGGCCATTTAGCATAAAAAATGTCTGGTGCACTCAATTCTCAGTGCCGTAATACTGCCTTATCCTTGAGATCATATTTACCGATTCTCTTGCCCTCACAATCTAGACACTTGATTTTGGGATATCCACATAGGATCATACATGGATCAGCAACTTGAATGTAGATGCCAAAATATCAAGAAAATTATCATCATCTGTTTTGCCAGGTTTCCAGTATAAATTAAACAGAATCACTGTTTTCTTCTAAGAAAACAGTGGATCTAACCAATCAAGCGTCGGCTGCTGTAAGAAGGGGTTAGGATTCTTCTTGTCCAGAACTGTTGCGCTTTGTCCCATCCTCACTGTCATCAGACCTGAGTGCGGGCGTCCAGTCATGCTCTTTAATGCTGGATTTAAAAAGACACTAAACCCTTCGCAGATAGGTTTTTCTCAAAGCCATGTTTCTTGACAGCATAAAATGTAACGCGTTCTCAACCCTATCCCATCCTCATTCAATAGGTGAGCGAATCCTCTTGTGTTCTAGGATCCCATTTTCAGCTGCCTGGATTAATTATTTATTAGCTACAACCCATAACGCTGCAACCCACAACTAATCTTGTCGCTGAGTTGAATTTGGATTTGAATCTGCCACTTTTCTTGCCTCAACATCATTCGCATCGAATGTTACTTTTATACACAACCCCATTTGAGCTGTTAGCTTTGCTATCATATTTGAAGATTTTTTAGAAATCATCGGGTGTATTGTTTTTTGCTGTTCCAATACAGTTAAATGGTCAAGCAGTTGTTTTATTGGTATAAACCTGTAACTTTCGGTTCGTAAATTATTTTTTTGAGGTTGTGACTCAATACGGATTTCAAATCCATATGGTAATAGATCAGACATCGCATTTATTGAATTTAAGTGCAGTATGACCCAGTCCAGATGATCTTCATTGACACATTGAACTGTACGAATGTCATTCAATGTGATTTTACGTAGTTTAGGACTGCAGTGTAAGAGTTTTAGGACATTTAATCAATTTTAAAAGGAATCTGTCCTTGGAAGACAGTAGTCTCTCAATTACTAAAGATATTTGATTTTCATTCAATTGCTGTTGTGGGCAAATGGCTCCGGATTTACGTTCAAAATCTTCCTTATGAGAAGTTCTGTGTTTCTGAGCTGTGGGCAACAATACTTTCTGGACAATAACTTTCCTCTCTTGTTCCAGCGTTTCCAACTCCATTCTGTAGTTCCTTATTAACAAGTAGAATTGTGGTTGGCGGTGTGCTAGTTGTTTTGATCACCCCTGCTTGGAAGTTGCTAGTCACAATTCTGCTTAGGGGCGACATCAACAAATTTGCCACCGCCTCTTGTGTCTGTGGTTCATCATCAGAATAGGTTGTAAGATCAACCAGAAGTTTGTGGTCTTCACTGCTTTCAACCTCACACAGCGGCATATCAATTGTCTTATTGCATGGACTCTAGATTCTTTTTATTGTCCTGACTTGGTGAATAGAGGTGGCGCTTTGCGCTCTCTTGGTGGAGTGGATAGATTTCTCAGGTTTGTAAGTCTTCTCTCTCTCTCCTGATATTTTCTGCTTTTTAGAAGTTTTGAAAATCGGAAAGGTATTTGTTGCTCCTTGTTTGTAATCCAGCTGTGGCAAATTATTCATTGATAAGTTTCGGAGTGTTCGTGTGCGAAATCACTAGGATATTGACTAAGCAATGCAGTTGATGTGTTTAATAAGGCAACCTCCCCTCTTGTGAACCTGCACTGCCTACGACAGGCTCATTACAGGTCTCTTCTGTCAAGGCCTCAATATCCGGTCTTTCAACCTCTTGAGATTCTTGTAGTACCAACCAGCGGCCCCAAACTGGTGGTTTGGTTCCAAGTTTATTTACATTTGAAGATGTTTCACTTGCTGTATGTTCCTGGCTACCCAACGATCTTGTTTGAGTACTGGTACTAATGATGTTTGGCGGTCGTTGTTCCTTAAGTCTCGCCTTTCTCAGCCATTTCACTGATTCTAGAATGGCAGCCATCATGATGTTTTTGTCACCCGCCTCACTTCGTGCTGATTCGTATGGCCTTCTCCAGCATAGGGTCTAGCATGGATTCACATGCTCATGAATATATTCCCCGTCGTCAGGCTGGGAATCCTCGGTAACGAAAAAATCAGTATCAGTTTTGTTTCTGATCTGTCTTTCTTAGTAGTAACCAATCACTGATCTCTGGGTCATACTGCCCCCAGCCAATGACTGCCCTCTCCCTAAACCCCGCCTCTGGCAGCCACCCTCAGATTTTTACCGCACACTCAAGTGTTGGGAGTCCTCGTGTTTAGCTCTCGAGTTTTTTACTGCGTTTTCACGTTTTTTCAGGAGAATTTCACATTTTTTCGGTTAATCGAGCCTCAAGCTCGACCGTTTCTACTTCCGATAATGGGGACCCGTTTCGGAATTCTTCTACGCCCCTCAAGGGTGAAGTTTTTGTTGAGTTTACACTTCTTGGAGGATTCCGGAAGATCTGCGGCCTACCTCAACAGACATGGCCCAGGACAAGGGGAGCTCGACGCCCGGATCCAAGCTGTTCAGGAACTGCCCTGAATGCGGATTATATAACGTTTTCAAGGAGGGCGAGCATTCGCAATGTCTCTACTGCCTCCATGGGGACAAGCCGCACGTGGAGAAGGACTGTGCGTTCTGCAAGAACCTTTCGGAACGGACCAAACAAGATCGTTGTTCCCGCCTCACTGCCTGGCTGAAGAAGGGCACAGCAGGTGAGAAGGCGAAGAAGAAGTCTGAGCGGGCTTCTAAGTCCTTTGAGGGCGCGCCGGCGACGGGGGCCCAACAGAAGGCCAAGCACCGCGAGTGCCGAAAGGTTGGATTCTTCGGTTGCCGAGCAGGGTGCTACTTCCCCGGCACTTTCGACCACGAGCCAGCGCTCTGGTTCGGGAAGAAGAAGAAGTCTGAGAACCCAGGTAGGCCGCTGGAGCGGACCCGGTCGATCTCGAAGGGGGAGCGAGGCGCTGACCCTCCCCCCAAGGCAAAGGCCCAGGACGCACCTAAGGTGGTGAGGCCTTTGATCCGCCCGGCTAAGGCCTCTACCGAAGTGGTCGCTGCGACCCTGGCGGAGCCGGCTGAGACCACTCCAATGGAAACGGCCTCTGGGCCCAGAGTATCCCTGCCTCGGCTGAGGGAATCCTCTTTCCAGCCCATCGCTAAGACCCCCGTGATGCCCCCGGCTGAACAAGAGGGGGGGGGCGGTGGCCATTACAGACTCGGAATCAGCCTCTGAGGAGGAACTGGTGGAGACCAAGAAGGACCTCAACGAAAGGTCCATAGGCCTCAACGAGAGGTTCATAAACCTCAACGAGAGGTTCGAGAAGGTTCGATCCCAGGGGACGGTCCCTGCTGACGTGATCAAAGATAGCGACGACGAACAGGGCCCAGTGGAGCAGCCATCCCGTCCGTCGCAGCCATTGCCCGAGCCCCAGGATAGCTCGGCGGCCATTTTTTTGGCAATCCAATCCTTATGTACCGAGATAAGGACTAGATTACCACGCGCCCCGACGGAGGAGCCAGAACCAGGCCGTCGGGAAGCCCTCCGAACAAGCGGAGGAGAGTCCACCCCACTCCGCCCTTCGTGCCTGCGAGACCAGTGGACCCCTCATCCACCTCGCCGGACCCTAGAGAGGATACGGCGACGAATACAGCGATGGGGATGGCGAATACACAGCGGACATCCTGTGTCACCCCAAACCCCCCCCCCCACCCCCGCGGGCGTCTCCAGCCGACGAGGTTGACTCTTTCCACGCCATGATAACCAGGGCATCCGAGCTCTTCCAGCTCTGCCCTGAAGAACAGAAAAAGGAGGGGTTTCTGTACCAACGACGAGAGGCCAATAGGAAGACGATCCTCGTGGTGCCTTTACTCGACGACATCTGGGACGAGGAGCTTGCTGTCCTCAAGAACCCTGCCACGACACCCGCCAAGAGGGACAGGTACGAGAAGAAGTACCGAGTCCCTGATGTCGCCCCCTTGTGCCTCAGGGCCCAGCCCACGCCGGACTCAGTCGTCTCGGCAGCGGCTTAGAAGAAAGCGGCGGGTGCGGCGGCTTCAACTTCCACTTCCCCGCCGGGCAGCGAGGGCAAGAAGTTGCACTCCATGGGACGACGAGTCATCTCGTCGGCGGCGACGACGATTAAGGCAGCCAATGCCTTAGCGATCGTGGCCCGCTACGACAGGGAGCTCTGGTTCAAGATAGCTCCCCTGCTAGATTTCCTGCCTGATGACAAAGGAGGGCGAGGTGGCGTCGGATCATGCCATAACGGTGGCAACGGACATTGCTGATACCGGATTTCGCCAACTGGGCAACAGAGTTTGCCTCCGACGATGAGGATGGCTCAAGGCGACAGATTTTCGCCAGGACGTCCAGAACAGAGTGTTGGACATCCCGTTCGACGGAAACAACCTCTTTGGTAAGGCGGTGGACCGACTCCAGCGGTGGCTCCTCCACTTACTGCCAGGCGGCCTGCTCCTCTTCCCAGGAGGCCTACAGAAGTCGCGGCAAGCAAGGGGGTTCCTGCCGTCATCGCCAAGGAGGCCAAGGAGGCCAAGGCGGCAAGGCTGCTTCCAAGCAAGACTGACCCTGCCGGGTTGTTGGGCCCCCACCGAAGCACCCCGGTGGGAGGCCGGCTGACGAAGTTCGTCAGAGTGTGACGATCTCCACCAATCGTTGGGTGTTGGACACCCTGGCCAACGGGCACTCGCTGGAATTCCAAAAGAAGTGCTCTCGCATTCCTCCCGTGGCCAGGAAGGAGAATCACGTCCCTCAACTGCTGCTGGAAGTAAAGGCGATGCTCAAGAAAGGTGCCATCGAGCTCGTCCCAGGAGGCTCCGGGGCTCCAGAGTGTACTCAAGGTACTTCCTCGTCAGAAAGAAGACAGGCGGTTGGCGCCCCATCCTGGACCTGCGTCGGTTAAACAAATACATCAAGGCGCAGAAATTCAGGATGGTCACCCTCCAGCATGTGCTGGGACAGCTGGAGGAGGGCGACTTCCTATCGTCTTTGGACCTGGAGGATGCTTACTTCCATATCCCCATTCTAAAAAGGCACAGGAAGTTCCTCAGGTTCGTGGTTCAGGGACGCCACTACCAATTCAGAGCCCTACCGTTCGGATTAAATTCGGCACCCAGGGTTTTCACCAAGTGCCTGGCACCAGTGGCGGTGCGGCTGCGCCTGCAGGGGATCCACGTCTACCCCTACCTGAACGGCTGGCTAATCCGGGCAAGGTCAAGGGAACTCTCCGTCGATCATACGGCGAGGACCGTCCAGTTGCTCACGGAGCTGGGGTTCGCCATCAACAACCCCAAATCCCACCTGGTTCCATCGCAAGTAGCACTGTTTTTGGGAGCGAAGCTTGATACGGTGGAGTAATTGGCCTCCCCTTCAGAGGAGAGGACCAAGACCATCCTGGGCAAGGTGCGGCGCCTGTTAGCCACGGACGTGGCCAGGGTGAGGTCCATCAAGTCCCTTCTCGGGATGATGTCCTCATGCATCTACCTTGTGCCCCTTTGCAGACTTCGGATGCGTCCGCTGCAGGAGTTCCTCGACGCCCGCTGGTTTCAGACGAGGGGCTGCTTCGAGGACAGGATCCCTCTCGACGAGGAGTTCCGTAGGCGATCCTATGGTGGGGCACCCGGGCTCACCTCACTACGGGCACGGACTTTCAAACCCCGGCATTTCAGGAGACGGTGACTACGGACGCCTCTCTGGAGGGTTGGGGGGGCCACACCGGAGATCTCCACGCAAATGGCCTTTGGCTCCCGGAGGAGAGGTCTCTTCACATCAACATCTTGGAGCTCCGAGCCGTGTTCTGGGCGCCCAAGTCGTTCCTCCCGTCCCTCAAGGACAAAGTGGTGAGGATCTTCACCGACAACACCACCATGATCTTCTACATACGGAAGCAGGGGGGCACCAGATCCCCAGCCCTATCCAAGGAGGCCCAAGATCTGTGGCACTGGGCCGTCGCCCAGGGGATGTTTCTGGTTCCCTTCCACCTGGCAGGAATAAAAAACACCATTGCCGATTCACTCAGCAGGGAGCTGCGCTCGTGCCACGAGTGGGAACTGCGCCAGGATCAAGTGGATCGACTCTTCCAACGATGGGGCAAACCCCAGTTCGACCTGTTCGCGACGGCAACAAACTCCAAGTGCCAGAGGTTCGCCAGCAGGCTCCCACAGCCAAGGAGCATGGGCGATGCTTTCTCGTTCTCTTGGAACGGCCCTTTTCTATACGCGTTCCCTCCTTTGCCGTTGCTGCTCCGCCTCATCAACCAGCTCAAGAAGTCCAGGTGCAGGATGACCCTCGTCGCACCGGCGTGGCCGAGGCAGATCTGGTTACCGGACCTTCTGGACTTGTCAACGTCCCCGCCAGTCAGGCTGCCGGCGGACGCGGATCTTCTCTCCAGAGAAGGAGGCGCCATTCTCCACCACGACCCACAGTCACTGAACTTGCAGGCCTGGCTCCTGCAGCACTAGAGTTTGGAGGGTACGATATCCCGGCTGACTGCAGAGAGGTTCTTGCAAAGGCCAGGGCGTCCTCAACTCTCGAGTGTTACGGTCATAAATGGAAGAGGTTCTCTGTCTGGTGCCGTGCACAGAAGATTAACCCTCTGCGAATTACAGCCCCTCAAGTGCTGCCGTACCTGCTGTCGCTGGCCAAGGCTGGACTGGCTCACGCCTCCATAAAAATACATCTGGCTGCCATCTCCCGATAAACCAGGACGACGGGACGGGCGTCCTTGTGGTCTCATCGCCTGGTGACGGAATTTATGAAGGGACTATTCCGATCATTCCCGCCGGTGAAGGCTCCTGCCCCGGCGTGGGAGCTTAATGTGGTGCTGGCCAGGCTCATGGGGGCCCCATTCGAGCCTATGTATTCGGCGCCTTTGAGGTTCCTGTCATGGAAGACAGCGTTCCTCGTGGCCATCACCTCTGCACGACGAGTGGGAGAGATTCAGGCCCTATCTTGTAAGCCTCCATACTTGACTTGTCATGACACGAGGGTGGTGCTGAGGACGCACCCCTCCTTCATGCCTAAGGTGCCGTCGGACTTCCACCTCAACAAGCCCTTGGTGTTAACAGTTTTCTTTCCGTGGCCTTCGACGCCGGCCGAGAGGACTTTGCACTCGCTGGATGTAGCTGGAGCGCTGAAGTTCTACGTGGACCGCACAAAGAGTTTTCGGAAGACGTCACAACTGTTTGTGAACTTTGGGTCTGTGAATCAAGGGAAGGCTCTCTCGAAGACTTCCATCTCCAGATTGCTCTCTGGCTGCATCATGCACTGTCACCGGTTGGCAAACCGACCGCTGCCCGGCCGTCCGAGAGCCCATTCGACCAGAGTGATCGCTGCTACCACTGCGTTCCTGTCTGGTGTGCCCCTGCTGGACATCTGCAGGGCTGCTACGTGGAGGTCGACGCACACCTTCACAAGATTCTACTGCGTCGATCAGGACTCCAGGGTCGAGTCCAGGGTCGGCCAAGCAGTGCTGCGCAACCTGTTCACTTAAGGTGAGCCTGGTGAGGAGGTAAGAGATCCTTAATGTTGAGTTGTTGTATTGCTTAATGTTGAGCCTGTTGCCACCTCCCGTGGTTTTGCATGTGTATACTGCTATGTATTCTTTTATTCATGAGCATGTGAATCCATGCCAGACACCATGCTGGAGAAGGAACAAGTTACTTACCTGTAACTGTTGTTCTCCAGCATGGGTCTGGCATGGATTCACATGCGAACCCTCCCACCTACCCCTCTGCGGCTCTTCACTTGGTCATACTGCCGCTTGGCGTGCTACCAAATCTGAGGATGGCTGCCAGAGGCGGGGCTTAAGGAGAGGGCAGTCATTGGCTGGGGGCAGTATGACCCAGAGATCAGTGATTGGTTACTACTAAGAAAGACAAATCAGAAATGAAACTGATACTGATTTTTTCTTTACCGAGGATTCCCAGCCTGACGACGGGGAATATTCATGAGAATGTGAATCCATGCCAGACCCATGCTGGAGAACAACAGTTACAGGTAAGTAACTTGTTCCTTCCTTGCCATTGGAATGACAGTTCAGCTTCTTTGTCGAGTCATTTGTTTATTTCAGTTGTGTGTGATTCTAGAAATATTAGTTTAGTGTGGATCATAGCTAACAGGGTGGCTTGATCTTTGATGGTTTCATTCATACCTTCAAACAGTTTAGTAGACGGATTGAATGCCGTTGTTATCGCAGACTTGATGTTGGATTGAATCTGTCTTAAGTTTGTTCCTGAGGCCAAGGGGGAACGTTCCAGTTGCCGCTCTGCGTCACTATCGATTGAGTTTGATGTATCTATTTCAGATGAGCCAGGTTTTAGTCGTCGTTGAAAGTAATATATTGGTCTAGATTGTGAAGAAATTTGTTGAGATTTGCGGCAGTCTGGGTTCATCACAAAGTAGCAAGGTCTCATGCTTCCATTGTGTCATAGATTCTTCTCATGGTTCCGTATTAACATTACCTTCTTCGTTGGACTTATAAATGGGAGTTTTACAAGCGTCAGTTGCCACATCAATTAGTCTTTTTTGCCACGCGATGGTTGTTTTAATTTCTGCTATATCTCGCGATAAGCACACAGCTAATACAGAGTGTAGGGTGGCTAAGTTGAAGGAATTGTCTTTTTTTCTCAAGGGAGTATTCATTCATTCTAATGGATGGTTACTTGGGTTAAAACGTTGATATTCAAGTGACTCAGGACGCACAAATAACGCATCTAGAAACGCACAGTCATCGTGTATGATGACATCATTTGCAGATTCCTCTGGTTTCCATTGTCATAGGTGTCTAATTCATCTTCGCCGAGGTGAGATTGTTGTGTCTCAGCTGCAGTTCGAATCATCTGATTGTTCGCCACAATCTGATCTCCACTCAGTACCACACTTGCCACTAAGTCCAACGCAGATTTTACAGGTGAGACCTTGTTTCTGTCAAAATCAAAGTATCATAAGCTAGACGATTTGGTGGGCGGATGTAACATTTCAACATCTCTATTTGTAGAAGGTGTGATTGGTGTACTTAATATGGTTGATGCTATTATTGCACAGGATTGTGTTCTCTGCACTGTTAATGTTTCTGTTTCATTTTGCTGTTCGTCCGCTTGCTCACAAAGCGCTCTCGCTCATGGGATATTATTGGCGTTATCAAGCACAGCAAGTTCAGTTCAGGGGAATTCAACCATTGAACTCGACAAGTATGATTGTGTTTGTAATTGTAGGTACCACATCGTCTCTCAGTACGGGAATAGTATTTATGCTGTGGCTCACCTCACTCCCGGTTGTAGTTGGAATCACAGATGTTGACAGTTCATCGCGCCGCTTCCCCTGACGCCGCGTACAAGGACCAGTCGACTTCTGTCTCTTCAAGAGCTGATGACAATATGCAGGTAGAGGCGGGCTACAAGCACAGTCGTCACTTTTCCTTGAATGCCGAGACTGCTTGACTCTGCGTTCTTTGCAGACCACAGGGATTTTGAGGCTTCAGGCACTCCCCTTGACTGTAAACAAAGAAGACAGACTCGTAACAAGGAGCTGCTAAGACTGCTTTACTCTGCGTACTCCGCGGACCACAGGGATTTTGAGGCTTCTGGCTCCCCTTCACTGTAAACACAGAAGGCAGATGTATAACAAGGGGCTGCCAGGACTGCTTGACTCTGCGCTACTTAGAATTATCTAACCTGCTAGCCCGGAATCCTAACTTGTTGATGCCCTCTTATTTAGCAAGGTTAATAAAACATTGGCGATGTGAGACAAGTCAAATCTGGAGAGAGTGTATCTTTGATAGGTCAAATTAACTGTTGGTATTTCATATTGGAAATTTGGAATAATCCCCTCTTGTAAGAGAGCGCTGAGCTAGTGTGCTCATTTGGGATAGAATAATTAGCCTGGGCATTTTACATGCATGTCTAGGGTTAGGAAAAGCTGTTTAACTTCAGGCGTTACTAATTTAAATTTAAGTTCCCGAATAATGAACTTGTTAAATTACATCTGATAAATGGAAAAATTCCCTAAGGGGAGCCACTCTATCACCCCTCGATTACCCAGCCTTAATGACATCTTTGATTGCTAAAGCTTGCTCATTATCCAAGATATAGAAGTAATTAGTGAAAATCACATATCCGCCTTACTACAGGGAATTTGGAACCGGATGATCAGAGGACTTGGGTCATGCCCCTGCAACGGAATGAGCCAATATGCGCTTGTGTACCTTTACTATCATGGTAGAACAGAATCTGTCTGTTTCAACAACAGATGATATTCAATGTTTTTGGTCCCCCAGGAATGTTTGTATTGAGCGACAGTGATTCATATTGGTTGTGTAATGCATTTTCGGCTTATCTCGCTTGGTTTTGTGACTACAAACAGACCTCCTTGGTTTGGTCTAAAGTTATATTGGCGCCAACCTGTCTTTGGGTTCTGATATTGCTTAAACAAGGGAATTAATTCTGCTTCGTATCATAGTGCTATGAACTCTGCCATGGTGAGAGTGAACGGATTTTTATTGGAAGCACTTGTGGTAGTAAAGAGGGGCATATTATGTCTTTGGGAAGACTCTGAGAATCCAAAGATGAAGTACTCTATTTGATATGAGTTTATTTTCTAGCTATGAGTAGATCTACTTTGTATTTCGTCATGGCGTAGGAGCTCTTTTTGTTATTTGATTATCGAAGGTTGAAGGGTCTCTTTATGGAACCCTGAAGGAAAGTAAGTAGAGAACTTATTCCCTTTTGAACACTATTTTGATATAAATGTAACCAGGAAATGTATAGACTGTAAGATTTATATGATCCTGATCACTAGTGATCTTGCAGGGAGACAATGTTTTAAGATCTCTGGGATTCAGCATCTGGAGGGGTTACTTCTGATGATTCATGAGACAAGATATATTGAGTGACTTTCCACAGTAATCTTTTGGCACATGCTATAGAGCATAACTTTAAAGTACTTCAGGAACGGCATATAGGTTCCCAGACAATTTCTAAGATGTTTGCGGGTTCCTCGCCAATGTGCTAAAGGAGGTGTGCCAAAAAGGTAAATTAGTGCACATGTGGTGGACGTGCTGTGATGAATCCTGTGGAGTCATCACTGATCCCCAGCCTAAGATCTCCACCCATGTGGAAGGCAGCCGCTACCTGATCCTGACCTTCGGGGTTGATATGATATGATAGGTTATTTATAACGCGCTTAATACCCAGAGGTTTCTAAGCGCGGACTCGGGGATCGAACCTGTGTTGCTCCGTATCGTCTTGCTTCCAAGGCGAGCACGTTGCCCCCGAGCTATCCTCCCGAGGGTTGTATTATGAGGGCGGATCACATGGGAGGAGTTCGCTGTCAGGGAGATGTGGTGACCCCATCAGGAGAGGCGCAGTATTCTTTTTTTAATAATGAGAAAGACCCTATGATTCCTAAATTCCTAATGGCATGTTGTCACTTTACAAGTCCCTTCCATTTTAGTATCCAAAGAACCCTTTCTGCAAAACACTCTAGGCAGAATAACATTCACATCTCAGGTACACAACTTACATTTAACATCCTTTGTCTTGAATATTTTTATCCTAAGTAGGATTTCCAAACCAAATACCATTACACAGAATGCTTACCTAACACCTCCTGTATCTAACAGTTTGTATTCAAACCAATGCAGTTTAAAATAAATCTAAAACTCCTATGGACTCCAACTTCCATAAACCCTCCAGTACTGGGACGAGGAAGAGGAGAAAGGAGTTAATGTGGAGCAGACAATACACAAAGCAATATGTGCAGACTAGTTGTAATGGAAATCCACTGTGGGGGACATTTAAAAATGGTGTGCTTTAGCAAATACAAGTAGAAGGAGGTGGGGGTGAAGGAGGAGGAGGAGGATTTAACCATGCATTTCTCCACAGGATCCTACCATTAAGACTCTGCAGGCTTAAAGTATGGTATCGTGATGCAATGTTTATTTCAAACCATTTTAATGCTCAATTCGTCATTTTGGTACGTGTGTGGTGTAGAGCATGGTGCGGGACTCATACTTGTGAGTTTTGTAGGGGCTGACATGTACTGTCTAAGGTTGAGGACTAGTGGTCCTTAGTTGTGCTCTGACACAAATTTGGTGGGACGTGGTCCCCGAGTAGCTGGCTTTGGTAGTACACAGTTTTGTGGTGAACTAGGTAGTTCCTGGTTATGTGGTGCCTTTGTATTTGGCATATGTGGTCCGACATGTGTGCAGACATTTATGTGAGTCTGGCTGGTTTGTTGTTTAATGTGCATGATCCAATGTTCAAAGTAGATATGCATGACTATGTATCCTAACCTAACATTTATGTCCACAGGTACACTCCGAGATCAACCCTGCAAGTTTGAACTATGGACTCTTATTTGGCGTTTTTGTTTTACTGTTAACCATGTTTATATTAAATTTGTTGTTCCGGGTCTTGTGGAGAAGAATTGTGTGTGGGTTCAGTGTGCAGGTTCGAGTGGATAGCATAGCATTGGGTTGGATCAAAGGGTGCAATTTACGTGATCTCTTCATGGTTTAAGTCAAGTTGTTTGACAAATTGGTGTCAAGGTTGTGTGGTACCAGTGGTGCCAACATGACTGAGACTTAATCTCAGTGGGTGTGTGATAGGGTACAATCGGTGTTCTCTCATGTAGTCTGGTGTGTTGTCAATGGCGCCAATGTGACTAGAACCTATTCTCAGTGGGTGTGTTAGGCTAGGTGCTATAATCTTTATGCAAGTTCATGCAAGTGGATTTCTGGTGGAGTGTTGTGGGTTTGGTGTTGGTTGATTTTGGGGTTCACATTGGTTGGGGGCTGGTTCCCTGTTTTGAAGTTTGTTGGTATTGGCCTGCCACCTGGAGGTTGCTGGGTTCATTGTATTCAGTACAATGATTGCCAATGATTGCTGGTAGGAATGTTGTGTCTAACAACTTTTCTTCCACAGGTGACTTTAGAGTTTAAAAGTGCCGATTTCACGTGTAGATAAAACGTTTTGGCAGCATGCAATTGGCATTTTAGGTACGTTAGATTAAGATAGGAATTAGCTGTCATGAGAGGTATATTGTATCGAAATTTTGAGCATGAGTGCAAGAGGCCGTAGCAGTAAGTTTTGAGAATGGAGTGCAAGCTGGCCACAGTTATAAATCGTGGCCTTTATCGGGGATGCATTTAGCGAAATGGATGTTTGTGAGTTTAACGCTAAAAAAAAAATGTTTCGCTGTTGCATGTAGGTAGATTAATATGTTCTCTCCACAGGTGGACTTTAAAGCTTAAAAGTTGATGCACTATTCAGTTTTTGCTTTGACACACGTGTGATGTTGGATGAGTGTCAAAACACGTGTTTTTGGGAACTGGTTCTTTAACCCTACATTTTCCCACAGGCACATTATCAGTATGGGCCCTGTTGACTTGAATTTTGGACATTGATGGGGCGTTTCTTTTACTTGGTTACCATGTTCAATGCTCAATTGGCCTATATGGTATGTGTGTGGGGAATGGTGGTTGTTGACTCAAGTGCAATGTCAACGTTATAGTGTTTAGCTTTGGCAAGAACAGAGTGGTTTTAAATTCAGCTAGAACAATGGGATATATATGGCAATGCAAATGTAAGCTACTTACCGGTGATCTAGCAGGAGTAGGGAGTGGTGCTGTGCATGGATTTTTAAGATCCAAGTGTATGAGCTGTAGCTTCAGTGGATGTGGTGTGAAGGGAGTGCGATGAGATATTAGTGTTATGAGTGTTGATTATTTCTTCATTAGAGTTATTAAGTTGATAAGTGTTCATCATTAGCTGTTCCATGTAGGTAGATTAATATGTTCTCTCCACAGGTGAACTTTTAATTTGATTTCACAGATGGACATTAATGTTAATACATTTTTGAAGTGGTGACAAGGTCTAAACATTTTGGAGTTGTTTTTGGTTATTGTGAAATGCTTTCTTTAATCTTTTTTTTTCAGGTGGGACTTTACTGGACTAATTTTTTTGATGAAATATTGATCTTGTCACTCATATTTTACTGCTGTTGTTGTTGTCCCTATAGGGGGAAGATGTGTTGTGATTAACTTTGCATGCATCCGGTGCAAGTGACTAGAATCTTGAGATGGAATCCTGGGCTTAGAATGTTTATCTATGAGTGTGTTCCAGGTTTCTCAGTTGCAAGGATGTAAGCCCTGAGAGAGGATGCCGGTGGGTGTCCGATGTCCCCTTTTACTTACCTGACTGTAAGAACTGTATTTGATGTACCTGAACTTAAGTAAATAAGTTAACAGTTGACTGGAGTGTCAGTGTCATTTATGGCCAGACCCTGAATTCAACAGGACCAATATCTAATTTTCATTGTGGTGGATGCTCTGTATGGAGGGTTGGGCGAGATGCTGCTACCTTATAATGCATCAAGGGTGACTGTGTATCCATTGCGGCAAGATAAATGAAGTTGAATAAAGCAAAACGGTCCCCACAAAAAGGTCCGTTGCAAAACCTACTGTTTTCACTGTCTAGGGACATGAAGACAATAATATATAGTATAGAAGAAAACAGTTCAAAAATCACATTTGAAATGGGAAAACAGAAGGTGTCACACACAGGGACTAAATCAGTAAAAAAACATTATTTTATTATAGAAAAATCCATATCATTTAAAAGACTGTGTTAAATCATACACCGATTGGAGAATAACCCTAAAACCAGGTTCTCAAAAAACGGGACAATTACATACACAATATCAAATATAAAATGAAAAAAACATACAACATTAAAACAACGTTTGACATACAAACATTAGTATATACATCATCTGTTGCATACTAATAATAACCCAACATGTTTCTGTCTGTTGACTTTTAGATGTCTGACATTCATCAGGGGTAGCTATTCTTGAAATTCTGGAGTAAAACGTCCCCTCCAATCCTGGTGGGTATGGATCTAAACTTGATCCTTGATGCAATCTATAAAAATATACAATCACATTAAAAATTGTGTGTGTACCCAAAGTTTCCCAAATGTATAGCTTTTTACTGTCATATGTCAACATCACGCTAAAAAGCTCAGGAGCCTGAATTAATAAGGCCACCCCTACCTCATTCCCACTTTGGGGAAACAAAAAGCACTACAAATCTGCTATAAATATATACCTTGCAATTAATCGTATTCCAAGGATCCAAAGCTGTCACATTAGCCGTGTTTCAGCTGCCTATAATGATAATCCTTTCAATGGATTTAGAGTAGAACCATGCTGGAAAAGAAAAAAGAAAAAGACACAAACACTGTGTCACATTCAAAGCATACCGACGTGTAAAAAGAGAAACTATCACCTTGAATAGTAAAAGCCAAACATGCCTTAAAAGATAAGGTATCCAAATGAGTTGCCCAAAGAAAGTGCGACGCGGAACAGGTTCTGGCTTGAAAATGGCCCCTAGGTCAAGTTCTTACTCTTCAGAAACCATCTAAGGATTGTAAACACAGTAATCACTGCTCACTCATTACTTACACCAAAAATTTGGTAGACTCAATGAAAGCTTACTGAAGTATTTCTTTAAACCCCACAACCTCATGCCTAGTCTAAAAAAAGGGGGGGGCGAGAAGAAAAGGAGCATACCAAGAAAGTTGTATTTAAGAGTGCAACCATAAAAACCTTTAGCACAATGTTAGATCCTTAGTCATAAAACAATGTCTCATCCCATGGTTAACTGCTACACATTAATGAGCCTCAGTAATATTAAGCCTACAAATGCGCGTTTTCAAATCCAAGGTATTTGCATACCCAGTATAACATTTAACTCACATAAAAAATGTGCTCCATGCTGTTCAATCTCTGTGTTTAACATTGCCCACATATATCTGTATATCGCCTATACAGTATTATTAAAGTAATGCTGCCTACAATGTACAAATATGGTTCGTTTAAAACACACAAGACAAAACGTCCGTGTGTTGCACCATCTGGCCAAATCCCTAAACCACCAGAAAAGTAGGGGGAGGGGACACACTAAAACAGGCTGCAAACACCTATGATAGTAATCTTACCCGGACGAGAAAAACACGTGTTGTTATTCTTCCTCTTTCTTTTTTCTTACTTTAAAGCCAAGTCCCGTATTTCATAAAACACATGAGGCTCCAAATGCCCAAACAGTGTACACACGAGGCAAACGCCAGAAACGCTACAGAAAAAGCAGACTTTACCCATAATGCAGGGGACCCAAAGGTAACAACACTAAAAAGGGACTCATTACTCCAAAGGTGAGTAAGTGTCCACTGAAGAAAGAGAAAAGCATTGTGCTACGGCATTACAATCTCAGAACTCACATACTTTAATAATCAAAAATCACTAAATAATAGATGGAAAAACTGAAAATAAAACACCAAAGTAACTAAACGGGACCGGCACATCACGTAAAATTACTGCAACTCATCCAAAAAATACGGAGGGGGTGGAGTAGAGTAAAAGGTGAAAAGAAGAAAAGAAAAGAAGAAACAGTGTCCGTTTGTTCTCCATCATGCGAGTTATAATGGACATCAGTGTTTTCCTTTATTGTTACTTTTCAGAGATACTCTAATGTTGTAGTGACTATGTTTCATGCATTTATATTTAGTTTGACTAATTATGTGTCCCTTTGCATACCCATGAGGTTTTGTTTGTTTTGCTTTCTCCCATTGGGTAGAAATGCTAGTGCATTTCGTTACTGCAGCACTGTTATTTTTGGGATTAATGCTATTTCTGGTTTGTGTGATGGATTTTTTCTTCTTTTTTTCTTCTTTTCTTTTCTTTTAGTTAGTTACTTTGGTGTTTTATTTTCAGTTTTTCCATCTATTTTTTAGTGATTTTTGATTATTAAAGTATGCGAGTTCTGAGATTGTAATGCCGTAGCACAATGCTTTTCTCTTTTCTCTTTCTTCAGTGGACACTTACTCACCTTTGGAGTAATGAGTTCCTTTTTAGTGTTGTTACCTTTGGGTCCCCTGCATTATGGGTAAAGTCTACTTTTTCTGTAGCGTTTCTGGCGTTTGCCTCGTGTGTACACTGTTTGGGCATTTGGAGCCTCGTGTGTTTTATGAAATACGGGACTTAGCTTTAAAGTAAGAAAAAAGAAAGAGGAAGAATAAGAACACGTGTTTTTCTCGTCCGGGTAAGATTACTATCATAGGTGTTTGCAGCCTGTTTTAGTGTGCCCCCTCCCCCTACTTTTCTGGTGGTTTAGGGATTTGGCCAGATGGTGCAACACACGTACGTTTTGTCTTGTGTGTTTTAAACGAACCATATTTGTACATTGTAGGCAGCATTACTTTAATAATACTGTATAGGCGATATACAGATATATGTGGGCAATGTTAAACACAGAGATTGAACAGCTTGGAGCACATTTTTTATGTGAGTAAAATGTTATACTGGGTATGCAATTACCTTGGATTTGAAAACGCGCATTTGTAGGCTTAATATTACTGAGGCTCATTAATGTGTAGCAGTTAACCATGGGATGAGACATTGTTTTATGACTAAGGATCTAACATTGTGCTAAAGGTTTTTATGGTTGCACTCTTAAATAAAACTTTCTTGGTATGCTCCTTTTCTTCTCGCCCCCCCCCCCTTTTTTAGACTAGGCATGAGGTGTGGGGTTTAAAGAAATACTTCAGTAAGCTTTCATTGAGTCTACCAAATTTTTGGTGTAAGTAATGAGTGAGCAGTGATTACTGTGTTTACAATACTTAGATGGTTTCTGAAGAGTAAGAACTTGACCTAGGGGCCATTTTCAAGCCAGAACCTGTTCCGCGTCACACTTTCTCTGGGCAACTCATTTGGATACCTTATCTTTTAAGGTATGTTTGGCTTTTACTATTCAAGGTGACGGTTTCTCTTTTTACACGTCGGTATGCTTTGAATGTGACACAGTGTTTGTGTCTTTTTCTTTTCCAGTGTGGTTCTACTCTAAATCCATTGAAAGGATTATCATTATAGGCAGCTGAAACACGGCTAATGTGACTGTACTATTGACAGCTTTGGATCCTTGGAATACGATTAATTGCAAGGCATATATTTATAGCAGATTTGTAGTGCTTTTTGTTTCCCCAAAGTGGGAATGAGGTAGGGGTGGCCTTATTAATTCAGGCTCCTGAGCTTTTTAGCGTGATGTTGACATATGACAGTAAAAAGGTATACATTTGGGAAACTTTGGGTACACACACAATTTTTAATGTGATTGTATGTTTTTATAGATTGCATCAAGGATCAAGTTTAGATCCATACACACCAGGATTGGAGGGGACGTTTTACTCCAGAATTTCAAGAATAGCTACCCCTGATGAATGTCAGACATCTAAAAGTCAACAGACAGAAACATGTTGGGTTATTATTAGTATGCAACAGATGATTTATATACTAATGTTTGTATGTCAAACGTTGTTTTAATGTTGTATGTTTTTTTCATTTTATATTTGATATTGTGTATGTAATTGTCCCGTTTTTTGAGAAACTGGTTTTAGGGTTATTCTCCAATCTGGGTATGATTTAACACAGTCTTTTAAATGATATTGATTTTTCTATAATAAAATAATGTTTTTTTACTGATTTAGTCCCTTTGTGTGACACCTTCTGTTTTCCCATTTCAAATGTGATTTTTGAACTGTTTACTTCTATGCTATATATGTGTATCCATTGTGACATCTGATATTGTTATTCTCGCCTATATGGTCAATGTTTGTGCAATGTTTTCCTTTTTTCTCTCTGTGACCAGCATGACTTTTAATTTTAATGCTCTGTCCTTGCAGTACCTTATCTTTGTTTTCCAGAAATGTTATATAGTTACTGTAAACTTTGGCTGTTTTAATTTAGTGTGGATAGATTATGATGGTTAGTGGTAGCATCGTACTGCTATCTGTATTTATTACTGCAGTTTTTATTGTTGTAGTAATAATTCAATAAGTACAGATTAAAAAAGAAATATATATTTCTCCAGCATGGGGTCTAGCATGGATTCACATGCTCATGAATATTCCCCGTCGTCAGGCTGGGAATCCTCGGTAAAGAAAAAAGAACCAGTATCAGTTTCGTTTCTGATCTGTCTTTCGTAGTAATAACCAATCACTGGTCTCTGCGTCATACTGACCACAGCCAATGACTGCCCTCTACCTAAGCACCGCCTCTGGCAGCCATCTTCAGATTTTTACCGCACGTTCATGTGTTGGGATCCTCGTGCTATTGCTCTCGAGCGTTAGTGCTATTTTTTCACGTTTTTTCTCAAAAACTTCGTTTTTTCGGTCAAAAGAGCCTCAAGCTCCACCGACTCTCCATCCGATCAACGGGGACCCGTGTCGGATTCGTCTGCGCCCCTCAAGGGTGAAGATTTCGTCGAGCTACGCTTTTGGAGGACTCCAGAAGTTTCTCAGGCCCGGACATGGCCCAGGAGAAGGGAAGCTCGACGCCCGGAAAGCTGTTCAGGATCTGCCCTGGATGCCAGCTGCAGAACGTTTTTAAGGAGGACGAACACTCCTTTTGTCTCTACTGCTTACATGAGGACAAGACGCACGTGGAGAAGGACTGTGCGTTTTGCGGCAACATGTCGGAGCGGACCATGAAGGACTGCCATCAACGTCTCGCCAACTGGCTGGAAGGGAAGAGCCCGTCGGCGAGAAGAAGAGGAAGAAATCCGAGCGGTCTTCTAAGACCTTTGAGGACGCCCCGGCGACGGTGGTCCAACACAAGGCCAAGCACCGCGAGTCCGCTAGCACCGGGAGCGCCGAACGGTCAGGCTCTATGGGCGCCAGGCAGGGCGCACCCTCCCCGGCACCTTCAGCCACGAGCCAACGCTCTGGGTCGGGTAAGAGGAAGGGCGAGCACCCGGCGAAGCTCCTGGAGAGGCCCCGGTCGAGCTCGAAGGCCCCATCGGAGGGGGAGCGAGGCAGTGTCCCCCCCCCTCAAGGATAAGGCGGTGAGCGCACCTAAGGTGGTGAAGGCCTTAATCCATCCGGCCAAGCCCTCTATCGATACTGTCGCGGCGGCCCTGGCTCAGCCTGTGGAGGCTACACCAGTGGTGGCGACCTCGGGGCTCAGAGTCTCCCTGCCACCTCGGAGGGAGTCCTCTTTTGTGCCCATCGATAGGACCCCCGTGAAACCCCCGGCGGGGAAGAAAAAGGGGGGGCAGGGCGTCGTCGTAGATTTGGCCTCAACCTCAGAGGAAGAGCTGATTGAGGTCTTAAGCCACGGCCTTGGCGTGGAAGAAGACCGGCCCGTCGGGTTGGATCCCGACGCAGGTGACGACGACAACGTCGAGGGTGCCGACGGGGCCCCTGATCGCCTGTCGGATTCCCCTCTGCCAGTGCCGCAAGACAACTCGGCGGCCATTTTGTTGGCTATACAGTCCTTATGTTCAGAGATAAGGACGAGACTACCGTAGCCGACGGAGGAACCTCTCCCGTCGGGGGATCCTGAACCGGGACCTTCTGGTGCTCCCCCACCCAAGAAAAGAAGGATTCACCCTCCACCTCCTTTTCAGCCGTCGCGCCCCGTCCAGCCCTCCTCCCCGTCCACCCGTGGGGATGATACGGGGACTGACACGGCAGCGACGGGTACAGACGACGAGGTATACGACGAGGATCTACCGTCGTCACCGCCCACCAGGGCTTCTCCGCCCGACGAGATTGGATCGTTCCACTCCATGATCGCCAGGGCATCCGAGCTTTTCCAACTCTGCCCTGAGGAAAAGAAAAAGGAAGGATTCCTTTATCAACGGCGCGAGGCCAAGAGGAAGACGGTCCTCGCTGTGCCTCTACTGGACGACATTTGGGATGAGGGCCTTGCCCTCCTCAAGAACCCTTCCACGACACCAGCTAGAAGAGACTGGTACGAGAAGAAGTACCGGGTCCCGGACGCGGCACCCCTGTGCCTCCGGGCGCAGCCTACCCCGGACTCCGTCGTCTCCGCGGCGGCCAGGAAGAAAGCGGGGGGGTGCGGCCTCCACATCGACTTCCCCACCGGACGGCGAGGGAAAGAAATTGGACGCTATGGGACGCAGGGTCATCTCGTCGGCAGCGACGACGATTAAAGCGGCCAACGCCTTGGCTATCGTGGCCCGCTACGACAGGGAGCTATGGTACAAACTGGCTCCCCTGCTGGACTTCCTACCGGACGACAAGAGGGCGGATGCCCTGGAGATCCTACAGGAAGGCGAGGTGGCGTCGGACCACGCCATCACTATTGCGACGGACATCGCCGACACTGGGTTTCGCCAGTTGGGCAACGGCGTGTGCCTTAGGCGGCGTGGATGGCTCAAGGCTACGGACTTCCGTCAAGACGTACAGACCAGAGTCCTGGACATGCCGTTCGATGGGAACAACCTGTTTGGGAAAACAGTGGTCGATTCCCTCCAGGCCATTAAAGCGGACAATGAGACGGCCCGGGCCCTTGGGGTTCTGCAGCAACGACGGACGCCCTTTCGGAGCAGCGGAGGCAAGGGCGCCTCCAAAGGTTCCGGCGGCGGTTTCTCCACCTACCGTCAAGCGGCCCGCTCGTCGTCTCAGGAGGCCTACAGAGGATGAGGCAAGTCTGGCGGACCCCGCCGTCGTCGCCAAGGAGGTCAAGGCGGCAAAGCCTCGTCGAAACAGGATTGAACCGGCCGTGGGGTCGGGCCCCCACCGAAGCACCCCGGTGCAAGGACCGTCCAACTTCTCACGGACCTGGGATTCTCCGTGAACTACGCCAAGTCCCACCTGGTGCCCGCGCAAAACGCACTGTTTCTGGGAGCGAAGCTCGACACAGTGTCCCTTCTGGCCTCCCCGTCGGAGGAAAGGACCAGGTCCATCCTGGGCAAGGTACAGCGGATGTTGGTTTCCGACGCGGCCAAGGTGAGGTCCATCAAGTCCCTCCTCGGAATGGTGTCTTCTTGCATCTACCTCATTCCCATGTGCAGGCTCCGGATGCGCCCGTTGCAGGAGTTCCTGGACGCGCGCTGGATCCAAACGACGGGCGGCTTCGAGGAGAGGATCACACTCGACGAGAGTTTCCGCCGAGAGGTCCGGTGGTGGGGCAACCGCGCGCATCTGACGGCGGGCATGGACTTCCAGACCCCAGACCACCAGGAGACAGTGACCACGGATGCCTCCCTGGAAGGGTGGGGAGCGCACACCGAAAATCTGCACGCGAGAGGCCTTTGGCTCCCGACGGAGAAGTCCCTCCATATCAACGTCCTGGAGCTCCGTGCAGTGTTCTGGGCCCTCAGGTCCTTCTTTCCGTCCCTCAAGGGCAAGGTGGTGAGGATCTTCACCGACAACACCACCACCATGTTTTACATCAGGAAACATGGCGGAACCAGGTCTCCAGCGCTGTCCAAGGAGGCGCAGGACCTGTGGCATTGGGCCGTCGCCCAAAGGATGTTTCTGGTGCCGTTTCATCTGGCAGGGATAAAAAACACCATCGCAGACTCACTCAGCAGGGAGCTGCGCTCGTGCCACGAGTGGGAACTACGGCAGGATCTAGTGGATCGCCTCTTCCGACGGTGGGGCACACCCCAGATCGACCTGTTCGCGACGGCGACGAACTCCAAGTGTCGGAGGTTCGCCAGCAGGTTTCCCCAGGCGAGGAGCATGGGCGATGCCTTCTCGTTCCCCTGGGAGGGCCTGTTCCTCTACGCGTTCCCTCCTTTGCCACTGCTAATCCGGCTCTTCAACCAGCTCAAGAGGTCACGGTGCAGGATGATCCTCGTCGCACCTGCGTGGCCGAGGCAGATATGGTTCCCGGACCTTCTGGACTTGTCAGCGTCCCCGCCAATCAAGCTGCCGGTGGACGCGGATCTACTCTCCAGGGAAGGAGGCGCCATCCTCCACCACGACCCTAAATCGCTGAACTTGCAGGCCTGGCTCCTGCAGCGCTAGAGTTGGAGGATACAACATACCGGCCGACTGCAGAGAGGTTCTTGCAAAGGCCAGGGCGTCCTCGACTCTTAAATGCTAGGGACACAAATGGAAGAGGTTCTCTGTCCGGTGCCACGCACAGAAGATTACCCCTCTACGGATTACGGCTCCCCAGGTACTGCCGTACCTGCTGACGCTGGCCAAAGCTGGACTGGCACACGCGTCCATTAAGATTCATCTTGCTGCGATCTCCCGATACACCAGAACCACGGGCCGGACGTCCTTGTGTTCTCATCGTCTGGTGAAAGAGTTCATGAAGGGACTGTTCAGATCGTTCCCGCCGGTGAAGGCGCCGGCCCCGGCGTGGGAGCTCAACGTGGTGCTGACCAAGCTCATGGGACCTCCGTTCGAGCCTCTGCACTCGGCCCCGTTGAAGTTTCTGTCGTGGAAAACAGCATTTCTTGTGGCCATCACCTCCGCACGACGGGTGGGAGAGATCCAGGCCCTTTCCTGCAAGGCCCCGTACTTGACTTTTCACGACACGAGGGTAGTGCTCAGGACGCACCCCTCCTTCATGCCCAAGGTTCCGTCGGACTTCCATCTCAACAAACCCTTGGTGTTGCCTGTGTTCTTCCCGTCGCCTTCGTCGCCGGCTGAGAGGACTTTGCACTCGCTGGATGTGGCTAGAGCGCTGAAGTTCTACGTGGACCGCACGAAGTGTTTTCGGAAGACGTCACAACTCTTTGTGAACTTTGGACCTGTCAATCAGGGGAAGGCTCTCTCGAAGGCTTCCATTTCCAGATGGCTCTCCGGCTGTATCATGTACTGTCATCGGTTGGCAAACCGACCGCTGCCTGGCCGTCCGAGAGCCCATTCCACCAGAGCGATCGCAGCTACCACGGCGTTCCTTTCTGGTGTGCCCCTGCTGGACATATGCAGGGCTGCTACGTGGAGGTCGACGCACACCTTCACGAAATTCTACTGCGTCGATCGGGATTCCAGGGAGGAGTCCAGGGTCGGCCAAGCAGTGCTGCGCAACCTGTTCGCCTGAGGTGAGCCTGGTGAGGAGGTAAGATTGCTTGATGTTGAGTTTGATGTAATGCTTAATGTTGAGCCTTTACCACCTCCCGTGGTTGTGCAGGTGTGTACTGCTATGTATTCTTTATTCATGAGCATGTGAATCCATGCCAGACCCCATGCTGGAGAAGGAACAAGTTACTTACCTGTAACTGTTGTTCTCCAGCATGGGTCTGGCATGGATTCACATGCGAACCCTCCCGCCTACCCCTCTGCGGCTCTTCACTTGGTCATACTGCCACTTCACGTGCTTCCAAATCTGAAGATGGCTGCCAGAGGCGGTGCTTAGGTAGAGGGCAGTCATTGGCTGTGGTCAGTATGACGCAGAGACCAGTGATTAGTTATTACTACGAAAGACAGATCAGAAACGAAACTGATACTGGTTCTTTTTTCTTTACCGAGGATTCCCAGCCTGACGACGGGGAATATTCATGAGCATGTGAATCCATGCCAGACCCATGCTGGAGAACAACAGTTACAGGTAAGTAACTTGTTCCATATACACATTTTAGTTGGAAAAAAGCTGAATTCGACTTTAACTTTAGAGTCACAAACCTGGAGTCACAGAACTTGAACCTTTCTCATCACTGGACTACAATTTGGCTATATTCTAAACCAGTACTCATTAGATTGCTAAACGCATTTCTGGTCCCATTAGAAAGAAGTTAACTAGTCCAATTTACTACACAAGGATGCATATAATAGATGTGGAATGGGGGAAAGGTATGAGTTAAAATACAATGAAAGGGCATTTTGAGTATGAATTTCAGAGTCCAGTCTTAATCCACATGTCGTTGCAGCTGGGTCAATAAGCTTGTGACTTAACTGGTCTTTACAAGGGAGGACTTTGTCAGTTTTCACTAAATATGCCACTTGATGTTGATCATTAATAAACATCCTCTTGGCGTAAGAGTGGTCCCTCAACAGTACATCTACTATCAGTGAGAGTTCTACAGGGCAGCTAAAAAAGTAGTTTCAGGACCAAACACCACTTGCTCCTGGTATGATATGCAGGCAGATTGCTGGTCCAACAAGAATGCCCATTTTATTTCTCTCGGAAGGCAGGTGAATGGCTAGAAGGTGGCTTCCAAATATTCAACTTGTACTGGTCTGTATATAAGCAATATTGTCCTGTAGTCGTGTTCTAGTAAAGTTGTAGGCCTTGTTGAGATGCAGATTACAATTCCCTGGGGTCTCTGAGAAGTGGGTCTGTAATTTTCAAATGTATTGATGAATAAGGGTTAGTCATCAGTGCATGCATGCAGTGTTTAAACTCCTTTAGGACCCATTTAAGGAGTGAAAGCTGGGCCTAGATGAGACTGAGACAGTGGCCGGGAAAGGGAAGGGATTTTCTGCATAAATGTCCCACAGAGTAATTATTAAATTCACACATTTGAAGGCAGTGTACAAAAACCCCTCAATGCTTGCATAAGAAAAAATGCAACTCAATAGGGAAAAAGGCCCAGCACACCTCTTGCAAGGAGAACACAGTTGTATTCCCACAAAAATAAAGATGTACCAGCAAAGTACTCTGCTGCCACAGAACGTTCTGGCAAAATCAGTATGAGCAACACTTTATGAAGGCACACAACATCATCAGTGACGTAAATGACATTCTCATACGTCCCGTCTCCTTTCCTCCATCCATGAGGGCGTCCACCGACATGGAAACAGTACCAGAAACTTTGGCATCGAAAAATTGAGCTTCCCCTTTAAATTTAGTAAAGCTTGAGGGGGCGCTCCCTCAGGTGTGGGAACGCCTTGCCCTCCGGCACCTCACTGCAGTCCCTTTTTCCACACAAACGTTATTGGATCTGGCAGCCTTCCCAGAGGCTTTTTTAGCTTTCCGCTTGCTCCCAGTTTGTTTTTTCAATTCTTACTTTACATCCCTAAGGTGCCTCTACTCCCTGGTGCATGACGGCCACAGGAGGCTTCATGAGATGTGACTAATGTGACTGCTTGATCCCAGCTCCGGACCCCCATGCATTCTGTCTTAAGTGTTTGGGGCCAGACCGCCGATGGGACTCATGTTCGGCCTGCAACGTTCTCGGTCACAGGGCATTGAAGAATAGTTTGTCACAGTGGAGGGAGATCTTCCACACTTCTCCTCCGCCCACCTTAAGGACTTTGTCACCAGGACCTCTCGTCACGACAATGTAGGTCCCTCTGTTCAACACGCTTCCACAGTGAGTCCTTCCCTGGGGTTCCCACGGATCAGGTTCTGGCAGGCCAGAGGCCTCTAAGGCGAGGGGCTCAGGGGCCCTACTAGACTTTCCTTGGAGGGGCGATAAAGTTTGTCCTCTTCTTCTACCCCAAGATGTAAGGGATCGTGGAGTGCCACCTCCAAGAGTCTGTCCTCGACTAGATCCAGCACAGCTACTGGCACAGGTGCTGAGGGTGTCCAGCCTACCGCAGCTCGCTCCGAGGTCGTGAGTCAGGGCATTACGACTACCGGCGATCCGGGTGAGGGCTCAGCACCCACCAGAGTGTTCTCTGAGGTGGACGCCTCTGCTTTGGGTACAAGACCCAAGCTGTATGCTTTCGTGTCTGAGGCCTCTCTCGGCTCAGGGCCTTCACGCCCTCCCGCCCAGGGCCTGGAGCAAGGCTTCCAAACGGTGGAGCGGCACGTGGCAGAGCCTGCCATGCAGGGGGCCATCTTGGATCCAGCTCAAGTCCTGCCAGTGCTTTCCCCCATCGAATGGGCTTTGCAGGATGATCCCAGCCCCCTTTCCTCTGGAAGCAGCAGCAGATCCTACCGTACAGGTTTTTGGTCCCCTCCAGGGTACATCTACCCATCACAGCCGCAGGGCCACGTGCACCAGGTGCCATAGCACTTTGACCAGGAGCAGAGGCCAAGTGCCTCGGAGTGCCGAGCCCCTATGGACCCGGCAGCTCGTGAGGGCCGCTTCGAGCGCTTCCTCTTCCTCATGCGTTTTACTCAGATAAATGGGCACCTGAAGGACATTGTGAAGGTCATCCCACAGGAGGCGCCACCCCGGCCGCCTCCTCTGGGTACCCCTCCCACTCTTCCTGCGGTTCCAGTCCCTCCACCGGTTCAGGCCCTACCAGTTGTTCTAACCCCTCCACCACCTCCTGTACCACCAACGCCTCCTCATAACAGCCGTTGGACCCATCTGCGGCTCCAGACCTGGGGGGATCCCGCCGGCACCTGTGTCCCAGAGCCCAGTTCCCCTTGGTCTGTAAGAAGGGGGGTTGAGGGGTTATGATAACAATGATGACGCCCACGACGATGAGCCCACGGCATCCGTTAAGGCCTTTCATGGCCGCCTTTATGGCCTGGCCGAATTCTTAGGTGTCTCTCTTCCTGAGGAAGCCCCCCAGGAGTCAGGTGTTTGTTTGTTTGTTTGTTTATTTATTTATTGTGCGCACCAGACCCTAGGGTAACAGGGCGCAAGAGAACAAGGAGGTTTACAGCTTAGTTAACGTTTACAGGTTACAGATTAGTTAACGTTACAGGTTACAGGCATAGTGGACATTTCGAGTCTGCAGGGTAGGGCAAGTGCAAGTGCAGATAAGGCGTAGCTAAACAGTCAAATCTATGGCGATCAAACAGTAAAAGCAGGTTGGTACAAACATAATAAGAAGACGTTACGTATAAAGTGACATACGCTATGTCGCATTCTCAATATCAAGGTGTGCTAGCAGAGGTCTCGGGGGAAAGGCACCACGATCCGGTCCAGCATCCCCCTCCAGTGCACGAACAGGTCTGGGAGAAGCCCATGGCCAACGCCCAGATGAACAAGAAGTTGGACAGCAGGTTTAGGCTGACGGACGGGGAGCCAATCCTTCCTGCTTCCCACCCACAGCCCCATTCCTCTGTGGTGGCTGCAGCCTCGTTGTATTCTAAACCATAGTCTTCGTCATCCTCCTCCACGGGAGCCACCTCCAGTTGCCTTTCCAAGCAGCCCATGTCCTTGAGTCCTTGGGGAAGTGCTGTTACTCAGGATTCCATCTGCAGCAAGCCAACTCGGACACCCTCTTGGCTGTGGCTAACCAGAAGCTGTGGTGGATGCTCTGAAAATTTCTGCCCGACGTCCCTTTGGACAAGCAAACCTCCTTCAAGGCCAGTCTGGTAGATGCCTGGGCCATTGCGCAGGACCTCATGGAGTCTTCGGTCTCACACATTGATACAGTCAGCAGAGGGCTGTGCCTTGGGGTTGAGATGAGAAGTTTTCATCTCACATGCAGGAGCGGATCCTGGATCTGCCCTTTGAGGGCAAGGACCTTTTCCATTTGTCAATCGATGATGAGTTAACAAAGAAGAAAATCTCCTCTCAAACCGCCATTTCCTTGGCCATTCTGACAGAACAAGGTCAAAAATCCTCCTGCAGTCCCAGGGCAGCACCGAGTTCAAGCCCCGCTCTTTCAAAGGGTTCTGGGACCACGCTACACGGAGGCCTGACAGATCGCCCAGCGACAACAGGAGCAAGCAGCACAGGACGTTGCATGGGTTTTACCTTCCCCTCTGGCCATGCCTCCGATGACAAGAAGCAGGGACGTCAAGTTTCGGGAACACAGCGACCTGTGGGTGGGCCATATGGCTATGTTCCAGGACACATGGAAGCGTCTTTTCAGCTACCCGTGGATCCTATCCATTGTCTCCACAGGCTTCAGTCTTCCTCTTCCTTTGCTTCTACCATCCTCTCCTGAACTTCGTCAGAGCGGTTCCCCAGCTCTTTTACCGGAGGTCCTTTCACTCTGGGAGATGCAGGCGATAGAACCGGCTCCTCTTGTAGACGGGGCTTTGGTTACTATTCCAGGATTTTTGCCGAGCCCAAGAAAAACCAGGCTGGCCTGAGGGTAGTTCTGGACCTGTCACTTTTAATTCTGTCTTTACCGCTGGACCGCTTCCAGATGATTACTCCTGTGCACATAGCCGAGTCTCTGTGTGCAGGGAACTGCATGTACCCATCTATCATCCACATCAGAAGTTTCTGCGGTTCATGATTATGTCGTACCACTTTCAGTAAAAGGTGCTGCCATTTGGCCTGAACTCGGCTCCTTGTGTCTTCACAAATTTGATGAACGCAGTGGTGGACTTTCTCCGCTTGGAGGGCCATCATCTATACCCTTATTTGGACGACTGGCTGGTGAAGGCGGGATCACCCAAAGGGATTGTGCACACCTGCCAGAGATTGGCGAAATCCTTCAACAGTTGGGGTTTTCCCTCAACCAGAGGATGTCACAGTTATGCCCGTCTGAAGGACTGGTCTTCATAGGGGTGCGTTGTAACTCTACTGTGCAGCTGCTGTTCCCCCACGCTCAAGAGGTTCATCTCCCTCTGCAAGGCGGTGGGACAATTCCTGGCCAACTCAACGACCTCAGCATGGTGGTTCCAGCACATTCTGGGCCTGATGGCCTCTGCATGCTCACGGTACAGCACCCTTTCCTCAAGATAAGGTGCCTTCAGCACCACCTGGCTGCCAATTGGGATCAGGAGACGGGTTCTCAGTAGGACAGGATCCCAATACCACTGCTCCGTCTGGCCGGTCTTCGCTGGTGGTGGATGTAGGGCAATGTCTCAGTGGGAGCCCCCTTCACCCATCCGAAGCCTATCCTTGAGGTGATGACTGACTCCTCCCTCTCGGGTTGGGGGGGCTACTCTATAGGACAATGCAATTCATGAAGCATGGTCCAGGACGGAAGCCCTCTTGCATATCAATCTGCTAAAGCTCAGGGCAGTGGGACTGGCCCTCAGGGCGTTCTTGCCCCTCATGAAGGACAGGTCTGTCCTGGTCAGGACGGACAATTCAACTACAATGTCTTACCTGAACAAGCAGGGTTGCACCCATTCCACCCCACCTCTGCATGGAGGCGGTTTTGATCTGGGAATGGGCCCTGAAGGAGGGGATTTGGATATCGGCAGTCCACCTCCCGGGGCACAGCAATGCAAAAGGCGGAATGTGCCCAAGATCACACAGTGGGAATGCACTCAAATTCTTTGCAGAAAAGTCAAAAAGAGGTTGGATCAGTTCAGAAAGGCAAAGTTAGCAGTTCTGAGGTCAACCCAGTTAGAAAGTCAAGGATTTACGTGACACCTTGGACAATCTGTAGCAAGGGAGACCAGGCGGGACACAGTACCTGAAATGGTGAGAAAGCTCCAGCGGTGGCAGTTGTTCCTGGCAGTGGGTGCAAGTCATGGCTTCGACCAGAGGAAGAGATGATCTCGACAAGGAAGAAAGCTGAAGGTCATTGCACTGCCACGGTAGAAACCAGCCGCGGAGTTCCCGATTAAAAGGTACGACCCTTTTATTCGCGGTAGTGGTGAAGCGTGGCTATCCGGCCACTGGGGTGCTTGGCACAGGCGATTCGACCATGAGACGATCCAGGAAGGCGAAAAAGGTGAACTGGTTGGTCCGACCAGCTCAAAGGGAAGAAGACTCTCCTGGAAGAAGATCTCCTCTATCGTCGGGGAAGTGGTGAGTTCGTACAGCAGGGCTCCACCGGTGGTGTCGTCATTGTAGATGGCTCAGCTTCTCCCCTCTTCGGATTCTTTAGGTCCTGTGGCGATTTCTGAAGTTCCAGTCCCCAAAGCCCTGCTTTTATGCAGAAAACCCCCCATTCAACAGCTTAGCTGTCACTCAAACATGCTAAGTGGTGAGCGGCTCACCGCTGGGCCAATCACACAAGAGTGCGACTTGAGTTGCCAAGGCAACTCAGTCCAGGGTGCCTAATCCCCCCTCCCACACATCCTGTAGACCCCAGACAGAGTAGCACCATTTAGAGGGCTTCTGTGGAGAAGCCCACCAAAAAGTGGAACAAAGGGCTCGAATTGGATTAGAGTTTCAGAGGCGAACAGAAACGCCCTTTAAAACCGAGTTCTGGCAAAAAGACCCAACCGGGGAATAAATATTAAATAAATAACCCGGCGGTATCTTTAACATTGCACCAAAAAGTGGTGCGTTTAAAATCAATGGGAAAATCCCATAGGAAATATTCTGGTGGAATATTTCGCGTGGTATCCACTGCCACCAGCCAGAAACTCGACAAAGGGGGACTGGACAGTGCCCCCTTGGAAAACAGACCCAGGGGTAATCGAATTACCCCTACCAGTACTTCCACAAAATGATGGATTGTACTGGTTCTGTTTACAATTTGAGACTAGTAAGGCCAATGGTGACTTTACATGTCCTGGGAGACAGTAGTCAGTCCCAGGGTATGGAGTCTTTGTTTGGGGGTCACTATGACACCCCTGTGTTACTGCACTGAGGGTGCTGTGTAACACACATACCAAAAACACATGAAGCTCTATGGAGTAAAAGACCCCATAGCCCATAAAACACATTTACAGTCAAAGGACATACTCAAATCATGCCTAAGAGTGGGAGAAAAAGAGTCTCACTCTTAGCAGGAGAAAAAAATAAACCCCAAAAATCCAGCAAAGCTGCTGGGGGACACACTAGGTTTGGGAAATTAGCCTTAATAGAGAATTCTCCCTAACGAGTGGGAGTTGCACGACGACTCCTTGTTGCCCCTGTTCCAATGTTGGGGGTCCACAGACCTGGATTTGTTTGCATCTCCCCAGAATGCCAACTGCCCCCAGTTTGCTTCATAGGCAGGTCAGGGGTCGCCTTCCAGATGTGTTGGCACATCCGCAGGTGTTGTACATTCCCGCCCACCCCTCTGCTCCAATGGACCCTCCACAAGTTCTGGGTGTCCCCGGGGTTGTAGCCTCATCGTGGTTGCCGCCCACTGGCCTTCGACACCCTGGTTTTCGGATCTGCTGCAGTTGTGCTTCCAGGGTCCCATCCTTCGGATCCCTGACGCAGAAGGCTGGGACAGTGGAACATCCGGATCTGGCCAAACTTGCCCTGGCGGCCTGGTTCCTGATCAGCTGAAGTTTTAGCATGCTCAATTTTCAGACGACAACTGGGACATTATTCAGCAGGCTAGGAGGCCCTCAACTCAAGTGGCACAGCGAGTAGAGTGCTCGCTTTGACATCCGTGCAGAGCCTGCTAACGCAGGTTCGAATCCCGGCGGGGCCAAACTCAGCCTTTCATCCTTCCGAGGTCGATAAATGAGCACCACACACTGTGGGTAATAATAAGCAGCGCTCAGATACCTGAGGGTTTGTAGCGCTATATAAGTGCCAAATTATTATTATTATTATTATTAGTATAAGAGCAAATGGAATAGTTTCGGCCATTGGACTCGTAACAAGGGTCTGGACCCTGTCACTTGTCCTCTAACGATGTTCTGGCTTTTTCAGCACACCTGGCTTGTTCTGGAGTTCAGGTGGTACTTGTTGCACATTTGGCGGCCACCGCGGCTTACAAGAATTCCCCTGAACCTGTGTTTTGGGCAGCCAACCTGGTGGTTAAGGCCCACCGTAAGGGGTTGTCTATGCCTTTTCCTCTGGTGCATAGGCCGTATCTGGTCTGGGACCTCAATGTAGTTCTTGCAGCTTTGCAACGCAAGCCTTTCAAGCCAATGAACATCTGCTTGGTGACGCTAAAGTCTGTTTTGTTGGTGGTTCTCACCTCTGCGTGCAGGGTTAGTGAGTTGCAGGTGTTGTCTTCATACAAGCCCTTCACCAAGTTTCACAACGACAATGCCATCTTGTGCACTCGCGCAAACTTCTTGCCAAAGGTGGTCTCTCTGTTTCATAAGAATCAAGAGATCTGCCTGTGTCTTCCCGAACCCACAGTCGGAGGCAGAGTGGGCCCTACATTCCTTGGACCTCAAGAGGGTTCTCAAGTTTGATCTCCTTTGTACGACTTCCTTCAGGAAGTCTGAGGCATTGTTCGTGATTTTTGGGGGCTCATCCCCTGGCTCTCAGGCTTCCAATGATTCCATCGCCTGTTAGATGGTTCAGGCCATTTCAGAGGCATACATGGCGATGGGCAAACCTGTTCCTGAGGGGATGCCCGCATTGGCATGAATCCCCTCAGGAACAGATTTGCCCAGGTCAGAGCTAAGGCCACAGACTTTGCGTTTCAGAGACATGCTGCTTGGGATGTCATCAGTAAGGCGGCTACTTGGGCAACTCATTCGGCCTTCTGTAAGCACTACTCGGCGGACACCAGCTCCAGGTGCAATGAAGAGTTTGGCCAGATGGTTCTGAAGAACCTTTTTGCTTCATCCTAGATATGAGGCAGGTTGTCACAGCTCCACCCGATGTTCTTGTTCGGTGGAATCACCCACAAGGATGGAGGAACAGGGACGGGCCATATGAGAAATTAAAGTTACTCGCATAGTGACTAAAGTACTCGTAGTCCATAGTCCCCGTTCCTCCATGTGTTCCACCGGCCTTCTCCCACTAGTATTTCAATGGCCTATAGGTTATACGAGTAGCCAAGTATCTAAGCATCCGATGTGTTAAGAGGACTGAGGTTGGGCGCCGGAGGGTGGGGGCTCCGTCGGACATTTCCACGCCTGAGCCCCCACGTGCTCTACTAAATTTAAAGGGGAAGCTCAATTTTTCATTGCCAAAGCTTCTGGTACTGCCCCCATGTTGAGGGACGTTCACAAGAATGGAGGAAAGGGGACTATGGGCTATGAGTACTTTAGTCACTATGGTGAGTAACTTTAATGTACACATCCAAGTGGTTGGTTGTTGAGACTCTATACACAGGCTACTTGCTCCATAAGGGATGCCAGGCCATTGGACCCAGCCCCTTCTGTCCATCTTCTTCCATGTGGGTTTCTCCTTGCACATCACCAGGCATGAAGCTACATTTAGTTAGTTATTATGTGAAGAAAAACAATACATGCTCTGTCGCTAACCTAATGTGAAACTGGTACTGCGGACAAGGGCTAAGAGGTTATTTCGAGGTAATTGTATCTAACATACTACAGCTTGATTTCAGACGGTGTCGGTGCGTCCAAAGCTCCCCACCCTCGTTTTAGATTTGTTGTTTTGCCCCTTCTGGCATAGCAGCATAAATCACGTGACCTATGGTGAAGGCAACTGGTCCCTGCTTTCTGATCTTTTCTGATCGATTGGGTGGGTCTAACAGTTTTATGATCGGTGGTCTGGAGCGGACTGGTACCTTGGAATGCTGAGGGTCTTGGGACGGGGGTATATGGGTGCTATTACTCAGAGGTGGGATGGGGAAGGTGGGAGGCTTGTGCCCTCTTTCCCGTAGGATTGCTTTTCGCAGCAAGCTCTCCACCCCCTCTTGCCCTTTCAAGGCGCATTCCATCTCGTATACGAATACTGGCAACATGAGACAATGAAGGGCTATGAATCTCTACAACTCTGGCCTTTCTCACCGGTGCCCAAACTACAGCCTATTCCCGCATGCATAATCTTATTTCGGTGTGTGTGGCTTGGGCCTGCGGCCCTGGCTGCAGCGCAAGGCTAGGCCTCGATTTCAATATGGTTGGTACTATCTTAGATGGCGTTTGATTCCCAGTGTACTCTGAAGCCGAAGCATGCACCACCCTCCCCACACTATAGTCCCTATCAACCCCCCCACCTCCACCCTGTAACGTCCCCAAACCCCCTACTGCACACTTCCAGGACTCATCCAAAAGTGCTTGGGGGTCTGGGATGATCGTCCCTCCTTCCCCAACAGCAGCTACGACCTACGTCTAGTCAGTCTAGCTGGACACATAGTCAGTCTCCTACCCTCGCACACACTCGTGACCCCCTCAGCACCCACACTCATGACCTCTTGGGTTGCTTACTGGAGCCTAGCCAGACCATCTCATCGCTAATCTTGGCCAAATGCACACACCCATTCTAATTCTTTTGAGAATGTTCCCATACTCGGACTTTGGTCCCTGAGGGCGTTTCCACCACAAACACGTTGAGACCATACTGACTTGAACTACGGTTCCCGAGGGCGTTAAACCTACAAGCGCTTTGAGATCATACCAATGATACATAGGGCGCTATAAAAATGCCAAGTAACATAACGGAACAAAACATAACAATGGGAAAAGGCACTCGCATATATGACTACTACTACTTTCTGCTCTCAGCTGAGAGAAAGAAACTGTGGGAAATGCACGCTGGGGCACAGAGTTCTAAGTGAGCGGAGGAGTACTCCAGACAGGAGGGTACTGCTTCCCTTTAATTATGAAACTTGTCTAGACGATTGATAGGGACAAAATGTATCAGAAAGTCACATTCACTGCTTGCATTTGGTTTGTTGCAGCAACCATCTTATTCAGGAAGCCTGTTACCCCTAATGGTTTAAATCTTGGTCGAAGAACACCGTGTACTTGGCAAGAGAAATTTAGCTAACTATCAGTGCATTTGGAAATATTTGGCCCATATAAAGAAATTAGCTGTGTCTGGGGGGCCCTCTGTTCGTGAACACAAAATAAGTAAAAATGTATGCAGTTATATATCTTTAATCAGAAACCGGTGGCTACCAGTGTATAGCTTGAGGCCCTGCATGTTATGCACATTGAAAATAAAGTGAGCACCTGCTTTAACGAGATAAAACCTAACATTTTATTTCTGGGACAGGAGTAAGGCAGATTCCTGCAATTGTCCATTTCTAAAATAGAAAGGCGAGTAAGGGGGAAGAAAAAAAAAGAATCGAAGATCTCCCCAAAATTAAGAGAAAACAGTTGAACACACAGTAAAAAAACAAAACATTGAAAAAGATCACTGATGACCAGACATGGATCCCAATTTGTATTCATATTTCATTGTTTAATTTATATCCATCTTTTTCAATACAAGTATTCTTCAGGTAACATGAGAAGTACTGCAGTGTAAGTATACATATAAACAATGTTTTGGCTAAGACAATGTAGCAAAAGGGTGTGCGCAGTCACAAAACAGCAATTTGCTGACAATTGTTGGAAAATAAATAAAGCATGAAATGTTAGTATGAAGTGATTGATTTCTTTTTGGTAGTGTTAAGTGCCTTATGTTAATGAGAAATGTTTTTGAATTTACAAAACCTGTGTGTTGAACATGTTCTTCTCCCAGCATTTTTAAAGTGATTAACTAATCACCAAAAGCTAGCATGTTAAATATGTATAATTCTGGAAGCCAAATGGTTAAACATCCATCTATTGTAAATGGGAAAGGGTGTGAACACCTCAGCAAAGCCATGTATTTTTTTACCTTGGTAGTCTATTTAAATATCCCTTTCTTTTCTCCCTAAGTTTGCCAAGTTTAAGGCCGTTGTTGGATGTAAATTACTTACCTCTTACCAACATGCGAATAGCCCGAACATTTTGCTTCACAAACAACGGGCAGGCGTTGTATCTAGTTTCACCTACGGAAATCCAGAGAATCACATACAGCCAAGAGACATGTGAGAATTTACAGGTATGGAAGAGTATTTGTATTAATGTGAAATGTTCTTGTTTAGTACCGTCTTGAGAGTATTTTATACATACGATCAAAAACAGTTAAATCTTTATGCGTAACATATGGTCCGCTGATGGGGTGGTTCTGGGTATTTGCCTTTCATTACCTCAAAGCATTAGACTTCAGTAAATAGGCTCTGCAGTGGTATATAGCTTCAAGGATTTAGATTACCTTAGGCGGTAGTAAGTGATGTCAAAAAATTACTTGGCTGTAACTTATAATTATTTTATGTTGGATAAAGTATAGTTTTGTGGCAAGAACATTACTGTGGGGTTCGGCTACTTCGCAATCCTGGCAATTTGTAAACGTGAGCTGGGTAGCAAGAAAATGGTGTAGGCTTTTGAAGCAACGTAGAATCCTGCAGCGTTTCTCCTGGGTAACTGGAACCCTTGCATTTCCTGCAGCAATTCCTTTGCACCCGCTCTGTTACTACATTTGTGAGCCACGCACACCTATATAGTTGGTAAATGACACACACTGGAATGAGATTCAGAATAACTACTTTTTTTTAGAGTAATCCTAAAAAAAAAAAAAGATCCAGGCAGGATTTAGTGCAAGAAACCAAAAGGCAAACATCATATTACATAAATGTGCATTTGTTTTAATATACACCTGTCATCCCATGATAGACAGAAGATTATAATAACGTTGAAATTATGCCTCTAGCAAATAAATCTTCTTTGAGGGAGTCTTTGGTAACTGCCTACTTGGGTCATCACCCCGCTCCTTGTTTCTTTGATTTGAAAAGACAACCAACCTTTCAGTCAGTCACAAAAAGAATGGAAATGACAGAAAAAGTGCACTTATTAGATGGTGGGGGGGAGAAGGAGGCCTCTACCCCTATAGATTTACTCTCCTGTGGCACAACTTACTTTGTCTTCTGTCATCGCTTTGTGTAGACAAATATTCTGGGCAGTGGGGTTGGAGGGGCACGCTGTTCTTCAAGTATTTGGGCAGTAATTGCGGGCCATACCGGCTATTGACAGCCACAAGATCATGGCCCAAGCAAGGTGAAGAGCTAATAAAGCATTTCAAAAAGATTTCCTTTCATGCAATGCTGTGCACAGGAGATTGCTGTACCATCAAAACAAAAGTATGAAAACTAAGAGGGCTGTCATAGATGCACAGAGCAGCTTTTCTGCTTGTGTCCAAAGGGTTCAAGGAGGTGGCAGAGTATGGTGGGTATGTGGCGCAAGTAAGGTGGGTATTTTGCGGCTAAGATATGGAGGGTGGAGTGGAAGCAACAGCACAAGGCATGGGAGCACATGATAGAAGAATGGTGAGTTCACAGGCAATAGAATGCTCATATATAATGAGCTTGCACCCACAGTTAAACTGTGATCTAAGTAATACCATTGGCTCCTTCACTCGCCCTGGGTGCTAATATCAATTATAATCCGTTATTTTTTCGAATTAGAGAAAGAGACTCCCCTGTTATGGAAACTCATTGGCATTCTAGTAGCTACCATTGAAACCATGTTCTAACATTGCATGGTTAATTATTTCTCTATTGGCACCCAACTAGTGTAGGATCATGGGGAAATGTCCCTTATTAGGCTTGACTCCACACAGAAGAAACATGAAATGACAGTTTGGTCTGAAAGCCAGTACATCCTTTTTTCTCTTAACTAATGTGCATGCTGCCCAGCCCACTAGAAAACAGCAGCCACACACGCTACATGCAGGAGCCACCTGATTAGGCACATCTTCTGGTCAACAAGGAATACAAATATGTCTCAAAAGAAAGCAACATGGCTATTTAACAGGACAGTATTAAAATAAGATTTTCCAGAGGTTTGGCCTGCACAAAGACTAGCCATTATTTTTCTGACCTACAGAAGAATAAAAATTGCTGCCATTTATTTTACCTTCCTACCCATAAAAGGAAAAATTAAAAAAGGAAAACCCACATATAAAACATTGTCAATTAACAGGACAAAGAAGGTGGAAGGCCACAATGTCAATCTGATAGAAAAAATGGTGATGTCTATGAAGAATTTCAACCATTGTGTACCAGCAAACAACGGTATACCGTCATTTCATCGCAGGGTTTTTTGCGGCTATTTTTTTTTCGTAAAAAAACATCGAATTTTATGGGGGGGGTTAATTTTTATAAAAAATGGATTTGAGAGTTCGGGATGTGAAAAAAATTAAGGGGGGTTTGGAGGGGTTAACCCCCCGACCCCCCAAAAAAAAATTCGATGTTTTTTTCGAAAAAAGAATCGCAGCAAAAAACCCTGCGATGAAAAGTGCGGTGATGAAATCACGTAGAACCCAAACAACATATCCGTGAGGGTCCCCTTAGTTTAGCTAGCAGTGTAGTCTCAATCCGCAGTCTTTAACCATGGGCGTCTGCCTTGATTTGCTTACCCATAAAATCAGCATATTTGTCAAAGAAAGAAAACAAACTATTACTTTGTGGTACATTCAATCTACACTTATAATCAAAGTGGTGCAAGCACTGGACGAGTGGAAGGTGGTTCACATGGGTATCCAGAATCGATATGGCTCCACACCTCCCACCAGATGAATCTGACGCTTGCACAGTTCCAGAAAAAATGAAAATATGTCACTAGCACCAGCCCACATCCTAAGCACCAATATAATTACATCAGGTGCAGCTTTTCCTTCCTCACAGGAGTGCAGTATACACAATGGCAAACCCATCATCTTCGAAACCACAAACTTCATCACTGGTCAAGAAACTATACACCAATGATGAAGAGAACCATTCCCTTGGAATCAAGTGTTGGAGTGGGGCAATGCTAGCAAGCTCACACATTTTAATTGTGTTCTCCTGTCCCAGAGAGACAAGGTTAACGTTTTCCACCTTATGTCCATCAGCGTTGATACGATCATCACCAATTTTACTTTAATTTATTCCACGCCATTGTCTTGTAAATCAAAGATATTTGTACAAAAGCAGAGATTCTTTGCAAATGCCCTTTTCTTGTCTATTAGTCTTATTCAGATACCTTCCACACCCTTCTGAGAACTCTAAAAGCAGACTGGTAACTCCTCGCCTGGAGACAAAGTATTTTGTCCTCTGTACAATAAGGGATTTTTTCTTTTCTTGCCTGGTACCTGGTACTCGTTTCAATAGCAAGTACATTTTCATCCTGGTTCATCAAAACGGCCAAACCAAAAGAATCCATCACCAGGTGAAAAGAAAAAGTGGAAAACCTGGATTAAATCCCCATTATGTAAAGTCCTAAATAGGTTTTTAAAGCCCTTACCAAAACCAAATGGTTCCATGTGATAATGTCACCTGGAAAAATGCACCAGTTTTGTGACTTTTTTCCGGACCCCTAAAATACTTCCCCAAATATTCTAGGAGAGGTATCATTTTATATGATAAACACTAATCGTAGAATATTTGGGAGACGTGTTTGATTTTAATGAGGGTTTATTTTTGGGAAATGTCGCCCCCTAGCGGACATTTTACAGGCAATCTTGTCAGTGGCACCAGTCAAACCTCATTAGTGCATGTTCTGAAAAGGCTTAAATGATCTGATGAAAGACTTTTTCTGTGTGAATGGTAATGTCTGCCATGGATGTCAGTATCACTGTGCAATGCTAAGAGATCAATTATCTCCATTATTTTATCCCGACAATATTGGCCCTTGATAAACTGTCTGAGTATGATCGATCAATACACATGTTAACTTTGCCAAATGCTACGCAAAGACCTTTGTAAGGATAGTCAGCTGTACGTTTAGAAGAGAGATTGGTCTATAATTAGCTACCTATTTCTATCTTTCCTCTTCTTTGGAGTTAGGGTGATTTAATCCTAAACTATTACTTTATAGAGGTTTCCCTTCGCTAAGGATCTCATGGAGGAGTTCAGACAATCCAGGTGACAATGTCCACGAATACCTGGTAAAATGCAGCGGGGAAGTCATCACAGCCAAGACCTTTACCCTTTTTTCGTTCTCTTGATTGGAAAACTATTTTCCTCTAGTTTCACTGTCCACAAAGAGAATGTCACCCTGATCGAAGTTAGGTAATTGTATATTCTCCAGCATGGGGTCTGGCATGGATTCACATGCTCATGAATATTCCCCGTCGTCAGGCTGGGAATCCTCGGTAAAGAAAAATCAGTATCAGTATCAGTATCAGTTTCGTTTCTGATCTGTCTTTCGTAGTAGTAACCAATCACTGATCTTTGCGTCATACTGACCACAGCCAATGACTGCCCTCTCCCTAAGCCCCGCCTCTGGCAGCCATCTTCAGATTTTTACCGCACGTTCAAGTGTTGGGATCCTCGTGCTATTGCTCTCGAGCGTTAGTGCTTTTTTCGCGCTTTTTCTTAGGAACATTTTCTCTTTTTCGGTCAAAAGAGCCTCAAGCTCCACCGTTTCTTTATCCGATCAACGGGGACCCGTGTCGGATTCTTCTACGCCCCTCAAGGGTGAAGATTTCGTCGAGCCATGCTTTTGGAGGACTCCAGAAGTTTCTCAGGCCCTTCTCGAACATGGCCCAGGAGAAGGGAAGCTCGACGCCCGGAAAGCTATTCAGGGTCTGCCCTGGATGCCAGCTTCAGAATGTCTTTAAGGAGGACGAACACTCCCTTTGGAAGGACTGTGCGTTTTGCGGCAATATGTCGGAGCGGACCATGAAAAGGACCGCCATCAGCGTCTCGCCTACTGGCTGGAAGGAAAGAGCCCGTCAGGCGAGAAGAAGAAGTCCAAGCAATCTTCTAAGACCTTTGAGGGCGCCCCGGCGACGAGGGTCCAACAGAAGGCCAAGCACCGCGAGTCCGCTGGCACCGGGAGCGCCGAACGGTCAGGCTCTATGGGCGCCAGGCAGGGCGCATCCTCCCCGGCGCCATCAACCACGAGCCAACGCTCTGGCTCGGGTAAGAGGAAGGTCGAGCACCCGGCGAAGCTCCTGGAGAGACCCCGGTCGTGCTCGAAGGCTCCATCGGAGGGGGAGCGAGGTAGTGACCCTCCCCCCAAGGAGAAGGCGGTGAGCGCACCTGAGGTGGTGAAAGCCTTGATCCATCCGGCCAAGGCCTCTATCGAGACAGTCGTGGCGGCCCTGGCTCAGCCTGTGGAGGCTACACCAGTGGTGGCGACCTCGGGGCCCAGAATCTCCCTGCCACCGCGGAGGGAGTCCTCTTCATGCCCATCGACAGGACCCCCGTGAAGCCTCCGACGGAGAAGAAAAAGGGGGGGGCAGGAGGTCGTCGTGGATTCGGCCTCAACCTCTGAGGAGGAGCTGATCGAAGTCTTAGGCCACGGCGCTGGCGTGGAAGACCACCATCCTGTCGGGAGGGACCCCGACGTGGGAGACGACGAGAACGTCGAGGGTGCCGACGGGGCTCCTGATCGCCCGTCGGAACCCCCTCAACCAGTGCCGCAAGACAACTCGGCGGCCATTTTGTTGGCTATACAGTCCTTATGCTCGGAGATAAGGACGAGACTGCCGTTACCACCAACGGAGGAACCGCTCCCGACGGGGGACCCGGAGCCAGGCCCTTCTGGGAGCCCTCCTCTTAAGAGAAGAAGGATTCATCCTCCACCTCCTTTTCAACCTTCGCGCCCTGCTCAGCCCTCCTCCCAGTCCACGACACGTGGGGATGATACGGGGACTGACACGGCCGCGACGGGTACTGACGACGAGGTTTACGACGAGGATCTCCCGTCGTCACCTCCCACCCGTGCTTCCCCGCCCGACGAGATTGGATCGTTTCACGCCATGATCGCCAGGGCATCCGAGCTTTTCCAGCTCTGCCCGGAAGAGAAGAAGGAAGGTTTCCTTTATCAACGGCGCGAGACCAAGAGGAAGACGGTCCTCGCTGTACCTCTACTGGACGATATCTGGGATGAGGGTCTCGCCCTCCTCAAGAACCCATCCACAACGCCGGCTAGAAGGGATCAGTACGAGAAGTAGTACCGGGTCCCAGACGCGGCCCCCTTGTGCCTTCGGGCACAGCCGACCCCGGACTCGGTCGTCTCCGCGGCGGCCAGGAAGAAAGCGGGGGGGCGCGGCCTCTACGTCAACCTCCCCGCTGGACGGCGAGGGAAAGAAATTGGACACGATGGGACGCAGAGTCATCTCATCGGCAGCGACGACGATCAAGGCTGCCAACGCCTTGGCTATCGTAGCCCGCTATGACAGGGAGTTGTGGTACAAACTCGCCCCCCTGCTGGACTTCCTACCAGACGACAAGAGTGCTGAGGCCCTAGATTTCTTGCAGGAAGGAGAAGTGGCGTCGGACCACGCCATTACGATAGCGACGAACATCGCGGACACTGGATTTCACCAGTTGGGCAACGGCGTGTGCCTTAGGCGGCGTGGATGGCTCAAGGCTACTGACTTCCGTCAGGACGTGCAGACCAGAGTCTTGGACATGCCGTTCGACGGGAGCAACCTGTTTGGGAAAACAGTGGACGATTCCCTACAAGCCATCAAGGCGGACACGGAGACGGCCTGGGCTTTTGGTGTTCTCCAGCAATGACGGCCGCCCTTTCGGAGCGGCAGAGGCAAACAGGGTGCCTCCAAAGGTTCCAGCGGCAGATTTTCCACCTATCGTCAAGCGGCCCGTTCGTCGTCACAGGAAGCCTACAGGGGACGAGGCAAGTCGGGCGGACCCCGCCGTCGTCACCAAGGAGGACAAGGCGGCAAAGCCTCGTCGAAGCAGGAGTGAACCGGCCGTGGGGTCGGGCCCCCACCGAAGCACCCCGGTGGGAGGCCGGCTGGCGAGCTTAGTCAGCGTGTGGGAGTCCATCTCCACCGACCGTTGGGTGCTGGACGTCCTGGCTCAGGGTCACGCGCTCGAGTTTCTAAAGAGGTGCCCGCGCGTCCCCCCTGTGGCCAGGAAGGAACATCACATCCCTCAACTTCTCTTGGAGGTAAGGGCGATGCTCAGGAAGGGCGCCATCAAGCTCGTCCCAAAGAGGCTTCGGGGCTCCGGAGTTTACTCAAGATACTTCCTCGTGAAGAAGAAGACGGGAGGATGGCATCCCATCCTGGACCTACGACGACTGAACAAATTCATCAAGGCACAGAAGTTCAGGATGGTCACCCTCCAACACGTCCTGGGTCAACTGGAGGAGGGCGATTTTCTGTCGTCGTTGGATTTGGAGGATGCCTACTTCCATATCCCCATCCTAAAGGGACACCGAAAGTTTCTCAGATTCGTGGTCCAAGGGCGTCACTACCAGTTCAGAGCCCTTCCCTTCGGATTGAGGTCAGCACCCAGGGTGTTCACCAAGTGCCTCGCACCGGTGGCGGCGCGGCTGCGCCTAGAGGGGATCCACGTCTACCCCTACCTGGACGACTGGCTCATCCGAGCGAAGACGAAGGAGCTTGCCGTGGAGCACACGGCAAGGACCGTCCAACTACTCACGGACCTGGGATTCTCCATAAACTACGCCAAGTCCCACCTGGTGCCCGCGCAAGACGCACTGTTTCTGGGAGCGAAGCTCGACACAGTGTCACTTCTGGCCTCTCCGTTGGAGGAAAGGACGAGGGCCATCTTGGGCAAGGTGCAGCGGATGCTGGTTGCGGACGCGGCCAGGGTGAGGTCCATCAAGTCCCTCCTCGGAATGATGTCTTCTTGCATTTATCTCATCCACCTGTGCAGGCTCCGGATGCGCCCGTTGCAGGAGTTCCTGGACGCGCGCTGGATCCAGATGACAGGCAGCTTCGAGGAGAGGATCACACCCGACGAGAGTTTCCGACGAGCGATCCGGTGGTGGGGCACCCGCGCGCATCTGACGGCGGGCTTGGACTTCCAGACCCCCGGCCACCAGAAGTCAGTGACCACGGATGCCTCCCTGGAAGGGTGGGGAGCGCACACCGAAAATCTGTACGCGAGAGGCCTTTGGCTTCCGACGGAGAAGTCCCTCCATATCAACGACCTGGAGTTCCGTGCAGTGTTTTGGGCCCTCAGGTCCTTTCTTCCGCCCCTCAAGGGCAAGGTGGTGAGGGTCTTCACCGACAACACCACCACCATGTTCTACATCAGGAAGCAGGGCGGTACCAGATCCCCAGCCCTGTCCAAGGAGGCGTAGGATCTGTGGCATTGGGCCGTCGCCCAAGGGATGTTTCTGGTGCTGTTTCATCTGGCAGGAATAAAAAACACCATCGCCGACTCGCTCAGCAGAGAGCTGCGCTTGTGCCACGAGTGGAAACTACGACAGGATCTAGTGGACCGCCTCTTCCGACCGTGGGGCACACCCCAGACCGATCTGTTCGCGACGGCGACGAACTCCAAGTGCCAGAGGTTCGCCAGCAGGTTTCCCCAGCTGAGGAGCAAGGGCGATGCTTTCTCGTTCCCCTGGGAGGGCCTGTTTCTATATGCGTTCCCTCCATTGCCGTTGCTGATCCGGCTCATCAACCAGCTCAAGAGATCACGGTGCAGGATGATCCTCGTCGCACCTGCGTGGCCGAGGCAAATATGGTTCCCGGACCTTCTGGACTTGTCAGCGTCCCCGTCAATCAAGCTGCCAGTGGACGCGGATCTTCTCTTCAGGGAAGGAGGCGCCATCCTCCATCACGACCCGAAGTCGCTGAACTTGCAGGCCTGGCTCCTGCAGCATTAGAGTTTGGAGGCTACGACATACCGGCCGACTGCAGAGAGGTTCTTGCTAAGGCCAGGGCGTCCTCAACTCTTAAATGCTATGGACACAAATGGAAGAGGTTCTCTGTCTGGTGCCACGCACAGAAGATTAACCCTCTACGGATTAGGGCTCCCCAAGTACTGCCGTACATACTGACGCTGGCCAAGGCTGGACTGGCGCACGCATCCATCAAGATTCATCTTGCTGTGATCTCCCGATACACCAGAACCATGGGACGGACGTCTTTGTGGTCTCATCGTCTGGTGAAAGAATTCATGAAGGGTCTGTTCAGATCGTTCCCGCCGGTGAAGGCTCCGGCCCCGGCGTGGGAGCTCAACGTGGTGCTCACCAAGCTCATGGGACCTCCGTTCGAGCCTCTGCACTCGGCTCCGTTGAAGTTCTTGTCGTGGAAAACAGCGTTTCTTGTGGCCATCACCTCCGCACGACGGGTGGGAGAGATCCAGGCCCTTTCCTGCAAGCCCCCGTACTTGACTTTTCACGACACAAGGGTAGTGCTCAGGACGCACCCCTCCTTCATGCCCAAGGTGCCGTCGGACTTCCACCTAAACAAACCCTTGGTATTGCCTGTTTTCTTCCCGTCGCCTTTGTCGCCGGCTGAAAGGACTTTGCACTCGCTGGATGTGGCTAGAGCGCTGAAGTTCTACGTGGACCGCACGAAGTGTTTTCCGAAGACGTCACAACTTTTTGTGAACTTTGTACCTGTCAATCAGGGGAAGGCTCTCTCGAAGGCCTCCATTTCCAGATGGCTCTCCGGCTGTATCATGTACTGTCATCGGTTGGCAAACCGACCGCTGCCTGGCCGTCCGAGAGCCCACTCCACCAGAGCGATCGCAGCTACCACGGCGTTCCTATCTGGTGTGCCCTTGCTGGACATCTGCAGGGCTGCTACGTGGAGGTCGACGCACACCTTCACGAAATGCTACTGCGTCGATCGGGATTCCAGGGAGGAGTCCAGCGTCGGCCAAGCAGTGCTGCGCAACCTGTTCGCCTAAGGTGGGCCTGGTGAGGAGGTAAGAATTGCTTAATGTTGAGTTTTGGATATAATGCTTAATGTTGAGCCTTTGCCACCTCCCGTGGTTGTGCATGTGTGTACTGCTATGTATTCTTTTATTAATGAGCATGTGAATCCATGCCAGACCCCATGCTGAAGAAGGAACAAGTTACTTACCTGTAACTGTTGTTCTCCAGCATGGGTCTGGCATGGATTCACATGCGAACCCTCCCGCCTACCCCTCTGCGGTTCTTCACTTGGCCATACTGCCACTTCACGTGCTACCAAATCTGAAGATGGCTGCCAGAGGCGGGGCTTGGGGAGAGGGCAGTCATTGGCTGTGGTCAGTATGACGCAAAGATCAGTGATTGGTTACTACTACGAAAGACAAATCAGAAACGAAACTGATACTGATTTTTCTTTACCGAGGATTCCCAGCCTGACGACGGGGAATATTCATGAGCATGTGAATCCATGCCAGACCCATGCTGGAGAACAACAGTTACAGGTAAGTAACTTGTTCCTTATCTAAAAACATGGTCCCCATCTATTTGCCCAGTCTTTAGTACCTCTCAAACCCATGATTCAATCTGAACTGCGGTTATTTTTATGAATTGGGCCTTATGTTTTATGATAACATATATCTGAAGTGTTGTTAATTCCTAGAGCAAATCTTTCATTGGCTGTAGCCCACTTTGAGACATTTCCATAGTATAAATGAGTGGGCTACTTATGAGAGTTAATTCAGGAAGTAATTGCACATTCTTTTTGGGTTTTCTTTGACTTTGAGATTTGTATCAAATAATTAATTTTTAAAAATACACCTTTGTATCCTGGTTTTCTTTGTGAAATGTTAATGCCATGTGTTTGTCATGAAGGAGATGCTGGGTGAACTCTTCACACCGGTAGAGACACCAGAAGCACCCAACAGAGGTTTCTTTAAGGGCTTGTTTGGCGGAGGTGCACAGTCGCTTGACAGAGAAGATCTCTGTAAGTCTGTCTACATATTTATTTTTTTATTGGAAGTCATGCACGTTTCTTTATTCATGTATTCTATTTGTGTTCTATGTTGATTGTGAGGAATGCATGGCCAATGGCAATATAGACAGACATAGGAAATAAAGAATAACTTGCAAGAATGAGAATTATATGAAGTTGGAATATTCTTTATCAAATGGGTATCCTGGCAAACATAATTTGTTTTCCTTTTTTATACCAATTAATTTTAGAAGTCTTTCACATACCTTTTCGCCCACGTGACATTGTCCTATTATCAGAAGGGATTCCTGTGCAATGTGGGTTATGATTTCCGGTCTATGGAGGTGTGTTTGAGCTTTTCGGGCACCTCATTTTGCTAGTCCATTATCAAAATCATTTTGATATCACGAGGTTCTTTTACTGTACAGTGACATTTTTCTGTCCCTAGTTTATAACCAAAAAAATAGGTTTATAAAATAGGTATCCACATAGTGCCTCCATCTATGCAAAGTTTGATTTACTGGTGCTCACGGTGCAAGACTGTTGTAAAACACATTTGCACAGTTGGGGGCTAATTTTCTTTTACATTCATTTTTTTTTTTTTACGTTGTGTGTTTCACTATCCTTTTATGCCAAAAAAGTAACATGCACAAAAATGAATCCCGTTAAAAAAAAAGAAAAACAGGTTTTGATTTGATGTACTGAGTAAATGGTAAATTCTGTTAGCCATGCAACCACATTTGATTTGCACCCACAGACTACCTCTGGAACTCCTAAAACAGCACATCTTTCCGTTAAATATATTTGCTAGTATAAAGTGCTTCAGTGGGGACTTTGTATTTCCTTTGGTGGATGCCTATTGTACACTGGGCATACAACGCTGTCCAATGTGTGTCAGGTGCATCTCGTACAGTGGTACATGAACACTATCTGGGTTGTTTGTGGCCAAAGGAGGAGCATGGATCCTGAGCAGAGAATTCAGTATTTGGGAACATGCACAGAGTTGTCAGCAGTATCTTATTATACTCTGTGAAATGTGTGGGGTGAGGTTGACTGATAAAATAAGGAATTCCTCATGGTGAACTCTTACCTTATAAAAGAATGGCACCAACCAAAAATAGCCTGCCATAGGCAATTATAAAGACTCATCGAAAGACTGAGCCTCAGCTAACCACATGAGTTCAACGCCCACCTGTATTCAGGATACCACATAAGACATGCTCCCACCAAAGATAGCAGACAGGCAGAGCCCACCAGATCCAACGCAGCCAGAGTGGACCCAAAAATAACACTGCCATACATTTAGACAAAAAAAGGAACCTCACAATACCAGCCTGGAGCACCCACAAACTACAGAACTATGCAAAGAAATGCTCATCGGTGACAGCCCCCAGAGAAAATAATCGCCCCATTCTAATCGACCAAGCCGCCTGCAGAGTCTGGCCCTACCTGCCTGCAGAGTCCAACTACAGCCTTTTAGAGAGAACAATGTTAGCACACTACACCCCATTCAGAACAGCAACTGAACACCAGGACCCCCCTTCTCAAACACCTCAGAACATCAGTGCCTGCAAAACCGTGAACTATTAACAACCCTATAGAGACTGGCAATTTGCCTCCAACCAGATCCACACCTGAGAGACCAGACAACTCTCCTAAAGAGACTACAGGGAGAAGAGAGACTATCTTCTGGCCTGCATAACACTAAAACCCTCCTACTGGAGAAGCTGGGCCCCCAACCCCGTTCCCTAACCTCAAAAGATCAGAGACAGCCCTCATCTATATGGTCCCCACCTATTTACCCAGATCTGTAGTGCACCTCTCCAACACCTGCTTCACCCAGCTCTTCTGGGGCTTACAGTGCTTCTTTCTCTCGACTGCTTCCCCCACAATTTTTCTCTGCCAAGACCTGCAGTGCACTTCTCCCTCTGCACCTACTTCCTCTCCCCTAACCCCCGCCTGGCGCTGCAGTACGCCTCCATGTATATGACCAGTGCTGAAATGTCCCTCTTAATCTGCACTCATTTCCCACCGTCTGTTCCTCCACGTCCCTGGTTCTTCCGCCATCCCTCTGTCTTTTGGTGCAGTGTCATTGTTCCTCCCTTCCTGCAACCTTCCCTCCTTTTTCTGGCTATCCTCTCCTCCAATTTCTCATACCTTTCCTTACATGTGCCTGTGTGTTTGTAGTTTTAATCCAGAATCTTTTTGGCGTTTTATAAAACAATGCATATGAATCCACATTCGCATCCACACGGCAACATTGCATTTAATCATTAGTTACAACAATACAACCTCAATACCCTAGCAATAGCCTTTTGCATTTGACATGAAAGCATATTATATTTATGGCTACTGCAGTCTCAGTGGAATATAGAGCTCAGAAAAGGTGGACAGCAAAGAGAGGGGCATTAAAAGACAACTGATTTATAAAGCAAGGCATGTGTAAAAGGAATAGATGAAACAAGGGAATCTCAGGATAGATATGGGGAGATGGGCAAGAGAGAAATGTATAGGGCCTGGGAGATGCATTAGAAAAGTTAACAAAAATATGGGGTTGACCATCACTAAAGGCTGCAAAAGTGAGCAAAAAGGTAATTAAATAGATAAATGATGGGGAACAGAGTAGGGAGGAATGACAGTTCAGAGAGAAGGGACAACTTGTTTAGTGCCATCCTGACTTCCCCCACCCACCCCCCCATATTTACAGCCTAAGATGGAGGCAAGCTTCCACACAGAAGTCACTCTTATCCAAAGTGCTCATTAAAAGCAAATGTTGGGTTAGCGTGCAGCCTGGATGTCTGCTTTTCTTTGTATCCACCTCATGCTTTCCTGGAGCTTGGTGCACAGAATAATAGATGTGGTCATCTTCTCTGAAATCACATCACAGTAAGCATGATTTATAAAAATGAAAAGCAATTAATCATTATTGTATCTTGAATTGCGTTGCGGTTGATTTATTCCTTGGAGTGGCTATCAAAAGTAGATTGAATGTCTTTAGGGATTCTGAAAAGCAAATGCCAAATGTCTTGCCTTTGCTAAAACCATCTATAACAGTACGTCTGTAAAACCAAAGCTTTCATTCACCCTGTCCCAGAGCCAATCTGCTACTCTGCTGAAAGTGTTTTTTATAAATAAATGAGAAAATCATTCCCCCTCCCCAAACTTGACAGGCTCCTTGGCTAATAATCTGCTGCCTGTTCTGCCCTATGTACAGCAGAAAGCAACAGGTATTTGCAGACCTCAGAAGAGGAAGCCATGATGGATGCAAATCACTAAAACCACTCCATGCTGATGCAAGTTGGCAGCTCGTCTTCTTAAAGGTTTTCCCTGCAAAATGAGACCCGACCCCCCACCCGTTGTGCAAATGAGGGCACAACATAAGAGTATAAAAGAAAGGCATCCAGCATCAATTCTTGGAAATGAGGTTGTGGAAGAGCACAGAGAGTGTAGTTTGTGCAGTTACCTGATCCATCCTCCAGAGCATCTGGCATCGAAGTATGGTTGAAACATTCAAACAATATACATAGGAGACTTGTGCTACCTGACTAAGTGAGCTGGGTATTATAGATGAGGGTCTACGAAATTGAGACAACCCCTATTTTATCTCCTGTGTAGCCTGACCTAGGCCATGACCAGGATTCCGTGTAGTCTGATTTGTCACTTAGGCATATATCTGCCAGTTTACAGATTAACAGCCTTATTTTCATGACCCTGGCACCTTTCTTCGCAGACATCTCTTTTTTCCAGGGTCTCCCTAGTCCACCTCCAACTCATTTACTCTTCCCTCCTACCCCCACCACTCCACATCGCCTGTCCCTAATTTTCTTGTTTCTTTCTTTTTGTTGTTTAATAAAATGCAATTTCATCAATATAAATGTATTAAAAATGAAAAATCCCCTTCATCACAGCTCTCACCCTTCAAAACTCTCCTAGACCTTGTAATCTTTGACGTTGCCCCCATGCTATTTCCTCCTATTTCTCAGGTGAGGACTTAGCTGTTTATATTCATCTAAATTCTTGAAGATCTGTGACACCCTCACTATGCTCGAACCCCCTTGCCCAATGCTCTGTTCTCGCTGCCACCTATCACCTGCACCCTATCTGCCTTTGCACCTTCTCTTCAACCTCTCCCACTACATTCACTCTTTCTATGGAAAGTTAACGCCACACAAGAGGATATTGGCACCACAAATCATACATTAACTTCCACTTATAACCTGCTCCTATCTATAAACATCTGCCTCTCCAGCTTGAACTTCCTCACCGGGGGACAGCTGTTCTCCATATCCTTAAAACAATCTTTTCTTCACCTAACATGCCCACTATCGGCCTGTCTCCCTTCTCTCATACCACTCTAAAGTCCTAGAACAGATAATATGTTACACAATTACCAACTTCTTGAATGAATTTGACGACTTTCTTCAGTCTGGTTTCTGTGGCCTCCACTTCATTGATCTGGCCCTTGCTCATGCCTCAAACCTCCTTATTTTTGCTAATCATAGAAAACTCACCTCTATGCTTATCCTCCTTGATGTTTCTTCAGCCTTTGACACTGTCCACCAACCCTATCTCTTTCAGATGCTCTCTAACATTCAGATCCAGAACACTTCACTTGCTTGGGTCGCATCCTACCTCTCATATTGTCCATTCTCCACCTCTTGAAACATGGATACATAGGATTGTACACCTCTGCCAGTGGGTGTCCCACAAGACTCGGTTGTCAGCTAACTTCTCTTCATCCTCTACACCTCGTCCCAATAGAAACTCATCTCAATCTTCGGATTCTCTAATTACCTTTTTGCCAATGACACTTAGATCATTTTCTCTCTTTCCCTCGCTCCTGAACTTCTTTTGATGATCTCCTGCAGTCTTTTTGTCATCCGACACTGAATGGCACTTTGCAGTCTTGTGCTCAAATCCTTTAAAACAAAATTAATCTATCTCCCAGCCCTCAATGCCCCACTCCTCTCACCAATATCATTTCCCTCTCAACCTTCTTACCCACTGCCTCAAATTTGCAAACCTTTTGGTCTTTTTGACGCAGACCTTAAACTCCATTACTACTCTCCCCTCTAACCCCAACTGCTGCAAATATCAACCTGCCAAAAATCAGGAAGTTCTGCCATCTCCTTATGAATCCTCTATCAAAACCCTATGTCTGCTCTGGAACCTCAACTGGATTAACTACTGCTTGAGGCTTCTCTTGTGCTCCCTCTTTACACCTTCACCCAGCTTGGCACAATTCCCAATGTCACTGCTTGTCCACTGGTATTCCCCCATCTCCCTCCACCATCTCTATGCCGGTTGACTTTCTATGACAAATCCTTCAAATACCTGCTACTTGTTTCTTTAAATCTAGTCTTGCAATTGTCCTGTCACTTGGCTTCTTACATATCTCACCACTGTGCTCTGCACAACCACAGTTGCTCAGTCTGCATGCCTTCTCCATTTCCCTCCTTGCCTTACACCAGTGCACTTCTGTGGCGTGTCACGTTTTGACTGGGGTGGCCCAAGTAGGCACTGACTTATGCAGTGGTAGCATGAAGTAAGACACCCCCCCTCAGACTCCTGGTAAGTTCCCATTCCACAGAACTCCATGGAATGGGAACCACTGAAGCACTGGTACTAACAGTGCCGTGCTTCAGCGATTTTTCTACCGGTAGGGGCATGAACTCCCGACAATTCGGGCCTGCCGGTAGTTCACTGCCCCTACCAGCAGGCTGAGTAATCCTTTCTGGAAAAAATGCTGGAGCCGGTAGTACCGGCCGTTTTACCAGCATTCTTTCCAGACCGTGTTACTCGTAAAGACCCTCTTTGTCTCCACTACCCATGTCTACTTTAATTACTAACATTAGTGCCTTACATGTGTTTAAAGTTTTTTTTTTAAAAGATAAAATGTACTACCAATCACAACAGAGTGTTACCATACAAATCTTACATATTTTATTTAAAGAAATTGTACTTCCAATAGTAGGCTACTTACAAAAGAAAACAATGCAGATTCAACAATACATTAACAGTATAAAGTGCCAACAACAAAAATAATATAAATGAGCCCTGGGTGGACCAAAATATTTAATTGACAAATTGTTTGAAGAACAGACACTGTAATAACATTACCAACAGATAGACCGGAAATCAGACTAGCTTAGTTTACAACAAAAGACTTGCACCTCTCCTAACAAACCAACAAATCTTGTTTCAACACTGTAACACGACTTATTAAATATCTAATCTGCTAAGAAATAAATAAGAATAACGCAACAGGTAACATTCAGGTTTGAGGCCAGTGATGCAAACAACTACAGGTACGAGGAACAAACCATTTCACCAGTTTAGAAACATGTGTATTGTTAATGGAAGAACACTTGTTAATCATAAGGCAGGTCACGTGGTGTGTTGGTAATACCTTAATCAAAATGTTTGAGCTCTAAACGAATGTTGATACCTTTATAACGCTTTGGTAAAATGTTATATAAATGGTATGTTTGGACCCAACAACACAGCAGCCAATCACACTCATGACATGTCCGGTCAGATAGCACAGTGAGTAGAGCGTTCGCTTTCACATCCAGCGGTGTAGGTTCGAATCCCGGCAGGGCCAAATTCAGCCTTTCATTCTACAGAAGTCGTACCGTAGGTAATAAGCAGCGCTCAGATGCCTGAGGGTTCGTAGTGCTATATAAATGCAAATTATTATTATTATTATTTGTTGCAATTGGCCATCTCAGCATACTGTTTTGATAAAGCAACGCTTCCAGCACTATTAAACTTCTATCTTGATATGTGCTTGGTTTGCTACAAAAGATACTAGCTGCCTTCTTGCAGCACAGCCCAGGATACATTAAAAACTGTTCAATTTGCCTGTTCTTGTGTTGGTTTGCAAACACATTTATGAAGTCATCCATGTTCAATGCCTTAGCTCTTCTTGATTCAATTTTTATTTATTTATTTTTTAAGTTTGTAAAGCGCACTGCAGCCCGAAGGCATAGATGCTTAGCACACCTAAATGGCTCACACTGCCATATACCATGGTTGTCCGCAAATGAATTTTAATGAGCTTTAGAGCTGAAAGGCTCTGCTCACAGGCACTACCGCTGACTGGAAGGGCTACAACTATTTTGCACATCCTGAAGAGCTCAAGAAACACCTCTTGATACGGTTCTAAAAAAAACAGTAAAGTCTATAATGTTTGGCAACTGCACCGCCCCATTCTGAGCCTTCCTTTTCAAAATTCTCGTAGCCATGTGACGGTCATGAGTAAGATCTTCATGATTGCAACCATACATGTCACCAAACCAAATACCTGAACGTCTTGAAGGAACTTACTGTTTTTAGGGTTTACGGCCTGTATAACTTTCATTATAAATACAAAATTATTAAACCTTTTTCTATATCACCAATAATGGAGTCAAGGATGGGTTTGAGTAGTCTGTCTGAATGCATCTATGCCATCATTACCCTTGCGCTGGCCTATAGTGCATGTCACATAAGGCCCACCAAGTTTGGAGCGAACTTTCTGTGATCTCATCCCACCATTCTCAACAGCTTTATTGGACTGTTTGGCTGTTTCGTCAGTGTCGTGCCACAGTTGATCACTAAATGTCTCAATACTGTACTACTGAAATGCATTGTGAAATTACTCCACCATGTCTACTGCCATAGATAAATTAACTCAGGGTGACTGTAGCAGGTCAGAAAGCAGCTTTGTGTTACCGAATCATTTTCGGGCAGGTTGCAAGGAGACCTATGAATGTGAGGTCAATATGTGCAAGCAAACCTTGAGCATCAATGGATCTGTCTCTATGATTTTCTGTGTTTATATTTTGACGAACACACAACAGTTGGTAACCTTTCCATCAAGTTCCTGCAACCAACGCTGTACATACCCATCTTGGGTCAAAGTGTTTTTGTACATCCCCACCACCTCAACCACATACCACCCCCCCCAACCCTTACCACCAGCTCTCACGAGAAGTGCCCGCCAACTGACCAAAGAAAGACTCATACCCTTCTTACAGGGACCTGCCTTCAGAGCCCCTTCTCCAAAGACACACAAACCCTGGCCAAAAACTACGATACTGCTATTACGGCAGCAATCAATGCTATCGCCCCACTTAAACCGCGCAAAACCAAACCCACTAGACACACCAACGCGTGGTTCACCCAAGACCTTCTAAAACTGCGCACAGACAAACGAGCAGCACTAGCTCAATGGCAAACATCTCAGGAAGATAAAGACAAACTTAACTTCAAATCCCTTGCAAATGAATATAAGAAAGCCATCATCAAAGCCAAAGCTAAATCATTTGAAGATAGAATCGCTGAGGCCAAATCGAACACCAAGGAAATGTTCGCCATATTTAGGGAACTTGAGACCCCTACACCCACCCCCCAAAACTTCACCAAGGATAAAGCATGGTGTGATGACATCCAAACAGCCATGCGTAATAAGATTAGCTATCTCCAAGCCAAAATTCTGAACATCAAACTAGCGCTCTCTCCCCCCGTACCCCCTCCCCAACCCCACCCCTCCCTTCACCCATAGTGGCCCCACCCACCTTCTCATTCAAACCCATCCAGGAGAAAGACCTGATCAACATCATGAAAAACATAAAACCCTCCAATTGCAAAGGTGACCCTTGCCCTGCCTCCATCATCAAATACTGCGCAGACACCCTGGCTCCTTTCCTAACAGCCTTTGTCAACGCCTCCTTCACCACAGGAAGAGTCCCCTCATGCCTCAAGGAAGCATGGGTCCGACCTCTCAAAAAAAACCTACACTTGACCCCACCTCCCCCAATAACTACCGCCCCATCACCACAGTCCCATTCCTCCTCAAGATTCTAGACAAAGCAGCCTACCTGCAGGTCCAGCACTTCCTCGAAGAGCACAACCTCCTAGGACTGAGACAATCCGGCTTTCGCCCTAGGCACAGGACAGAGACCGCCCTACTCGACCTCAAAAACCAAATGGATGATGCAAGGGACCGAGGCAAACCTGTCCTACTCCTTCTCCTCGATCTCTCAGCAGCTTTTGATCTTGTAGATCACGACATCCTCTGCCATCACCTCACCTCCACAGCCAACTTCTCCCAAGAAGTCACCACATGGATCACCTCCTTCCTCCAAGGCAGGACCATGCAGGTCTTCTCTGACCTAGCCACTGCGTCACCCACCATCATGCTATGTGGTGTGCCCCAAGGCTCCTGCCTCTCCCCTACCCTTTATAACATCTTCACCCGCCCCCTCTTCCTCATCCTTGACGCCATGGACATCTCTTACACCAACTACGCCGACGACACTCAGATCCTTCTCAAACTGACAGGCGACTATGTCACTGACTGCACAACTCTCAACAACATATATAACGCAATCCAAATCTGCATGGCTATCAACGGGCTCTGCCTTAACTCTGACAAAACTGAGCTCTTACTCGTAGGCTCCCCTGACACCCTCAAGAAACTTAACGCCCAGTTTAGTCACTTTACCATTGACTCAATCAGAATCCCAGTACTAGACACGGTAAAAACATTAGGCATCTATCTAGACTCCAACTTATCCATGACCAGACAAGTAAACGCCATTGCCTCCTCTGCTGCTTAGCATGCAAAACTCCTCAACGCAATCAGGCCTTTTCTGTCAAAAGACACATGCACCAACATAGCCAGAGCCATAACTGGTTTGCGGCTAGAGTACTGTAATGTTCTTTTCCTAGGGACCTCCAACAAAAACCTTGAGAGGCTGCAAGTAATCCAGAACAGTGCCCTACGTGCTGCAAAAGGCATTGCCAAGAGAGAGCACATCACCGCTGCCAGAAAAGCGTCCCATTGGCTCCCCACAAAGGAAAGGATCATACTGAAAGCGCTAAGCATCACCCACAAATGCGTCCACCTCGCAGCCCCAGTGCACCTATCCCAGAGAATCCACCCGGTCTCCTCCGCAATACCCACTAGGTCACCCTATGCAAACATGCTTTCAGTACCTAGGGTAAAAAAAGCCAGAGCAAGGGGCTCCAGCTTCTCTTACCTTGCTGCCTTACACTGGAACACCCTTCCCACCTCCCTGCGATCTGAACCTTCACTGACTGCTTTTCGTAAAGCCATGAAAACTACCCTGTTCACCTAACCAACACCATATGTCCAAGTTCTCATGAATAACATGTATGATGTATTATGTTGTATGATACCACCTATAGCCGATCACAGGTCCCTGCCTTACTGTAACCCAAGGCACAACCTGTACCCAGTGTAACTAAGTCTCCTTACAAGTAACAGCGCCACAATGCCCCTGGGCTGCATGTGTGCTATATAAATGTAATAAATAAATAAATAAATAACTCCCTATGATGGCCACCATAAATCTCTTTTTGAAGATCCAGCCATTCATGATGCAGGCAAGATCCTGACATATTCACATAGAGCTTCTCAAGCAGCGAGAAGAAGCAATCCGCGTCTGGTACTGACGTCACAGTGTCAACTAAGACCAAGTTCAGACAGTGTGCATTACAGTAGAGATAAAACGAATTTTTTGCCTCCGTCTTAATTCTGGCTGCCGCACCTGAGTGTTTGCCGTTCATCACTGAGGCCCCCTCTTGACCTTATCCTACAAGATTCGATTTGTACTGAAGGTCATAACTTTCTAAACACTGAATGATCACTTCCCTCAGCCCCTTAGCATCTAGATGTTGGGCATGTTGGAAATCAAGAAAACGTTCATGCACAGCCCTGCTGTAGTAATATCGAACTACTAATGACAGCTGTGCCTTCTTTTGCAGATCTTTGCTCTCATCAGCAATGACAGAGAATACCTCACTCTCCTTCACTTCTTTCACAATTGAATCACTCACCATACTTACTTGCTAAGCACTGCAGAATTGTATTCTGTATTGTATTGCTCGTCAATTTTGCATTGCCTTGTGCCTTCATTTATTTGGCTATCATAGGATTGTGTTTAGTGATCGTTTCTAAGAAATTCCCTTTGTTTTCAGATTCTTCATGTTCACGGTGACCTCTTTGTGCCATATTCTGTGTTGCTGTCAAAAGCGGTACATCTACAACTGTTTTAATGTAACTGCGACTCTCTTCAACGATCTTTCTGTACTCTTTGTTAGTCATGTATAATATAGAAGAATCTATTACCCACTTGTGCTCATTCCAAGCAAACATGGCATGGATGTGAGACTCAGATTTCTCCTGTAACTTAAAGCCACCATCTTTGAACATTGCTTTTTTCCAATGCGAAAACCTGATTCTGAGGTGAAAATAGATTACAACGCATTAGGCAGGGCAAAGTGTCAACATGCATAAAAGTATGCTGAATCTTTCCTTTGCGAGTCTTCAAGCCATGAATGCAGGTTATACCACAATGAATTGAACGACCTTCTCTTCTCACCTTGGATGGTTTTTGGAAAAAATCTTTAAACGAGGTTGAGTGGAACCTGCTGCTCTTGACTGTAAAATAGCTGAAAGTGACAAAAGCGTGATAATCCACTATTGCAAGTGTCGTGTAAGTCACAGATGTGACTTGCTGAGAATACAGATGAAAGAATTTATGAAGTACAACACATTTTATATGAAAAATGAAATATGAAGTCATACCATGTGGCCCACGCTAGGCAACAAGGGCTGCTAGATCACTATCCGCTCTTGACACTGCATGGCCTGCTGGTACTGCTGTATGGTTCACATTGTCAGTATCGTATTTTAGTGGCTGACTTGACACACCTGAAGCAATACAGGTATTTAAACAATTGTATCAATTTATTGAAATGTGAAATTAGTCATATTTAGCTTATTTAAACGTGTATTATTGATACAATGTGGGCTTTTTCATGAATGACATTATAAGCCACTGTATGTAAGTATAGCATAAGCGAAACATCCCTATCCTAAATCAAAGCAGATAACATTTTAAAGAAGGCAAATGCATACATACCCTGCGGGGCAGGTGGAGCTGAAGAGCCTTCATCTCCAGTATCATTGTCGGAGTCTACAAAAACACATAAAGTTGTCATCAGAATGATAATAAAATCAGCCTTTTTCTAAGTAGGCTAAGTGGTATGGTATCCAACCCATGTGACTAAAATGAAATAATGAATATTGCACTTTTACGCATATAATTAACTTGTTTCAGCTTTAGTTTCAATGACTGGCAATTAACCACAATGTCACTGATATTACCAATGATAAAGTACTTTCTAAAGACAAATCTGCAAGTATCAGGATGTGAGGTACCCCTGTGTATAGCTAAAGCTGGAGGCTCCTGCTGGATATCCCTTCCAGTGTCAAGCTGGCTCCCATCCTCTGACTGGCTAGCACTGCTGGCTGCTCGGTCTTGCTATTCTGTTTTGGATTTCTTTCATTTGAAGAATTCCTGAATGATTTATTTTCATAGTGTAATAGTCGCATGACTCATCTCACTGTAGATCTTGCACAATACATTTAATTATGTGTGCATGAATGAAAGTGATGTGCAAAACTAATAACTGATACACACTATTGCATTGTTTCCATATGGGGGCGGACTGGATGGGTGGGTGTTTAAGCAATCGTGTTAGTTATTCATTGTGTCAAATGACATAGCTAACGTTAGCATCGTTGACAATAACCAAACGGTGATGACAGGTTTGCTAGCAAGCAAAAATGATGGAGGAAACGGTTTAGTTTACTACAGCTAAAACCTTTTTACGTTTGACACAGTATGTGTATCATTTCTACTCGCATCTTTCACGAGCGACAGGTAGCCTCTAGCGAGATAAGACCAGGCACAACAAATGTAGCCCGGAATCCCCAGAGACTTCTTGACGTGCGTTTGACCGACCGCTCTTCTACTGATTTATTGGCAGCTGGTACTCCACGATAACAGCCCCGCTCAAAAGCAAAACCTTTCTCTGGGTTTTTGGCAGGCTAGACACTACTCTGGCACATTACTGCTTCTTAGGTTTAAGACTGAATTGCACCTATAAAAGTGCCGCCAGATAATGATCATAGTTTAGGATAATGGTGTGGCACCTGGGGTGGCCAATCAGATTCCAGGGCTAGCACGTGTCACCCCAGGCTACTCCCTGGGCACGCCTATGGCACTGCAACTGCTAATGCCCCCACATAAAAAAAAAATCATACCAGCTCCTAATCTTTCAAGTGAACTGAACATTTTTTAACTACACCTTCGAGGGGAATCCACCCTGTTCTGTGTCATTTCACAGAGTCACATCAATATGAAACCAACACATGGAGTTATGTTTAACCAGAGGTTTATTATGGATCTTTATAGGGTTGGGGGAGTTAAGAAAATGCTACCGGAACGTTTACGAATAACTGTCCTCTGTTCTGGGATGGTCCCTGTCCTTGGGTTATGGGGCTGTACATGCACCTGCCCTCTTCACCTTAACATAAACTGGTTAAGGGCTGGAGAGCGATGGACAACGCCCCCAAAACTCTCACCATAAGTCTAGCAACATGAGGTTTACACAGAGGCTTTCCTTCATCTTCTTCATTACCTCCCTCTAAGGGACCTGGTCCTCTTCTCCAACACTCCATCCTCGTCTAGTGCTTCAGTGGGTCACAACGATCTTGCGCCTAACGGGATCTCTCCTTTACCTGCTGTCCTCTCCTACATCTTCTACACTACCTCCACCTTTCTTCGCAACAGGGTCCTCCCCATTGCATTTCCAGTCTGTTCTCCACCTGTGTGCCAAAATGACTAATGCTTTGTGGAGTACGAGGATGAGCAGTGGCTAAACCACCTACTCAGCCCCCACAATTCTACAAACTAACAGTATCAGGTAAAACAGGGACAGCCAAGAGATATACCTCCTTCGTCTTTTACTGTAAAGTTTGCCAAGGAAAGGCTGTACTCTTACAAGGGGTGTGAACGTAAGACCGTAGCAAGCCATACGTCAATACTACACAAGTTCTAAAATAATTGCATGTCCAATCAAAGTTTTATAAACATATATATACTTTAATTTAACAAATCATCCACACAATTAATAAAATCCCACTCTTGTAAAAGAAGACAGAAAATGCAGAATAAATGTGTGTTGGCACGCTGGATACCTTTGCAGGGAGGAACAAGGCAAGAATTGCAATAATGTCACACAAAGGATATGTTTTCTGAAAGAAAATATGCACAAGGGCCTTAACCAGTCATTGGGGTCTGTGACAGGTCAGAAGAAGGACAATGACTCTGGTCTTCCATTTTGGAATATTCTTTGTTAAAAGAAAAGTAAAACTAATAATTCCCTAAGCTATGCATTTTTCCTACCTAACACTTACTAGGGTGCTCGTCAGTGAGTCCAAAAGGAAGAGTTGTCCTCTATCCAAATGAATCTAACCTGTCCCTGCCACTATCAAAACAACTAAGGCACAGGCAAATGACCCCCTTCTCCTGTGGTCTGCTTTTCAGCAAGTTCACTTTAGTAACGTATTCAAAGGTATTTCTTGGTAACTACTTTCATCAAGTCATAAAGTTCAGAAATAAGGCTGTTCAGTTTCTCAACTGTGTCCTTTACACTTTTTCTCCCTTTCAATATGGTTCTTCTCTCTTTTCTTGTTCCTTAAACTTGTACCTTTTTCCCTACTCAATGTCTATCTTTTTTTCCTGGCTGGGTCAAGTAGGACTGTTTCCATCATGATTTTCACTCTCCTCCACCTCTTTTTAGTTACTGGGACGACTATGAGTGTTCCAGTAATAAGTCTCACTCTTCTCCACCACTTAATGCTTACTGGGATGAATATCAGTGCTCCAATAATGATTTCCCAAATAGAGTCCGCGACTTCCATACCGATATAGAATATAGGGACTGCAGCTTCCTTCCATGTTTGGAAACTGCACGTCCCTGTTTCCTTCAGCTTTGATCGCAAAGCTGACTTGAAACTCCTGGGCTTTTCTCCACCTTAGGTCTCCTTCCCTCTGATCTATGACGCTGATGTGGGACGTCCCTGGCAGAGTGTCAAAGTCTTTCATCTCTGTTAGATGAGTACTCTGTATTACCCATGGTCTTCATCGTCTCAGTCTTAGTTAAGTATTTATTTTCACGTTTACTTAAGGTTTCTACATGACAATAACAAGCATCAGCTTGCTCTTCATGTTTTGTAAGGGTGTGTGTTGCTACTGAATTATAGATGGGCTGGTTAGGGAGTTCGTCATCAGAACAGGAGCCCTTGTGCTCACAGGGGGAGTCACTCCTGGTGAGGTCCCACTTGCCTCTACGCCTAAGAAGGGTATTGCATAGCAGGCTCACCTCCCTAGCCTCACAGGGAGAGGCTCCTCCCTGGGTAGAAGTGACTGAATCAAACGATTCATCACAGGCCCCAAAAATTAACCAGTGGGGGACAGGGGCTCTCAATAGTACCTGATACCATTTCTCAGGCAGTTTAATGGGGTTGAATCAGGCTTCGAGATGCTATGGTTGCGGGTCTAACTGGGGATGGGAGCGGTGAGTTGCATTATTCCCAGTCGGCAAGTCAGCATTGAGTCGGGTTCGAGTAGTGCACTGTGCAGCTCAAAGGTTTAGGTGAGCAGTGAAGGTTGATGGATCGCCAGGATCTAGTGTGATTCAAAACTATGAGTACCGCTGGTTAGTGGCGATGTTCCAGCAATTCGAGTCGAGATCCGATGCAAACTAATGGCAGTTTAATGCATGATTCCGTGACGCAGTGGTTCGAAGTAGTCTACACGGTGCGCAGGTGCTCGAGCTGGACAGGGGATGAGGCTCTGCTGGTGGACTGTGCATGGAGCTGGTTCGATGATGCAGCAACATTGGTTGGACGTTCGATGGTGTGTGCCAAAGTCAACATTGCAGGTTCTCGTGGTTCGACAGCGGCTAACACAGTTCAAATTCAGTTCAAAGTGGTTTGAGTGATGAAAACATGAGTTGGGGTTAGGGGTGTTTTAGGCTTTCCCCTTGGCGACCAGATAGGTGCACCCGCACGCGAGGTACTGTTTTCATCTGGACACGTGTGGGAACGCGGGAAGGTAGGCCATGTGTTGTTGGCGGCGTGTTTCGATGGGTGAGCCAAGTGAAATGTGCAGAAATTGGGAGTTTTTTCGCCACATTTCGGACTTTCAAGGTAATAATTTCTTTGGCCGATTTGCGCAAGTCAGATCGCTGCGAATTCCCAAGGATGTCCACTTTTCGGAAATGCATGGGGTTCCCTGTTTTCCTTGGTGGCTTGTACACCCTCAGCCCATATCTGTATGGTGTGCCCATCTGGCAAAATCGTGAAATTCAGCTGTCGGAAAAGACTTGGCGCCCTTGTAGGTGCACCTACACATATGAGATGCCGTTTTCATCGGGACACCTGTCGGAACGTGGGAAGGTATGACATTTGTTGTGTTTGTATGATTTTCATAACATTTCGACCCATTGGCTGGCGCCCTTTGTCACACAACCCTTTCATTTCCCAAATGTGTCCTACGTTTAGTCGCTGCTTTAGGCACCATACACTTTTGTAACCTGCACAAGTCACCTGCCCTTGAAAGGGTCTGCCTGTGCTCTTTCAACAAATGTGTGCATGCCGTTCCTCACCACATTGGTTTTCCTGATTTACACATGCTAAGTAAGTCTGTTCAGGCCGTAAGCATAAAACTCCTGTTTACCATGTCTCAGTGTTTGGCTTGTGGTATTGCTTGTTTTGTGAAATACTACAAAAAATGTGTGCTTTCCTAACTGCAAGAGTCGGGGGGTATGTAGCGGAGCATTGTTTTCTCAAAATTCATAGAAGCCATTGCCGTACCAAGCCAACCATGTCAATCACATACCTTTTTTTTCCGGTCATTTTCCCACTTTTTCCCCAAACTATGGCATTTTCCCCAACCTAGTTGTTGCCCGACCTGTGCAAATCACCCCTTCCTAAGCTTGGAATTTTGTCTACTTTTCAGAAATGTATGCCTTTCTGTCCTTCAATTCGGCTTTCCTACCCTTTTCTTCCATTCGGTCCACGCATGTCCCATTGGCAAAAATGGCCAAAATCGCCTACCTCTCACAAAACGGTTGATAACCACATTAAAATTTGGTTTTTTCGTTTCCACTCAACCTGTTCTTGAAAGCCAGGAAATTAGGGCATTCAGCACAGCAAACCATTTGTTTCTAGATCTTGCAAGGAAAAAAGCACAGGCTTCTTTGTATATCATTTTATAGGCATTTTTGAAAAGAAAACACATTGTCTCCCTTTTTGGTTATGTTATTTTGTCTGACCCCCCTACAGCAACCTAGGATTCCTGGGTGGCGTTATGACCGCCTACATGTGGGGGAAAAAGGGGCCCAATTTGGCCAAGATTTCTCAAGTAACAAAAAAGTTAAAAGGCATTGAATGGCGACATACCAAAATCACCCAAAAAGGCCTTGGCACTGGGGGGAAGAACCCATGGCACTTAAAGGGCTTATCCTGCTACAAGGGGTTAGTTTAGCATAATCATTATGGTTTTGAAACGGGTGTAGACTTAAATGCAACCTCTGCACTGAAGTGGTTTTGATACTACAGAACCTGTCAAATAGGGCACCTGTGACCTCTAAATCTGCTCCATGTCACTGGAGAGCAGGAGCTGAAGATCAAAATACTGATAGAGCAGGTCACATGTGTACAGTATGCATTTGGCATGGAGTGTATTGAAAGTGGGCGGCTGCTTAGCAGATCACACAGTCTGAAAATGGATTACCCACGTCATTTTATCTTTAATATAAATCAAAAATGTTAGTGCTTTTACCACCCTTGCCAGATGGCAATCATTCACAGCCTGCCTTGTGAGGACCATTTCAAACTTCCCCTCAAGTGTTTCTGCTAGCCTTCTCTTGGTGGTTCCTTCCACCCTGCTATCTTCTTCCCATCTCCTCCTCCTCCTCCTCCTAGTGTCCGACTTACAACTCCTTTTTTCTCTTTCTCTAACCTCCCCATGGTGAACACTCCTAAGAAATCATCAAACGGCAACCCAAAACACCCTTACGACCTATGCATCCCTCACTAATTACTCACTGCTAAATCTACACGTGTTTTACAACAGATACACTGCTTGAGAGACGGCCCATTACGTCTAACACACAAAACGCAGATTCATACTCTACCCTTTACCTATCAACACCTTAACCCCACCCAAATCTGTCTACAACTGTCATCTTAACTCTCGGACTGCCCTTGCAGCTAACACCCCAAAGCGCATTTACCTGTGCAAACACAGCAGACTCCACACTTGGCACATAGGTAATGGGTGTTTCCAACTTGCAATTGCCAACACCAGCCTTTCAACTCCTCGCTTTTCCCACTATCATGAGTGCCCCTACACCCCTTTTACAGGACTGCATGCAAAGAGGCCAACAATTTTGGCAGAAGGGTGCTACACAACAGCACTTTGCCATATGTTACTCATGTTTGGTGTAGGTCAGCTTTAAATATTTACAAGGATCTCTCTCAAAAGCATGGTGACCGACCTTCGGATACACTAATGAGGTTGATGAATTGAGTGATATGAATGTATGATTATCACCACATTCCCACATCGTTGTAAAATGGTAAGGCCACTCCATCTCTGCTTCAGTTGATGCAAAGGCAAGATGGCCATTTGCCTCTTTTCAAATCAAATGCATTGCCGTTCTCATATGATTTGTACCATAGCAAGGCCCTTTGTGTAATGTTAAGGTCTGTGTTCAGCATGGAGTTCACACTCGTATGTAGAGAAGTGTACATTTACCTCCAGCTACAGTATCAAGACTATCGTGGCTTCCCTTGTAGAGCTGACAGTCGGGCGATACCTGGGTATTAGTGAGGGAGCAAATTACTTCTATTACTTTGCTGTGAAGCAGTGCGGGTCCTAGGCCTTGCCATTTCGAAGATTTGTAATGGTTTCTTTTGTCTACTCATCAGAGATTGGCCTGATCGTTTAGGTTGCCACATCATGGCTTAACTTTGGATGTTCTGCTCGGCTCGCTCTCGGGAATCCTGCACTATGAAGATCAATATAGAAAAAAATTCACTTTTAAACCATCTTGGTGTGTCACCAGGCCCCCTGTTTTCCCTTAATGGGTGCAGTATTTCAAGTTGTCTGCCTCAACTAGTAGTATGCCTGAATTATGACCAGATTCATAGAAAGTACTGTTCAGAAAAATTGCCTACTTGTGTATTAAATTATGTGGACCATGCATGCCATAATTATCCATTCCATTTGGGAAACTCTAGTTCAGTCCTGCTTTTACCTTGCATTCTGGGACTTGTAGCGGGGGAATACCGGACTACATGTTTCAGAATGCAAAGTTAAATATCAGAATTGGGCTTGTGTGTCTCTTTAATGGGCTTATCTCTGTAATGCTTCTCCAACTCTTCGATCTCTCTCCAGTCTTATCATTGCCTTTCTGCTAGCTTCGTGGTATAAACATATTTTTCTATTACGGATTACAGTTTTAATGCTTCCCCCGATACTGCAACTGGTCTGTCCTTTGAAGAATTTAAAATCAGGTGGCATTCAAGCTGTTACCTAATGAGTTTTTAGTTTGTCTAGTGAACATTACGTCTGGATTGTATTTCCACTTCTTGCAACTTCGAGAGGAGTTTTCTTATGCAGCAACCCCTTAAAAAGAGTGTGGTCATAAAGACGGTTAGTTATCATTTTTACGGAGACTAGATTGTGCCTGGGGGTGAAAGTTGTGTAAATTGTGTCAATCCTGTAAAATAAAAGCCATGTCTCACAGAAATTAACAGGTATTCACACCGGGGGCAGTGCATCTGTCCCATCTGATTGCTGGGAATCTGGGTGGAAAGTCCCCATTTTTGTTTGGCCGAATGTTCTACTTCACATATTGGAGCCTTTTATTTTAGCCTAATATCTGGGTTAATCTTTCTAAGGTAGTAGAGAACTTTCAATTTCTTAATGGCATTGTTAAATCCCATGAAGATCCAACAGAATAAATGCAGGTAGTGGGGCAATGTGTTTGTGAAGCTAGTGAGTTCCCCGAACTCCCAATCCTAGTGGGTGGGGAGCAAAACACCATGGACTCTGGGGGTCTGGTCGCTTCCTAATGATCCTCCCTGAGTGTGGATGGAGTGGGATCCTGCAGGTTTGCTATCCCATCATGGACATTAAAGACCCCAACTCTCAACTGTAAGTATTTGCAGACTCTGCCAACTGCCTGATAAATGTGGGTGATGGAACCGAGAACTGCCATGAAGTTCTCCGTGTTCATTTGCAGACTGGCAACCTTAGAATTCTGATAGTAACTGTAGCGGGAAGGTACCTGCTGAGTAGAGCCAGGAAACAATGTAAATGAACCTAGAAGGGTTCACTGCTGAACCTAGAAGGGTGCCGACACCACTGAATACTACATGGCGTTGATGACGCCCAGTTCCTATAAAGACGCAGAATCACCAGGTGAGACAAATACTGCAATTAAACAAATGTAGAGAGGCTCCTTGTTAAAGATTTAAGGGTCAGTAAAGGGAAACGGATGAAAAGCAAAACCAAAGACTGTGACGAAATGACTAGTGCTCTGCAGGAGTACAGTGTCTGAAACGCCTACTCAGCCCCACACTGCTACTAAACCAGAAGTGATCCCAGTCTTAAAGGTGAAAGAGGCATAGCCCGGCAAGTATTCCTTTGCCTTTTCTATTTTGGAAACGTGGGCCAAGAAAAGGCTATACTTGTCATGCGCCCCTTCTATGTGAGGGTATGGGACCGATGGCGACGCAGTCGCCATAGAATTGCTCCACTACGTTGTGCCGCAGCTTTTGCAGCGGTCTAGTCTTTCCTTCTGTCATGGCCGCCACCGCCGGCTTTTCAGCAGTCCTCTGCTGGCAGCGGACGCGTTGCAACTGTGTGCCTTCCTCCTTCGATGCCAGCGCTCCCGTGAGTTTTCCTCTTGGCTCTGTTAAGCCCTTCTCTGTGGCGCCCTTCGCCTTACCTTTTTCCCCTTTTCTGCCTCTCCTATACTACTCCCTCCTTTCAGGGTTTCCCGTTACCTCTTGGCTTCATCCTGCCTTCCCCGCGATCTCTGGCTTTCCGGCCCGGCTCTTCCCCGACCTCTTCTAACTTACCTGGATTTCTGCTCATTCTTCCTCTCCCGTCTCCCGCTTCAATATTATGGAGTGGAGCCATTCTGTTTGTGTATTGACTGCTTACCTGTGTGTCCGGAAGACCATCACTGACACACCAAAACCAGGGTTTTCTGCCTTCGCAGCTTTTTCCCCTTCTGGCGGCTGCGGATCCGGGGCCTCTGGTTTCTGGGTATTTTTCCAGTAACCATTCTGGCGTCATTCCCCGGTCTGCCATACCTGCATAAAAAGAAATCAGCAGTGAGAGAAAAGAAGAAGAGGAAAGCATCTCCCACTTTATCTTCAGGTGAGGAAGAGAGTGAGAAAAATTATTCAGAGATTGAAGTTGACTTACCTGACAGCTTGCAAGGCCAGAAAGCTCCCGCATTGGCGACCGCTGAACAAGTCCAAGAGCTGATAGCGGCTGTTCAGTCCTTGAATATGGAGGAGAGAAACTTAAACCAGGAGTTAAAGAATATCAAGGCAGAGAACAATGTACTCCGACAGTTAGTGGCAATTCGTGAATCCCGCAATACGGATCTTCCTCCAATGCCACTGTCATCCGGAAAGTATGACGGTTCGTCGAAGCGGCTTAAGGAGTTCATTGGGGCGTGTAACATACAATTTGCCTTTCGGCCTACAACCTTTTCCACCGATCTAAGTAAGGTCGGGTTTTTGGTTTATAATTTGTCGGGGAACGCACTGGCCTGGGCGAGTCCCTTTGTTACGGCAGATGACCCTATTTTGAGGGACTGGAGTGCTTTCCTTGAAAAGTTTAAACAGACTTTTGAAAGGCCAGAAATCAAGTATAGGGCTTGTGAAGAATTGTTGGAAGTCCATCAAGGGCAGATGGATCTCTTATCGTACATCACCAAGTTCAAACAACTTTCCACAGAAGCTAATTGGCAGGAAAAAGCCCAATTTACCATCTTCCGGAGAGGATTTAAGGAGGAATTGAAGGATGAACTTGCGAGAATTCCTCGTCCGGCTTCTTTCGCTGAGTCGTTGTCAGTTACTCTACAAATTGAGCATCGCATCAACGAAAGGAAGCAAGAAAAGAAGAAGGCCAGAGGGGCCTTCAGTCTTCCCAGTCCTTCGTGTACCACTCCTGCTTCCCCAGGTCTCTCTAAAGAGGAACCCATGGAGATCGGCACTATGAGATCGCCTCTCACTCCGGAAGAAAGAAAGAAAGACGCCGTGAAGCAGGTCTCTGCATGTATTGGGGATCTGCCTCTCATCTACTCCGTGATTGTCCCGATGTCCCACCGAGACGTTCGGGAAACGCGGTGCCTCGAACCTTGATGGGACCACGGTTCGAGGAGTGAATAAGGGTCCCTATGTACCCTTGTCTATAGCCCCCTCTCGCCAGAATGAAGACGCTCACCTAATGGTGGTATCCCTGCATCTGTCCTGGGGTCAGAATTCCGTTGACACACTGGCACTCATAGATTGTGGTGCAGCGGGAAGCTTTATGGACACCGTTTGGGCCAACAAGATGGGTATCCAACGAGTTCAGAATAAAGAAGACCTCAAGGTTGAAGGAGTGGATGGCACTCCCCTCTGTTCAGGTCCCATCACCCACTCCACTGAAGCCATCCAGGTTGCCATTCAGGATCACAAGGAAGAGATGTCGTTTGATATCATTAGGGCAGCTCACTTCCCTGTAATTTTGGGCATCTCGTGGCTCCGTCGTCACAATCCAACTATCGACTGGGCCACCAATACCCTCAGTTTTCTCTCTTCCTACGGCAGTCAGTCGTGTTTGGCTTCTCAGCGATATCAGACTGCTGTTTTGCAAACCATAGAGTCTCAAATTCGAAACTTTCACTCTGTACCACCTCAATTTTCGGAGTATTCCCAAGTATTTCCTGAGAAGGTGGAACATGATTTACCCCCCGCTCCCCCCACCGCCCTGAGGACTGTGCTATTGACCTTATTCCGGAGGCCTTAATACCATTCAGTAGGATGTTTTCCTTGTCCCTCAAAGAGAAATTGGTTCTTCGACAATATCTGGATGCCAATCTCAAGAATGGTTTAATTCAACATTCCAAATCACCAGCTGGGGCTTCAATATTTTTTATCTCAAAAAAAGATTCTGAGGAGCTCCGGCCCTGCATTGACTATCGCAGACTCAACAAGGTCACCATCAGAGACGGGTATCCCATGCCCCTAATCTCAGACATACTCTAGGCTGTCAAAGTGGCAGAGATTTTTACCAAACAGGATCTACGGAACGCATATCATCTCCTGCGCATCCGTGCCAGAGATGAATGGAAGACCGCCTTTAGAACCCCGTACGGGCTCTACGAATATAAGGTAATGCCCTTTGGCTTAGTCAATGCGCCTGCAGTGTTTCAATGGTTTATGGACTGGACCTTTTCAGACTTACTATTCCATTCGGTCATCATTTACTTGGATGATATCCTTGTCTTCTCCAAATCCGTCCAAGAACATTCCACTCGCCTACATGAAGTGCTCAGATGTCTTCAAAATAATCATCTATTGGTCAAACCTAGTAAATGTCTTTTTCAGGTATCCTCGGTTCCTTATTTGGGATTTATACTTTCCAGTGATGGTGTTCACATGGATCCCAAGAAGATTTCTGCAATCTCCGACTGGCCTTCTCCTTCTTTTGTGAAGGAGGTTCAGAGATTTCTGGGATTCGCCAACTTTTATCGCAAATTCATCAAGGACTTTTCTTCTACAGTGGTTCCCATCACTTCTCTTCTCGAGAAAGACCAACTACCCTTTCAGTGGTCTTTGGAAGCTGAAGAGGCATTCAGAAGATTGAAAGGGAAATTTTGCTCAGCCCTCATACTGAAGCAACCAGATCAATCCAAGAAGTTCATAGTGGAAGCCGATGCATCAACTGATGCAGTGGGAGCAGTCCTACTACAAGAGCATGACGGAGTCGAACACCCTGTGGCATATCTCTCCAAAACTCTAAACCCCAGTCAAAAGAATTATTCTGTGATTGAGTGAGAACTTCTGGCCATCAAACCTGCGTGCGAGGACTGGAGACATCTCCTTCAAGGAGGAGTAGGACCTTTCACCAAACGAACGGAGCATAAGAATCTGAAATCTTTAAAGAACATGGAGTGTACCAATGCCCGACAGGCACGATGGGCTCACATTTTTGCTCAGTACGACTTTGAAATCACCTATTTTCCAGGCGTTCAGAATGTGGTAGCAGACTCGCTTTCCCGTCGATGGAACATCGAAGGACCCTCGTCTCAGATCAAGGAGAAGCTCTTCCCGGATCAGGTGTTTATTGGAACCACAGTGGCCTTTCTCTCCCAAATAAGGTCAGCCAACGAACGATTACCTCTCCCTGAGTTTAAGACCCCCAAGTTTAAGGTCGTGAAGAAGAATGGGCTGTTCTTTGTTAACAAGAAGTTATACATACCGTTACCGGACCTATTTCGCAAAATTTTGTCGTGGTGTCATGACCATAAGACGGCGGGGCATCGAGGCATAAAGAACTCTGAAGATCTTGTCAGAAGATCATTCTTTTGGCCAGAAATATCTGCAGATGTCAGGAGACATGTACAGTCCATAGGTCTTCTAGAGCAGATCCCATTACCTACAAGGCCATGGGAGCAGATATCCACAGATTTCATTGTAGAACTACCAGCATCTCGAGGACACACCTGCATAATGGTTACTGTGGATTCCCTTACTAAGTTAGCTCATTTTCCCCACTTCCGGGATTACCCTCCTTATCTGAAATGTCGGAAGTATTTATCCGAGATATTTTTCGCCTACACGGACTGCCTACTAAAATCATTTCGGATAGGGGGAGTCAATTCACCTCCAAATTGTCGAAAGCCTTATGTCATCAGTTAGGGATAGCATGGGCTCTCTCCTCAGGCTTCCACCCACAAACCAATGGTCAGACCGTGAGGCTCAATGGCACCCTTGAGCAATATTTACGATGCTACATCAACAATGCTCAAAATGACTGGTATGGTTTACTGCCAAATTTGCCTATAATAAAACATTCAGCTCTTGATCTCAGTCCCTTCTTCTGCACGTATGGTCAGCACCCCAAGGGCATACTACCAGTGTCTTCCTCCAATTCTGTGTGCCCCTCCATTGATGCCCGTTTATTGCAAATCCAGGAAGCTCACAAAATCGCTGAAAGAGCCTTGGTAGAGGCTCGTTCAGGCTACAAGAGATTGACAGATCGGAAAAGAACAGAGGTTCCGTCTTTTTGGCCTGGTTCCAGTGTTTGGTTATCCACCAAATACCTACCTAGATGGATACGTCATTCCAAGTTGTCTCCTAGGTTTATAGGTCCTTTCACAGTGGAATCCCGCATTAATCCGGTGGCTTTTCGCCTCCGCCTGCCCAGGAACATGAGCAAGATACATCCTGTTTTCCACTCCTCCTTATTGCGTCCAGCCTCTGAGGACATCCCTACCACTCCTGTTACGCGGCGCAAAGAAGATAACACTGCAAACGAAGATGAGTATGAAGTGGCGGAGATCAAAGACTCACGTTACCGCAGGGGGAGATTGGAATTTCTTATTTCCTGGAAAGGTTATCCCTCTTCTGAAGACTCCTGGGAAGCCAGTTCACACGTCTGAGCTCCACATTTATTGAGAAAGTTTTACCGAGCCCATCCGGATAAACCGGGGTTTGCCCGCACTGGGGGGGGGGGCATACTGTCATGCGCCCCTTCTATGTGAGGTTATGGGACCGATGGCGACGCAGCCGCCATAGAATTGCTCCACTACATTGTGCCGCAGCGTTTGCAGCGGTCTAGTCTTTCCTTCTGTCATGGCCGCCACTGCCGGCTTTTCAGCAGTCCTCTGCCGGCAGCAGACGCGTTGCAACTGTGTGCCTTCCTCCTTCGTTGCCAGCGCTCCCGTGAGTTTTCCTCTTGGCTCTGTTGAGCCCTTCTCTATGGCGCCCTTCGCCTTGCCTTTTTTCCCTTTTTCTGCCTCTCCTATACTACTCCCTCCATTTGAGGTTTCCTGTTACCTCTTGGCTTCATCTGCCTTGCCCGCGATCTCTGGCTTTCCGGCCCGCCTCTTCCCCGACCTCTTTTAACTTACCTGGATTTCTGCTCATTCCTCCTCTCTCGTCTCCTGCTTCAAGATTACAGAGTGGATCCGTTCTATTTGTGTATTGACTGCTTACCTGTGTGTCCGGAAGACCATCACTGACACACCAAGTGTACTTCAGGGTTTTTTGCCTTCGCAGCGTTTTACCCTTCTGGCGGCTGTGAAGCCAGGGCCTCTGGTTTCCGGATATTTTTCTGGTAACCATTCTGGCGTCGTTCCGCTGTCGGCCATACCTTCATAAAAAGAAATCAGCAGTGAGAGAAAAGAAGAAGAAAGCATCTCCCACTTTTTCTTCAGGTGAGGAAGAGAGTGAGACAAATTATTCAGAGAATGAAGTTGACTTACCTGACTCTTCAGGATGGGCTGAAGAGTGATACAGTTGCAACACAAACAACAATAGCATGCTGGTATGAAATTAAAAGAATGTCCAAACAAGGTGCTTTAATAGGAAATCACAATGCACACAATTTCTAAAAAAAATAAATCATTCTAGACCCACCAGTATAAAGGGGAAACGGAGAACGCAAAGTTTGAGACTAAAGGGCATTCTGGGTTGGTAGGCATGGGTGCTCAAGTAAAAGATTTCAGCTGCAATGGCAATGTTCAAGAATATGTCTTTAAAAGACAAGTAAGGGCTCAAAGTCAGTCTGGTCTTTTAAGGAAGTCCCGGGGACAGGGCCTCTCCAAATACCTTTTGGTTTCTTGTATTTGGGGTTTAACAGCATCAATGCAGACTTCTAGGTGCTTTACTATAGTCGAGCTAGGATTATAAGACTCTGTATCGAGTCATTTCAAGGCACAGGCTCCCGATGGGTCAAGTCAGCGTTCAAGTCCGGTTGAGTTGTAGGCTTTTCCACCAGTTCGAGTCAGCAGTCTGTTTCAATGGGTCATACAATTATGAATCAGAGCTGCAGATGATTAGAAAGCCACCCCTATGTGTGTGTGTGCTTTTGGCTATCATGAAAGCATATGTAACCTTTAAAGTGCCCTATTGCCAAAGCAGGGCAGTTCCTGGAGATTTCAGGAGACAGTCACAGCAGAGGCATTTGAGTGCAGTATGAATTTGGCATCGTCTGGACTGTTCAAAGAGGTTAGGGGTTGGAATATCGTAAAGTGCAAAAAGTAGCACCAGAGGTCCTGTAGTGGCTCGAAGTGAGTTTACCACGGTCCAGCTGACTCAAAGTTGTCTGCAGGTGGCAAACAGAGCTCTTAGCTGCTTCTGAGCTGCTGGTAAGCCCAATACATGATTTTCAAGGGAATGGTGAGTGCTTTGCTCTGCATTTCAACTCCAGAACGATTGTCTGGCAAGTCCTTCACGCCCAGTGAGTAGAATCCTGGCTCCAGTGTACAAGCAACAGAGAAACATTGGTCCACAGCAGTGTCACCCCGAATGTGCCCCTGAGGTGGGTAGGGAGAAGAGTTTGCCTCTTCCTTGGAAGTTTCTGTCTCCACGTCTATGGCAGAGGATTTGAAATAGACAATCCCCAACAGATCTCCGTTGAATCCTTGAATCCGTTGAATCCTTCTTGTCTTAAAGTCCAAAGATGAATCAACTAAGGGCATGTCCCCCACACCTCACCCAGTTTTCAATGCAAAATGTTACAGTGGCTTGGATGTTGGCGGGGGCCCAGTCCAGGTTACTGTAACAAGTGTTGGTTGCTTCTGATTTCATACTGTGACTGCTTTGTCTGCATGAAATGTAGGCAGCCACAACAGAATCCAAGATGTAGAACCCTTCTTTTGGCCTGAGCCTCTCCTCTGGCTACTAACTCCACTCCTTTCCATGGCTACCTACCTCAAACTGACTCCAGTGATCCGCACCCTGGTGTGGGAATAGCTTTATTTTGGCAGGACTGTCTTTGAAGCACTCTTTCCTAGGAGACAACCTGAGGAGAGTTGCTATATTCTGAAGGTGCTTTCCATGTATTTCAAAAGAGCAGCTTCCTGGGGCATGGTGACTAGGCCAGGCTGCTAATACATACCAGTCGTGTCATGGCTAGAGCACTGCTAACAAAGCTGACACTAATGACATTCAAATGCTGTGGCTCTATAATTGTGTGACCCCAGTAGCCACCATGTCATAACCAGACCTGGCTCATAGTTACAGTTTAACCTGCCACCAGGGAGACTAGGGTACACAATTATGAATCAGAGCTGCAGTGTGTGTGTGTGCTTTTAGCTGTCATGAAAGCATATGTAACCTTTAAAGGTGCCCTATTGCCAAAGCAGGGCAGTTCCTGGAGATTTCAGGAGACAGTCACAGCATAGGCACTTGAGTGCAGTATGAATTTGGCATCGTCTGGACTGTGAAAAGGGGGGTGTCTGATTAGCAGGCCGCCCAGAAGAAGAATTACCTGCATCATTATATTTCTAAAAATCAAAAAGGTTCAAGTTATCCCACCCTCACCAGATGCCATTTTCACACAGTGACACAAAACCCTGACATCCCCAGCCAATTCCAGGTTGCAGTACAAATACCCAAACCACTAAGGCACTAAAAGAGAGGCTGTCTGAGCCCAGCAGATGCAGCAGCAGAATGGAAAGAAGAACTTCACCACTCCCCTGTGATTTTGCCACTTGGAAAAAGTGGGTCACTTTGCTGGAGGCTCCCCTGGACTATTAAACACCGATGTGAATCCTGCCAGGGATCTAGGAATAACCTGAATGCTAAGAAGCCAGAGATCTGACGAAAACCTGAATGATTAATGTTGTGAACCTGCTAACCTGGACTATTACACACAGATATGAATCCTGGCAGGGATCTAGGAATACATGCTAAGAAGCCAGAGGTTTCATGAAGACATGAATATGAATGCTGTGAAACCTTGAGGTCCTTAGACCTGAACATATGAATGCTAAGAAACCTGCAATCTATAGGAGACCTAATCATTTGAATGCTGAGAAATCCACAGTCTGGGAGCACTGAACAAGTGAATGCGGAGAACATGAGATCCAGGTGAGACGTGTCACGAACGCTAAGAAGCAAGAGGTTTAGAATAGACCTATCTGGTAGCGTGAGGTACCAGAGGTTGGGGAGCAATCCGACAGTGCAGCAAGATGCACTGAAAGAACTCCCTGTACAAGCTGGAAAACGGAGGCCACAGAGAAGCCTGAAAGAGAAGCACGAAATTCCAGAGATCGGTGTCCGGTCAAAGGATCGACTCAAAAGGGTCGAATGACAAAATGGTCGAGTCAAAACGACTGAAAACAAAATGTCGAATTTTTTTTTCAATGTATTTTTTTTTTTGTTGCTTTAGTATAGGTAAATAAAAGGTGTTTTTACACCAAAAACAGGGGTTTGGGGGCATCCCCCCACAAAATAAATATATATATATTTGACCCAGCCCTTTTGTAATTCGACCCTTTTGATTTGAACCTTTGACCTATAACCCCAGAGATCTAGGGTCTAGAAAGGCATTGTGAAACCAGGAAGACCGATGAATGGTCCAGGCCGTGAGTAGCCACTGGAAGAACCTTCCCTTCAGAGATTTCTTTCTCTTGTGTTAGACTATGGCTGGACATTTCAGAATAGGTTTTTGTAACTCTTCTGTTGGCCAAAACATGGAACATTTTGTATTCTAGCTTGGGGTTAGCCAGGGCCCTAATGACTTGTTATGACTAGCTTTGGATCTGTTGGTCACTTTTTTGGATATTGATTTGAAGAACCGGGTGTCCCTGAAGCGACTAGGTTATGTACTTTTTGTTTTGGAGAAACAACACTGGAGGTGTTTGACATCCAAGGAATATCTCCCTTAGTTTTGTTCCATCCTTGACACTGCTTTCATTAGTAACTTTCTGATCGTGTTTAGATCTTCCCCTCACTGCAGTGTATCTATGGCCCAACCCCTTCTCCAATTTAACACAGAATAAACATACTTGTTTAAAAATACCTGTCGTCTGCCACGTGTACAATTGTTCTAACTTTCTACATGAGCCATCATTAAAGTATAGTAGCTACAGAAATCGCGGTCATTTCTATTTTCAAATGTGTTGCCTTGTCTGTTAGCACTCCTTCTCCATGCATTCTTTATACAGTGAATTTGTGCATTACAGACTTCCTTTTTTCGACCATTGTCTCTGTCTGGAGGATGGTTTGGCTTCAAACTTTACCACAGTGGTAAGCATGTTTACAGGTGATTCTGTCAAGGTTGCCGGTCTGTCTAATAATGTAGTACCTCTTGCTCTCTGGGATAGCATGTTGTATCTCTCTTCATCCCGTCAAAAGCTTATAACATGTCAGACCCCTAGGCGTACCTTTTTCACCTTGGTGTCAGCTGTGAGAGCTCTGGATGCTAAATCAAGATAACATATCCACCACTCTCTCCTACGGTCACTCCTGCCATTTAAAGCCCAAACGCTCCATCATCTAGTTTCAAAATTGGTTCTCTGTAAAAAGACAGGATGCTTAACAATTGTAAAATATTAGAAAATCTAGAGAAAACTTCGTCTGAAATGGTTCCGTTTGGTCGTATGAAAGACACATCTTTAGGGAAAGAACTATGATAAATTCTCAACTTCAAAATAATTATAAGTTTCAATATTCTCCACTTCATATAACGAGTGTTAGTGTAAAGGCATGTCTTTCAAGAGTAAATGGTCATGCAGGAGAACTACTCTCTTAAGTTCCTTTTTATTACATCTTTTTATCTCCTTTTATGAAATGTATTTATAGTGCACTGGGGAACTGTGATGTTGCAGTGTATGCTTTTTGTAACTAAGATCCTTTATCCACATACTTTTTGGCAAAGTCATAGGGTCAACATTATATCTTGCCATCTGCCTGCCTGAGATTAAGATTGACAAGACCCTGATACGCACCCCGAACCTGAGCAATTAAACATCCTAAGTGTTATCCGATGCAAGGCGAATAATGATCCTGCAAGAGAGTGGTAGTGCCTTACAGACCAACCCCATAAGCTTCTCCCCAAATACCCTATGAAAGTGTCTTTCTAAAACAGGCCCTCCATGTTAGGAAGACCATCCCTAAACTATTCCTGAGCTCCCTGTAAGGGTGCAGAAGAAGGAGACTGACACAGAAGTGGCATGTTTGGGGCTAAAGACTTTTATTCAAAAAGAAAGTAAGAGAAAAACTGTCTATCCCTAGTCCTAAGAGGGAAGCAGGAGGGGTTTCCCTGCCTCAACTAAAGATGAGGTGTTTATCCGGATGCCTTGTCAACTCAAGTGTCCACCGTCCTGTGTCAAGAAAACTCTACTCCTGTCCCTTACACTAGAAACTAAAGAATAAGGCAGTTCTGTTCTGGCCCCAGGAGAAGGACTCCCTTCTCCCAGGAAACCAGATATCCAATGAATTTGAAAGTTTGCCTCAGCCATTGGGAGAATGGTGAGGTCTTTAAAACTGAAATTAAGACTCAGACAGTGTCTGTGGGCTGGATGCAGAGGAGAGGTGTTTTATTGAAGAATCTGGAGATTGGTAACATCTTGAGCCCAGAAGAGGGGTGTGCTACAGTGAGCGGAAGAGTTGATCCCTTGGAACCCTGGAAGGGGTGTGTGCTCCAGTGAGGGGGTGGGCAGCCCCATGAGCCCAGAAGAGGGGTGTGCTCCAGGGAGGAAGAAGGGAGTGCCTTCCCCCCCAAAAGGGGGAGTTGTTCTCTGTGGGGGAAAAAGGGGGAGAAGGGAGAGCCTCTTGAGACCAGAAGAAAAAGATAATACTAGAGACCCTTGACCTGAGACGAGAAGGTGTTGAAAAGTAGTAAGAGTGAGTGTGATATTTTGATTCTCGGAAGAGGGTATATATAACAGAAAAGGCAAAGCCATTTGAGCCTTTAAAGAGGGGTATGCTCTGAGGGGGAGGCGAGCCCCACGGGCCCAGAAGAGAGGGGGAGAGGAAGCATGCAAGAGAGAGAACGAGAGAGGGAACATGAAGGAAAGAGGCTGCGTCCACAACAGAGGGAGCATGAATGAGAGAGAGCAAATGCGAGTGTCAACATACGTGAGTGCGAATGTGGGAAAATGAGCGAGAGAAACGAGCGCACAGTAGAGAGAGGAGGAAAGCCCAGGAGAGAGAGAACGAGAGAGTACAGGAGAGGGAGAACGAGAGAACAAAAGAACACAAGAGGGAGAGAACGAGAAGGCATGAGAGAGCAATTGCGAGAGGGAGAACAAGGGCACATTAGAGAGCGAGTATGAGAGTACATACGAGAGAGCACAGGAGAGAGAGAGGGCGAGAACATGAGGGAGAGGGAGAGAACACAAGAGATAGTGAGGGAGAGAACACGAGAGGGAGAGAACACGAGAGGGAGAACACGAGAAAGCGCGAGAGAGAAAACAAGAGAGCGAGAGAACCCGAGCAACAACGAGGTCGCACACGAGAATGATGGCGCACATGAGTGAGAACGAGAGCACGTGCAAGAACCAGAGCACACAAGAGGGAGAATGAGAACACGAGAGAGCGTGAAAAGGAGAGCGAGCCCACACGAGACAGAAAATGAGAGAGAACACTCTGAGACAGACATGGTATCAAAAGATGACACCGACAACTGATGTATAGTTCAAAAACCTTTACTTTATAGGTTAGGATGATGTAATGCCTAACTTGCTTGATCTCTAAGGTGGGAATGTTCCATAACTAAAAGAAAACTAAGGGAAAGTCTAAGTCAGTCAATCAAAAGCAAAATACTGTCTATGTCGTAACCTATGTTTGTCCTCACTTCTATACAATAACAATCCGTAGGGAATGTCAATATCTCAATAAACTAAATAGTGTTCAAAAGTAAAACAGCTTGGAGCTCTTCTATAGCTCACTTCCTCAAGTTCAGGACACTCGGGTTCACAAAGTTCCACATGTTTATCAGGATTCACTTGCCAAACGTTCACAGTACCTTAGTTCACAAAGTTCCTTGGGCTTATCCGGGTTCCCTTTCCTGAACTCAAAGTACTCTGGTTAACTTTCTTCAATGGGATTTTCAGACTTCCCCTGCCCAAGTTCCAACTCCTTTGATTTCACAAAGTTCGTTTTTTAAACTCCCGTGTTCAACTTGTCAAGTTCCACTTTTTAAAACACAAGAGCTCAACTTGCTTCTGGAAGGGTTCCCTTCCCCAAATTCAATGACTCCTCTCGATTTATAGTGATAATGTCGAACTACAAAAATGACGAAAAAAAATGTCGAAAATCAGAATATCGAAAAGATATACATATAACTAAAAGTCAATTTTTCGAAAAATAAATGTAAAAAAAAGGCGATTAACAATATCAATAACCCGATATAAAGAAACAACAAGAGTATCATTTACTAGGGGGGGATGTTCCCCCCTCACCCGACACCCCGCGGCCAACCGCCAGCCCCCCCCCCAACCACCCTCTCACCCCTCATACACAACACAAGAGGGTAAAAAAGGGTTAATGAATTTGGTTGCATTTAACTTAAAATATTAAGCAAAGTTAGGTTTCATGAACATCTACAATCCAGTGTGGCATAGGCGAAGTAAATCCGAAAACACCAACCTGCAGCTCCATAAAACCAAGTCTGCAACGGCAATCCATGTAAATATGCCAAGAAAGAAACCAAGAAAAATCCAAATCCAGCACGGAAGAAAAAATCCACAATCCTGGATGAGAAACTCCATAAATCCAAGTCTGTAACGGCAATCCATGTAAATATGCCAAGAAAAAAACCAAGAAAAATCCAAATCCAGCAGGGAAAAAAAAGTGCAATTCCAAAAAGAACCCATACGTAAAAAATCCACAATCCTCGATGCTCCAGAAGAAAAAGGGATTAAAAATCCACAAAAACCACTTAATCCAATGGAAAAAACACGATTGCTGCAAAAAAACCACGAAAAAATAAGAAAATCCATAAAATCCACGACCGGAGTAACGGAGACTGAACGCTGGAGAACCATTTGGAAAATGAGCTTTAAAAATGGCGCTTACGTATACGTAGGCAGACGTAACGTACAAAGGAAAACATAAACAAACTTTAAATATATAGTTAAATGCATGTTTCTAATGCTCTAGCACCATCGAATGGACAATAAGTATATTACATGTTGAACTTGATGTTATCTATTTATAAATACATTTACAGTTAAATAAAATAAGTATTTTATCATATAGTTAATAAAAGTTATTATAAAACAGAATAAACAATATAATAATAAAAGCACATATTTGTTAAATAAACATTGCATGAATTGTATTATTATTATTCTATTTTTGTTACTTACCTTAAATAATGCTTTGATTAATGTTTTCGAAAAAAATACAGAAAGAATTCGACATTTATGATTTTCGACATTTTTTTTTCGATCAAATATTTTAGACATTTTCACTTTCGACATTATTACATTCGAAATTATGACTGACTACCACTCCTCTCGGTTTATTCAGTTTAAATTTGTTACACTGTTCACTTATTCAGTGGGGGCTCCTCTGGTTGTGGCGCATTGGTCAGACTGCACAGTCAACCCACTACAGGTCACGCAACCAGGTGCCCTGAGCTTTAGCTGTGCCCTATTGTTAAAGTTCATTAGCCAAAATAAGATTCTTTCAACATTCACTTTCTTTATAAATCACTGTTTCTTCATATTTTCTTTACTGGGTTTCTGTGGTTCTCCTGGGTCACTCCCCTGCCTGGAAGCCTTCCCAGTATATATATATCTTTATGGTGGGGTCTCTGCGGACCTCCTGGATCACTCTCCTGCCTGGGGACCACCTCGGTGCTTAATTAATCTTTTGCTGGAACTCTGTGGGTTTCCTGCGTCACTCCCCTGTCTGGAAACCCTCCTGTTCTACTTCTTTATGGTTGAGTCTCTGCAGCCCTCCTTGATCAATCTCCCACCTGATGGCCACCCCAATGCTTAATTATTCTTTAGTTTTTCCTGGGGATTTTGTTCACACTTCATCTCTTCGCATAGCTCACCTTTTCTCTCAATGCCTTTTTGCTCACACGTCACGGCTTCACACAGCCCCCCTTTTCTAGAAGTCTATCTTCTACACACAGAGGCTGTTTACTTCACAGTACATTTCGCATGGAGCTTTTCGAAAACGTCCGTTCCGTTCTTAGAAGGAACGTGACCAGTCCGTCATAATTTATACTTTAAAACGGGATGGAATAGAAGTTCTTCCTCTAGCAATCACAATCAGTCACACAGGGTTTTTTAGCCTCTCACACTCACCGGCTCCCCTTTAAAGACTTTCCTTTCTGTTGCACTTGCCACAAACCTTGTGAAATGCCTCTAGGGGTTCTTACTCTATTCTTCCTCTACCCCGCAGGCACTCCAGCACTATCACAGTGCCCCAGGAAGGCGAGCAATCCTCTTGGTGGGTGGAAGAATGGCTCCTCAGCTGGCCTCCTTCCTCTGCCTTGCCTCTGTCCCAAGAAGCTCCAGCTCCCAGGCCACACCTGCCCGAACCAACAGCCTTCCTAGTACCCAGGGTGTGGGTGCTTTCCAAGCTGCAGCACTGCATACACCGGCTTCCCTCAGAGTCTCCCCTCTTTTCAGCTTCTCTTCTGGCTTTACGACCACATCTTGCAGGTTGGCATACTTAGTTTCAATTGCCTGACCTTCATTGGCCTTGTTATTGGGATATCTCCATTGCGTATGCTGGTGTGCCTCTGTTTTCATCTTCCTCATCCCAGTACCATAATGGTGTTTCACATAGGAAGTCTGTATTCCTCTGACTCCCTCTTCGTCACAGTACTATAGTGGTGCTTGCCAAAGGCTGTATGCATTACTCTTGGCACCCTCTTCTTCTTCACAGTGCTTTGTGGGACCTCAGGGAAAACCACGGGATATAACCTTTTCTCAGTCATCTGAGTGGTGGTCTGGGAGGTAACTGGGAGAATGCTCTCAGAATTCTCACATAACACAGACCCAGTGAGAGACCCACAGAGAGACAGACTGTGATCCCCAGAAGAGGGAACGTGGAGCACAGGGGTAGTGCCCTTGGATGGGGGGAAGTAAGAGAGGAGGAGTGCCTCCCAGGAAAGGGGAGGACTTTTGGGGCACTTCCAAGGGGGGGGAGGAAACCCTAAAGTATCACAAGGCGAAGAGGCCTTATGGTGCCCAGAAGAGGTGAAGACTGAGTACTAGAACGAACTAAGCAGGAAACATTTCCTGTCCGGAGATTTCTGTGTGCCTCTTTGTTTGCTGTCCTTCGTATAAATATATCTGAATTCAAGGATTACATTGCCTAAGGACTTCTAGGTTTCAGCCATCCTGAACCAATTTCCATGCAACAGTTTTTTGATATAAGTAATTTATAACGCGACTGTACCCAAGTGCTTCTAGGCGTGACAAAGTAGGGAAGACAGAAGGAGGATAAAACAAGATCTTACTAGGCCTTGCCATTCAGATCGTGCAAGTGTGTGGGGAGAGAGGAAGGGGCTAAGTGCCGGGGGGGGGGTGCAAAGGAACTTGCAGGGGGAGAAGTGCCAGGGGGTGAGGGGAGAGTGCAAAGGAACTCGTAAGTGCTGCCAGGGAGGTGGCTCATAAGTTTTACTGTTACTTAATAAAACTTTAATGATTTTCTGATGTCCGTAGTTTTGTGTTCCCTCAGTCTTGTGACATTAATGAGTTCTGAAGTAATTATTGTGGACGTGCAATTGATGCACAATTTTGGATGTATTGACGTAGAAGATTTTGTGGTGACAGTGATACAATTATTAATAAGAGTTATTAATAAGAGCTGAGCTATTCCACCACAGTTGTCTTTTTACTTGAAGCAGATTCATGCAGTAGTGAATGATGAAATGTTATTGGCATGCATAATTGAAAGAAATTAATTCTCAAGTGTAACAACACAATTTTGCCAATGTTTCATGTATGGCTGTTAAGTCAGAAGCATTGGTTCTTCTGGGTGTAAGATAAATCTGCTCTCCATAGTCTTCATGCAAATAATTAAGTTCAAATTCATGATTTGCTTTAACAGCAGTGGTTGTGTGTGATTTCCTAAAAACATTGTGTTTTTCTTTTAAATTCTCGTTTGTGTTGATGGATTGTGTCAGTTGGGGAATTGGCAGCTGGAAAGCCGTCAAGGAGTCTGGCTCAGCATATCCCAGGACCTGGTGGTATCGAAGGAGTCAAAGGAGCAGCATCGGGAGTAGTTGGAGAGCTTGCACGAGCCAGGCTGGCACTGGACGAAAGAGGACAGAAGTTAGGTGAACTGGATGAAAGGACAGCTGCAATGCTAGCTAGTGCTGATTCTTTTTCAAAACACGCTCATGAGGTAAGCCTTATTGTTGCTTCTACACCACTATTCTATTGTAATGTCGTCATTGCTGCTTAAGTGTTTGTAAATGTTCCTTTCTAATGGATTATTTCCTCTCACAGATTCCTCATCTCACCTATCTCTGTGCATTCTGCCTGCTTTAGAAACACTGCTTTGTTTGAGGTTTTGTATTTTCCACTTTGCAATGCCTAACCCATCAATGTATTTGGGGTTTTAATCCTGTGTCAACTGCATGCCTTGTATGTCTATCCCTGATCTGCATAGAATATCTCTACTGCCTTGGAGAAGCGCACAACCCACAGCGGGTTGTGCCAGTAGATGTACCTAAAGGTGCTTCGGAAAAAGGCGACAAAGCTCTTCCCCTTCCTCTAGAAAGAAAAGGGTGCTAGACAGACTTGTTTGAGGTCACCGGGTGCTGCTCATTAAACCAAAGAAAGGTCTCAGGTCCAGAAGAACAAAACGAAGAAGCACCTCAAGAGGTCCCTTTCACTTGGAGGTTCTTCAAAACACCATTATTTTTTTTCTTCTTCCAGGAAGAGCAGGCATCACCCCAGAGACTCCACGGGTACCCTTCCTGATCTAATCAGTCATTCCAGGGGAATAGGAGGCCTCTCAGCTGAAGAGGATGGATAAGGCACCAACCTCGGCCAGTGGAGCCCAACGCACTTGGTAGGGCTGACAGAGACTCAACAAAAGTCTGGCTCAGGGCTCGGCCATGACTAATACAGGCAAGGACCTGTTATTGCACTGCTCCGTTTTCCTGATGTTGCTCTTCCAGTTCCAAGTCCTCCCTTCTCGGCATATCTGGTGCCAGCTGGCACCGAGGTTCTTTGGCAGTGCATAGGGGTGCATTTATGTCCCTCATGGAGGACATAAATGATGAGGGGGTGACTCATCTCCTTTGGCATGTAACCCTTTTGCCTCAAGCAGGTCAGGGAATACGTTGAGGACTTTTATGTAGATGATGGTAATTTGCAAGTGTCTAACCCAGTTAACTGCAGGAGGTAAGTGGTTTGGACACTTTGCTAGAGTTTGACATGCTCCCTGCTTTGACTCCAGGTAAGCCTCAGCCGCTATCCAGCGCTTGATGGCGAAGGTGGTGGGTAACCTTTGCTAGAGTTTGACATGCACCCTGCTCTGACTCCAAGTAAGCCTCAGCCGCTATCCAGCGCTTGATGGCTAAGGTGGTGGATACCATACACATCTGCCTCTTCTAGGCCCAAGGTGCAGTAAGAGCTAACAGACAACTTGGACGATGGTCCTCAAAACAAGACCTTTCTACTCTTACTTTAACCAGGCAGTGGTGGCTCTGATTTTGGAGCTCCTCCCGGAGAAATTCAGGTCCTACTCCATAGAAGGCACGATGTACAATACAGAGGGATTTAAAAACGATCCACTTCTAAATGGGTAGCCAATGGGGTGCAGGACTGGGGAGCTATGCACCCCATGGGCACTATTAGTAGCCACATGAGATGCTGAATTTTGTAGCAGCTGAAGGAGGTGAATAATAAAGGCTGGTTGAGCTAGGAACAGGGAATTGCAGTAATCAAGCTGGTTGAACACCAGAGAGGATGCCAGCAAGGGGCAAAGATTCTCAGGAAGAAAAGGCAGAACTTTTTTTAGCACCTTAAACTGAAAGTAACTGGCTTTACAAATCAAACCAACTTGAGCTGCAGTTGAGAGGGATTCAGAAAACAAAAATCCCAGATTCCTGACTGAGGGAATAGGTAGTGGACAAGAGCCATGCTCTGGGGGCCATGAAGTAGAGGACCAGAGGGATGGGGATGGCGAGGGAAGAGGGGAAACGCGAGACCCACCACCAGGATCTCTGACTTGCCCCATTTATTTTCAGCCAGTTGCTCTCCATCCAGTTGCCCACAGCCGTCAGACATCCCTGTAACTGAGAAAGTGTCTATCAGCGTAGGAGTATGCCAAAAGCCATGAGTGGATGAGGAGCATTGTGCTTTCCATTATCTTCCCTTGTTGCACCTCAGTAGGATTCCCGAGTTTTCCATCATACATGACCCCTTTTTCTTCAGATTGCTTGTTAAGATTTGAGTTGATGTGCTTGGATCTTGTTTATGCATGACATATTCATGCCATTTGAACAATTTAGGCTAAGTAACTGAGTGGTGGAGGCGTGAGGGGGTGGGTGGATTCTTGCTACAGCGGTTAACTACTTTCAAACTCAGGAAGACACAATTGGGACTTGTTAGAGTTTCCAGAGTAACCTCATGTGTAAGGTACATTAATGCCATTGGGCATGGAAGGTGCGGGAGGCAGACTACATACAGTCCATGTTATACTCTGCACTGGTAGCCATGGATTATAATTCACTCCTACAAGCTAGGGAGAGATAGGAATAGAATTAGGGAATGACCTTTGATGATGCACCTTGGTTAGTTATACATTTGACACCTTCTCTATGAACTATAAACATAAACTCATCCATTCCAAATCTGTATATCTGGTGTATCACCAGTGTATAGTCTGCAACAGATCTTCCCGGACAGGTCTGTTGGGTGTTCACATAACAGTGTTGGGGATGAGGATTTGTAGTACTTGTCATGGCACTGCCCCTTTATTCGATCCCTTTGCACCTCTGCCTTTAACACTATGGCGGACATGGTAGGGGAAAATGGTCCCTATGCATCTCTTGATGGATTTGCTCTGAGTCTACAGAAGGTTTGTTGGGCTGACTTTATAGCTGGCCAGAGGTTGGCTTTGCCCTGGTATAAAAGGTAAGGGCCTAAATTACAGGCCTGTTGAAAAGATTTTACCATCTGTTAGTCCATGGACAAATGTTAATGTACACTGATTCCAGACACAACCAGCCCCAAGGTTTTCTTAGATGTTTTTTTAAATGCTGTCTGTTGAATTTGACAACTCTCCCGGGTTTCAAGGCTGGGCAGGTCACACAGGCGTGTGATATTCCACTGTGGTAATGGGTTGGGGACCTGAGGTCAAATAACTAGTTTGATACCAGGGTTGATCAGTCTTTCAACCCTTGACCACTGTCATGGGGTTTGTCAACCTGATGTTTTTAACATTTCCTTTGCAGTTATTGCTTAGGTTGAGTTCATTTATAATGTCCTTCTGATGTAACTTCCCTTGGAAGATTACAGCTTTTTCTGGTTCTGCAAACATTTACTCAGTACACCATACAACAGCACCTGGACATTTGGTAGAGTGCATTGGTTCTCCCCCAGGCGAACACTAGGAGTTGTGGTGGAGGACTTTTTACAGCCTGAGTATCTGTTGGACTTAGCAGGATGCCTCAAATGTGGGTGCTGGTACTGCTCCCCATCATCCTAAGTGGTCGGTACCAAGTGATTATGATCTGGGTTGATGATCAAAAGCCTTTTCTCCCAGATGAGTCTGTCATTCAGGGGATTTTTTCTGTCTCTACGACCTGCTTGCAATGTTATTTTTTCCGTAGGCACCATCGTATGGAAGCAGGGGGGGGTGGAGGGTGGGTCAGCTTTCTCATGGACTGAAACCTAGATTAGGCATATACATTAAGCATCTGCTTCACCATCAGCACAATGATGTAAGTGTTAATAGTTTTGGTGCTTTTAAGGTTCCTTCCCAGGCTCCCTCTCTGAAGAATGAAGTGTTGATCCAGATTTGATGCCTGGTTTTTAATCCCTCCATGTCCTTATTCCTTTATATTGTGAAAAAGACCCCTTGTTTCCCATGTCCTTGCTCCTGACCTGTGCTGCGCTGATGAGGATTTGTTTCTGGTTCCACTGTCTGGGTTTGAGGGTAAGAGCCTGAAGTTGTTTGTTTTAGAAGGTCCTAAATTGTATCATTCTGTTCTAGTTAAGATGCAGATACTGAAGATTATCATGACAGTCTTTCAAACAATTTGTCTTGTTTGATTGAATATTATGCTCTCCCATAGTTCAAATCAAATGTGTTGATTAATTTTGGAACTTTCAGAGGAAATGTAAGGCTGCAATGTGTATTTCATACTTGTCAAAAGTATTTTTGATCAGTCTGTTTTCCTTTTAGTTCATCTGAGATGAACTGGTAATTGGAAACACATGCTAACTTTCCAAGGGAAGTGTCCGGTCACTGAGTTCCAGCTCTGTTTCGGTGTTTAAGTTTTGGTATGTGGTATGTCCGTTCAGGAGAACCAAGGCATGCCGTAAGCCACAACTTCTTCCTTCACTTACTAAAAGTGGAGTCAGGTGGGTTAAGGTGGACCCAGGTGCTGGATTCCCCTTTGATGCCTAAAGCACAAAGAAATGCATTGTCATTTTTATTCTGGATTTAGTCTATCTGCCAATCCACCAATGTACGGGCAGACCCAACTAAGACCAAAGAGTCCTGATCTGCGGCACTGTTGATGCTGCAAAAATGGAGGGGAATCTAGTCTAATGGCAAGATAGTCCTGGTATGGCAATTATCTACAAAATGGACCCTCAATGTCAGCAAATTGCAACACATCAAACTATTTACATGTATGCAATTATGTTATTACTTTCTCAAAAGGCACAAATGTTATGGCCATGTCCAAAAACAAAATGTTTATTGTACATCCAATCGCGGACTTCATATTTCTAGCACCTTATTTTCAACAAAGTCACTAAAACTAAGAGTATGGTATTCTTCACTGATGTATAACTTTGTGCATACAAATGTGACAGTTACATGGAAACATTTGTGGGCCTCACTGGCACTACGATATTAGAGTGTCATAAAAACATAAATCAAATTGAACATAGCATATGTACAATTTATCATCTGACTTCATACAATACTTCGTTTCGGTCCCATTTGGCAAGCAAGTATGGGACCGTCTATGGTAGAGATTAAAGTTAATGAAGTTGGTGTGTATTACCTGTAAAGTTGCATAGAACATTCTTGGAATAGGTCTGCTGAGGAATAGAAGACACTGGTGTTGCATATTAGATTAATAGCACAGAGACTACTGTTGTCTCCACTCTTGCCTTACTTTCGATTGAAATAAGAATACCATGGGGGCAGAGTATGTGATCTAAAGCAATGCTAATATGAGGAGTGAAGCTGTAGAGAGCACATTGATTGCCAATTACCCTAAATTATGTAGAATTTCTCTTTGAAAAAGAGAGCCAAAAGACTACTGACCTTGTTATTGAAAAACATGGGGCGCTGCACTGGTTGAATCTTAAGACGATCTGATATTCTGCATAACAAGGTAGAATGTTGTCTTGGGTAGAAAGACAAGGTTTTTTTAAAAAAGATTTGTGAAGACTTGAAACAAATCTCACATGCTATTTTGGAGGGTGCTGCTAAATGTCTAGAAAGAGGGACGCATAACTGAGGAGCCCTATAGCCCAGCCATCATGCTTGGCCCTTATCCTGCACAGCTCTGCCTTAACTGTGATTACCTGCAGCCTGAAATTTCCTGAATAGTTCTTAGTAGGCTGGTTTGTGCTTCGGGATGGCGACTGTTGTAGAGTTTTGGTTGCAACTCTGGGGACCATTGGGCCTTCCTGTTCACTCATGGGCATATTTTTGGTTCTGGCGACTTGTTGATCCTGTGTGGACTCTTGACCGATGTCTGAGTGCCCCAGAGACCATTTAAGATGGAAATTAATACTCAGGCTTTGACAGAAAATATGAGAGAAATTAACATTTTGGGAAGCAGAGTCGACCTTGTGGAAAACAGTTGCAGTGCTAGAATCCAAGACATTGTGATTGGCAGATGAGATGAAGAGTTTACAGACAAAATGATAGCCACCCAGCTGAGTTCAAGGATTTTGAAAAATGCTAAAGGAGAAAAAAGTACAGCTAAGATTACTAAACGAGGGCTCAGAGCTGAACAATATAAGAGAATGGATATACTTTATTTAAGTTGTGTTTTGAGAGATGAAGGTCCCATAGATATTGTCACGGGGCACACTGAATTGCCCTACCACAGTAGGATAAAAAGGACACTTCATGGGATATTGGGATGAAGCTCCAAGATTATCGCACAAAGGAAGCTATATTTCCTGCTGTGCACAAACCTCAGAGAATTAAATTATTGGATAAAACAGTTTCGATTTTTCAAGGTCTAGCCCTTGCTACATTTGCTAGAATACTTTATCATGTTATTAAATAAGACATAAGACTTACCAATTTGGCATACAGTAAGTTAGATGGCAAAGGAAGAATGGCATTTGATCCACCAGGCAGGTTGAGGCTACTTAATTGTACATATTCAAGTGGAATCTGATGGCCCCTCAACATCAGCCTCAAATCGGTACACTATAGACAATGTATTGCTGCCAAATAAAATGGCAAAAAAGCAGTAGAGCAAACCCAATCTGATGCTAATGAAGACTGACTTCATGAGCAATCTAAGGTAGTCAGCCAGGGATTGCCTAAGTAGGTAGATGTGGTGATGAGATTGCCGGAGAGTCTTCTAAAATAGAAGTGTGTTTGACAGCTACAGGATTTAAGGTTTGAAATGTCTTCAAGCGCTCTTAGAACTGATCTCTGAGTGTACGTCTTTTGACCCTTTAATTCTGGCTTGGTGAGATTCATTCCTGGGGCTTGCTTAGATGGAAGAATGATCAATCCAGAGAGTTTCCAACCCTTTCAAATACAGATTGTAGAAATGTGTAGTCCATGAGATAGAATGAAAGCATTGTTGGTGTTCTTTGTATAGTAGGCTGAAGGACGTAAGTAGTTAAGGACATACAGTGATTTCTCCTTAGGGGGTACACTAAAGTTGGCGGTATACCTAAAGGAACACAGAACTAATGGACAATTACATTTTCTCCAGTGACGCTATATGAGACTTAAATGTGTTGAGAGACGGGGAGGTTGCTTCTGAGGGGTGAGGAAAGCAAGAGAAAAAAATATTTTTAGTTTATACAGGTTTGAGGAGTATCCGGGAGGGCAATGGAGCAGCATTCCTCTGGGTGGGTTAGAATGTCGAGGGTTTTAAGGTATGGGCAAGGGATTTTGATCATTTGTTGATTCAAAATTTTACAATGCACATTTTGGTAGTGGGCTTGCAATTGAAATTAGCTATTAGATGGCTGCAAGCACCATTTGTATTATTCAAGTGGAATAGAAATGGGTATGGCTATTTGATTGCTGACTGATAACTCACAAGTAGTTGCTAAATATGAGGGACCTAAACTAAGCAGAAAAGTTATCTGTCAATTCCCTAAAGAAGAATCAGGGACATATTGCAGCTTTGAAAGAAACTCAGATCACGCTTCCTAGTGCATAAAAAATGAATTAAACACATCCAAGAAATCGCGTAAGAGATTGAGGCTTTCTTCGCGACCAACAAGGTCGGAGAAACAACGCCGCAAACTAGATGGGGGATGCCTTCAAGCCAACAATAAGGTGGCAGATCATCGCCATCAAAGCAAGAAGATATAGGGAAATCAGGCTAGAGGAAGCCTCTTTAGAGGCCAAGCTAAAGGAGGTAATGTCTAGGATGGGGACATCCCTGAGCGCAGACACCAAAAGGGAGTACAGAGCCACAAAGGGCCAATTAGACTTAATACAAACGAGGGTGGCGGAGCGAAACCTATTGACCCGGAGACAAAAATACTACATAAAGGCAAACAAGTCGGACCACTTACTGGCCAGACTACTGGGGAGGGAAGAAAAGGACAAAACTATCCTGAAAATTAAAGTTAAACAGGGGTAAAACTAGCGCTAACAGCAAAGACATTGAGAGAGAGTTTGTCCAATTCTACTCCAAGCTCTATGGGTCAGACAACCCCCTACCAACACTACAGAAATCCTACTTAGAAAAGATAGATCTGGTGCGAATAACGGAGGGGGAAAGGAAGGCTCAGGAACAGGACATAACTAGCGAAGAAATTCGGGCAGCAATAAAATTGTTACAGACTAATAAATCCCCAGGACCAGACGGCTTCTCTGCTGAGTTTTACAAGACTCACAGGGAAGCATTACTACCCCACCTGACCGGATTGTTTGTTCAGTTTGCCCTAGACAGGGCCATCTCAAAGTCAATGGAGGAGGCAAAGGTGGTCCTCATCCCAAAAAAAGACACGGATCCCACCGAGTGCGGATCCTATTGCCCAATTGCCCTGATCAACTTCAACGCCAAAATCAACACAAAAATCCTGGCAACCAGGCTCGACCAAATTATCCCCCAGGTGGTCCAGACAGACCAGTCCGGCTTGGTCAAGGGATGACAGACTGGGGACAACATTAGGAGGATAGTGCGCCCAATTGAAAAAGCAAATAAAAAGGGACTCCCCGCTCTCCTAATGGTCTTAGATGCTGAGAAAGCCTTCGACCGAGTGGAGTGGGGATTCTTGTTCGCAACCATGGACGAGATGGGATTCAGCAATACATTTATGAACAGGGTAAGGGCCAATTACCAACACCCACTCCTCAGACTATCCATAAATGGTCAGATCTCAGTAGTAGTCCAGCGGGGCACCAAGCAGGGCTGTCTGCTGTCTCCCATATTGTACGCAATTCACTTAGAACCCTTCCTAGCAGCGGTAAGAGCCAATGAGGATATAGTGGGAATCACATTTGTGGGAGAGGCGCACAAAATCGCTGCTTTCATGGATGATATGCTCTTAACCCTTGCCCAACCAGAGTTCTCCCTGAGGGCGATAGAAAATCAACTTAACCAGTTCGGGGCGGTGGCCGGGCTGAAAATAAACACACGAACATGTCTGAGTTCCTGAATCTCACGCTCCCGAAGGAAGCTCTACAAGACCTAAAGAGGGGTCCCCCTATAGATGGGTGGAACACTATATAACCTATTTGGGAATCAAATTGGCCAAATGGGTGAAGCAACTATACCAGGCAAACTACCCGCCCCTCCTAGAAAAGCTAAAGACTAAACTGATAGATTGGGGCCCCCCCTATCCATAACTTGGCTAGCCCACAAAAACGTCCTAAAAATGGTGGTACTTCCCCAACTATTATACTATTTCTCTGCCCTATTCAGATCACTCCAAAAAATTAACCAGCAAATTTGTGTGGAATAATAATAGAGCTACGAGAGGATCCGCTAGAGTCATGAAATTGCCCACCTCTAAAGGGGGGGATGTGGGAACCGGACTTTAGGATCTACTACCTGGCAGCCCAGATAAGTTATTCGGGACTGGCAAAACGAGGACCAGGCAAAGATATGGAGGCCAATGGACCGAGCAGTAGCAGGGGAAAATTTGAAAGGGATACTTTGGAAACCCAAAGTTGTCAGACCACCCCAAATGTACAGCAGCACCATCCTCTCACTGGTAGTAGATTCATGGGATGACGCCACAAAGCAGGCACACATCACATCTTACCCATCCCCATTCACGCCGATATTCAACAACCCACAAATCACCCCGGGACACAAACATCCACCTTCACCAACTGGAAACAGGGGCGCCAAAAGATTAGAGACATGAACGAGGGGAACCCAGTCAAACAATTGGACCGATGTAAATCAGACTTCGCCTTGGGAGAGAGGGAGAGGTACAGTTACGCTCAACTGAGGCACTGGTTACTCCATCCCACCATGAAACAAGCAGGGACACGCCAACTAACCCCTTTAGAAAAATACCTGGACACGGACCCCGGGGACAGACGGGTGGTAGCGTCCATATGCGCGCAACTAAAATCAGGCATAGACCTACCCCAAAGACCCTAATATGTAAAGATGGGAAGTATCCAACGGGCACACAATAGAGGAGACTGAGTGGTCAAAATTATGGGCATACATTCCCAAACTCACGAGATCCCTCCAAATACGGGAGATCTGGGTAAAAATGCTCTTCCAGTGGCACTTAATGCCCATAACACTCCACAAAATGTACCCGGGGGAATCGAAACACTGTTGGAGGGACTGTGGTGGGGAGGGAACGTGGAGCCACATATGGTGGTAGTGCCCCAAAATAGAGGGATACTGCGGGGGGCATACACAAGGCGATAGAGCAAGTCCTGGGGATGAAGGGCGGCAGGAACACAGGTTTGGCACTGATAGGCCTAGACGGGACCCTGGAGGATCTTCCTTCGAAACCAGACCGCAAAGTCTACATTATCATGATGATGGCAGGCGCATTAGTGCTGGCACAAAAATGGAAGTCCAAGGACCCCCCCCCAATGGAACATGAATGGGTGGCAGAAATCTGGAACTTTGCAGCCCTAGAGTGGCTCACCTACTGCCTCCATGGGGAACACAGAATGTTCTACACAGACTGGTCGAGGTTACTGGAATTTCTACAGGAGGGAGCGAGGCAAGCCTGGTGCCCAAGGAACATGCGCCTCACCCCCCCACTCCCTCCTTTTTCTAAATATTGATTTGGGAGTCCCGTGCACCAGAAGCGCAGCACCGGAGTGACCCATACCCCACTTAGGAGAGCCATAATGATGGTCCCCCCCCTCCCCCTACCGTGGGATTTATAGTGTGCAATTGGAGGGGAGTTGGTTCCTGGCTACCTGCATCGACTACAGCTACCAGAATTCCCTGAGGCCAAAATTGGTACTAATCAGCAACACCTGAACAGACTGCCTCCCTGAAGATTGCAAGAGGCATGAAAGCGCTTGGAGCAGAAAAGCAACCGAACTGCAGAAGGTACACAAATCTTGGAACTAGAGTACACGCCTCACCACCCCCCCCCCCTTTTTTAAATCTTTTCTCTTATGTACATTTTGTAGTTATGTTTATTTGGATAGAAAACATCCATAAAACACAAACAAGACATATCATAAAAACATATCATAAACTGATAATACATAGTATACAAGTCGCTCACCAAAACATGATAAAATATTCTAAAAAGCATAAAAATTAAAACCACGCATTTTCAAATTCTTAATGGGCAGCATCCTAACCTCATAAGAACCCCTTTGTTCTGTACATAGCAGCCTTCAGATAAGACAACAGAGCCCATGCCGTCAGTTTGGTCTCCGCTGTCAGTAAAAAAAATCATGGCCGGCCTGTACTGACGCAGATCCGTGCGTTTTAGGATCAAAATAAATTTCTGTTTTCTGATCTCCCCATAGCCTGGACAAACCGGTATAAAATTACTCAAATTTTCGTTTGGGCTGCCACACACAGGGCAGCTGGGGTCGTCTGGATAACCCTTCCATTTCACTGTGTTTCCCCTCAGCCGTAAACAATTGAATCTTGCCCTGGTAATGAGCCAGCTGTGATGTTTATTCCTGATACAGCTGTAAAATTGAGATCCCGCTTATAAGCTTGTGTACACTGTCCGATTGTGTCACCCGTGCTACAAGAGCACGTTTGACCACAATCCACCGGGTCACTGCCTCCTTAAATGATCTTACTTCCTGCAGTGAAAACATTACTGTTGAAGGTGGCACAACGGGAACATTGGACTGACACAAAATCTCCTTTACCGATCTCAGCCAAGGTATTGTAGCCCACAAGTCCCTGTTCAGCGTAGATCTTATAATAAAGTGACATAGAGTAGCATTTTTGTTTCCCCATATTCTCAGCCATAAAGTACTCGGGCAGCTGCCCAATCATCCTTCCAAAAGATTAGCCCCAATTCACTATAAGCCGAGGCACAGGAAGAAGAACCAGGAAGACCCAATACGTTTTTAAGATTCCGGTTTTCCTTATCCTGCAAATCGCAGGGTTACAATAGCCCCACAGGGCCGCTCCGTATTCCGTAGCTGCCTTAACTGGCAGTGAATAGACCTTATAAGGGATGATTGCAAATGCTGACCCTTACATTTGGCTGAGAAATGAGATAGGCCCCCCAAGCATTGACACATCCTCAAGGACTGTTTTTTAACATGCGCACTACTCGTCAAAGTCTCGGAAAATCTGATACCCAAATAATCATATTCTACTTCCCTGGGAATAACTTCCCCATTGCACAATATGAAGCCCTTCCTCCACTACAGCCCATCATTGCTGATTTGACATTGTTGATCTTCAGTCCTAGGCTGGTTATAAAGGAGGCATAAGCATCAACCAATGCCTGTAAAGCCCTGGGTTTCTGGCCATAAGCACTGTATTGTCTGCATATGCTTAGACCGGAAAGGATCTACCCCTCCTCCCCGCCCCCTATTTCAGAAAGTCCACGCTGGTACTCAGCAAGGCCTGCAATAGTCCATTAATGTACAATGTGAAGAGTATGGGGGCTAACACACACCCCTGCCCAACTCTATATGAAAACTCTGTACTCCACCCCCCCCCCCCAGTTCCGAATCGAACAATAGCAATGTTGTCAGAGTGGATCTCCCACAGTACTCCCAGGATTTCCTCAGGGCAATCCATGGTCTCAAACACAGCCCACAACCTTGGACGGTCCACCTTGTTGAAGGCTGTGCTCGAGTATATAAAGGCGAGATAGACCACTTTGCCCCTAGAGAACACAAAATTTGGCACCAAGAGGTACAAATTCAGCACTTGCTCCATCGTACTCAAACCGGGGCAAAGACCAAATTGCATATCTGTAAGGATCACAGCCTCTATAAGCCAACTCTCTATATGACCCAACAATAACCGTCCAAAAATGTTAAGAGGTATCCAAGAGAGAAATCGGGCGATAGGATGAGGGCAAAGTTACATCTCCCTTTTTTAAAAATGGAAACGATAGTGTCCGTCTTCCAAGAAGGTGGATAGTGCCCCAAGCTCATACAAGCATTACAAGCCAGGGTTAACGCGGGAGCCCACAAATCAATTTGATCCTGAAAAATATCTGTTGGTATGGCGTCTGGGCCAGGAGCTCGGTTTTGTGACTGGGCCCCAATTGCGTTCGCCACCTCCTCCAAGATAAAAGACAAAGTAGTACCCCCAAGCACCTTCTGCTTTCGAGAACCACCATCATCAAAAAGTGCCCCGAAGTAAGCGACCCAGTCCGCCACCCCCACATGTGTACCCTGCAGACCCTGTCTTCCCTTATCAACGGGCCCACCCTTAACAAACTCCCAAAAACCCTTGGCATCATTCAACCTAATCGCCTCCAGAAATTCTTCCCAGGCCTTATCTTCCAACTCCAATTTTCTTTGCTCAATTGCCCTGCGATAGTCGGAACGGGCTTGAACAATTCTCTGTCTATGCATCGCAGGAAGTTTTAAGGCATCTAAAAGTGCTGATTTGGCTGTCCTGCAGGCTTGGTCAAACCAACCCTTCTTCCCACCACTCCTCTGTCGTTTGGGGACCGTCCTGTACATTTAACTCCTTCCAGAATCAGTTATGCATTTGTGTGTCGATCAGTGATGGAATCATTTCAAGGGTCCTCTATAGTGCTGACTACATTTAAAGATCACAGTATAATGGAGATTTCCCTGTCGGCAGATGATAAAGGGAAGGGAAGTTTGGACATTGGATGTCTCAATTATTAAAGATATGGCATACAAAAAAGAGACTGAAGACAGCGTCATTGACTGTCTGGCGTTCAACTCAGGAGGGGAAACCTCTCCAGAATCACAACGGCACCCCCCTAACAACAACTATCAGGGCAAAGAAAGTGTCTCAATCTTATTCAGTGAATAGACCTAGAAATACTGAACAAGACAATCCGATGAAAGGATTACAACAGGGATCTGCAAGCTGTGGCCCCCCAGATGTTTTGGACTTTGTCTCCAATGATCCGTCGCCATTGAATATGCTGGCTAGAGCCGATGGCAGTTGCAGTCCAAAACATCTGCAGAGCCGAAGGTGGCAAAGCCCTGGATTACAAGAAGCTGATCAACAACATAAAAACAACGTATTCTTCAGTCACTTTGAAAGTTGTCAATGATAAAGGAAAAATGGAATATAATGAGAGCTAATGAAGCTGAAAACCTGTTACCGGACGCTAGGCAAAACATTGCGTAGCAAGGCAACTAGGCTAGGCACCTTCTAGCATACAGAGTGAAAGCCACAGCCTGTAACTCTATCACGGATACCAAAGAAACTCATAAATGAGTAGCATTTTACAATTATTATAAATCACTATATGAATCTGAGAATATAAGTAATGATCTGCAGCTGCAACATTTAGTGGATGCCTCACTACTTGCACCTTCTGAGGAACAGAAATCTAGATTAGATATAAAAATTGAAGAGGTGCTTTCATATATTAAAAAAATGAAAAGTAATGTCTGGGTCCCAATGGCTGAATGGCACTCTTCTATAAAGTCATGACACTGATATTGCCTTGAATTCTTTTTGCAAGTGAGGGGCAAAGTAGTGTTCTACTGAAACCAGAAAAGAACCCAAAATACTACTAACCCTTCAGACCAATTGCACTCCCAAATGTAGATGTTAAACTGTTAAACAGAATAATAGTGGACAGACTAGGTCCACACAAGGTCCCAACTAATTGAACCGGGCAGATCTTGATTCAGCGCTTAATTAATAAAGCCCACACAGTCCCTTCCCTTTCCTATCCTTATTTCTAGCTTTGGATGCAGAAACAGCATTTGATAGGGTGAACTGGGGATTTGAAGATGCTACCCTTCACCAATGTAATTTGTGACCTGATAATTTGATGATGATAATGGTCAATTGCAAACATCCCAAGGCACAGGTAAATTAGCTATGGATGTTTTCCTTGATAATTCAATATTTAACTTAGAGAATTAGCATGAATGAGAGGATAGAAGGAATAATAGTGGGTAAAACAGCATATTAGCTTCATTGAAGTGTTTTTGCAGAGTGTTTGGAACTGCAAGTGAGAGTGGACTAGTTGTTCTCACTGTGTAATTTGCTGCACTGCCTTGGAGTCCATTGTTTGTTTCCACTGCTTTCTGGAGAAGGAGGAGGAGTCTGCCTCACAAAAACACATGCCACAAGTGGAGCATGGCAGAGTGTTTGGCAGAGTGTTCGGCAGTAGTGGAGTCGGCCCCTGCCGACCCCGGCTTACTACCCAGCTGGATAGCATTGAAGTACTTTTCCTCTGCTGTTCCTGCCGTGAGGGCTGCCGGGTAATACTATCGGAGTTAAGCACACATTGAATCCTTGCCGCCTCCAGTCCACCCCTTCTTCCCTCCCTCCTTCCTCCGGACTTTGTGCTGCGTAATACTGTCTTGCAGCTGTGCACTGGTGTGAGAGTTACTGTTTGGCTCTCAGCTCTCCCCCTTTTTTTTGTATCCACGCCTCAGTTGCCTTGGAAATCGCGGCTCGCCTGGCATTGATGTTCGGTCTGCTGACTTTATGCAGTGAAGTCTGTGCAGCGTTATAGATTGAACACTTATGGCTGGCGGATTATACAGTCACTTGTGGGGCTGCCGATCTGCGTACTTGTTAGACCCTGGTTGCATTATTCGCTGTGATTGATTGGGAACTCAATCCCACGACGGAGTGACTGCGGGCGATTCCAGCCTTTGAGCTCTGTCGCTTTTACATGCTGGGGTGCCTGCGGGCATGACTTGCCTTTGAGCCTCTGTGGATGGAGTGTTTTTCGTTCTCTTTGCAAGACTGCATTTAATCCAATCATGTAGCTCTTAAAGTCTGACACTGTTAGGTGTCGCTACAGCAAAGGTTTGCTCACCAGTATACCGAGGTGGTCCGCCTCCTTTCAAACTCTGCACTGACCACGAAACACTAAAAGTATGCTCCATATTGTCTGCTCATAATGCCCAATGTAAGGTTGTTGTATTCTTTTGCTTGGACACTTTTAGCAAAATTGAATTGATAGTTTAGCTGCAAGTACAGTACCCAGATATCCTACTATAATCTGCTGCCTTCTTGAATTTGTACTACTTGAATTTCCCTGTTTTTGCATTCTTCCTCTTTGGATTGTGTGCTCACGAGTGCAGGGGTGATATATTGGTTGACAGTTGTCTTGTCTGTTTGTACGTCTTTTCTGCTGGGCAAAACACAGACTCGCTCCAAAACCATGGCGAGGTGAGGTTTATAGTAGGGGTGTACCGAATAGTACATTTACTATTCGGCCGAATACCGAATAGTTGGCCAAAATATTCATCCGGAACCGAATAGTGAGCCGAATAGTAGTTTACTAATAGAAAGGTGTCAATATATGTATAGAAATATTTATTTTTAAATCTAAACATAGGAACATTGCCTTATTTGGTTTTACAAAATAAAACAGATGGAAAGAACTTGATATTGCTGTACTATGCATATAAAAAAATAATTCATTCAGAGTGCCACCCTTTAATGAGCTATGCAGCAGTAATTTTGAACATATGTAAATGGCTTTACATAAGTGTGTAGGAAGATGCACACTGCCCCTAGAAGCAACAACAAACAAGCATTGGCAATGCCAACAGTTTGAGCTTCTGAGTAGTCATGAGAAAGGCACTTGCCAGGCACTCCCGAAGTGGTATTAACTGGCTATTGATGGTTGCAGGTGCAAAAGGGTGCGAGTACCTGGCTATATAAAGGCAGTGCATAACAAGCCAAAACTGTTGGCTTTGCCAATGCTTGTTTTAACAGAACTTCAGTGAAGGACATGCATAATGCTTATATAGATCATAACTAAGCTTTAGAAGGGGAGTTTTATTATCTTTGAGGACAGAGCTTTTGCCACCAACTTTTAAAAAAATGTTTTAGTTTAATAGAATCTAGAAACGTGTGTTGTCAGGGAAACAAGAACAGCAAGTTTGCTGCTCGTCTGCAAGTCATTTTGGCATGTGTGGCAAATTCGTTTTCTTCCTGGTTTCTTGGGGGAGGGGTCAGAGTGGGTCGAAAAGATTATGGAGTCACCACCATAAACTATTTCTAAGGTGTAACCTGCCTGGGATGGCAGTGTATTTGAAAAGTTCAAGACATTTTCACAAAAGCATTCCTACATGTAGGCCCACTGGCGCTGTACAGTTAAGACCCAGCAAGTGCAATTGAAAGGATGTGCACAACAGGGTACTGTTAAGACGGATTTCTGAACTCTGTCCTGGTGGCGCAGAAGTTCAGAAGGCCAACCTAATTACTTGGAACAGGGTAACCTCTGGACAAGCCAGACCAATCAAGGTAGCGATCGCGGCGGTCAAGACTAGGTCTCAAGAGGGGTGAGGGTGACTGAAAGCCCGCAATGAGCACACAAAGCAAGAGCGCTTACAAACTACTCCAAACAGTTGTTATATCAAAAATAGATACACATTTATTTTAAGGCCTTTAAAACAATGACCGTAGCGAGAAAATCACAATATCACAATATTAAACCAACACATACCATATCAACACAATATATATACAAATACACAGTCGCAAGCGTTTAAAGCACGAAATATGTAGTCCACCTGAAAGGAAAGGAAAACAGGCAGTGCGATAACGCTTTAGACTCAGTTCGCCTTCAGAGGCACCTAACTAGATGGAAGTCCGAGCCCTGCGAAGAGTGGAGCCTTGTGCTCAAAGTACCTGCCACGCCGGTGCCAACGGGCAAAAGGGGAAGCTCTTCGGAGGAAGTCAGGCAGTTCGGGTTAGTGCACAGCAGAAGGAGAACAGGTTCCGCAACTCAAGCGCAGCCTCCACAGCGGGCAGAAGCAGAGCGCGAGTACGGCCAAAAGGGTGCTGTTTTTACACAGCAGGGAAAAGCAATGGGATACTGCAGGAGGGCGACCAGATCCTAGCTAAACTACTCACCGGTCCCCGAAGCAAGCAGACCCAGGCTTCTCCACGTTAGTTTCAGCAGCTGGCAGGTTCAGAAGAGCAGGGAACGCCTCGTAATCGTGTAGAGCAAAAAGACGTCCCAATCGACGAAACCAGCACAGTTTGTTGCCGCAGCAGGACAACGGAGCGGCCGTGTGTATTCGAGCCAAATGTGTACACTCCTCCCTTCAGACTTGGGAACGCCAAGTGTACGAAGCGTGGGAGAGGGACAAGGACTCGGAATACAACACAACCTGGCGGCGGTTACAGAGCAGGACTCCCTTGTAAGCTGGTCAGTCAACTGGATGGCCCAGAGACACTTCCGAAGGCTTACTTGGCAGGAGATGATGAAGTCGCCGGGAATAGCTGTTCCTGCTATTCCAAAGGTCGAAGCACCAGTACAGGCCTTCTGGTTCGATCAAAGGAGGAAAGGGTTTCACAGGACGACAGCAGTGCAAAGGAGGAATCCTTCAGCGGGTCACCAGCGATTCCTCGGTCCAGCCTCTTGGTTGCAGGATACTTGGCTCCTGTATTCCTTCGTTCGTGAGAACTCAGGAGATCGACATGGTAGTGGTGTTTCCAGCTCCCTCTTATCCACGGTTCCCTTCGCGCCAAAACGGAGGGGAGCCAATGGGAGATCCGCTCATCAACACACACACCATACGTGGACCAATCACGGACCACGGTGGTCCCAGGCATTCACACCACCCTAGACTCTCTGGCACCCAGGATGTGTATTGGGACCAGACATCCCAGCCCACACCCTGGAGGCACACAAACGACATGTAGAAGCCCGCGAAAGCAACCACGTTTCGCGGGAAAGTACATGCCCAAATAAGGAAGGCCCCGGGTCTCTCGACCTGGGGAAGGTGAAGGGAGCAAGACGGTCAGTGGACAAGACAAAGGAGCCTCGTGGTCTGGCCATTTTGGGAGCCAGGCCACCATTTTGGGTTCAGTGCGAAAAACGTGCTCAGAACGCCAAAAGGAGCTCAAAATAAACAAAACGATCGCTGCCACCATTCGAGTCCCTGAATGACTTGCACCGATCAAATACCATCCTAAAAGAGTATCTAGGGCCTGTAGAAGGCTAGAGACCCAAGAGAGCTGTAACTTAGCTTACAGTGCCCTCTTGTGTCATGTTGCACTAAAGCCGCAACACGATAAAAGAAACTACGGGAAACAGCGTTCCCCGGTACTGACTGTCTTAAGGGCATGTCAGTTTCCCCGTAAGAAAGGAGCGAAAGCCCAGAGAAGTGCGGCAGAAGGCTGTACTTCTCTGGCAAAGTCAAGAACAAGGTTAAAAACAATAGCAAAAAGTTTAGGGGTTGCCACATGGAAGGAAAATTACCTGCAATCATGAAATCTTTCCTAACAGGTACTAGTTGTCTATGTTCCTGAAAAGAAATGTTTGTGACACTGTAGCCTTTGAAGATGTGCTTTGCAGCCAGCGCACAATCTTATATTTGTTTGAAATCCTGATCAGGCACCGGTCGTTTATTTATTAGTGTCAACTCTTGTTGGCCATACGCCTGCACACAAACTGCATTTCACAGCAGCAGCCTCAAAGAAGAAGGGGGAGGGGAAACGACCATTGTCCATTCACAGGCTGAGAGAGACATCTGCAAATTATAATTACACAACTGACCAATGCTTCATACAAGCAGGGCTGGGCAGCATCCCTACCCTATCCTAGAGCTTTTGACAAAAGAAATGTTTGTTGCCGAAATGCCCCTGCGTTAAAACATGAATGAAAGGCAGTCAGTAGCCAAAAGACAATTAGGTGTGTCAGGTTTGGGGCATACCACTTGCTTCTTGGTGAAAGGCATGACAACATCAGCTGTTTACAATCACTGAACTGCCTGCAGCTTGCCTGATGCAGCAGTGAGTGGAAAAGGAGAATGTGGACTGGTGGGTGACCCTGCAGTCACCTCCCCGCAGGTGGTCGGCCAGACATCTCTTTTCCTGTTCAACAGGTCAGGAGAACCTGAAGGCTTCCACAATGAGCAAACAAAAGCGCTGTTTAAGTACACGTTTATGGTCTTTGCTCCCAAAGAGTGGGGGCGGGCTGGGCACCTTTGTGCCTCTGAAGTGAGCTGCCTGTGGCTCTTAAAAGACACCCGCAGCCTACTGGAGTTTGGGACTGTGAAGGGCAAGGGCATTATTTGTTAAGTAGAGAAGGCGCCGTTATTAGTATTTTAAATCGTGTTGTGTAAATGGAAGCAGACAGAAGCTCAGATTCTGACATGGTTGCTGTCTTGCTTCTGCCGGGTCCCGCTGTGAGCTCCTCATGATGGGGGATGGTGGCAAGACTGTGCTTCGGGAGCAGACTGAGCGGTCACTGCAGATGGCCCCGGGTCAGCCGAAGATGCTCTGCAGTCATGTCCTGCACTGTGTACTCCCTTTTCATTAATAGAGCAGGGAGGGGCCCAGGCTGCTCAGGAGGCGCTGAGAAAGGAGGCGGTGAGAAATGCCCAACCCAGCACCAGGGAGCTCCACAGCCAACACACTGAGTACGGGACTGGAGCCTGCACTCCCCTCTTCACCAGCGCTGGAAATTAATGTGTCTCTCTATTTAGGTTTCTCTTGCTACTCGTGGACTCTCGGGATGTGAATGAATGAGGGCTCCTTCTTATATTTGCGGGCAAGATATTCTTGCACTTATATTATTGCACCCGGTCATGTCCTTTATTAAATGATAGTCAGTCGAAGCTTTGTGCTGGATGCCTATTTCACGAGAACTTCCTACATAAGCTTTAGTGCAACTAACCCACATGTTTGCACGTTGGTAAATAGTTTTCACACAATCCAGAGGGGTGTGTGTGTTAGTGCCTCCCTCGAGGTCAAAGAACAACTTGTTTGTCTGTTTTGTTTGCCGCTTGTAGCACTCGCACGTGGTTCTCTGCGCTTTAGTTTGATCTGATTTCGCAGTGAGAGCTGGTTTTCACGTGTGTTTGCTTTACTCTGTCTGCGTGAGCTGTTTCTCTTTTTTTCGTTTGATCCCTCCTCAGTTATTTCTCGGGTTTCCCCTTGCTTCGGTGTGTCTCTGGCCTATTCCTCTCTTTTCGCTTTTTTTCGTGGCATAATGAGCTGTTTCTCTGTTTTGCCTTGGCTACGCTGTCTTTTGGGGCCTCTCGGCGATATTGCTTTGCAATGACGTCGCAGTTGTGCGTGCTGGACTCTGATGTCACTAAACACTTACGTTTTTTCGATCCGACATTGACATTACACGTTCGTTTCTGAGTATTGTGTTTCATTGTCGGTTCCACGTGCTGGAGTGTGATATCTTTTTTTCTGGTAACCCAACGTCTCTGCTGTTGCAATGCCAAAGCCGATGTCACAATGCTGTGTTCGTGTGTGTCATTCAACATTCTGCTGTCACAGCTCTTTCGTTCCGTGGCATTGCTGTGCTGAGATGACACGCGACCGTTTCTTCTCTGCGCCTTCGCTTTCATCGCACCCCAGTAGATGTGTTTGTTGTCTCTATGGGTGTAACTTCGGCTTCCAGTGGGGAGTCCAGTAAACATTCTGCTGAAACCGAATAGTGGATTTTCAGCCGAATGTCTGCCGAATACTCACTCGAAGCCGAAGTTCGGTACACCCCTAGTTTATAGTGATAATTTCAAAAACAAAAATGTCGAAAAAAAAATGTCGAAAACCTATACTTATAATGACAAGTCAATTTTTAGAAAAAAAGTTGAAAAAAAAATGTCATTTAGCACTATCAATAAATACATAAACAAGAAGAGTCCCCCCTGCAACCCCCCCACCCCCCACCACCCTCTCACCCCTCATACTCAACACATTTTAATTATATATATATATTTATTTATTCAATAAATAAACAAGAAGAGTATCATTTACCCCCCCAACCCTCCTCACCTAACACCCCCCTGCCATCCCCCCACCACCCTCTCACCCCTCATACTCAACACATTTTAATTATATATTTATTTATTCAAATAAACAAGGAAAATATCATTTACTAGGGGGGGTTCCCCCTCACCCAACACCCCCCTGCCACCCCCCCCACCACCCTCTCACCCCTCATACTCAACACATTTTAATTATATATTTATTTATTTATTCAATAAATAAATAAACAAGGAAATATCATTTACTAGGGGGGGGTACCCCCCAACCCCCCTCACCAAACACCCCCCTGCCACCCCCCACCACCCTCTCACCCCTCATATTCAACACATTTTAATTATATATATTTCTTTTTTTTTCTAAAAATTCAAAAAAATGTCAAACAATGTCGAAAACCTATACTTATAATGACAAGAGTCCTCCATTTTTAGAAAAAAAGTCGAAAAAAAATGTCATTTAGCACTATCAATAAATACATAAACAAGAAGAGTCCCCCCCTAACCCCCCTCACCCAACACCCCCTGCAACCCCCCCACCACCCTCTCACCCCTCATACTCAACACATTTTAATTATATATATATATTTATTTATTTATTTATTTATTCAATAAATAAATAAACAAGAAGAGTATCATTTACTAGGGGTGGGGGGGGTTCCCCCCCAACCCTCCTCACCTAACACCCCCCTGCCTTCCCCCCACCACCCTCTCACCCCTCATACTCAACACATTTTAATTAATTATTTATTTATTTATTTATTCAATAAATAAACAAGGAAAATATCAATATCATCAACATTATTGCTTTTCTACATTATTTTTTTTGACATTTTTTTTTCGACATTTTGACTGTCGACATTATTGCATTCGACATTATCACTGACCACCGAGTTGAGAGTAAAAAACCTTGTTTTGCTCTCCCGCTCCCAGAAGGGAGTGAATACCTCTACAATTGAAATGGCATCTTTAGACACTGACGCCTCAGGGGGGTGTAAAGGATGCTTACTTTCCTGCCGAAGCAACTGTTGGTCTGGCCAATCTACCCTCATTAGAAATAGAGCCCCTGGTGGCCCAGGATCGAAGCACCTCCGCACTAGATCTGGATAATGACTTGCTCCTTCTATTGTGCTATGCACTTCAAAACAGTGCAGCCCCCCGCCCCCGTTAAAATTGACGAAGCTAGGGACCTGTATCCCGAGGTGGTTTTGGTTGATGGCCAGCTGGATGGAGGCATCAGACCCAACCTGGAGAAGGCCCCTACAGCTTCGGCGCTCCCCCTCCCATACAGTCTATCCTCACAGCTGCCCAGGCTTCCAACATTCCGCATGTGGGTGCTGCAGGCTCAGCTTTTCCTACATCGCTGATACCCCTGTTGGCACCATTACGTCCATCTTGCACACAGAGGTTATCGGCGAGCCCTAACCTGTTGTATGAGACCCGGACAAATCCAGACCCCCAATCTGACGACTACAGTATGCACAATCCTTCCTCTCCACCTCAGAGTGTTCGCATTTTGCACTTCGCAGTGAACATTTTGCTTAAACTCTGTGGAGCGATGCACGAGGACATAAAAAAACAGGGCTCTGTTATTGTTACTTTGAATGAACTGCTCACTAGCCAAAAGGGATTGGGCCTTCAGTTGCCTTTTAATCCCAGGGCAAATGGAAAACAGGGACACTAGTTAATACCCACCTCCCACGTGCTGAGGCACCACAAACATCTGCTTCACCCATCGAGGAGATGGGGATTGTTCCCGGCGCCCACCCAACCGCTAAAGAGGAGGCTGCAAGTTGCGCTAATCCTTTTCCCTCGAGGAAGCAGATCTGCATGGCTAAAAGATTACAAATGAAAAACCTCAGATTGAAAAAGAACTTGGCTTCTTCTGAAACAAGTATCATCGCTGTGGATGCCCAAACTCTCAATTCCACCCTATGGACGGAGAAAAACCATCTCTCTAAAAAACAACTTAAAAGGTGGCACGTAGAAAACAGGGGTCGGCTCAGTCTTTGGGAACGCTGACAAGCTGGCTGGTTGGGAAAACATCAGCTGGAAGATAGGGACTAAGGAGGCCACCTTAGACTACATGGCGGGAAATCATAAAGTGTTAGAGTGAGTGATATCACTTAAAATTCTGGCGAATGATTACAGTGACAACTCGATCTTAATACTGGATTTCGAAAATACAATTGACCACGAGAAAACCATGTATGGGGGAGCAGTGTCTAACCATGCTGGGAATAAAATCAGTTGGAGCCACAAATAAATCTCCAGGATGAATGCAAATGTATTCCCCAGCGACATGGTACACCGTGCTAGCCTCAGATGTAAGGATCCCACAGCCATAGAACATTGGATCCGCAAATGGGCCCATGAAATCGGTCAAACTACAATTCCCTCGGCTGTCTGTAAGACTACCAAGCCCAATAAATCATTCAATGTAAATATACGTGATGGCAATCGTAAGATGCGCCTGACCATAAGAGCCCTGATTGCACAAGGCCGACGTTGGGGTCTTCTCCCTCAAACACAACTGAAGATTAGAAAAATCAGGGCGAATTTTCTGACCTGGTTAAAGCACTATCATCTGTCATTAAGGCGGCATGCCTGGCAGCGATTTTGTATGGGAAATAAAGCTCTGGGCCTGAATGGCCTTGCTAATGTAGTACTTAAAGGTGATCTGGGAAATTGGGCACAAATACTATTAATCTTATTTTCCAGAGTCTGCAGAGCTAGGCAGCAGTCAGTCCTCCTGCCAGTGCATAAAAAAGGAGACCGCACAAAAATAAATAATTACCGGCTGTTGTCAATGCTGGATAGCACAGGGAAGAAATTCACCTCACTGGTCCTCCGAGAACAGCAAGCATGAGTAACTAGAAATAACATACTCAACTTAGCCCAGACAGGATTTCGCCCCGGATCAGGTACTACCCAGAATATCAGGATACTAGACCAGCTCATTCATACCACCCGAAGTCGCAGGGCCGTAACATTGTACATCGCCTTTGTGGACTTAAAGAGTACGTTTGACCAGGTAGACAGGGACACCCTATGGGCTAGGTTGCGGGTTTTAAACTGCCCAGATTGGATTGTGCACATTTTATTCCTGTTACATAGCAATAACGCCACTAGACTACGGCTGGACCATGGGGGCAGCGTTATTGAGTCCACACCCATCAATATGGGCATGAAACAGGCGTTTGTCGCTGCTCCCATATTATACAACCTGTATCTAGCAAATCTCCTGCCCTGCTTGCTGGGAGTATCGAATTGTCCACTGAGGATTGGTAATTTGCCTATAGTAGGGACGCTATATGCGGATGATCTAGTCCTTTTCGATTGCATGTACAAGTGAATGAAGAATTTACTCAATGAATTATCCACATATGCCCTAGAACTGGGATTGACCATCAATCTGGAGAAGACCAAGGTGATGCTGGTCACCAGAAATGTGGTCAATAGGACCCGGATGGACACAGCGCTTGGCACTATTGATTACGTCGAGTTCTAGCCATATCTAGGCTTGGACGTCAGTGTGCGAGCTGATTATGACCTCATTAAGAACAAGAAAACCTGTAGAGCTAAGCAACTAATGCTACAGGCACACAAGTTCGCAGGGGGGAACGCATGATTCTCTCTGGCTGCAATCCTCCTGCTCTACAAGCAATGCTTTGTTCCAGCATTGTTGTATGGACTTGATGCCCTGGCCATGCAGGACTTTTCTTGGCTTAACGTGTTAGGTCTCTTCTGGCGGGCAATGTTGAACATGGGGCCATCTTGTTCCATGGAATATTTACGCCTGGAACTGGGTCTCATCTCCTTGGGTGGTATGGTGAGTCGGGAGAGAGGATGCTTTTACCTCAAGTCTCGTTCCAACCCAGGTTGCGACTTGTTAGCGACAGTTGGTAGGAACCTTGATTCTGAAAAGGTCTTTGCGAGACCTCATTTCCAAGCTCTCAATGAGAAACTATTCGAGGAGATCAGCTGGACCTACAATTCTAGTCTGGGCACCCCATATATACATCTTAAAAAATCCTTTGGGAAAAGGTTTGACAGATGGGATTGGTGCAAGAATGACACCCACTTGGCCAAATTAAAAGGACACGAGGAAGTGTCCCATGTTATGCACCGCTATTGTAAAACACAACCCTACCTGCTGCTTTGTCCGGATCCTGCGCTTAGGACCTTTATCCTTAAACTCCGCACAAATCAGCTACCAGTGCGTACAATAACCAGACCACGGTTAGGGCTGGCGGTGGAGGACAGATTTTGCTCCCTTACTGGTCAACTTGAAACAGCTAGACATGTGATCACCCAGTGTGTAAAACTGGATGATATATACATGTCTAACTTTGGGGGCCATGTGCATAGGTACGAGACAATTCTCACAGATTCCTTTTGGGATAGGTGTTTGAATACTGATTCTCTTGCCTTGCAAGTTGACCACTCAATCCTGCTATCCCATCTTGCCCAATTTGGCATCTCTGGGGAAGTGCTGGCATGGTTCATGTCATTCCTGGCAGATCTTACTCAGACCCTCTCTATACCACCATTTCTGTCTGCTCCTTGTCACCTCACCTGCGGAGTGCCCCAGGGCTCCCCCTTGTCTCCAATTTTATTCAACATCTATATTTGGGCCCTTGTATGTTTGGTCCGGTCCTTCGATGTCAGATGCTACTCGTACACAGACGACACCCAGATCCTGATTTGACTAGATCTCAAGCAGGCTGAGGCGTTGTCGAGCCTGCAGGGGTGTCTGGAGGCCGTGGGAGAATGGATGAACTGTAATTGGCTCAAACTGAATGGAGACAAAACCGAGGTGATGGTGGTCGGCTGCCCTCCCAACCCCACTCTTTGGGTTTCCTCCTTCTGGGCCGCTTTCCTAGGTCCCTTATCTACTCCTGTTAGTAAAGTAAAAATCAAGGGGTTATTCACTCAGCCACACTGTCCCTGGATAATCAGGTGATGGCAGTCTGCCAAGCTGGTCATTTCCAGTTTAGAGTTCTTAAGAAGGTTCTCCCCTTGATTGCAGTCTTACTACGGCCACCTGTGGTAGCTGCCATGATATTGTCACGGCTAGATTACTGCAACTCATTATATCTTGCCCAACCTAAGAACCAGATTCAACGACTGCAATGCCTGCAGAACCTAGCAGCGCGGGCTGCTACTGGCTCTCCTTACGGGGCACATATCACTCCTGTGCTCCGTGCCCTTCCATTGGCTCCCGGTGACTCAACGGATTGAGTTCAAGGCCCTATATTTAGTCCATCGTGCTATCTATGGACAAGCGGGCTGAATATCTGCAAGCCACATTTTTCTGGTATCTCCCAAGCCGCAACCTCCGATCAGCCTTGGAGGACTGTTTGGTAGTACCGAGGGTCATGCGGACCCGAGTAGGAGGTTGGGCCTTCAACATAGCTGCAGCAGTTTTATGGAATAACCTCCCTCAACTAATTAAGACAGCTTTGAACTACATGGGTTTTAGAAATGCTGTCAAAACCTACCTATTTTAGGCAAATTCAGCGCCACTCTGGTTGCCCCCTCCTTCCTACAGTGCCAAGATACCTTCGGGTGACAGTGTGCTCAACAAATTCCACTAACATAACATAACTCCTGTGAGTATGGGTATTGTGTCCAAGCTTATTTGACCTAGAAGGGAGCACATTGCCTACACTGTTTTATTCTATTATCACCTAGCATGCATTAAGCAAGCTAACACTAATGTTATACCTGGTGTGAATGCGACTCTAAGTTAAGCTTAATTATGGTACTGAAGCGCACGCATATGATGGAAAGAAATAATTATGGACGTTTATGGCTTCAGCCTTGAGGCTCTCGCTTTTGCTATAAGTATAAGTGCAGGAGAAGACTAAAGTCAGAATTGTATTGTTTTATTCCTTTACGATGAATGAAAAGAATGAACCTTGTTTGCTGTTGTAATTGTAACGCCCTAATGTACACTTATTCTTTATTGACAATCAGTGGAGTAACTTTGCTGAAAATGTTGGGAGGGGACAGGGGTGGGGTGGAGGGAGGGCGGGTGGTGGCTCTGAGGGTTAGTTTCGGCCAAATTGTTAGATACAATTTGGTTCATTGGTAGAATTCGGTCACCACCATTAGTTTGAAGCCGAAGATACTGAACATGAAGAGCTGGGGTTGCGGTGGTGTCCCCCGCTCCCCATGTTTGGTATTTTTGACTTTGGCGTTTGTGGGGGTGTCCCCTGCTTCCTCAGCATTTGTGACAGGGGACCCAACAAAAAAAAAGACGGAAAGGGACCCTTCATTGTCAAATCCGACCGCGTTAGAAGGATGGATCTGACGATGCAGGGTACAGGAGAGACGGCGGATGGAGAAAACGTAAGTAAGGGGGTTTATCGGTGTACTGGCGGTTTGGGGGGAAAATGTTTTTTTTTCTTTTGTACCAAGGTAAAAACGTATTCGCAGCGAAAAGGACTACGGTCAATCTTGTTGTGATTTTGTACCTCGGTCAAACAACCTAAATCCCTGAGAGATAACACTAGACTACTACACCACAAGAGTCCAATGCTGATGCTCTGTTATAACTTTCATAAGACTGGTGGCCCATCTTTAAAATTCAATTGGGCCCCCACACATCTCCAGCCGGCCTGCCATGCACCCAGTGACATAACATAATATAACATTCACAAACTTAATTCCAATAGAACGTACAAACAATGCATTATTTATCATTCATTCAGACACAAGTCATCACACATATGCTGGCATACACTCTCACTCTCACACAAATGCACCCAGCAACTCCATTGACATACACTGTGCACACATTATTTATATGTACATATACAATAACAGTGGCACAACGTCCATTGTTCAGACCAGACTTTATCACCCCCTGATCGCTGAAACTTTGGCTTAAGTTGACTTGACCTAGCTGAACTACAAATCCATGGCCGAAAGGAACAGATTCACTGGAATTTCAGCAATTCCCTTGATTTTTCCTTTCATTCAAAGGCAGAAGTCATAGGTTAATGCAGTGCAGTGGGTGGCCAAGTATACTTGGTATCAATTTTTAAATGCCATATAGCTCCAAACGGGGGTTCTGCACAGCACCTTATATGTGTACTTGCTGATAGATTTTTTTCTACAAGATTCCGACTGATTAAAATGAAGCTATGTTTTCCTGTGTGCAAATGGCTCCAAGCAGTGGAGTACCAAGCGGGGGTGGTGGGGGGGGCCCAGACCGGGACATTTTTAATTGGGACAACTCTCCCATTCGGCACATCAAAGAGGGCGCCCAACGGCAAAGGTGTCCCGCTGGCAGGACAATGTGTGCTGAGCAATTCCTGCTCAGCACGCTCATTGTCATGGCAGCAGGACATCTTAACCGTTCTGAATGGTAGAGGTGTCCTGCTGCCAAGACAATGTCCCAAGAAGCTCCGAGCAGCAGAGGGTCCTCACGTTGCTCTGTATCAACACAACAGAGCATTATAATGTGAGCGATTAGGCACAGATGGGAGGAAGGCGGGTACTATTAGGAAGGACTTTTGTCCCTTTAGAAATGTGAATGGGAGGGAGTGATCAGAAGTGAGAAGGGTGCATAATGTTGCATGCTTTATGAAATGATGACTATGGCTTTAAAACCCAAGGGGGATTTGTTAGGCTCACATTAATCTACATGATGCGATTGTGACTTTGCATGCAGAATGGGAAGAATAAAACTAAAGCCATACTCCCATTGCTCAACATATTTCTATGACAATGTATATAGTGTATGGTTAGTTTATTATGTAATGTGGTTTGCTTCCAAGGATTTGCTATAAATAATTATTTAAGCACATGAAATGTAAAGCAAAACCTTAATAAATATCTATATTAACTAAACCTGTAAAGATGTGCGCGGTCGCTTAAATTGGTCACATCCCAGTTTCACCATTTAACCAAGTGTGTGATCCTGAACAAATCATTTAATCACATTGTGCCTTATCTGCAGCTCTGCAAGTGACACTGATTCACTTCAAAGCTTATGTTACTATATCGTGGTATTATAATGGAAAAGCCTAATGACTATAGAGTTGCTCCACATATAACAAAAGTGCAATTTATGTATTTTGTACCACAAAGTTATTTGTCACTTGGCTTATTCATGGTAACTTAATCTAAAGTCACTTCAATGGTGCCTCCAGGTATCACGGACTGATAATGCGCCTTGCAATGTCCTTTTCTGTGAAGTAACTTCTGTTGGTGCAATCCATATAATAGGAAGTTTGTATGTATTTTGCCTCGGAGGGCTTGGACAGAGCTCTAATAGATGAGTTTCCTGCATCTAGAATGATAATGATCCTGCAGTTTTATGTTTGTTGTTGTGTGTTAAAATGCCATCTTACACTAATGTTACCAAAAAAGTTGATTGGGGCAGGGGTGGGTGGTTTGGGGGCGCGAATGAGACCATGTGGAATTCCACACACTGCAGTTCGTTACTCAGAACCACCCTAAATCCCCCCCTCACTCTTACAATGCTGGATACTCCCCTGCTTAGTTTGCTAAGTGAAGCAGTTTTTGGTGGCCTGTAACCTGAACCATGACACCCATTTACTAATTTGCACCAAACCGTCCTGAAATACTTTTGCTAGTTTGGTGAAGATTATTTTTGGTGGCAGGGTGAAAAGCTATACAGGGCTCCTAAAAGTGTGCTTTTAACACAAAATCGCATACGGTTCCTTCTGCGCACCTAGAGCAAAAACTGTTTAACAAACGTTCACCATGTTTGGAAGGCGTATAGCACTCAAATTCATTTCACAGAATTTGCAGAGTACGGTGGTTTTGGGTCACAAGTTTTCTCAGCTTGAATCTTTCCACTCTACTTGGGGAGGGCACACCGTCTGCCAGCTTCATTTTGAAATTAGGATGGTGGTGCTTTAGTAGCATCTGAAAAGTGGCTAGACTAATTTTAGAGGCGTTGAAGAGCTGTGGCTTGCCACAGAGAATGCACCATTTGTTATTGTTAGTGTCTTCATACCTGGGGCCTTAATGTGTACTGTGAGCTCTGGTCACATTGTACAAATGTGACACACGCGCCCTCACTAGGGTCAGCCCGCAGCCCAGGCCCCCAAAAAACATTTTTTTTTTTTAAAAGTACCTCTGCTCTGCTTTCAAATGCCACCCAGGCCAGGTCTCATGTTACACCGACCTAACCTCTTTGCACTAGCGCACCTCCAGACAGAAACCAGCAAGCTGAATGAGCCTCCTAGTTCCTGTCTGTGTGTCACACGAACACAAAGCAGAAAGCGATTCTCTTCGCCGAAGCCCCTGTAAGGGCTGCTGCTAGAGTGGCAGCACAGGCGCCAGGCCCTGCAACACCCAGTTCAGCACCCTGGCTGCTGACTTTGAGTCAGGCCAGCCTGGTTAAGGGACTAAGCCATGCAGGGCATCCCGGCCATGAATGTGTTGCAGCGCGGCTGCCAGGCATCTCAGCATTATGTAATGAGACAGCACAAGCCTTGCAGGCACCCCAACCGGGCTCCGGCTGTCCAATTACATAATTGATGATTGCGGCCCCCCTGCCATCCTGCCAAAAGTTGGTGGGGACAAAAAGGCATGCCACAGAAGTTGGGGGAGGACAAAAGCCTCTGTGCCCCCCTATAATTACGCCCATGTTGACAATGATTGTTTTCAATCTACCTTAGCTACATCTCATACGCCTACTGACGGATTCAAGAGTACTCGGTGAGAATAGAGCATTGTGGTGGGAAACCTTTTCGAAGATCTCCCTGAGGCTAAACATAAATAAATAAATAAATAAACAAATAACAAAATCCGCTATCACAAACACCAAACTGAAAGTAGTCCTATAGATGGTTGTTATATAGATGACTGTACATTGTGGGAAGATAGACTTGTACTAACATGTGTTTTATGTTCTTAGGTTTCTATGTGTATTGTGTTTTAAAAATGCCAATTTTAAACGGCTGCATTTTTAATGAGCTTAGTCTTAAGGTATTATGTTTACTTGTTCACTGCATAGGATATATGAATTGTTTGAAGGTATAGTTTGTATGTTTGTGTAAAGTTCTTAATTGAACTAATCACAATAAAGATGTATTATTAGTAAATCATATCATTTTGGCAGAGTCCACACCATTGGATTCGCTACAGGCCCTCATGAAGATTTCATAAGTTCAGAAGTGTTTCTGGCTTCACAATAAATTAAACACAATTGGAAATATTAAATCTAAACATAAATAAAGCACATATGAGGATAATTGATCCTTTTTCTATGGGCCTCTGACATCTAGGAGAAAACCTCACCTCAATTATCGGCTCTCTTCAGGTCTAATTATTTGCCATTATTACCTGCAATCAAAGAAGACATGAATAATTGGAGTGAGCTCTGTTTTTCTTGGTTGGTAAAACATTCAGTTAGTAAGATGAATATTCCTCCTCAAGTGTTCGATTTATTTCAGTAAGTCCCAATAAAAAAATCTTGCAAGGAACTTAAAAAAATTGCAAGTCTTAATTTTAGAAATGTGTCTGGGTAAGCAAAAAAGTGCAATTACCCAGGTACAGTTATCGGCCAAGAGTAAGGGAGGAATGGGGTGTCACGATGTGTAGACATACTATGTGAATGCCCAAATCCATATAATTGCTTAATGGTCAAAGTCTTAATCAGAAACAAGATTGGTTGTTTATGGAAGAATCCATTGCATGTAGACACATGTGGGTTCAACAATAGCCCTCTAAAGAATAGCAAACACCCAATCTATATGCTATCCCATTTACTAGAGCTACTGTGTAGGCGTGGAGTGTTGTTACTCAAAGCCAAATGTCATCACGTTGCCTTCACGCTTCACTTCCATAGGCAAAAACAGCGAGTTCACCCCTGTTATAAAGGATATGCTAATTATAAACCATGAAAAATAAATTACTTAGATGGAGGACTCGAAGACCTGGCATTTTGCCTAGAAGCCAGGCACCACTGGCAGTCAAGGCCCAGAAAGAGAGTGGTGTGCTGCTTCCTGAGCAGAAATTCCAAAATGTCAACCCTACCTAATTCGCAAAACCCTACTGTGCAACCTGGGACATCAGATGTGGGGACTGAGCAAAGATCTTGCTTCTCAGATATTGGCATTCTTCCTTAGCACACGCCTTGACCTTAATTAGGGTCATACCAATAGCCAGTAGCAATGATGAGCTTTCAGATAAGTGCATATGGTTATTTTGCTCTAATCTGTCTGCAGTTTGAAATATATTTCGGCTTTTTACCTTGGTTTACTCATATTTCCGTTACCCCACAGTGTATGTGTGTCAGTCTAGGACAGTGCAAACCTACCATTGGGCGACTTCTCTTTACTCTTCATTGAACACACAGTTATTCTTGTTCCCACCGCTCCAGAGGCTCTGTGTCTTCAGGATTGGTTTGGTTGACCTTGTTGGAGATATAAGTTGGGGAATAGCTGGGACAGGCAAGCAGAGATCTGTGGTTATAAAACCTTGTATCTTCAGATTGTGAGTTTTTCTGGTTGTATTAGATACACTTACATTCAGTGTTGAGTCTCACCATGTTATCCCTACCTGCCGCCCTAGTTGATAGGTTTGAGCAAAGTTTGGGCCCTTAACAAGACCCGTAACTAAAGGCATTATTGCCATTGGCACTCAGGATAGCATCTATGGGCTAATAGGATTTGTTTAAAATGATTGTGTGAGGTGCGCAAGATTATTTTTACTCTCGAAAAACTACTAAGATGATGGCCGCCATAGAACAGTTAAAGGGGGCTTCTTGAGGTTTCCCTTTTCCAAGGCAATCATGTGAGCACCAACATAGACTGAGATGAAGTAGTGCAGCTGCTGGTGAGATGGGTAAGCGGCCAAGTTGAATTTAGGGATTGCCTTTTGAGGAGTTGGCTGTGTGAAGGGGATGGGAGCCGGACCAGCAAACTCAGAATGTGGGCCTTTGCCATAGCAGTCTGCCCATGTTCCAAGCAACCGGATAGCCTGCTCAGTCAGCCCATTGTTCCAAGAAAGCTGATATCTAAGGTGTCAATCACTGCATGTTGGAATGTTTCCATAAGCATTCCTCCTCCTGAATGAAAGAATACATGTCCATGCCCAAAGGCAAGGCTGTATCCGATGGCTTCCAAAGACCTATTTCTAACATTTCTATTTCCAAAGTAGTTACTTGGAGGAAGTCTGACTCCTACACTTACACTTAAGAGAGAGTTACCACTGATAATGTCTTTGTGAATTGAACCCCATGTGTTTTTACTACCTATTTCATTCAATTAAACTTTGAACATATTTGCACCTAATAACTTGTTATTTCGGGTCTGATGCACAGAGCGTTTTTCAATGGTATTGCGCAATTATAAAACGCTTATGTGAATCAGGACCTTCATTGTTTTAATAACCATGTCGTCTTAGAATTCTGGATATAATGTAATTGTGGATGCTGTGCTCATTGGTACAAAGGTTCAACTGCGTTTGTCTCTCTGGTGGGGGGATGGTGTTAATGTGGTTTATATATGTTTTGGAAAATGTAATAAAAATATTTGTTTAGAAATAACCATGTCTTTAAACATTTACATATTAGTTAGCAATGCTGTGTTTGCTTTGTTTTTGTTCTTTTAGATGATGTTGAAGTACAAAGATAAGAAATGGTATCAGTTCTGATAACTGAAGCTCAAGATACATCATCTAACTTCATCCGGGAGAAAAAATTGAAATCATCCATTTTCTCTTCATTTATTTTTGCAGGACAATTTTGGGTGGGAAGGGGGTTGGGAAAGAAATTCATCAATGGATACGGTTGTTTCCTAGCACAAATCATACACTTTTTTACCTCAGTCACATGGCTTTAACTGAGGAGCATTATATTACAACAATCAAACTTGAGTGTTCACAGCTATAGGACATTATGATGCTTGGCAAGTAAAGAAAGGAAGAAAGAGAACTCTGCTTTGGGGAAGGAGGACAATGCTGTAATGGTTAGGGATGAGCAAACTGGGCAGTGCTGGATCATTCCTGTGTGAAAATTTCATATGCCAAAAGTTTCTGTGCTATTGTATCTGCTGCCGGTGTATTAACCTCCTGTGGGAGGAGGCAATAAATCAGGTGTCCAAGAGCTGGATTAGCTAAAGTCATGGGCTGTCTTATTGGACTATGACAGCCAGCCTATGCCTAGCTATCCGTGGAACTTAATAGACCTCACCATCATTGAAAAAAGTACACTTCTTTTTTTTATCATCTCTTACAACAAAGACTAGACGTTTGAGAACATCTACTGTACAGTATATTGAATGGATAATGCAGTGGTAGACCTGTGAAGAAAGACTATACATGGACATCTGAAGTAGTATTCCGTTTTCAATCCATGCCCTGTTACACGCAAAAGAAGAGGATGGATCGCTTTTGCAGTGACAACAAGTGCACAAAATGACAGAACCACATTGCATGCTGGGAGTTTGCATTTGTGTTGCAGATGTGCAGTGTGGAAACATTGTGGCGAGGAGAATACTTCAATGTCTATCAACTGTGCTCTTATCAGTTCAGCAGAAAAGTTATTTTATTGGTTCCAGATATTAAAATATGTTGCAATTGGCTATGGGTTCATTCATGCTGTGAATTTTATAACTTGTTTTTAGAATGTACCTTTAAAGTAAATTGGTTACAAACATTGTCCAATTTCAGTATTTTAATAATAACTTGCATAGGACAAACATAAATCTTTGCTTGTTTGCAAACCACTGAATTACATATAGCTCGGATATAAGCAATTGTAAACCTAGTACTAATCTGGACAATTTGGTGGAGAGAGGAAGCATGCCGCCTTTAACAGTTACCCACAGCATGTGCTCCTGTTAAGTGCATATGTCAAATTTTATTTGTAGACTTGCATGATTGAAATCGAATCTCCCTGCAATTATTGAATATGGTTTTCAAAACATGAGAATATTTTGGCAGTAAACTGTTTAGTTTTGGGAGGACTCCATTGTTGCCAGCAAAAAGACTGGAGCAGCCTTGTCTGACAAAAGTAGTATTCCGTTGTGCACCCTTGCCTTGTTTCAAAAGACCAAACAAAATAATCAAACATCTTTTGCCTGGTAGGTAGAATAATTGGCATACATTTACAAGAGGTCAAAAGAGAGGTTTTACTTCGTCCATTAAGGTACATGTCTTCAAACGATAGAAACGCATCACAATGATCACGCAAGCCTTTCATCTGCTTAATCATTTTAGTTTACTTTTTCTTTTTGTTTACATTCAATGAAAAAGATGCACTGCTGTGTAGAAAGTTTACAGTAAATATGTATCTTATCACAATGTGGATGATTGAATGTTTCCATTGTATAAATTATTCATGATTTTTTCATTTGCTTTATGTTAATATAACAACAAAACATGTAGTTACGCAATTGTCATATTTTCAAAAGCAGACATGTTGCATTTATAATAAAGCAAAACCTCCATTTGTCATAGGGGCTAATATCACTCACTGCCCATGCTGTACCCATGCGAAGCTGCTCTAAAATGTGATACAAATACATGGTATGTCCAAAGTCATAACTTGATGTACTCAGTCAGGTGCCATAATTTTGCTAATACTGCAATAACAAGCTTCCATCTACATTTGTATGTATGTGTGTTTGCAAATCCCCCTCCTCTGACTCAGTTCACCCTTGTTTTTCTTCAGTGTATGCAGTACATATTGTAGTACAACAAATGGTTGAATAATGAATTAAAAATTGTTGCAGGTTTATCGTTGAAATTACCTGACATTTTAATCAGGTGAGATGGAGAGCTTGGGATGTCTTCGCCTGATAAGATATGGTCACCTTCTACAATGCTTATCATCCATTGCTTTAACCTTCTACCATGACTTTTGTTCTTTTAGAATAGTTCATCTTGAGCCTTGCTAATTTGCTACACATTATCATTTTCCATCACTTTTGTCTACTTTTGACGGATTCAGCACAGGAAACATTGAACAAAACGGCACACAACTTGAAAAAGGAAATGTGTATGTGGTTTTGCTTCACAGAGAGACTAGCATTATATTTCCTATGTTTAAGGTCTCAAAATCAAATGTGTACTTATCCTTTAATCACCCTTGATACTGAGGAAACCAGGATAGTGAAAGGTTTTTTTGATTTGGAATATCAGCCAGACCGCAACTGACACCTGTTTTGCTGTATACGAACAGCAGCTGCATGACCTTCGGCTTTCTCCTGCCCACTCTCCCTCTTGTCTTTAGTTTAGTTCACTGTGGCCTCAGTTTTCATCAGATTGAAACATTCTATTGTCATTTGTGAAGCTTTCTGATTTTGTTTTTGTTGTTGATTTTTTAAAATATATATGTTGATAATTGTGCCTTATGACTAGTTGTGAAGGGCAAGAAATTCAGCCACTAAGTATTCAGGATTTTGTAGTGGACTATGCATCTACATGTTAAACATTATTTCCACATGGAAGTTATTATTGACCTTTTATAAGTCAATTTGAGTGCAATTAATAATTGGGCAATAATGACTTAATTACGAGGGAGTCATGGGCCATATCCGTTGGTCCCAAAACACTACAATCAAGATGGCTGCAATTGAAATGAGTGCTGTTTGAATAGCCCCTTTTCTGTTTCAATGGCGAGCGGCAGCATGAATGAGTGTGTACAAACGATGAGGCAAGAGGTAAGTGAATTTTGTTGGTTTTAACTTTTGACCAGGCAGGCGGGAGCGAGGTGGAGTCCAGGGATAAGGTAAGTTAGGAATGCGACAAAGCAGACAAGAGCTTGCTTTGAAAACAGCCATTTACTGTCATATTCATCCTATGGCCTGAGCCTGATGGTTGCTCCATCAGCTCACTGACCTCATTCCTTATATTTTGTCTTCAACAGCAGCCTATTTTACTGCAAAGTGCTAATAACTTTATTAACCTCTGCAGTGATCACTATCGCTTGGTTTAAGACCCTCCCCCTCCTTCTAGAAGGCTTAAATAGTGTTGGACAGTTCCCACACTCCCCTCCACCCCCCAAACCCCATTATCTTAATCAACACTTTTTCTAGAAAGAAAGCTGGAACCTATTTTGCCATCTAGAATACCCTATGACGTCTATACATTATGCTCTGTGCATCATGGTTTGTTGAGAAAAGAATACAATGTGCAGCAAGTTGTGTCACTTAAAGGCAAATTAAATGTGTTCTAATGCATATTGCCGAAACAATCTTCTGACACAAATAAGTGCTTGATGAGAACCTCTGGTGGACACTTCTACGTGTGCCTGTTTGTGGATTCTGCTTTGGAATGCTGTGGCCTCTTCTAAAGTTTGTTGTAGAAATGTTTATCAGCAAGTACCCCAACAAATGTGTTGCCTGTCTTAAACCTGAAATCTTTTGTGCGGACAAAGAGAAACATTAAGTATTACATATTAAAAAATATGCTTTCTTTCTGTGCAGCAAATACCATCTCATCCAGTTTGGTATTGCCACCAACAGTGTGTTGCAGTATTAGCTTAATGATCCTTTTCTTCTCTCTGCATTGTCTAACCTGAGAGCAGCAGGGATCACTTGTTACTCGAACTTTTGTTATTTATTTTTTATTAGATTGCTTTAAAGACAGACCGCAGATACTTTAGAGGGTACAACAGAAAGCTAAAGAAAAAACGTAATGATACAAATCCTAGTACAATTATCCAGTACAAATTAATCACTCAGTAAGTTAGAAGATTGTGTTCCACATTAAATATCTAGTGCCGCTCAGATATTGCACCCTCTCCCCCACAGCCTTGTTAAGATCTCGTTATGTAAAATTGAAGAGATGGATATTGTATTCTTTCTTGACAGCTAAAACATTTCTGAAACAAAGAACCCGAGCAGCTGGTTGGAGCATATCTATTTAGCAATTGCTGCCCCTGGTGCTAGGCTAGACTTATCCAAAAACAAACAGTAGTACATACAAAGTGTACCTTTGGCCCTGGTATTCTTAGAAATTAATACTTCCATCCCTACAGAAAGACTGCGGCTTGAACTCACTTATGGAACTGCCTCAAAAGGATTCTAAGCTATGTTGTATCCCTAAGGAATGAGTATGGTACAAGGGACTTACTGGGCCCTTTATATGAAGTCTAACAAATGGCTAAAAGAAATTGGACGGACATAGGACATACCTGGCGCATTCCTCGGTTGATATTAAACTGTGGAGTCTGACGTTTGCATGCCATAATATAGCTCTTGCATTCTCTTATAAATTACTAATTGCATGAGTGAGTTGGCCTGAAAATCCTATCATTGTGATCATGGCCCTCAAGAACTCCCAGTAAACGTGGTTGGAAGCCTGAACGCCTTTTCTAGATCCAAAAAATGGAAAGCCAGGAAGGGAGCTCCTGCATACCTTCTATTTTCACCAATATCTATCTGCACAGCGCTGTTGGGACCAGTGATAAATCCATGTTGCTCCGGCCCAACTACATGGAGCAAATGCAAAGCGATTTAATTGACCAGTATTTTGGTGAACAACTTGCTGAGGAAGTTCAATATATTTTTATTTTTCCTGAGAAATATAAAACTATTTGTCACCTTTCAACACAAGATTCGGTCAATTTTCCTGTCTCAAATATACTATTAAACTGTTTTAACAGTACTGAAGGCAAACCACATGGCGCAATAAAATTCCATCCGCTTTCCACCAATTTCGGCTGCCTTGCCAGATAGAAGATAATTCAAGGTAATTTTTAGTTTTGTCTAAAATGTTATTTTTCTTATTTTATTTTCTTGTTCACAAAATGTGTACATATTTTTTTAAAAGTATATTTCAAGTCAAATTAACAATCCAGTTCAAATATGCACAATTTTAAATGAACACTGCAACCCGCTCCTTATGCCGCTTCCCCATCATCACAAAATGTTGCAAGCAGGACTGCACTATCCTCCTGACAGCCGTCTACTATATCACTGTACAACTGATACTCTTTGTTCTCTCTGTCCACTACTTTACCTCATCCTTGAAGAATTGATGTTATATTTCTAATGGTCTCTTATCCATCCTGGGGGACTTATTCCCCAGTTACGTTACTAGTCTGGCCATGGTTGTTCTTACCAGATCGTTCTCTGTCTTCTTTAGCTAGACAAAATAACATTTAAGTCTCCCATTTGGGCATTACATTGGGTGTATTATTGTGCAGACCAATTAGTAGATGGGTCTCTAACCCACTTTGTTTATGCTGGGGTACATTTGCACATCCAATGTAATGCAATGCACTCTTGTTGCCTCTTTCGAAAATTTGGGAAATAATGCTCACACTATGTAGAGAAATGGATATTAATATCCTTCAGGATATCCTGCACAAATTGAAACTTCCAGATGAGATGGAAATATATGGACACAGGGAATCAGCAATTCTTTTATTGAGAGTTTAATGCTTTCTTATAGATCTGTGTGTGGCTTAGAATGAAAGATTGTATTAGAAATCTGTAGTATATCATTTCAAAACTAGCATTTAATAATATCTTTATAGGTACTCTTCGTCTGTGCTCTCGGTCTCCAGGTCATGCTCACATTCCATTCTCACTCCACAGTGCATTTTAGATTTTGAGTTTTGTACTAGCACAAAAATAGAAGGAACGTGTTATCTGGAGTTTCCCAATGTTAAGATATGTTGGCAACTGGGTATCCTTGGGGGGTGTCTCAGCATTGCCCCATGTCTCCCCTATGATTGCCCTCCTTTGTGCACATTCTAGTGTGGTCCTAGTTGACTTACCCACATTTTATTCCAGTTTCAGTAATCCAATCAACCTTTCTGTCATTGTAACCCACCAAGTATATTTATCCAGCAAGCATAAGGGCAGCTATAGTTCTCCTTTGGTCTTTTGCTATCCCTTCAATATCCTGTATAGTTAATTGGGTGATACATGTGTGCATTATCCTGGATGGTCAATAAAGAGGAAAGGGTTTTTTGGAAGCATCTCTTTCCCATAGGGACTTGCAATCCTACTGTCCCAGTGCCTTGCTAGTGTGCCCCCTGTTGCAGTTGGGCTACCATTTAGTATAAATTAAGATCTGGCCCCTGTACTGCCCCATGCTCATACAGTCTGACGAGGAGGCTATCTACTGATATTCTCTACATTTTTCCCCATTCAGATTAGTTGCATTACCTTCCTACATTGTTTTAAAGAATCTGTCTGGAATTACAGGAGGACGTTTTAAACTCCATAAAGGAGTCTAGGCAATATTAGCATTTTTACCAACGCTATTCTGCCTGCTATAAATTAATTTTCATGTGGTATCCAATACTTAAAATATGATCTCATCTCTAGACTTGATCTATGCATTGGGATCCCTAAACATTGGAAGGGTTGACCAGCTACTGTAACTTGTGTTTGAGTGCTCTGGTCTCTCTTTAATGTACAATAAATCTGATTGTGTCCAATGGAAATGTAATCCAGATACCTCCCTGAATTGATCCACAAACGAGGGTCTTCTGCTCTGAGTGCTGAATGATGGCTAGGATTGACTAGTTCTCCTGAGGATGACGAGAGCTCAGGGGGTGGGACAAAGCCTCTTTCAGGGTTGGCTGCCATCTTGCATTCCAGATTGTCCCCTGCACTGAGCGGAGGTGTCTGTAATATTTTCTTCATGTGAATTATGGACGTGGCAGATGCTGGCTAAGCTTTCATTCCTTTCAGTTTTAATGTTAATGCTGTGCGAGAGGGGAGCATGATGCATTGTATTTCTATCGTAAGTTTCAGTTATCAAGGAATACTCTAGTTCAAACGCTTTGTTCTGAATACATTTCCTGCATTGTGGAATCGGCGAGCTTGAAACATGGTTGCTGCCGAACCACAAAGTTCATAACTGGTTATGCCTATTTCAAAGCACAATTACTTTCTCGGTCACTCTCTTAAATTGGAAGCATTTCCTTTCATTATATGAGTTGTGGGGTTGTCTGGGGTGAGGTTTAATCTCTGTTTCCAGCGGGCAAGGAGGGGACCTCCATTAGCCTGTAGATTTCTAAGGTCTTTAAAAGGAATCTGGTCCGTAGGCTCACCTCACCTAATGGGCCATTCTGGTAGGGAGGGGAGACACTCCTCCCATCTTGATAGTTTCTTGCGTTTGCTTTTTCTGTTACATCTGCATGGAATATTATCCTGCCAGGACGTTTACATGTGTATTGCATACACTCACAAACTTGAAAGTCTTGTTTTTTCCTTGCGTGCACCCTTTCAAATAAATGCTCTTTTGCTCTTTCTCATATACTTCATTAATGCGAATGGCTGCCAATACGCCTTGGTGTCGCTGCTTCCCTTGGGTGGACTCTCTGGCTCGTGTATTCTTCTCCTGCGGCATGCCGGTAGCGGTTGTTTGGCATCGCCTTCTCTTTTACTGCATGCATTTTTTCGGCTTCTCTGCCCCTCACAGTCCTTGCTGGGCTCTTCTGCTTAGTGTCTTCAGGCTTTGGTAAGGTGACTGCTGCCTCAAAACATCTGTGAATGTCCAAGAGCCCTCTGTTGGCATCTGGCATTCCTGCTGCATGTTTCCTCTAGTGGTTAGCTTCCCTTTCTTTGGTCCGCAAGCCGGTCGGCTTCACAGCACTCTTTCCAGCCTCACGGTCTCTCGGTCTGAAACGAGAGGAGCAGTTTGCTCTTTCCAGCACGGCGCCCCAGTCAGATGTGTCTGTGGTTTAAATCTCCCGGCTACAGGTTTGCGCTCACAACAGCTAGAGCACAGCCTGTACTTTTGGTCGTTTTTGCTCTGCATTGCTCGCCTTATTTTCCTCATCCCAGTATTCTATTAGTTGTGCAAATGGTAATCCGTTCTTGCTGCTTCACATACATAGTCTGGGTAAGTGCTCTTTAAGGGCAAGTAAGCTCTGAATGACTTGGTGATTGAGTCTGAAAAGTTGTTTTCATGAGACTTCCAAACCGACCTTGAGGAAAGGTCTTCAGTGTTCTTCCAAGATGGATGAGGAGAGGTGACCCGATATGCCCTTAAGGAATTGGGTATGGATGGAATATCATCAAGAGAGGAAGGGGAATACCATGCCTTGTCCGATGGTGCCCTCCCACTCCCCACAGGTTGTCTCACCCCATGTGATCCTCTGTCATATAGCCGCCTCCAGGGTCAGGTAGTGGCTTCTGTCCTCTGACTACATGGGGAGAGGTCACCACCGGGAAAGCAGTGATGACACCAAACAATGAATCACATACCCTTGGCCTTAGGGCCTGGCTTCCTGCCCGAGAGCTATCCTCTTTGTTTTGGCCTGTGGTTCCCCTACGGAAGGAATTTCTTCTTCAACCTTGGTATCTCACCTCCAAACAGGACTTTCAGGTATAAACCCAATGTCTTTCCAGTAATCAAAAGGGGACTATGGAAGTGAGGACTCATTAGAATGTTCAAAACTTTGAAGGTCTTTGCCAATTATGGTCTCTTATGGGAATGACAGTGGCATTTATTTGGGTTGATTCACCCTGGACTCGGATGGTAACTGGGGTTTTGTGGTATCCCTCTTCATCCCCATGGATGCAAGTCATCTTTACAGGATATTCCCTTCTCAAATCTCTGGTTGAGATTAAGGCAGCTCTTACCATTGTCTTGTTTACTGCCTGAATCAATTAAGGCCTTAACTGGCACCTCATTCTCTATTGCGGAATCATGTGTTTAAATTGCTGTTTCAACAGATTCTCCAGCATGGGGTCTGGCATGGATTCACATGCTCATGAATATTCCCCATCGTTGTGCTGGGAATACTCGGTGAAAGAAAAAAGTTTCACTTTCACTTACAAACTGTATTTCTCTTTTAAACCAATCACTGTCTCTGGGTCATACTGCCCTCATCCAATGACAGTCCTCTCCCTAAGACCCTCCTCTGGCAGCCATCTTCAGATTTTTACTGAATCCTTCAGTGTTGGGTGTCCTTGAGTTTGCTCTGCGAGCTCCTTCTAGGTTTTTTTCATGTTTTCAACGAAAAAAGGTTCTATTTTTGTACCGAAAGGGTCTGTGTGCTCTCTTCACCATCTGCCGACAGTGGGGATCCGTTGTTAGTGAATTTCAGCACCCCTCAAGGGCGAAGATCATTGAAGTTTCCAGAAGGCCATCAGGCCTACTTCGCACCCTGCCACCATGACGGAGGAGAAGGAAGGAAGATCACTCTTCAAGTCCTGCACCAAGTACGGGTTATGGAATGTGTTTGTTGAAGACGAGCACCTGCAATACCTCTACTGCCTGCATGCAGACCACAAGGAAGGAGAATGCGAGATATGCCTCAGGTTTTTCCAAGAAGACAACGAAAGATAGGCGCAGTAGACTGACGGCATGGCTGAACGCCAAGGCTTCTGCCCCGTGCTCCGAGCAGGGTCATGCCTCACCCAGGACCGACCGGTCCGAGGAGCGGTCTACTAAGTCCTTTGAGGGTGCCTCATTCGTGGGGCCCAAGATAAGGCCAAGAATTGCAAGTCTGGGTTCGCCGTGGATGCGGGTCCCGCGGTGGACAGGGCGCTATCGGCATGACTCTCTGCCTCCATTGCCAGCCGGTAATCCAGCTCCTCCTCGAAAAGGAAATGGTCCAACCCGGCTCAACTGTGTGAGACGCCGTGGATGGAGGAGAAGAAGGCCGAACTGCCCAAGAGGGCGCAATTGGCACAGGATAAGACTTTGACGATAGTTGGTGGCGGCTGCTCTCACGAAGGCTAAGGGGGCTGAGCTTGTGAAGGTAGCCCGTGCAGTGCAGAAAGTATCCCTGCCCCTGAGGTGCAATGCCTCCGCAGTGACTTTGCCAAAGTCTGTTGGCACGCCGGGGAACGGGGCACTGTCTCAGAACCCAGTTCTGGCACCTCAGGGTGGAAAACGGGGGCGTACGGGCAAGGAGGCCCCAGATCAGTCCCAGGCCTTGGCCCAAACCATTGAAGTTTCGTCCACGGACGACGATGACCTGGAGTCCTTACACACATCCCACAAGGACGTGGAATAGGACGGCGGCGCAGGGCCTAGTATTCCCATCATGCCGGCTCAGCCAAGGGATGTGTCTCTGGACATCCTGTCGACCCACCACACCTTGGTGTCGGAGATCCAGAAGAGGATGCCACATGGCCCGGTCCCAATTGTCCCCCTGTACCTCAATCAGCCGCCAGCGAAAAAGTGGAAGCATCGTCTGACGCCCCCATTTCGGCCTCCACATCTGTGTCGGGCCCCCTCCCCTCTCCCACAGCAGACACATGGACGGATGCGTCCATGATGATAATATTGTTGCAGCGGGTCTCTGCAGCCTAGGGCGTCCCCACCGGATGAGGTAGGGTCATTCCATTCAATGAACGCCAGAGCCTCTGAGCTATTCCAGCTTGTGCCTGAAGAAACCAGGAAGGAGAGTTTCTTGTACAAGAGGCGCAAAGCCAAGAGGAAGACAATCATGGCAGTACCCCTACTGGACGACATGTGGGAGATGGGCCTGGCCCTCTTGAAGAGCCCTTGTATGGCTCCGGCCAAAGGGGGAAAGGTTGGAGAAGAAGTACCGGGTGCCGGAAGTGCAACCATCGCTGTATTCGATTTGGTGGTTTCAGCAGCCACGAGGAAACTGTCGGCTTACCCGTCCTCGTCTTCAATCCCTCCGGACAGCAAGGGGAAGAAGATTTACGCTGCGGCGTCAACCATCAAGGCAGGTACGACAGGGAGCTGTACACGCTGGGTCCGATTTTAGAGTTCCTCCCCGACGACAAGAAGATGGAAGAAATCACTCTCTTTCAGGAAGGGGAGGTAGCGTTGGATCATGCCATCACAGTGGCGCTGGACATTGCCGACAAAGGGTTCTGAATTTCCGCCAGGAGGTCCAAGCGAAGGTACTGGACATGCCTTTCGACAGAGATGACCTTTTCTGGAAGGTCATCGACAAGTCCCTACAGGACATCAAGGCGGATACGGAGTCGGCCCATTCCCTGGGTACCCTCCAGCAGCACTGCTCTTCTTTTTGCTCCTCCAGAGGAAAGTCAAGCAGGTCCTCAAAAGGTTTCTCCTCATTGTACTGTCAGCCTTCCAGATCCACGTCTCAAGAAGTCTACAGAGGCCGTTCCCAGGCCTACGGTGGCGGAGGACAGCGTCGCCTGCAGGGCAGGACGCTGGCACTGTAGCAAGCCTGAACCGACCAGGACGTCGTGTCCCCCACCTGTGCACCCCAGTGGGGGGGGCCGGCTGACGAGGTTTGTCAGCGAGTGGGAAAAGATCACCATCGACAGATGGGTGCTGGATGCTCTCGCCCAAGGACATACCCTGGAGTTTCAGTGCAGGTTTTCCGCAAATCCCTCCGGTGGCCCGTCAGGAGTAGCACATCCCACAGCTCTTGGAGGTGCGGACCATGCTGCGAAAAGGGGCGTTAGAGCTGGTTCCCCTGCGACCCCGGGGTTCTGGAGTCTATTCCAGATACTTATTGGTCAGAGAGAAGACCGGGGGCTGGAGGCCCATTGTAGACCTGCGACGTCTGAACAAATACCTCAAGTCCCATAAATTCAGGATGGTCAGGTTGCAACACGTGCTCCTCCAACTGGAAAAAGGAGATTTCTTGACGTTGCTGGACCTGGAGGATGCCTACTTCCATGTCCCCATTCACAGGAAACACTGAAGGTTTCTACGCTTCATAGTGCATCAACGGCACTACCAGTTCAACGCCCTACCTTTCGCCTTAAAGTCGGCCCCCAAAGTGTACACAAAGTCCCTGGCACCGGTGGTGGCCCATCTGCGTCTATGTGCTCCAACATCGCTCGGGGCACAGGGTTTCAAAACCCTCCATACCAGGAGATGGTCACCACAGGTGCTTCTCAGGAAGGCTGGGGAGCCCACACCGGCCGTCTGCACGCCAGAGGCATGTGGCGGCCGCAGAAGAAGTATCCCCATATCAACACCTTGGAGCGACGTGCAGTGTTCTGGGCCCTCAAGTCATTCCTTCCATCTCTGAAGGGCAAGGTGGTGAGGATCTTCACAGACAACACCACCACAATGTTCTTCATCAGGAAACGGGGGCACTCGATCCCTAGCGCTCTCCAAGGAAGTGCAGGGCTTGTGGCGCTGGGCCGTCGGACAAGAGATGAACACCATTGCATACTACCTCAGCAGGGAATTGCGCTCCTGCAATGAGTGGGAACTTCGGCAGAACCAGGTGGACTTCGTCAAGTGGGGCAGGCCCCAGATCGATCTGTTTGTGACGTCAGGGAAACTCCAAATGCAAGAAGTTTGCCAGCCGATTCCACCAACTGCGGATCCTGGGGGGCGATGTCTCCTTCCTGTGGGAAGGCCTGTTTCGGTACGCATTTCCTCTGTTGCCTCTCCTGCTACGAGTCATCAACACACTCAGACAATGCCAATGCAAGATGATACTCATCGCCATCGTGTAGCTGGATGCAGATTTAGTAACCAGACCTTCTCAGCCTGTCGGCATCGCCTGCAGTCAAGCTGCCAGTGGTTCTGGATCGTCTCACCAGAGAAGGAGGTGCAATCCTTCACCACAACCCAGAATCGCTGAACCTGAGGGCTTGGCTCCTGCAACCCTAGGTTTTGGAGTGTATGAGTTGCCGGTGGACTGTAGAGGGGTCCTTGCCAAGGCCAGGGCGTCGTCGACTTTGAAGTGCTACAGTCACAAGTGGAAGCGTTTTGCTGCGTGGTGCTGGTCTCAGAAGATTACCCCTCTGAGGGTCACCGCCCCACAGATTTTTCCATACTTGCTATCCTTGGCCAAGGCTGGTGCATGCCTCTATCATGGTACATCTGGCAGCTATATCCTGCTATGCCAGATCTCCAGCAAGATCTTCCCATTGGTCTCACTGGCTTGTCAATGAGTTCCTCAAAGGACTGTTTCGTACTTTCCTGCTGAAGTCTCCTGCCCTGGCGTGGGTACTCAACGTGGTGCTGACGAGGCTCATGGGTGCCCCGTTTCGAGCCTATGCATCAGGCCCCTCTCAGGTTTCTGTTGTGGAAAACGGCTTTCCTTGTGGCCATCACCTCTGCTAGGAGGGTAGGTGAGATATAGGCCCTATCCTGCAAACAGCCATACCCGACTTTCCACAAATCAAGGGTGGTGCTGCAGACACACCCGTCTTTTATGCCCAAGGTTCGGTCTGAATTCCACCTCAACAAGCCTTTGGTGTTGACTGTTTTTTTCTCTCTAAGCCTTTTTCACCGGCTAAAAGGACCTTGCACTCACTGGACGTTGCTCATGCCCTGAAGTGAACCATGGGAAGGCCTTGTCCAAGGCTTCTATCTCAAGGTGGCTCTCTGGCTGCATCATGTACTGTCATTGGTTGGTGAACCGAGCGCTACCCGGCCGATCCGAGAGCCCACTCCACCAGAGCAATTGCTGCGACGCCGGCATTCCTGTCTGGTGTGCCCCTGCTGGACATCTGCATGGTGGCTACGTGGAGGTCCACGCACACCTTCACAAACTTTTACTGCCGTGACAGTGATTTCAGGGAGGAGTCCTGAGTCGGCCAAGCAGTGCTACGCAACATGTTTGCTTGAGGTGAGTCTGTTCCAGAGGTAAGAGTTGATTGCGTCTGTTGAGCCTTGCCACCTCCCGTGGTTGTTTAATGTTGTACTGCTATATATTAGTTATTTATGAGCATGTGAATCCATGCAAGACCCCATGCTGGAGAAGGAACAATTTACTTACCTGTAACTATTTTTCTCCATCATGGGTCTGGCATGGGTTCATATGCGAACCCTCGCTCCATCCCCTCTGCGCCTCTTCTTGGTCATACTGCCAATTTACATGCTTACCAAATCTGAAGATGGCTGCCAGAGGAGGGGCTTAGGGAGAGGACGGTCATTGGATGGGGGAGTATGACCCAGAGGACAGTGATTGGTTTAAAGGAGTAATACAGTTTGTAAGTGAAAGTGAAACAGTTTTTTTCTTTTACTGAGGATTCCTAGTCTGACGATGGGGAATATTCACGAGCATGTGAATCCATGCCAGACCCATGCTGGAGAACAAGAGTTACAGGTAAGTAACTTGTTCCTTCCTCTTGAGGAAGACTACATTCCTCCCATTACCTTCCCGTCATATACTCAACTTCCATGGGTTCCTCTTTTTTATTTAACGGACATTGTCTAGCTAGATGTCCTGACTGTCCACAGGAGAAACTTACAGTGGAAGTTAGTTCAATGGTCCGTCCTTCTGGTTTTATTTCTCCTATTTCTTTACCTATTATGGGTGTTGTCTCTCCCCTTCCAAGATCCATTAATATCGGTTTATGGAAACTCTCTTCGGTTCCTCTCTCTTCTGGGTTTTCTGTCTCCTGGGGAAAAGGGGGAACAGGGAAACCCCTTTTGATCTTTCTTAATTTCTTCACCCTGGTGAATGAGTTTTAATTGTTTGTTGGCTTTGGCAGAATTTTGGGCTGTCTCTATAGCCATTGCCAAACTAGGTCTGTTTAGCTGAAGGACTGCCCTTTGTAGGTAAGGTGTTTATATATTGCTCGATATTTAGAGCTCTATTACCTCTGGTAAGATTTTCTTGCCAAGCGATCAAGAGATGGTATTTTATACTCAGCCCCCCAATTCTATAGGCTTTTCTCTGGGGTTTCATTAGATTTCTCTCAGTTTCTGTTTATAGAAGTTATCTGTTTGGCCCACCCTTTGTAATAATCCTTGTTTTATTTTGTTAAAGGTGGCTGTTCCCAAAGAATTCAACAGTTGGTACGAATTCTGTAGTTCACCTTTCAATAGAGGAGCCAGATAACACGTCTTAGTCATCTCCCCAGCGAAATTGATGTGACAACCTTTCAAAGTTGAGAAAAATGATTCCCAGATCTTCTTTGTAAGGCTGTAATACACCATCGGGCAGTATAGGTCTTTACCGTATTTCGTCTTGTATCTGGTAGGTGGTTAACTGAGTCAGCAAGTTTTCTATAGTGGCAATGTTTGGAGTTTTCTGCGATGGTGCGGATTTCAGCAGTATATTCCTGCTCAACAAAGTCAATGGGCCTCATTACGGGTCAGGTGGTAACCCTGCCGGTGCTACTGGCGGGTCGCTGCCAGACCTGTAAAAAAATTACTGGCGCCTGACTTCGGGTGCCCCTGGGCTATTCCAAATCCAGCGGCTGGGAAGTCAGGCACCAGTAATTTTGTTAATCCCCATTCCCATAGAGTCCCATGGGACTCGAGAGTTGGGACACAGAAGCACCGGCACTGTTTCTAACAGTGCCGGTGCTTCCGTGATGGTGTTGCCTGCCGTGGCTGCTGTGCCCGGCAGGGTCAGACCTGTCTGGCACAGCCGCTCCAGCAGGGAAACCCATAGTTTGCCGGCCCGCAAACAAGGGTGCCGATGAGCTAACTGAAACCCTTATTTCCAGAGCGGCAAACTTGTAATGAAGCCAAATGTCTTTTTCCAAAGTTAAAAGATCAGGGTCCCTAATAGGTTTCTCTATTTGATCTGTTGTGAAGGAAAACTCTTCCTGTTCTTGGGACTGATCTATTTCTATTGGGTTTTCTTCATCAGGTATCTCCCTCTGTTTGATGGGTTCCCCTAGATTTTCTTTTCAGGCAGGGATTTTGGGGGACCTTCCCAGGCTGGTCTTTGTGCCTGTAGCAGTTGCTGATGGGAGATCTATACTGGTCTTAATGACGAGGTTCAATTTACTATTGGGTTTCACTGCATAATTGGTCAATCTTAAACCCTCTAGTACGGGCCTTCCTTGGAAAAGGAGCTGTTGGCATCTGATGGGGAGATGGAACTTATTATTGCTTGTTTAGTATTAAAGAATGTTTAGTCTGCGGGTACTTCAAGAATAAGCTCCTCACCATGTAACTGTTTAATAATAATTATGGACACTCGAAATCAAAAACATGATGTTCTACAGGAAAATCCTATTACCAGATTGCCCTACTATTCTAAACATAATTAGGACAGAAGCCCTGCGCACTGGATGCAGCGTGTTGAAAAAATGGAAAACATTGTGCAAACTAAAGCTGTCGGAAATCCACTCTTCCGAAGAGAAACTCATTCGAAACCCGAACAAAATAAAAAAGAAAATGGCAGAGTGGGATTGGATCAGGACTCTGGACTGTGCAGCTGCAGCAAAATCCACAAGCCACTTGTCTCCATACCTGAGAAAACTGAACGCTGTTCCAAACTATCTGAGCAAATTCCCTAATAAAACAGTCAGAAACCTGTTTTTGAGAGCTTGTCTAAATCTTCTCGCAACTCAGGAGATCTTGGCTGTCAGAGGACAAAGCAATTCAAACACGTGTCGATTCTGCCAAAATGCCAATGAGATCAAAACTATTCACCATTACTGCTAAACTGCCCCGGCACAAAGCAAATCGGAGAAAAGTATCTGTTACCACACCTATCGGCTTCCCATAGCAAAGAGGAGGAACTATGGTGGGGCAGGCTAATGGGCGGTGAAAGGACTGCTTGGACTATAGTGGCAGCACAGACGCTTAAATGCATCCTAGCATCAGTCAGTTAATGTGAAAATTCTTTGTTCTATTTCTTCTACTTCTTTTGTAAAAATCATTAATTTGATTAAAACAAGTAAATAAATAATTATTATCATAGAAGATGACAAGAGATTTTACATAGAACTCTGGTGGGTTCCCCAGTTTATGTCAACTGAGTCAGTATCCCACTTCTGGCACCATATGTGAGGAACCAGGACTAAGACACGGACACAGAGACTTATAGTTTAGATCATAAACCTTTATTGACAAAAGAAAAGGGGTCGGGAAAATGCCTCTCTCCCTACACTAAGAGTTGATTCCCTACCTAAAATAAAACTAAGGGTGTGTCATGTCAGAATGTCCAAAGTCTAATGTCTGTGTACTATTCTGGCCCTCACATTCCAGCAAAATTAACTCTAAGGTGAAAAGGGTAGGGTATTTGGCTTTGAGTGAATTATGCATTTTCAAAAAGGAAAATGAGTAACTCCAACAAAAAAGTACCAAAAGGATAGCGTTGTTTGTTCCAGAGGGTGGTTCCCTTTCCCTGGATTTCTCTTCCATTGGTTGTTTATTCAACAATGTCAGTTCCTTGGGTTTCCTGTGATCAACAGCACAACTAGTGCACAAAACAACCTGACTCTTTGTCTTTATCTTCTTAGGATACCTGGTGTACAATCCTGCCAGGTTTTCACTCCTCTTTCCTTGGTCAGCAACGCAACTAGTGAACCAAACAACTTGCTGTGAGGTTGTGTCTCGATATATCCTTCTCAGGACGAGGATACCTGGTATATTCTCCTGCCAGGGTCCCACTCCTTTTCTCGTGATCAGCACATCCTTTTTGCTAGTCCTGATATGTATTTCTTAAGATCTTTTTAGATAAGATATTTCCTATACAATGTTCAGCTTGTCATTGGCTGGTGTACTTCCCTACCAGGACTTTCTTTTATGCACACACTTGCAACTGCCTGATAGACTCTCGCGTTCGTGCTTTCTTAGATGCACACACTTGTAACTGCCTGGTATACTTCTGTGCCAGGGCTTTCGTGTGGGCTCTGCACACCCGCCACTTGATAGTCTCTTGTGTTTCCTTTTTCTGTTATTATATCTGCCTGGTATATTATCCTGCCAGGACTTCTTTTACATGTGTATTGCATACACTCACAAACTTGAAAGTCTTATTTTCTTTCCGTTCTCCCTTTCAAAGAAATGCTTTTTCTCTCATTTACTTCATTAATACTTATTCGGTGTTTGCATGGCTGCCAATATGTCCCAGGTTCCCCGCTTCCCTTGGCCTTGGGTGGACTCACTGTCTTCGGATAGCATATTTTTATTCTCCAGCGGCAAGCTGATAGCGGTCGTTCGGCATCTCGTTCTCTGTTGCTGCATCCATTTCTCAGCTGCTTTGCCTTTTGCGGTCTGTGCTGGGCTCTTCTTCATGTCTTCACGCTTTCGGTAAGGTGGCGACTGCCTCAAAACACCTGCAAACACAGAGGAGTCCTCTATTGGCTTCTGGCATTCCCCGAACGTGTTTCCTCCCACGGTCAGCTTCCCTTTCTTTGGCTCCTGAGCCGGTCGGCTCCACAGCACTCTTTCCAGCCTCATGGTCCGAACTGAGAGAAGCGGCTTTCTCCAACAGCACACCCCAGTCAGCTGTGTCTGCGGTTCAACGCTCCCAAATACAGGTCTGCACTCACAACTAGAGAACAGCCGGTACTCTTGATCCTTTACGCTCGGCATTAACTGCCTCATCCCAGTATTCTTGTAGTTACGGGAATGGCAGTCCATTCTTGGTGCTTCACATACAAAGTCTGGCTAAGTGTTCTTTAAGGACAACCCAGCTCTGAATGACTTGCAGGTTGCGTCTGAAAAGGTGTTTTCATGAGACTTCCAAACAGATCTTGAGAAAAGGTTTCAGTATACCTAGATGGATGAGGGGAGGTGTCACAATATGCCATTAAGGCATTGGGTATGAATGGAATATCCTCAAGAGAGGAAGAGGAATACCCTGCCTTGTCCATTGATGCCCTGCCACTCTCCCAGAGGTTGTCTCCCCCCATGTGATCCTCCCTCATATAACTGCCACTAGGGTATGGATCAAGTAGTGGCTGCCGTCCCCTGACCACATAGGGAGAGATCACCACCTGGAAAGCAGTGATAGGACACCATTGGATTCATTACAATGAGTTTGTCGTTGATGCAAACATCTGGATGCAGTATCACCTGACAAGTTCCTTATGTATGCTTCCCTCTCAGGAACGATTCCAACCCTCCATCGGGGCATCTCTTATTTTCTGTTCAACAATCCTTTTGTATTAGTCGGACAAAATCAGTTGCATCAGTCACATGGTCCAAAAGACATTGGGCCTCATTACGAGTCAGGTGGTAACCGTGGTGGTAAAACCGCCTGGTTACTGCCGGACTCGTATTACCATTTCGCCTCCGTGACTCCCGGAAATACCAGGGCATTACGACCCTGGTGACCTGGGAATCCCAGAGGCGGAATGGTGTAAATCCCCATTCCCATTGAGTCTCGCAGGACTCAATGGGAATGGGGAAGTGGAAACACTGGCACCATCTCGTGATGGTGCGGGTGTTTCCACGTCTGCCTGCAGGCGGGAGGTGTTCAATCCGCCAGGTCAGACCTGGCGGGAAGATCACCTTCCGCCTGCAGGACTCTGGGATCGGACGGTCCGGAATTAACAGTGGCGACAAGTTTACCGCCACTGTTAATTCTGGACCGCCCGACCCTTAATGAGGCCCATTGACTCGTAAAACTGCCAGATTGAGGTTTAGAAAGTGGTCTTTTGCGCATGCCCCAAAATTAGTTTTACCGAAAATTTAATTTGATTTGAGATATTTGTATTGTGCACACAACTAACTGAATCGTATCCTGGCGCAGTAGGAACCATAAACTGAACACAAAAATCAGTAACATGAGAAAATGTAGATGCCAGTAAAAAACATGGAGAGCTGTGGAATAGCCATACCTACAGGTTCTTTTTTAAACCTGCTCTAGAGGTTGATAAAGAATCTGCTCTTCTTAAGTTAAGTGGGAGGGTGTTCCATGATCTTGGTCCAGCAACTGAAAAGCTACAATCTCCTCGTAAAACACAGTTGGACTTAGGAACGATAAGTAAACATTGATCTTCGACTTAAGGCCCGGGTCGGGCGGTATTGCTTCAATTTGTGTACTAAATAGATCGGTGCCTACCCATTAATACATTTATACACCAGACACCCAATTTAAAATTTTATGCGTATGCAGTCTTCCACCGCTAGCCAATGCAGTGACCGATGAAGACCTGAGATTGGCTTATTCTTAGCAACACCAAAGACCAGTCTTACTCCTGTGTTTTGGGCTTTTTGTAGGCGGTGAATCTGTTTAGCAGGGGCTCTGGCCAAGAGTCCACTACAGTAATCTAATTTGGAGTTCACCAAGGCTCCCACAACCATCGTACGGTTGGTGTCGGATAAATAAGGTAGTGCTTGGTGTAGAAGATGGATGTTGTAGAGCACTGACTGTATCATCATAACCTCAAGCAAAAACTTGATAGTCTAAAATGACAAAATCTGCTGACACAATCTTTGTTGAATCGAAAAATGGATTGGCAATTGTGAGCCGCACAATAAAAAATCTATTACTGATGGGCGATAAAAATATTGCTTCTCCCACATTTCCCCCTTTTGCACTAACATTCAACACAGTGCGGTAGAACCACTCTTCATTATTGACCTTATAAAAGTATGTACACTTCCTTTTTCCTTGCTCAGTTACAATCTGAATAGAGTTTCAGGAGAACCATTTCTTTGTGTACAGAACTTTATTTACTCCCCTTCACCACAATCTAAAAATCTCTGTTAATCAGTGAGCCAATCTCTATTTCATTCTCTTATTCATGTATATGGCTATAAACTCTAACACTAGAATAGAAAACCGCTGTTTCCACAGTTTGGGGTGACCTGGAGGCATTAACATTGACTGTGTTCCCATGGTTTTTACAGCGTAATAAAACGCCTGTTGAAATGAAAGACAATATTTTGATGTTTAAGGCGTTGGTGAGGCATAGTCTCATTTATTAAACAAAATAAATCAGAAGGGGTACATAAGGTGGCATACCAGTGTGATTTTAAAAGCCTGGTTTTCCTTGTTAAAACGACTTCTCTAACATGTAACACCGTTATCACTTCCTCAGTTATTTGCACCTATGTTAATACTGCCAAATGATTTTCAAATCTATGTACAATTAGTTGGGTACATTTCGGCATTATGTCTGACTTACCTCCTGGGTCTTTTCTGCTGGAAAAAAGGCATTATGTACCTTAGTAGTACTGGTTTTAAACAAGAAATGTATATTGGTTGACAGTATAACTGTTGTGTTTATGTAGCTGCTGTTGGCAGTGAACAGAACTATACTCTGTAGTGCCTACTTGAGCCCCTTCCCAACATATCTCGTTGCCCACTGTGACAAATCCAAGGCGTTCAACAACTCTTCCCAAGTGTGAGGGGTCAGAAATGAAAGCCGGGCACAAAGTTGTCATGTTTTTGGTTAAATACTTTTATTAAATCATATGGGTTGGGAAAATGGCTCTCTAGCCCTGCTCCAAGAGGAATTCCCTACCTAAAAACCAAAAACTAAGGAACTTTGTGTGTCAGGATGTCAGAAATCAAAAGCCGCCATTGGGACCAAACCTTCTATCCTGACCTTCGCACTACAAACAAAACAACAAAGTGATAAGGGGAAATGTCTTCAACCTGATGTTGGCAAAAGTGTTCAAATAAAAATATCGTAGCTCCAACTTAAATATTTTTCAAGGTGGAAAAACCTTGACTCCAGAGGTTGACTCCCTTCCCCTGGATTATTCAATGCTTGAATCATATCTTTTCCGTCTAACAGTTTCTTGTGTCTTTTCCTGTCTAGTACGTTAATGAGCTTGTGGCTCTCAGTGGTTTGCTTCGAATCTCCCATCCTCCTTGCCCCAGTACTTAGGTGGTTATGGGAATCTAAGTATCTAGATGTTATTTGATGTACGGTATTTGGGAAGTTTCTTTTAATGATTTCACATGACGTCCGTTCTTCTGGAAGGAAAATTAGAACAAAAAATGTTCTCTTGGAGCTTTTATCCCTTCAGTCATGGATGAGAGTTTGGCACACAGAGTGCTGGAAAACGGTTTCTCCACCTTCCTTGAAGGGGATGGGATAGCGACATGACAACAGGCCATCAGGGTTTTGGACATAAGGGGGCTTTCCCTATGGGTAAATGGTGGATACCGCACCTGATCTGATGAAGTCAGGATATATTCCCAGAGGTTGTCTTCCCCCCCATGTGATCATCCCCCATATAGCTGCCCCCCAGGGACTGTACCAGTCAGCAGCTGCCATACCCTGGCCACATAGGAGGAGGGTACCGCCAGGAAAACAGTGATGAGTCCATCAGATTCATCACAGGAACCACAACTCTTGGGACTAGGGAGGGGACCCGCTATGCTTCACACCATCTACAGACCAGGATAAGCGTGATCCCTCTGGAGGTGACTTCCCCTTTCAAGTATAAGCTGGCAAGAGGTGATCTCACATTTTTGATGTCTCACCCGACCCCGGAGGGGTTTGTGGTGCCGGCCGCAATGGTTACATCAAGTCCCTCGATGTCAAACCTCCCCACCAACAGAACTTTGCCTTTGGATCCAGGGGATGGGGTTACAGGAGGTATGTCACTTTTCCCAGAAGGGTGCAAGTGCTGCAGGCCATACAAGGGCAATGCAAGGTCCCCTGGTCACGAAGAGATAGAAGAGGGTCAAGGCAGCAGTAGTGTCGACTTCCACTGCACCTCAGAAACCTCCTAAAGGTTTCTCATATTTCATCAGTTGGAGGGAGAGTCTCCAGATTCTTGTGTAAATGCAAAGGAATTACCTCTGACGCCTGGGCCCTTCAGCTGGTTGAGTGTGGCTACTGCCTCCCGATTCTGAGACCACTACCGGACAAACCTTCACTTCCCCCCAGGAAGCTGCAACATGAACTAATAGAAGAGCTGCAAGTCCTTTTGAAGAGAGCAGTAGAGGCAATTCCAGCCGACGAAGTAGGTTTGGGCTGGTGTCCCCAAGAAAGGGGGTGGCCTCTGTCCCATCATGGACCTCGGGGATTTGAAAACATTTCTGAGGAAAGACACATTCAGGATGGTGACATTAAGGGAAATTCTCCAGGCTCTGCAGTTCCAAGACTGGCTGGTGTCACTGGACCTTCACGTGCCCATCCACAGGAAGCACAGGCGATTCCTAAGGTTAGTCATCAGGGACATGCACTACCAATTCAAAGTCCTTCCTTTTTTGGCTTGACCTCCACAACCAGGTTTTTACGAAGCTGATGGTCATAATGGTGGCCCACCTCAGGAGAGCGGGTGTCTTTGTGTTTCCATACTTGGACAATTGACTGACCCATCACTTTTTCAAGTTCAGGGAGAAACCCAAGTTGTGCATTTAAGAACTGACCACTCTGCTTTAACCTGGATGTATCTATGCAAGGACACCAATGCCTGGGTAATGAGGTGGCTTTTAGACATGTAGACTTTCTGCTTCACGGTAGAGCATAGGAAGGGCAAAGAACAAGAGAACATGCCTCAGCCGCTATCCCATAGATCAACTAGAGAAGGGCCTGAATCAAAGGGTGTGGGTATACTGCATTCTTCACCTCTCCCCAAGGGGGATCTATCCTCTTTGGCACAAGGGGCGGGTCTGCTATGCTTAACATCTGCTAGGGAGGGATTTAAGTCACAATCCTTTTTCCCCAGACACAACACTTTTGTGGGGTTATATTCCTAGGACCCATTTAATGGCTACATGGTTTCTGACCCTCGCCTTATTCAATCCTTATGGGAAACGGAAAACTGTGAACAGCTACCTCCTGGGGCACGTCAGTGAAGGGACCAATCAAATCAAAGAAACTTCAAAGCCCCTTGAGTTCAAAGACGCTGCATAACATTGAGGGTGTGTGATTTGAATTTAATTCTTATAGCGTGCTAAATTGCCAAGAGGCCTCAAAGCGCATAAACCTCAAAGTGTGGGCAGCAAGAGAAGGCGAACACCAGACGAGGTGCCCCAGGCCGCAGCACAGACCTGGCAAGTGCAGCATGTGGTTTCCGCATCGCAAGAGGGGCAAGTGCACAGAGTACTGGAAGGCTGAGGAAAAGCCCACGGAGAGCCTGCTCGCCCGTCCCAATGCAGAGAGGCCTGACGGGTAGAGGAGCCAGCAGCCAATGGGGACACCGGCAGTGGAGCTGTGTATACGGCTCGGCTGAGGGAAGAGCACCACCCAGACTGCACCAGCCTCCCAAGGAGCACTGGCTAACCTCTCTATCTGCTGACTGCCATCTATGAAATACAGTTTAGGAACACAATAAGAACACATATTAGGCATGTGTTTTGTTTCAGACCAATTTAACTTGCATGAGGCTATGAGCAAAAGGAAAGTTGTTATAGGGATAAGGAGTCTATTGTAACGGAGTGGCCATAGGTGGCAGTTCAGTGTCTGATCAAGCTTTCCCCTAGTCCTCATCTGACAGCCAATTAGCAATTGTATGACATGGTTAAGCAACCTGTCCCTCTTTGCACTTGGCAGGAGAAGGGAAAAATCCCAGAATCAAGTCTATCCCACAAGTCCCCTAAATCGCAGTTGTCACTTTGCCAGGCCATGATGTTCCTCTTTCGATACCAAGGCCAACCTTAGATCAGATGGATTGATGACATTGCTCAAATTAACTCTTTGCCGATCTCACTGGTCTCTGTCGATTTGTTTGTTCCTGAAGTTGGCAAATATCAGTCACTTTTCCCAAGATATAACATTCCCCAATCAATAAACTAATCAGTAGCAACTTGTTCTCCATTATTGGATGTAACGCTCGGTTTACAGTGAGAATCGTGCACCCAGGTGGCAATCTCCCTGAACCTAATGGCAGTTCTCACTACCAAAATTACCTGACAGGGTCAGCGCTACCCGGGTGCCAATGCTGTGTTTCATTGGAACTTTTGGACACACACATTTAATACTATGCTTGGGAGAGGGGTAGGCCTCTTACCGTTCTCTTGGCAGTCTCATGCACGTGAATACATTTAATGTATGATATTAATGTCCTGAAGTCATTCAGAAGGAAATAATCCATCAAATATTTGCCACTATGTGGACTATTCAAGGGTGTTCATGCAGGCAGGCATATCTGGTGTCCAAAGAACAGCTTGTGAAGGCACAGTCCATTCTTCGGCTGGAAATGCTACTCATACTGATCAGAACCAGTGCCAAAGTCTCGGGCCACTTGAGGTCAGTTTCCACACATAGCTTTGACAGAATATTTTTTAGTGGGCCCTTCTATCTTTCTACTACTCCTGCTGACTGAGGATGATATGGGCAGTGGAGCTTGCCTTGAACGTTCAGGGCTGTCCACAGCTACTTTAGAAGCTGGCTGGTAAAGCGGATGGCATAATGACTCTTTATACATATCAACAAAAACACAAAGATGGTGTCTTACGGGAACTGCATGTAATTCACTTTCATGGAGGAGTGCTGTGAATATGTTGGCTGTGGCTGCAAAGAGATCATCTCTTCTCTATTGCCTTTGTGACAGTGAAGGTGGACCCAGAAGTAAAACCGCCAGCACAAGGAAAGCGCAACGGAGTGTTGGCTGCGTTTGCTGTGTTTGTCGGATAGTCAGAGGGCCCTTTGCAAACGAGGCTCAGCCTGCACAATTCGCTGCTCAATTCACAGCCAGCGTAACATCAGAATTGAAGCAGCCTTAAAACTTCTAAAACCCCTGCGGTTAAGTGATAAATATCACAGAATGCACTTTGGAAATCTCATGAATTACTTTTGAAACAAACATACACACGTGTCACTTTTACAAATCTTGAGTGGCAACATACCAAAGGGAGTGAGAGAAGGTCAAAAGGGTACAATATACACTCATTTGAGAGTCATTTTGATTGTACCCCCTCATAACATTTATCATGTACAATTTCAGAAGTGCCTCAATGAAAGATGATCTTGGAGAGCCTGGATTTGATCCAACCGCGAAATACAAAACACTCCAAATTCTCCTCACTCCCATCTACAGTGGCAGTTCCTCAACCGACTACCTCAATTGCCTTAGACGAAGACTGCAAGCCAGTCGATAAAAGACCTCGATTGCTTAAAATTTCTCAAGTACCCAGACATCTGGTTAAAGAATAGATAGACCAGAATTTTGAATATACAATTTCAACAACAACCATGAAACGTACACTTTCCAACCTGGCAGCACCAAAACAAATATCGGGGAGCTTAGAATCATTAAGCAACCTATCGAGCATAATAACTCGCCCCTGCCACGCAGTCGAACAAATTACATCTGAAGGAGATGAATTCAACGAGATGCCTAATATTCAGTTTGCCCCATCTAGTGGGAGCACAAACATGACAGAGAGACCACATCCAGCACAGCAGTGTAACCTCTCCCCACAATGCCAAACCCTTACAGATCTACCACAAGACACCACGAAGTTTTGTACTTAACTGCCTTGTTAATGTATCCAAATTCTTGAAAAAAGCAGCACACATGTACTCAGGAATCTTAATGGAACTATCCAAAGAAGTTGGCAACTGCGAGTCCTCTCTGACAGGCTTGTGCACAGCCTTGAATACCCAAGTAAAGATCCACTTGATTTGCTACAATCACTTGGAAAAGAACATACAACCATTCTAATTGATCTGAAAAAGGATCTAAATTCCCACAAATAACTTAGTGAATCTATGTGGCAGGATCTCAAATCCACTGTAGCAGAGCTGAAGAGGCCTAACAACAATGGAAAAGTGGATGCAGTCCGAGAACAAAAAGAACTATTCTATGGTGATGACACTCCGATATCGGCATCAGCGTTAGAAGAGTTCATGAGAGTGGCCCAAATGGTTAACGAACAGGAGGTAGGCCAAATCCACTAGGGTAAACACAATAACAACTCTTTAACTCACGATCCTTTTCCAACAATAGACAAAGGGATCAAGAATAAAAAGACACTGGAGGTGACAAAACAAAACCCTGAAAAGGCTGATGCAGAAACCAGCACAAACCTGCAACGAAAGAAAAATAATAAAAAAGGGAACAAGAAAAATGCAAAGACCACAGGAGAAGCCATAGACGAGCCAGAAAAACATAGTGACAAATCAAAATTAAGGAAACCCAAAAAATCAAGTAAGACATTTTTTTCCAAAGCATTGAATAAGATCACAGAATCGGATGCACTGAAAAAGAGAAAAACATACTAAATGCAATGGACTCAACTCTGAGTCAGGAAGGAACAAAGAAAAGACACAAAAAGAAACAACCTCGTTAAGTGCATAGAAGCGAAAGCAACTGCATCATATCTAAAAATAAGGATCAGCACTGGATGTCAAACAGTGGAACAGATGATCGACCCTACAATCTTGAAAAAACCACTTTGATTAGCCCCCATCTTCTGCAACAACAAAAAACGATCTAGTGGAGTCAAGTCAGATGAAGTTGGAAACTCCAAACTAAATCCCTCCCAAGTATTACAGGCTCCTGCCACTTTAAAAATAACTCAAGTACCTGCAATCAACAACCCTTTTCTGCCCCCAAACTATGGCTAAGATAAACCTCTAAAGAAATTGGGCCATAAAGCACTCAATCGTAGTAACATCTTATCGTACATCAAAAAAGTACCTGACTTATATCTATTTTCAAGCACCGACCTCCTTCCCACGCACAAAATATACATATATAGTGGAATTGATCCTAAAATCAAGTGAGGAAATGAATACCCTATTAATGTCTGCTGGAGAACTAAGAAACCTGCTCATCGAAGTGTTTGCCAGTTTACCTCCACTATTAGTAGAATCCCAAAGCAGACGTGACATCACAGCGCAAAGTGTGCACAAAACTAGTCTGAATTGGGGGGCGCTGTTGGACGCCATCAGACATGGCCGCCTAAACGTGGAGCTAATCGCTCAACAGAAATCCTGAATGAAAATCCTGTGGTTCAAAGACTTCACAGGATATAAACACTGGTAACGAGTGGCGGAAAATATGCGGCACAGGTGGGGCTAAACACTGTTTGAAACTGTGCAGCATAACCCCATAAACGGCGATCCGAAAGACAACGCATCTAGCCATGCTGAGCTGCGGCCGAGAACAGACCTCTCAGAATCCCTGCCCGGCTCCTCTGCGACATCAAGATCTGATGCGGTAAACCTGCGACCCATCCATGACTGCCGGCGGGGGTGCAACTGAACTCAAGACCTTAAAAGCAGTGATACGAGTGGCATTACATACTAAAAAGCAGAAGGCTGTACCTTCTTCAACGTTAACAGTAAGACCCAGAGGGACGCGAGACTCCACTTCAAGCAGATGCACAGCAGCTACCGAAACACCGGGCGTACGGCCCCTCCTCAGTGGGTGCCCGTGTGTGCTGCGAGCAAGCAGCGCAGCCCCACTGGTTGAGGGAAGCCGGTCACCGTCTGAAAGGTAGGCTTAAGTGCAAGTGCCTTGGATGCGCGATCGGCGAGGCGGCTGAGGGTGCGAAAATAGCCCCTATCACAGAGTCCTGATACAAATGCTCAACAAAGCCACGGGTGGCTCGAATCACAATATTTGGGAGGAGTATGTGGAGGGGGAGCCCAGAGCCCCTTACATTGGACCGGATCCCCTGACATGAGCTAAACTCTACAGCCCCCACAACGCTCTGGGGTAACCAAACACCTCTTCCGTAAAGACACCAGCCCACAGTGCACGCAGCACCACACCACATACTGCGCAGAGGCCCAAAAATAAAAAATGGAAAAGGAACTGCCTCAACGCACATATATAATTCAGTTCCAAACTCAGGACACACAACGAGGCAAACACAAAACGAAGGCGTGTGTGCTACAGTGAAGTCATGCTAAACTGAGTGTCTCTGCGGCAGCTTCACAGAGAAGGCCCCAGATTTACAGCAGGACCTTGTTGGGGGGGATGCAGGCTCGTGACGGGGGGCTCCTGCTCCCTCAACCCCAAAAATAAGATTTATACAGGCTCCCACCTGACGATGCCTAAACATTCTCGCGGGGACTGAACTACTGATGCATTAGCCCACCGGTACACCTGCCGACAAGCGCAGCAGCACACCCACCTGCATAAACCTCCAAGCAAGGTGCAGAGTCTGCAGCAACGTCACTGTGCACACCTGTTAACAGCGCCGCAGCGTGCTCCTTTGCATAAACTCCCAAGCAATATATAGTGTCAGCAGCACCATCACCATGGAGCTACCACCTAGAAAGTAAACAAGTGCTGCCTTAAGGTGCCCCTGGGGTCCAGAGAGCGTGACATAAGACAACAAGAACTGTAAAGAAGCACATCAATCGCCCTAGGAGCTCCAAGAGGTGAAGGAGACATACACATTGGTAAAGGAGCCCCAGGGGAAGAGTGCACTAGCAGTGCATCGCCCAATCCTCTCCAGAAAATGAAATTTCTACGGTCTTGGGTGGCAAGAATAAAGAATAAACAAAGAGTTGACGCAGACAAAACCTCCTTCCCCAGACCCATGTGGTCCCCTTACAAGACACTCTGCCACTGATTTGCAGGTAAACGAATACGGGGGCACTAGTACAAATCAGAGAGTGGGGGACACATGTGATTGTGAAACGGAGGAAGGGGGAAACAAAGTGCTTGCTAAAGTAGAACCAGGCACCAGAGATTACCCCAACAAGGGTAAACATCACTAATATTGGTAAAAAGTGACCTGAGGATTGGCGGGTCTCATCCACCGATGCGCATACCCTACGAAGTTGTGGACAGCTAAGCATAGCATTCGAGCCCAGGCAAGAAGAGACAAGCGAATTACCAACGTGATTAGGTAGACTAAGCTGGCAGAATTGCTCCCCGAATACTTCCCCTGAAGAAGGAGACGAAACGAAAGCAGTGAAGAAAGCTGAAGTACAAAGGAACGAGCCCCCTCTTGCTCTGACGCCCAAGAAGATAGCTCTCCTTTTTCCGAGTGGCACTGACCGCTCTCAAAGGAGCAACTCCGATGCCAGGGGCTAGGGTGAGGCCCGGACAGTCAGAAACGAGAACACAGGCTAAAACCCAGGTGGGCCAACTCGAAAAGTGCTGGGGTCAGAGATGGCGAACGGAGAGCGATTCACCTCCCCCTCCCCTGGAATGACTCAACCACACAGTGGCATCACCAGCAAACACTATGGCATATGACAAGGAGGAACTCCTAAATTGGTTGAAGGGGATGAACAAATACGTTCCACAACCAGTTGGAACAGATGAAGGAGGAACTGAAATCTTCCCTCCAGGAGGTAAGCAGAGAAGTGGCGGACCTGGGAGGCAGAATAGATATCGTCGAAAATGGCGTATCAAACATAGCAGAAAAATCTAACCAGAACAGCGTGCTTCTAGACTAGCTGGCTAACGCAACAACCGACTTGGCATTACAGGCAGAGGACCTTGAAAACCGTTCAAGAAGATCTAACATCAGGGTCAAAGGCCTGACTGAAACGATTCAGGATAGAGACCTCAAAGACACTATGCAACAATGTTTCAGTAGCATGCTCCCGGACACGCAGTCAGACCAAATTGGGTTTGATCGGATACACAAAGTTGTCCCAAAACGGAACGACCCTGGAGCAAGGCCTAGAGACGTCCTAATAGCAGTAACGTCCTACTGCCAGAAAGAAGACGTCTTGAGAGCAGCAAGATCCCACAATGATCTCACAATCAACGGCTCTCACATTCAACTATACCAAGACCTAGCGTTGATTACTCTCTGCAAGAGAAGAATGATGCAGCCAATTACAAAAGTACTCCAAGCAAATCAGATACGATACAGGTGGACGCATCCGTTCGGCCTCTCCTTTACATGGGAGGGCAAGCAGCAGAAAATCACTACCTGCAAGGAGGGCTGTTCAATCCGACAGCTAGAGGAGGACCAGGATCGTCGGAATGACCGACCACATCCCAATCCACCAGACACTGTGAGTAAACCGTGGGAATGGTCAATCGAATAAAGCAAAAGTCAAATAAAACGGGGAAATCCAAGGTTCCACAACAGATCCATGAATAATTAGCGACGGATCGACACTAGGAGAAGCAACTAACAAGAGAGTGTACAACCTTAGAACAATGGTCGAGGACTACAACACACCGAAACATACAAAACCTGCACGGAGGAAGAACAACACATCTGGGAAGTGGGGAGGAAGAGGGAGAGTTGGAGGGTTGCGGGAAGAGCAAAGGAACCAAGAGGCAAATCAACAGAACAAGCTAGAGACCCAGGGAACGGAAAAGGTAAATGTGAGAGTCACTGGAGCGCCCAGCTTGAAACGGCGCAACTTCCCCTACAGAAAAATGGCGGAGTCATAGCAAATGTCTCTGAATGTACAGGGCCTGAACTCGCCAATAAAACGTTGGTGATACTAGACAGGCTGAAAACATTGCAGATGGCGATTGGGCTCCTACAGGAGACACACCTCCTCCCTAAAGTCGAGAAGAGAATGGCCAATCGAGCCTTCCCACAATAATTTTTTGCCTCAAGTGGGGAAAAGAAAAGGGGAGTAGCTATACTAATTGGGAGGGCGCTAGACTTAAAAAAAAAAAACTACAAATCCGTAAAGACAAAGAGGGCAGGTACTTGGGGCTCAAAGGGCTGATAAAGGGGAAATTGTACACAATCCTAGCCATTTACGCTCCTAATAGTCGCCAAGATGTGTTCATAACGGATCTGCTGGGCAAACTGGGCAGCTGGTGCGAGGGCCAACTGATTGTAGGTGGGGATTTCAACTGTGTCATGGGCCCAATGCTGGACAAAACACTCCCGCTCCCCCACCCCCCACCCACAACAACTGATCAGAAAAACAGACAAGCCCTGGGTCACTTCTTCAGAGAATTCAGGGTTATTGAAACTTGGCGATTCTTCCAAGGGGACAGGAGAGAGTACACCCACTACTCACAACATTAGTCCTGCAAATAACGGAAGTAGAAATAGGAGTGGTATATCACGCGCCAGTGTTGGTGGGTATAGATTGGGGGTGGAAGGGAGCAGAGCAAAACCGCCCTGGAGGTTAAGTGAAATCCTCCTGAAGGACATCGTGCTAAGGGCCCATATGGAGGCTACCATCAACAACTAGTTCATAGAAAACGACAATGGGGAAACAGACTGGAGGGTAATATGGGATGCTGGAAAGGCAGTGATCAGGGGAGAATTCATGGCATACTACAGAGAAAGAGCATTGGTGACAAACCAACTAGAAAAAGAGGTGAAAGCTGCCGAGGCCCAAGACAAAGCCCACTGTTCAAGAAAATCCTTAAGAGTGCTTCGGAAAATCAGAGCTCAACTGGAGAATCATACGGGATGACCGGATCGCCCAGTCACTGCTACAAACAAAACAATCCTATTATATCCATGGGGGCAAGGTGAATCGTTTCCTGGCAGCAAAATTGAGAAAGCAAAAAACCCAGAACTATATATCACAACTAAACGATGTCCATGGAAAACCCCACACGGCGGAGCTCAACAAAAAATAAATAATGAAGCGATTTCATGAGGAACTCTTAAGTAGCGAGAATCTTGACCCATAACGCCAATTTACCTACATCAACACGCTCCCTCTGCCCCAGATTGCTGAACAAGACAGAACTAATCCTGGGAACCCAATTACGTCACAAGAGATCAGCAATGCCATTTCAGCACTACCAGCGAATAAGACTCCAGGTCCAGACGGCCTTGGCAACGGCTATTACTGTTACGCTCACCTGGTATCCACGGGGACGCTCTTATGCTTGATTGCCAGATTCATCCTGGACGTTCCCAATTCTGGACGATGCCTTCAGTGGCGATCAGGCCTTGTTATGATGTCTGGCATGCTCTCCGTCCTGCCTTCTGTGCAGGGGCGCATAGTCTTTTGCGGGTTGAAGTGACCGAGTTAACTTCACTGGTGCTAACCCATTCAAGTGTCTTTAAGGAGGTAAGTCTGGTTATAGCAGTCTTTAAATGTCCTTGCTTTCCTTTCTTGCTAATAATGTCTTTTCTTGTTTGTTTTCCCCTTAGGTGCACGGAGGTTCGATGGGTGCGCTACTTGGATCAGGCTCCTGCCAGGATGATGGACGCAGGAGCGTATGATGGATGGTAGGTTTAAGCGTGAGGTGTGGCGCGGTAATGTCTTTTCTTGCTAACCTGTATTCTTTATTCCTTTTCAGGTTGCGATGGTCTTTCTGGGCGTGTGAAGATTTCTGGAGCGAATCCAGCCAAGAAATGCCCAGCCAGGTGAGGATTTTGTGATTACTGCAAAGCACATTCTGTAGCTTGGGTGCGGTTTATATAGCCTTCTGTAAAGTAGGCCAGGCTACCACACCCTAAAACACTGCACCGCACAGTCTGGTTCCTAGGAACTAGACTGTATGGGTGCCTCCATGTTGGCTGCAGGCCTTCACAGGAAAAGTAGTCCCTTCAAGGTAAAGTCCCAATCTGAACATGAGCCTGGCGCCAAAGGCGCCAGGACTGACTCAAGGAGAGTCTATGATGATAATGCAAGGCCCTTGGGGTCCCAAATGAACCCTGAGTCCTGACCCTACCTGGCATGTGACCATGCCAGTGGGGTTCTGGGTCATGGGTCGTGACAGCACCCCCCCTGACCCTCCAAGGCCCCTCCTAAGGTGATTCTCCTGCCTGGTCCAGGTTTGTCTGGAAAGTTTGTCATGATGCCTACCCCCGGGCATCGGGACCAAGGCCCTCAGCTCCGGGAGCAGGCATCCAGACATTTGTTTAAACCTCTGCAGCCCCTGTCTGGGTTCAGTAGGGCACCTTAGGCGCCAGGCTCATCATAGAAATCAGTCCTGGCGCCATGGGCGCCATGCTCATAGACTTTACTTACCTGATGCAGACCATGCTGCAAAAGAGTCCAAGCCTACATGAGGCCTGGATGGGACTATTTTGTTACAGGGACTATTTTTTACTCGGGCGTGGCTCTAGGGAACTTCTTACCTGGAACTACTTTGGAGGCTATTTAAACCACACCCGAACAGCAGCACATGCTTCGCGTTATTCTGCATCCAGCAGCGTGACGCTCTCCGTGCCTGCAGCCAGCATCCAGTCTTCTGCCATGCCCGCGTGCCTGCAGCCAGCATCCAGTCTTCTGCCACGCCCGCCTCGAATCCGGAGCTCCTAGAATAAAGAAGAAGAAAAGGACAAGGTTAGAAAACAAACTTATTTCAAATTCCTCACCTAATTCCGGAACCATTTCATCTCCGGACCTGGAAAGTACATCAGTCCTGCACGCGTCACTTCGCCAGCTCCAGCACGGCTCCATACTCACCAGTTCTCACAGCATCTTTTGATCCGGCACTGTCTCCATTATTTCTTCGCCGTAATCCGGCACCTAGGGGACACAAGAAAAAACAAGGCGAGCCAAGGTAATCAACAAATACAACCTCTTACCACCATAGACTTACCAGATTTACCACCGCCGGTATTATTCCATAACTCTCCACATTTTCATATGCTGCATCTGTAAAGAGGGAGAAAAACAACACGTTAACGCATGCAATAGTTACCGGACAGCGTTGGGTAACACAGATTCTTACCTGAACGCCAGCAGCAGCTACGAGACCTTCTTCTCACGAACTCAGTTCCAACTTAAGGAAGGAAGGGGACAAGAGTGAACATCGGGCACATTGAACTCTTTGAACTTGACACTTACCAATCCCGCCAGGGACTTCAGAGTCAATACTTACCGGAACTCTCCCAATGCCTTCAAACCAGTGAAGTAACTGGTATCTACGCGCCCCTGCAAGACACGAAGGATGGAGAGCTCATCTTTTACGAACATAAGGTGAGGTTACTAAGGGGATATCGGAGGTGATTAGTGGGGGAGAGCGAGAACAGTTGGGAGGCCATCACTAAAACCCACAGGTGGTTAATCCCTGTCTCCACTTGCAGGAAAATACTTCTTCGGGTCCAGCAGACAAGACTAGGCGGGCCAGTCCAGACAGTCATCTCTGCACTACGCATCACGTTGAAGGAGACCGCAGCTGTCCGGGTCCGATCGACACCCCTGTGGGGTCCAGGTGAGCGTAACAGAATGCGAAGCCTCTCTACAAATACCCACCCGGGTGTTATGGAAACCTCGGAAACCAACCAACTGGCCCAATTATTGGGGGAATTTAGGGCGGAAGTACATGCCGCTTGCCAAGAGACTAATGCCCTCAGGAGAGAACTGATTGTCTCAAAGGAGCACACGGATGATCTGGCTAGACAACTACTGCAAAACCAAGCTGGGCAAACACCCCAACCTGGATATGGGGGAAACCCAACCCCCGTTTCATCAAGCAATCCTGTGCAAGTGGTTTTACCAGGAAATATTCCGTTAGCTCCACCCGAAAGCTTTGCTGGGGACCCCAAAAGGTTTGCCGCACCGTGTTTATGAACCAATGCCGCTTGCACTTTTTATGCAGACCGGGAGCCTTTCCAAATGACCAAGCCAAAGTAGCCTTTGTATTGTCATATCTTAGTGGCAGCGCAGCGGATTGGTCCATTCCATTAGTCAACCAGGATGATCCTCTTCTCCGGGATTTTCAGGGTTTTCAAAGGAGCATGGAAAAACTATTCGCCAGACACTCACAGGGTCAAGCCCTGGACAACAAACTTTTATCCTTACGACAAGGTAACCAGGATCTGCTAACCTATATTGCAACCTTCAATAGGTTGGTGGTGGAAACCGGGTGGCCGGAGGAAAAACGAATTACATTGTTTCATCGTGGACTTCGGGGAGAACTCAAAGATGTCTTGGCTCAAGTTGTGAACCCACCTCAGGATTGCACAGAATGTACAGACTTAGTGGTCCAGCTAGACCACTGACTTCAGAACCGAAAGACTGATCGAGCTAAATTCGAGAACCAGGTATTGGTTAAACCCAACGTTGCCCCCAAAGGAAAAGATGCATCTGAAACTATGCAGATCGGTGGGGTTAAAGGACCCTTAACTCTAAAGGAAAGAGAAAGAAGACGACCGATGCAGTTGTGTCTGTACTGTGGAACCTCAGGACATTTTCTACGGGATTGCCCTACAAAACCACCCAAGAAGGTGGTAGGAGTTGCTGATAAAAGCCACATAGAGCCTGATTCGGGAAACGACCACGCCCGACAAGCGTAGAGGTCTGCTTGCCGAGCTTAAAGAAGGACACTCAGACCTCGGATCTGATCATCCCAATGGTCCTACTTGATCCCAGGCAGCCATCACGTATGCACGCAGTAAGGGCATACATAGATAGCGGGGCCGTAGGAAACTGTATGGACCACGAATTGGTGTCAAGGATGAATCTACCTCTTTGCAAAAAGACCACTTCGGATGTCATCACCACAGTTGATGGAACTGAGATTGCCTCGGGGCCTGTAATTCATTCCACTACAGAGATGACACTGTTGAGTCAAGATGGGCATCGAGAGACTATTGTGTTTGATCTAATCAAAGCCCCACAGTTCCAGATAATACTGGGGATGCCATGGTTGGAAACACATAATCCTTGTATAGATTGGCGAGAGAAGAGAATAACCTTCCCGGATTGTGCACACACCTGTTACCCGGAGAAAACAGTCGTTCACCCAATCGTGCAGTTACCTCAGGAATACCAAGAATTTCAGGCGGTTTTTCAAAAAGAACAGGCCAATACATTACCTCTTCACAGATCATACGATTGTCAAATCGACCTCCTACCCGGTGCACAACCCCCATGCAGTAGAATCTACGCCCTCACGGAACCTGAAAATCGTCACCTACGGCAATACTTGGACCAATACCTTGCTAATGGCTTTATTCGTACTTCCAAGTCTCCTGCATCCTCAGCTTTATTCTTCGTGCCAAAAAAGGAAGGTGACCTTAGAACGTGCATAGATTACCGTGCATTAAATCAGATTACGGTAAAAAAACGATACCCATTGCCTCTGATCCCCATATTACTAGACCAAGTAAAGGATGCTTGTATCTACACTAAGTTAGATCGCCGAGGGGCATATCATCTGGTACGTGTCAAGAAAGGCGACGAATGGAAGACTGCCTTTCGCACCAAGTACGGATTATTCGAATATCAGGTGATGCCCTTCGGGTTGTGCAATGCACCAGCAGCCTTCCAGTATTTTATGAACGATGTCCTTCGTGAACTCAGTGACGTCTGTGTCGTCGTATACATAGATGATATTCTAGTGTACTCCTCCTCAGAATCAGACCATGTTAAGCACGTGCGTGCAGTCCTTGAGAAACTACGCCAGCACATGTTATATGCAAAATTGGAAAAATGTTTTTTTCATGCTACGGAAGTTGAATTTCTTGGATTTATCCTGACTCCAAAAGGAGTCCGAATGGACTCTCGAAAGGTGGACGCAATTCTCAAGTGGCCATCACCCAGTTCAGTCAAAGGGGTACAAAGCATGCTCAGATTTGCTAATTTCTACCGCAGATTCATTCCGGACTTCTCCCATGTTGTACACCCCATCACAGCACTTTTTCGAAAAAACAAACGCTTCTTGTGGACCGAAGAGGCTGAAAAGGCCTTCCAAGAGCTGAAAGCGAAATTCACATCAGCACCTGTCTTAAAGCATCCACGCCCTGAGCTTCCATACATAGTAGAAACTGATGCATCCAGTTTAGCCATGGGAGCTGTCCTGTCCCAAAAGGATCCTGAAACCGGTCAACTTCACCCAGTTGCGCTTTGGTCCAGAAAGTTCTCAGCACCTGAGTTAAACTATGCGGTTACCGATAAAGAGCTATTAGCCATCAAATCTGCCTGTAAGGCTTGGCGGCACTATCTTCTTGGTGCCAGGCATACTATTACCGTAATCACCGGAACCTGCAGTATTTAAAAACAGCCAAAGCCCAATCATCACGACAACTTCGATGGGCATTGTTCTTTGCCGAATTCGATTTCGTGATCACTTATCGACCATGATGCAAAAATGGCAAAGCAGATGCCTTATCCCGAATAGGGATGGGAGAAGCATATGCAAACCCGGAACCGGTGCCAATAATTCCCGAGCAAAGAATTCTTGGCATAACTACTCTACAGACACTAGAAGATATTCATTCAAAAATCCAACAACTCTTCGATCCAGCAACCCTGCAGGACTGGGTAAAGAAAGGCCCGGACTACTCAGTCGTCAATGACCTACCTTATTATCAAGGACGACTATTTCTACCACAACAGGAAATACAAGAACTAGTCATCTCCAATTACCATGACACCCTGATGGAAGGGCACCCAGGTATCGCAAAAACTGAAGCAAAAATTAAGAGACAGTTCTGGTGGCCACTTGGCGAAAAGATGTAAAGTCATTTGTGATGTCTTGTGGCATTTGCACCCAAAACAAAAGCCAGAAGAAAAAACATGCTGGCCTTTTACAACCTTTGGATATTCCACCTACACCATGGCACACCTTGTCTTTAGACTTTATTACAGATCTACCTCCATGTAATGGATTTAACACCATCCTAGTTATTGTGGATCTTTTTTCCAAGATTGCCCACTTTATTCCTTTAAAGGGGTTACCTTCTGCTTCGATTCTGGCCAAGGAGTTCCTCGAAAACATTGTTCGATTACACGGATTCCCTTCCGTATTGGTTTCTGACCGAGGTAGTCAATTTATCTCGCATTTTTGGAAGAAATGTTGTCAACTAGCACAAATCGACGTGAGGCTATCAACACGTCACCATCCCCAGACCGATGGTCAGACGGAAAGGACCAACCAGACCTTTGAACAGTACCTACGCTGCATGCTACACCAGACCGAAAGCAATTGGAAAGATATTTTATGGATTTCCGAGTACGCATACAATAACTCTGTACATTCAGGAACCGGACAAAGCCCTTTTTATACCATTTATGGACATCACCCTCGAACCTCAGAACTCGATTCGCCTCAGCACTTTGAAATGCCCGCAGTTAGTCATTTGCACTCTACTATTACACAAGCCTTTAAGGAAGCCGCAGAACATTTGAAACAAGCAAAAGAGAAATACAAGAACAATGCTGATCAACATAGAAGTGTAACTCCACAATATCAGATTGGGGATCAAGTTTGGCTGTCTACAAAACATATACCTCTGAAGGGAACTCAAACTTTTAATCCTAGATATTTGGGACCTTACACCATTAAGGCCATTATCAACCCGGTGGCCGTCAAAATGGAATTACCCTCTAATATGCGAATTCATCCTGTCTTTCATGTTTCACTTCTAAAACCTGTTCAACCAGGGACAAGATTAACCAAACCACCTGATCCCATCTTGATAGATGGAGAACCTGATATGAGAAGCCCAGACATATTTCGGGCAACCCCGCATTAAGCAAAGAATCAAGACTGCACTCATAAAAGGACCCGAGTGGCTTCCTCTTTAAATACATTTGTGTGACTTGTAATGCAGATGGGCACTAGCCTACAGATAGGCGAATGAGGACAGTAAACTACATCATGGTTCTTGAGGTCGGGGGAGATCTGAGATACACTGGGGGCATGTGAGGTCAGCGGTGCCCGCCTGCAATTGTAAGAAGCTAGCAGACACCCAACCTACAATCTGAACGTCGCATGAACACAATTGAACACCTAGCTTAGTGGTTCTTCCAAGGAGGCGAGAGGCTGTACGCCCATCCGAAGACCATGAGACAGACGCTATAATCAACCCAGCTTTCCAGACCTAACCTAGTGCTGCAGTCGGAACAGAATAATACGTATAAGATGTCCAAACAAACTACCAAAGCTAAAAATAAAGGCTCTGGTGATATTAAAACCATGCTACAGACAGCTGACTCCCAGAGACGCAATCAAGTGCAAGCAGTAGTCCAAATGCATAATCCCCCTCCTGAAGGGGCAATGTCCGACGAAGACCCGCCTATTCGGAAATCGGACCTGCTGGAAATGCTGCTAGAACTCAAGAAGGACATAAAAGAAAGTGCATCTGGTTTAGCGAAGTCCATCGCAGACCTCAATAAAGGAGTCCTGGTGGTGGAAAAAAGAATTGATGAGGTTGAAACGGCGATAACCGAGCACAGTCACGACCATGATATCCTGGCAAGTAGAGTCTTGGAGCTGGAACAAAATATGGAGCGGGTACAGAGCAAGTAGGAGGAGGCGCAGAATGGATCCAGACGAAACAATATACGCATCCGCGGAATTCCGAAATCAGTACTTGATTCGGACCTACACCAATATGTGATTGAGCTGTTCCGCCACATCCTGATTACAGAAGAGAATAAAGACCTAATGCTCGACCGGACATACAGGGTCTATTCAACTTACCAACTGACCAGGAGTTTGATCCCTGATGTGTTAACCCGGGTACATCTATACCCACTGAAAGAGGACATTATGCGGGCAGCCCGGAGAAAAGAACCTATTAAGTTTCACTCAACCCCAATTCAGCTATTCCAGGACCTATCTCAAGCAACGCTTGCCAAGAAGAAAAGGCTGAGGGTGGTCACGGACTGGTTGAGAACTAAGGATGTGCGATACCGATGGGGTCACCCAACTTATCTCCGGTTCGAATGGAAAGGCAAGCGCTTCACAATCTTCAAAGAGGAAGAAGCGACAAATCTTATGCAGGAGGACGAAGGGGGCAATATCACCGATACTGAGGAATCCCCGGACCGAGGAGACGGGGAGTGGATCTGGGGGGACCAAAAGAAACTAGGTCGACCCCGCCCGCGGGGACGCACCAAGGAGCCCAAGCTACTGGAGCCCACCTGAATGATCACCGGTTATTGGAGGAACGGGTTTATGCACTCAAAGTTTAAAATTGAGACCTCAATTCTCGAGAAAGAGGGGCCTCGTACTTGAGGCGGCTTATATATTTGGTATGATAATACAAGCAGTATGGATATCACATAATGAGCGGCAAGACAAGGGGAGTGGGGAGTAAAAGGGGAGAGGGGGGAGGGGCGAATAAGAAGTCTGAAACCCAAATTTCCCGGGTGAGTAGAACCCAGTGATTTACTGTTTTTGTGAACTTACTATGTTTGGAAAGTTGTTTAAGTATTTTAGTTTGAAAGTTGGGGAGGGAGGGGGGAATTTTACTGTGTTACTTTTTAGTGAAGAAGTGTGCGACTTACACGTTACATTTACGATATCTCTAAACTGGATTATAATGAAAGGAGGTTATGGCTAAAAAATAACAATGACTGAGTTAACATTTGTTTCACTGAATGGGCAGGGACTTCTCCAGTCAAGCGGAAATCCATGTTAACCAGGTTGTCTGACATGCATGCATCGGTGGTATGGTTGCAGGAAACACATTTACTCCCAGAGGATGAATTGAGGCTGAAACATAGAGCTTTCCCTATACAAAATCTGGCATCTAGTGGGACTAAAAAACGGGGAGTAGGCATTCTGGTAGGGAAAAATGTCAATTTTGAGAAACGTTTTGTTAAAAAGGATCCGGAAGGCCGCTACCTGATATTAGGAGGGAAACTGATGGGCCAACTTGTGACCTTGAGTTCACTTTATGCCCCTAATTTGAAGCAGGACCATTTTCTAATGAATTTGTTACCCACAATTGTGCAATGGGGAATAGGGAAAATCCTCCTTGGGGGTGACTTTAACGGCGTGATGAATGCAACCATGGATAAAACACTCCCCACCACTTCCAACGACCACACATTTAGACAAGCTCTGGCAACATTTCTAAGCGAACTGCGGCTGCTAGAATCCTGGTGCTTCTTTAACCCACAAAAGAAAACATACACTCACTACTCAGCAGTACATAGGGGGTACTCTCATATCGATATGATACTGATTTCTGAAACAATTGTCCCACAAGTTACAGGTTTGGAAATTGGGGTACGTTGCCTCTCAGACCATGCTCCGGTGCTTCTAAAAATAGAGCTAACCTGCCCACAACAACAACAATCCCGCAGACCCTGGCGACTGAACGAGGTAATACAGAAAGACCAGGTAGCCTGGATGAGCATTGAATAAACACTGCAGAATTACTTCCGGGAAAATAAGACACCGGGGATAGATTGGTCAACTATTTGGGACGCAAGTAAAGCGGTGGTTCGGGGGGAATTTATTGCACAAGCTTCAAATTACATTAAAAGCAGGGAGAGGGTGAGATGTAATATGGAGGCCAACATACAAAAAGCGGAAGTAATATAGAAAGACAAAGGTTCACCGAAAACTTGGCGGGAACTCATAAAGGGCAGAGCAGCCCTAGAAACTCACCTAGCAGATGATGCAGCACGACTCCTGGTACAAACAAAACAATTTTACTATATACACGGGGGCAAAGCTGATCGATTCCTTGTCGCTAAATTACGACACCAGAAACTACGGAATCGAATAACCCAACTCCGTAATGACAAAGGGGAAGTACAGAGGTGTGAGAGAGAGAGAGAGAGAGAGAGAGAGAGAGAGAGAGAGAGAGAGAGAGAGAGTTGGAGGAGGTGCTGATCTCAAACTATACCAACAATCTAAAAGGGAAGACCTAGATCGGAAGGAGCAAATTGCGTTTCTAAATCAGATACAGTTACCGCAAATTAATGAACTGGATAGGCAACGACTAGAATGTTCCCTAACATAAGCGGACGTGGGGGAGGCTATAGGAGCATTAAAGGGGCACAAAACTCCGGGCCCGATGGGCTAAGTAATGCATATTATAAAACCTTTAGAAGCATCCTAACGGCCCCCCTAACCTGTCTATTCAACTTCATTAGAGATAAGGGATGTACATCTGGGGATATGGGCCAGGCAACCACGATATTATTGTGCAAACCGGATAGGGACCCACTAGATTGTGCAAGCTATCGGCCAATATCTCTGCTAAACGGAGATGCAAAGCTTTACTCTATGGTACTGGCCCGGAGGCTAGCATTGATACTCTCCGAAATAATCCACTCCGATCAAGCAGGTTTTGTGACGGGGCGGCACACTTGCGATAATATTCTTAGACCCATAGATACGATAAACTGCGGATGTAGGGGGGGCAGACATTCTCGGTGGCAGCCCTGAACGCCTCCAGAGCGTTTGATAGCTTGCACTGGGGTTTCTTACGCTTGACCCTTGAAAGGTTCGATGTGGCCCAAAATTCACACGCATGGTAATCGCCAACTTCACAAACCCGTCTACTAGATTAATGGTTAATGGGAATCTCACAGGGAGTATCCCCATCCAAAGAGGCATGAGACAGGGGTGCTCACTGTCACCCCTGATCTTCGCCATGGCCATGGAGCCGTTCGCGTACTTGAATTCCTGGATGGTTCGTAACCATCCAGGAATTCAAGGGGTTGAAGGGGGCACCACAGGTCCACAGAAAATAGCGCTCTATGCGGATGATATTCTCCTCTTCCTTAAAAATACCGCAAATACTTTACCAACAGCGATACAACTATTGGGAGATTTCGCCAGGGTCTCGGGATTTCACATTAATTATCCCAAATCTAAAGCTTTCAACATTACAGAAGAACCGGAGCAAATCCCGATTTGAGAAAACCAATATCCTCTGAAATGGGAACGAAAGGCAGTTAAATACCTTGGGATATAATTAACCCCTAAATATGACAGATTATACCAAGCTAATATCCCAGAACTCCTGAAATCACTAGCTAAAGAGCTAAAATGCTGGCAACTGCAAGAGTTGTCTTGGCTGGCACGTATTACAGCGGTCAAAATTACTTTGCTCCCTTAATTCCTATACGTAGTCGGTGCCCTCCCAATAAGAATCCCAGGTCCGGCTGTCCAAACACTGCAGAAAGAAGTGATGAACTTTATCTGGAAAGGGAAAAAACCGAAAGTCCCTAAAAAAGTATTATAAAAGTATTATAAAAGTATTAAGACCACAGGTTTTGGGGGGGTTGGGAGTCCCGTATTTTCGTAAATACCTATGGGCAGCACAAGTAGCCCCTATATTACAATGGAAGACTGGGGACACTCCAAATCAATGGGTCACTCTTGAAGGTCTGGCGACCAAAATACCATTGGGGTATACGACATAGGGAGAAAGGGGGCCAACTATTGGAATCCACTAGAGCTACCTTATGGTATTGGGACAAGATCTTGAGAAACAAAAATGTCAAAGGGGGGGGGGGGACCTCTCACGCCAATAGCCTACAACCCAGAATTTTCCCCTGAGACACATGCAAACTTCTGGACAAACTGGGGGGGTAGAGAAAATGGTATGGTCCTAAGGGACCTTTACGTGAATGGGGCACCCTTGTCGTTTCAGGAATATAAAACTAAATTTCATATACCAGAGCGTGAACGCTACCACTATGCTCAACTTGGACATTGGGTCTCAAATGCGAAGGTGCGCGAGGGGGCAAACAGAAACCCCACAGGAGTGGAACTAACGATACAGGAAGGCCAGTTGGACAAGGGAATAACTAGACTATACCGCCTGGTGGGGGAATGGGATCTGGAGGAAAAACTCAACTATATGCAGAAATGGGAGGCTGATCTGGGGAGACCAATTGATGGGGACACATGGGGCCGCATCTGGTTCAGGGCCGCCAAAAGCTCTAAATGTACCTTGATTAAAGAAGCGGCATACAAGCTCTGTCTCCAATGGTACATGACTCCAATACGCATCCATGCCATCAACCCAGAATATCCGGCTACGTGCTGGAGGAATTGCAGACACCCCGGGAACCTTATTCATATGTGGTGGTCCTGCCCATTAGCAGAGACTTACTGGAAAGAAATTTTGAGTCACATTAAAGCTATATCTGGTGTAGACCTTCCCTTTGATCCGTTGGTGGTGCTTTTAGGGGAAATAGTAGAGGGATGCTATGCATACTCTGGACCGACAGCCACTCTAATCACACACATGTTGAGTGCTGCAAGAATCACTATTGCGCAGGCATGGAAGAATAAAGATGACCCAGTAGTGGCTATGTGGTGGGTACGGCTATGGGGGTAATGGCCATGGAAAAGGTGACAGCAATAGCCCTCGGCTCCTACTCAAAATACCTGAACATTTGGCTACCACTACACAAATTCATGAAAGACAGGGAACAGATGTACTTTAAGCCCAGATTACTCCGTGCAATACCCATCATCTGAGGAACCCAAGGGCCAAGATGAAAGGATCCTCTTGACTGAAATTATGGAACAGAATAGCACACTTCTTCACCTTTGAATTTAAAAGATGCGGGGGGGGGGCGTTGGGGAAATTGGGTTGCCTTTTTTTTCCCCTTTCCTTTCCTTTGTTATATGGTTATTACATTTGAGCATTAACACTGAACAGTACTGAAGACCCATTAACGGGTAAGAAGGAACCGACATGTATGAAGTAATACATATCTATCTTAAGTGTTCCCCGACGTTTATATGTTTATAATGCTCCAAAACTTAAATAAAGTTGTTAAAAAAAAAAAAGAATGAAACCAAGAAATTATACTTCGGTTATTTGGAAAAAACCTTTTTCAAGTTTTGCATATAGTCGATGTTGGCGCAGTTTGGCAAGGACAGCACGGACGTGCTTGACATGGTCTTGTTTTGAAGTTGAATACGCTAGGATGTCATCTATGTAGACCAGGGCGCAAACATCGATCAACTCCCTTAGGACATCGTTCATAAAATATTGGAACCCCGCCGGGGCAATGCAAAGCCCGAACGGCATTACCTGGTACTCAAACAACCCATATTTAGTACGAAAGGCTGTTTTCCATTCATCTCCTTTTTTAACTCGGACCACGTGGTACGCTCCTCTGAGGTCTAACTTAGTATAAATCTGGGCATCTTTGACTTGATCCAGCATCTCGGGAATAAGGGGCAGGGGATAACGGTTTTTCACGGTGATCTGGTTTAGGGCGCCATAGTCAATACAGGTTCTCAAGTCCCCTTCCTTTTTTGGTACGAAGAATAGGGGACTGGCTGCCAGTGATTTGGATGGGCGAATTAACCCATTTGCCAAGTACTGGTCCAGATAGGACTTTAGATACTGGTTTTCTGGTTCTGTAAGCGTATAGATTCTGCCACAAGGAATCTGTGCACCAGGTATGAGGTCAATCTGACAGTCCTAGGACCTATGCAGCGGTAGTGTATTAGCTTGTTCCTTCTGGAACACATCCTGGAAGTCTTGATATTCTTCAGGGAGAGTACTGGTTGCGCCAAGTGTAGATATACCAATTCAAGGACTCATAGGAACTGTGAAACTGGACTTGTTTTCTTGGAAATAACAGGTGGAAGCGCAATCCCGAGGAAAAGTCAATTTTCTTGCACGCCAATCTATGCGAGGGTTATGAGCGACTAACCATGGCATCCCTAATATTAGCTGAAACTGAGGCGCCTTGATGAGATCAAAGGAAATGGATTCCCGGTGTCCATCCTGGCACAGCAGGGTTGTTCCTGCTGTACATTGGGTTACTGGTCCGGAAGCAATTTCAGTCCCATCCACTGTGGTTACCTTTTCTGTGTTCGGCTTGAAATTTAAGGGAAGCCCCATCCGTGCGGCTAGGCCTTGATCAATATAATTCCCAACTGCTCCGCTGTCTATGTAAGCTTCAACAGAATGCATCCTTGAAGGTTGTTGGTGATTGATTAGGATCACTGGTATTGCAAAATGTGAGGTCGGTGGCTCATTCTTCTCACTCAACAAACTGACCTCTACTTTTGTCGAGCTAGGCCGTTTTCCGACTCCTTACTCTCATCCTTTTCTTCAGCTCCCACAATTTGCTTGGAGGGGTTTTATTGGACAGTCTTTTAGGAAATGCCCCGATTGTCTGCAGTACAAACATAACTGCTGTTGCCTTCTCTTGCCTCGTTCAGCTTTTCTTAACGGTGGTCTAATTCCCCCAATTTGCATTGGCTCTGTGGTATTCTCTGGCATGCGCGAAGTAGCATCCTTGGTTCGTAGATACACGGCCCGTTTGTCTGATCTGGACCAATCTGCTTTCTGATCTTGTAGTCGATGATCTAATTGCACCACCAGATTGATAAATTCACTACAGTCTCTAGGTGTATCAACTACCTGAGCCAAGACGTCCTTTAATTCCCCTCAAAGGCCTTGGTGAAACAATGTGGTTCTCTTGTCTTCAGGCCACCTGGTTTCGGCCACTAACCTATTGAAGGTTGCTCTGTATGTTATTAAATCCTGATTCCCCTGCTGGAGTGATAAGAGTTTGTTGTCTACAACTTGTTCATGGGTGTGTCGAGCAAAGAGCTTTTCCATTTCTCTTTGAAAGCCCCCAAAGTCACGTAGTAACGGATCATCGTAGCTCACAAGCGGCATTGACCAATCTGCTGCACTACCGCTCAGATAAGACTAAATAAATGCTACTCGTGCCTGATCGTTCGGGAATGCGCCCGGTCTGCAGAGGAAGTGAAGGCGAGATTGATTCATAAATGCAGCAAACTTCCTTGGATCACCTGAAAACCTTTCTGGTGGTGCTAACGGTATTGTTCCAGGTAAGGTGATTTGCACTGGAACGGCAGACGACGTGGTTGCCAGTTCCGGTGGATTTGTCCCGGGTAATGGAACTTGTCCGACCTGTGATTGTAGTAATTGCCTACTAATTTCTTCGGTGCAATCCTTGGTGACGACAAGGTCCCTTAGCAGGGTATTAGTCTCTTGCCTAGCCGAATGCACTTCGGCGCGTAATTGTCCTAATAACTGAGCCAGTTGGTCCATTTCCGAAGTCTCCATGGCGCCCAGGTGGATAATGTTATGAGGCTTCGCGTCCTGTTACGCTCACCTGGTATCCACGGGGACGCCCTTATGCCTGGTTGCCGGGTTCACCCTGGACGTTCAAAATTCTGGACGATGCCTTCAGTGGCGGTCGGGCCTTGTTATGATGTCTGGCGTGCTCTCCATCCTGCCTTCTGTGCAGGGGCACGTAGTCTTCTGCGGGTTGAAGCGACCGAGTTAACTTCACTGGTGCTAACCCATTCAAGTGTCTTTAAGGAGGTAAGTCTGGTTATGGCAGTCTTTAAATGTCCTTGCTTTCCTTTCTTGCTAATAATGTCTTTTCTTGTTTGTGTTCCCCTTAGGTGCACAAAGGTTCGATGGGTGCGCTACTTGGATCAGGCTCCTGCCAGGATGATGGACGCAGGAGCGTATGATGGATGGTAGGTTTGAGCGCGAGGTGCAGCGCGGTAATGTATTTTCTGGCTAACCTGTATTCTTTATTCCTTTTCAGGTCGCGATGGTCTTTCTGGGCGTGTGAAGATTTCCGGAGCGAAATCAGCCAAAAAATGCCCAGCCAGGTGAGGATTTTGTGATTACTGCCGTGAATGCCGTGAGTAACCTGTTTAACGTTGTCCTTCTTTCTCTCTCTCCCTCAAGGTGCTTCGTTCCGGTGCAAGCGTGGTGTCCTGATGATGCTGCCAACTGGATGGAAGACCGCGAGCAGCAGGAATCGACGGATGGAAAGTTGCAGGTAAGCAGAGACTGCTAATGATGATCTTTTGTCTCCTCTGCAGGTCCGCTATTCAAGGATCGCCGGGTTCTGGTCTCTGAACACGATGAGCGTCACGCTGCTGGCTGCAGAATAACGCAAAGCACATTCTGTAGCTTAGGTGCGGTTTATATAGCCTTCTGTAAAGTAGTCCAGGTAAAGTAGTCCAAGCTACCACACCCTAAAACACTGCACCGCACTGTCTGGTACCTAGGAACTAGACTATATGGGTGTCCCCATGTTGGCTGCAGGCCTTCACAGGAAAAGTAGTCCCTTCAAGTCCCTTCAAGGTAAAGTCCCAATCTGAACATGAGCCTGGCGCCAAAGGTGCCAGGACTGACTCCAGTAGAGTCTTTGATGATAATGCAAGGCACTTGGGGTCCCAAATGAACCCTGAATCCTGATCCTACCTGGCATGTGACCATGCCAGTGGGGTTCTGGGTCACGGGTCGTGACAATGACAAGACGTTCCGCACCCAATTGCTCGGCCCATTGACAAAGCTATATAATACAATCAGAGAAGAGGGGAAGGTCACGCTGGATATGGGGAGGTCTATAACTATACTGCCCTTGAAACCGGGTAGAGATCCCCACAACTGTGTGAGCTATCGTCCCATAGCGTTGCTGAACACCGATGCAAAAATCTATACGAAAATCCTAGCAACTCGTCTAATGAAAATCCTGCCGAACATAATACACGACGACCAAGCGGGGTTCATCACTGACCGGCACACACAAGATAACCTCAGAAGCGCAATAGACGTCATAGATGGGGGGCGACTAACACGACAGACGTTTGCAGTGGCAGCTCTGGATGCCACCCGGGCTTTTGATAGCATGGACTCGTGCTATCTGAAACTGAGCTTGGAGCGCTTTGGCTGCGGCCCAGAATTCACCAAGATGGTGCTCGCCAATTACCAACACCCATTGTCAAGTTTCTGGATTAACGGACAAAGTACGGAATTCGTGAAGATCAGAAGGGGCATGCGACAGGGCTGTCCACTCTCCCCTCTGATTTTCGCAATGACGATGGAACCATGCGCAATGCAGTTCCGACAAGATGTTAACATCAGAGGAGTGACCATTGGTCATGAAACCCACAAAATAGCGATGTACGCGGATGACATTATGCTCTTCATGGGAGACCCAGAAAATACGATGCCCAGAGCGATGGCCCAAATTGAGGAATTCAGACAGATCTCGGGGTTCTCCCTAAACTTCTCCAAATCAAAAGCCATGAACATAACAGCAAGGAGAGAAGTGACTGAGACATTGGAGAGGACATTCCCGATGAGCTGGGTTGGGGAAAAACTGGAATACTTAGGGATCCACCTTACTAGAGAAAAACACAAGCTTTTTCAGGCAAACATAATCCCGCTGTGGAAACAGCTACAGGAAGACATGCTCAGATGGGAATCTCAGGAGCTGTCATGGTTTGCCCACATCACAGCTGTCAAAATGACTATCCTCCCTCGTCTGCTCTATGTAATAAGTTCACTACCGGTGGCCATACCGCCAGCCAAGATCCGAGAGTTGCAAAACGCAATATTTAAATTTATATGGCACAGTAAGAAACCCAGGATCCAGAAACAAATCCTAATGCACTCCCCACTCCTGGGCGGCTTGGGAGTTCCAGAAATGGACAGATACATCTTAGCAGCACAACTAGCACCAATGTTGAGGTTGGCAAAACCAGTGAACCACAAGGGATGGTGTAGAATCGAACAATCTGAATCATTAGCCCCCCTAATAACCCTGTTGAGTCTGAGAGAAGAAAACCGAGAGAGCAGGGGTGCACTATTGGAAATGACGAAATGGTCACTGCAAAGCTGGGACAAAGTCCGGAAAAAGAAACGCATCCCGAGCGGAATGGGGCCATATATGCCGCTGATGCACAACCCAGATTTCACACCGGGTCTTCAACGAAAGTATTGGGCGGGATGGTCAGGGGCCGAGACCATGTATCTGAGAGACATGTACAAAGACGGCTCTCCGTTACTCTTCACAGACTGTCAGCAAAAATTAAATATAGGAGAAAATGAGCGCTATAGATAAGCACAAGTAATGCACTCGATAACCCACCCAACGGTGAAGAGAGCGGGCACAAGAACGCCATCAGGCCTAGAACTGTCTCTGCAGGAAGGCAACACAGCGAAGGGAGTCACCAGACTCTACAGACTGCTCTCCAATGATCAACCGACTGACAATCTCACATACAAAATCAACTGGGAAAGAGACATGGAAGAGCCACTAACAGAGAATGAATGGAACCAAATATGGGCACGTGCACACAGCACCTCCAGATGCACCACGATTAAGGAGTCAGCTTACAAACTATGCCTCAGATGGTATATGTCCCCGAACCGCATTCATAAAATCAGTCATCCTCACCAAACTGGCGGAGGAACTGCGGTGAGAAGGGAGACCTATTACATATGTGGTGGACATGCCCCAAAGCCGTGGCCTATTGGAAGGAAATACTAAGCCACATAAAGGACATTTCTGGGGTTGAACTGCCGAGATCTCCGAAAACAATTCTCTTAGGAGTCCCCATAGAAGGTAAATACGCAATGTCCCACATGAACCACATTGTTTCACCGAGGCCTTTGAGGGGAATTAAAGGACGTCTTGGCTCAGGTAGTTGATACACCTAGAGACTGTAGTGAATTTATCAATCTGGTGGTGCAATTAGATCATCGACTACAAGATCAGAAAGCAGATTGGTCCAGATCAGACAAACGGGCCGTGTATCTACGAACCAAGGATGCTACTTCGCGCATGCCAGAGAATACCACAGAGCCAATGCAAATTGGGGGAATTAGACCAGAGGGGAGAGTGGACAGCCCTGTCGCATGCCCCTTCTGATCTTCACGAATTCCGTACTTTGTCCGTTAATCCTGAAACTTGACAATGGGTGTTGGTAATTGGCGAGCACCATCTTGGTGAATTCTGGGCCGCAGCCAAAGCGCTCCAAGCTCAGTTTCAGATAGCACGAGTCCATGCTATCAAAAGCCCGGGTGGCATCCAGAGCTGCCACTGCAAACGTCTGTCGTGTTAGTCGCCCCCCATCTATGACGTCTATTGCGCTTCTGAGGTTATCTTGTGTGTGCCGGTCAGTGATGAACCCCGCTTGGTCGTCGTGTATTATGTTCGGCAGGATTTTCATTAGACGAGTTGCTAGGATTTTCATATAGATTTTTGCATCGGTGTTCAGCAACGCTATGGGACGATAGCTCACACAGTTGTGGGGATCTTTACCCGGTTTCAAGGGCAGTATAGTGTATATTGTGTAGACTAAAGGGATTCTGGGGTGTTTACCTTTTATGTTGGTTTGCTGTGTTTTCACTATTTCAGCATACTCTAAAATCCATTGCTTTACTGTACCATACCATTCCTAAAAATGCTCTCATCTGTGTCTTTTGCAGTTTACATTTTTGGGAATTGCCTCCTTACAGACATGAGCTAAAAACGGGTGTCCTAACATAATATCATGCCCTAAATGGTGTACCCATTCCATGTAGAGTTGTAGTTTTTGCTTAGAGGCCTGGTGCACTTTATTAGGTAGTGCTGTCAACAGCACCTGTGTGTCTTGTTTGCAAGCTTCATAGGAAGGGACGGTTAATAAATTGTCTACATATTGGACTAGAACTGACTGCACAACGAACTTAATGTATTCTAGGTCTTTCCTCAGGTGCTTTAAAAAGTTTAGGTGACTCTGTATATCCTTGTGGGAGCCTAGTCCCCATGTACTGAACCCTGCAATATGAACATTTGAAGAGATACGGGCTATCTGTTTGTATTGGAACTGAGAATAAGGCTAAACATAAAGTGTTTTGCAGCTGGTGGAATGCAAGAGAGTATTGTTGCTGGGTTCATTACAACTGGAAAGGTCGGAATAATTATTGCATTAACTCCTCTTGTGCAAATCTATAGGTTTCTCTGCCTTTTTATTCTCTCTGGAAGTGTGGGGTTGGGGTTCAAGGGCTGGTTGTGGGTACTATGATTCCTTGTTTCAATAGGGATTATATCACCAGTGCTATACCTTCCACTGCTTTGGGACATATAGGATACTGCTGCGAGATCATGGTAATTTCTTAGACTGGTCTAGTTTAATCTTAACTAGCTCATTGTGTCTAATGCATGTCACGTATGGACCAAAACATTCCTGGGATAGCCCTTATTATTCGTTTACATCTGTAGACCAGTGCACGTCTAATCTTGCTCAGGTGTTTCTTTCAGAACATGCATGGTGGCAAAACCTACTACTGCATTCCAACTAGGGACATCTAAAAATTCTCCACCTGGAGAGACAAAAGATGGTTGTGTTTAACTTACATAGTAGCACTCTGCCCAATAGTTTTACATGAGCTGGGGGACTCAATAGGAATGCATGCCTCTCTCTTATTGAATCTAAAGTAAAAGATATATGCTCTGTGTTGTGGTGTGGAGGTTTTGAAATGGCCACTGCATTAACTGTTTATGGAGATATGGGAATGTCTGCAAAGCAAGTGGAACAGATGGCTGACTGACCAGCTCCAATATCGACGTAACATTCTAAGGGATACATGGCAAGGTCTTTTCTCAGTATTATTGCTTCGTCTTTATTTGTGGCTTTGTTTGGTGTGAATTTTTGTGCATTTGGGTTTGAAAAATGAACCTTGTCCTGGAGGTGTCAGAAAATTATTGTGTTGGGGTCAATGGAGGCCATTACAAGCAATGGGTCTGGGAAGCCTTTGGGTTGGCTAGTTTGCCCTTCTACTGGCGTCCATCGACCCCCTTCCCCAACCTCTCCTTCTGCAGTCTCCTCTCCCTGCTGTAATTGTTATCGCAAGTGTCTTTATTTTGATCCTGTCAAGCTACACAATGGTTCACACCGGTCACTAATTCTGACAATGCTTTATTTTGCCACCCTATGCAAATCAATTTAACTAGAAGGCCACCCCTCCACAAGTCATGATATACCTTTAAATCCACAACATGCAGACTGGTTAGCGGGCGTCGCCCCCTAAATCCTAACCACTATCAGCTGCCATGTGTGGTATCCTTCCCAAACTCAATTAATGCTACTGCTGACAACTTTCTCAGCATAGTCAATTTCCCTACACGTAACCACTGAGTCTTCATTTCACATCAGTGTAGAAACTGGTACTTCAACCATAACTGTCTTAAACCAGGAAAATATCTCAATGCATAACCACTGAGTTCTCTATGACTTCAGTGAACAGGTTTATAGTCAATGCATCGACATCGATGCATCGACATACCAACGCATCGAAAAAGATGCATCGACTATAAAAGCGTTGACAGGCCGACTATAAAATCGTCGACAGGCCATCTTTTACAAGTAAAAATGCCTTTCCATCTTAACCAGTCCATCGAAAATATAAATGGTCTGGTTTCAATGGAAATTAACTTTGACATGTAAAAGATAGCATTTTTTTGTAACGTTAAAACATTACATGGAGCTGTCCAGTGCTGAAATTTCGGCACTGGCCAGCTCCGTGCAACGTTTTGTTTTTTTTTGTATATTGGGGGGGTTCCCCCCAACTCCCACTCACATCCCCCTCTCACCCTTACCCAAACCCCAATCTAACCCTAGCCGGGGGGGCTTGGCCAGCCAGCATGCAATGAGGACGTGATTCCTCGTTGCTCCCGGGGCCGCCAGCTAGATTCTGCTTTTATCCTGCAATTTTGAGTTGCTAAACCCACAAAAACAACATACACAGGCGGCGGAACCCTCCAGCAACAGGTCGCTGCAATGTGGGCCTGAACTGGCATGTGGTTCCGGAGATACGTGCTGTGGAAAATAGAAGCATCCGACTGCGAATGTCAGACCAGATGGCCGCTGGGACTGCGAGTTAGACGGAAGGCGTGCACCACGGAAATGACTTCACTGAACCAGACACCTTGCAACAATAACTGTGAACACAGTGCTGCCGTGAAATTGGGGAAAACAAACAATGAGCCCGGCTGAAGATATCCCTGTGTGTAAGTGTTGAGCGCACCTACGGCGGCGGGTGAACATTGGCACCCTCTGCTCCAGAGCGAGTCGGCGTGACCATGCTTGAAGACACCGGCGAGTACTCGCCGACGCTAAGACCCTGGTCATCAAAGCAATAATGTATGACGCATCTGAGCCACCCCTGACGGGATATCCCAGTGCTGGCGAGGATCGGAACCTGCTTGCTGCACCGACAATCGATGTTGTGGACACATCAAAGGCTGATGACCGCCACTGTGTGCCCCTTGGAACTACACGACCTAAAGAGGCGAGCGGACTGAGATGCACTGCCTGTGAGTACTCCGGTTATAAGAGGGTCAGACCGGCAACGACACAAGCAGATCCTGAGGCAAGGAGATATTGGGGGAATCAGAATCAAACACGTCTCCCCTGAAAGGAAGGAGTGGAGAAGCTGAACTGCGTAATAATGGCGATACGCGACAGTGATACCCCCAATCCTGCGTGACACAATACGGTGTCCTAATCACTCACAGAGTAATCCTGGAAGTGGGACTTGACACACGGATACCAAAGCATAATCTGCAAAGCAGCTAGGAAAGAAGGGTAAGCTGCCTACAGCGAGTGAGTGATCGATATAAGGCGAATGGGGTAGCGCATTGACTTTACAGTGCACCAAACTCCCAGCAAAGCTGTGATGTGACTGAGTGCTGAATGTCCAAGGAGTACCTCATAGGGCAAGCAACCCGCAAATATATCAGCTGACTGACCCAACACTCGGCCATAAGTGCTGACTGCCTATCTGGAATCGCATATGGACCCAGACCATCACCACAGGTGGCCATCTGCTGGAAGGCGAGTTTGAAATCAGGCGGTGTGACGCTCTGAGTGGTAGAATGCATGTGAGAAGCTGCAGATTTGCGAGGTAAAAATAAAATCACATACTACAGGCTACTGTTTGCTAAGGCTAGCTCTGCTGCCATGAAGGTCCACAACATTACTGCAGAAAAGCCATATTCACTGCACTCGACAGCCTGGTACTAGGCTTCCGAACAGGAGGTATTAGTGGAAACATATCACTACTTGGTGTAGTAGCAGAGGAATACCATTCCATCGGCAGGCAATTACGGGGAAACAAGATAGACAGGGTCACACGACCAAAAGGATCAACAGAAGCATCTCCTTCCACAATGAAAGAAGGACGGCCGAACCTATACTCGGGCCACTACGATATAGATACTGCCATACAAACATCTGAGTCAATAGTATGCGACAAACTTTCTTAGAGCATAAACCTCCTCTGGCACTACCGGCCCTGACGATGAACTGCAAACCAAGCTACTGTTTGTCTCTTAGAAGAAGATCACACCTGCCGTTACGCAACAGTTCCCGGCAAGAACAAGAAAGCTACCACACAGAGCACGATGGAACAATACACAACCCCCACTCTGACCCCTCCAGTAGAACAAGCCGGCACCAGCGATGCACAACACACTGAGGATAACATCTCCCTCAAGGACAAGAAAAAGAAAATGGACAGCATAAGCACGGAAGTGTCTCTATTGCGCCATGATTTACAGAAACTCACCTCCCATACGAGAGAGGCTGAAACCCGTATATCAGAGACAGAGGATGGTCTGCGGAGCATGGGTAAACAAATGGAATGGAGTAACGGAACGCATCAAAACACTGGAGGAGTGAGTGGAATAGGGAGAGGGACGTTCGAGACAAAATAACTTCCGGATCCTTGGTCTGCCCGAAAAAACAGAAGGGCCAAGTATGTAATTATTCCTCGAGCAATGGCCATCTGACTTGTTTGCCCCAAAGACCTTCTCAAATTTTTTCTCTGTCAAATTGTGTACCGAATGGCAGGCCAACTGCTGGGGCAAAACCGTGCACAGTGCCAAAATCCTGAACTACAGTGACTGTGATACTGTACTCCACCTGGCCAGAACTAAAGGTTCCATAACTTACAATGCTCCAAAATCGCGTTCTACCCGGACTTTACTAGGGAAGTACAAAAGGCACGACAGTCCTTTGACCCACTCAGAAAACGTCTACAGACGCGGAATGTGAAATACGGTATGCTATTCCCTGGACAATTGAAAATATGCCACAACGGCACGACCATACATTTCACGGATCCGAGAGAGGCATGGAACTGGGCGGAGCGCCACCTAGATGGAGACTGGGAACCGCAAAGGAATCAACAAAATAGAGGAAATAGGCTGCGCCCAGATAGAACGCCTCGTGAACGGCCACAACAACAACTGGAGGAGATGCCACAAATGGTCAACAAATAATGTAGACAACCGATGAATACCATTCTCTAGTTGTCTCGTACAAGCAACTGATGTACTACTACCACTACATCGACGATAGGTTTGTGCTATCCTGAACCTACAATAGCGGATGGCCCACAACGGGGCAATAATAAGCCGCCCCCAATGCTTCCTTGAGAGTCAAGACACAAAGCAATTATATACCTGTCCTCCCACAGTGTCAATGATGCTGGGTTGACAGGATCCCATGAGAATTTGTTCTTTTGTTATAAGTTTCTGAAGTTAGACAGGGCGACAGATGCTTCAGTTTGGGATGGAGTATAGGGAGGGGGGTTTGGGATTTGTGTTCCTTCTTCTTTGTTTTTATGCACATGGTCTGACAGCTACACTAGATATATACAGAACGTTGCCAGCTCACGAACCACTATACTCAGAGCATCCTTCTCTTAAGACACACGCCCGCAAACATTGGCACCTATACAATCAATGTTAGCCACGACCGCTGCCACCACTAAAGAACTGGGACTCCTGACATGGAACGTCAATGGCTTGGGGTCTAGTATCAAGAGACGCCTAGTGACACAAGTCATAATAGACATACACCTGACATAGTGCTTCTTACTGAAACACACTTAGCGGGCATGGTATGTAATCTCTTCAAGAGGACCAATTACCGCACAGTGGTGCATGCAGGGTTTTCCATGGGCTCCAGAGGGGTGCTGATCCTAATGCATAAAAGACTCCCGCTCACAATATCTTGTGTCACCCAGGATACAGGAGGGAGATATGTACATATAAATTCCACATTATGGAACCAAACCCTAGCAATAATGACAATATACTCCCCGCCAGCACTCATGTCTGCCCTAATAGAGGATATCACACCTGTTCTGTCCACAAATACAGCAGATACTTGGATAATTGGGGGGGGGGGGGGGCTTCAATGAGGTCATGAATGTCGAAATGGACCGCACGCATATAAGAGGGAGAAACCCTGCAGTCTCCACAAAATTGGCAACCTTTGCCTCTGCAGTGGGATTGAGGGGTGTGTGGCGGGATCTGCACCCAAATGAAAGGGAGTACTCTTTCCACTCAGGTGTACATGCTTCACTTTCCAGGATAGATTACCTTTTTCTACCAGCACAAGATATCCACAAAGCGGTTAGTGCCAAATTAGTCCCACGGGGCATCTCAGTCCACTCCCCACTTTTAATAGATATTGAAACCGAAAGGCCCCACCCCTCTCCGACATGGCGCTCAATAATTATTACCTGGGATTCCCTGAGCTAATAGACAAAATATGCACTGCTACCTCCACATACTTTGAGCTCAACACAGGATCAGTTGATAGCCCTGGAACTCTCTGGGAGGCTTATAAACCAGTCCTACGAGGGGAAATCCTAGCATGGACATCAGCACACAAAAGGCACACCGGAAAGATGTGGAAGAGGCTGAACGAGAAGTAAAATGCACTGAGGCACATTATATAAACAACTCACCCGAAGCGAACAGGGCTTTGATTCTGGCACAAAAAAAGCTACACAACTTAACACTAGATTGCGCCTAGAAGGCACACGGGGCTATGAAAGCGAGATGTATGAGACAGGAGACAAGAGACAAGGCTGGGAAAATGCTGGCATGGCTGGAGAAAAGAGATGAGGGACACCAACAAGTCAGAAACATTAAAACTGCAAATGCGGAAATAGTGTCATCTGACAGCGACATAGCAGATAGCTTTGCATCGTACTACAAGAGGCTCTATAGTGCCCCAACCGCCCCCATAGACACCAATGCATTAGACGCAATAGCTCTCCCCTCACTAGATGCTAGCCACAGAGCCTCGCTTGAAGAGAATATCATGGAGGACGAAATATTAACTGCAATCTCGCAACTCCATACCGTTAAGACCCTGGGTCCAAATGGTCTCCCGGTAGAAGTTTGGAAAAAAAAAATGGGTGGAGACCATATAGCCCCACACATGCTTAATATGTTTAATCACTCAAAACACTGGATTGCGCTAAGAAGGCATACAGGGCTATGAAAGCGAGACTGTATGAGACCAGAGACAAGGCCGGAAAAATGCTGGCATGGCTGGAGAAAAGAGATGAGGGACACCAACAAGTCAGAAACATTAAAACTGCGAATGCGGAAATATTGTCATCTGACAACGATATAGCAGATAGCTTTGCGTCGTACTACGAGAGGCTCTATAGTGCCCCAACCGCCACCATAAACACCAATGCATTAGACGCAATAGCTCTCCCCTCACTAGATGCTAGCCACAGAGCCTCGCTTGAAGAGAATATCACAGAGGACGAAATATTAACTGCAATCTCGCAACTCCATACCGTTAAGACCCTGGGTCCAAATGGTCTCCCGGTAGAAGTTTGGAGAAATAAATGGGTGGAGACCGTATAGCCCCACACATGCTTAATATGTTTCATCACTTGAAAGAATGGTGGATACTCCCATTATATGTACCTAAAGCCAACATAATAGTGATATCAAAAGAGGGTAAACCACCAAATGAATGCAGCTCTAATAGGCCGACCTCTCTGATCAATAGTGAGACTAAAATACTCGCCAAGATACTAGCCAAGGTGTAATCACATGCCTGATCCATCCAGATCAATGAGGCTTTATGCCAACAAGATCCATGCGGATGAACATTTTCATGTTGCACTTGGCGCTTGAGAGGGCACCGGCCCTAAAGGAGTCACTGACACTGCTGGAAATTGACTTCGAAAAGGCCTTCGACTCAGTGTATTGGGAAGCACTGTGGGTAATAATGAAGAAAATGGGATTTGGAGAGAAATTTATGGGATGGTCTTATAAACACAGAACATAGGGAGTGACAAGTTGAGGTGGGCTCAATTTCTCCAAAATATGGGTAGTCCAATACAGCAGGCACTGCGCAGGAGGTTCCCCCTGGTTCCTCCAACAGTTAATAGTGTAAAGTAGAGTTTGAGCAGCTATACTGCGCAGTAGACTCGGTTTTCAAATGGATAGTTCCTTAATAGTAAAATGAGAGCTCAAATATCCTTGAATACGTGAAAATTCCAATAATGTGGAAAGTGATTTATTGCGGTCACAGCCGACACGTGTTTTGACCCATAAGGTCGTCCTAAAGGCAAAAACGTAATGGGTAAAATCCCTAATGAAAGTTCTTGATTGGCAAATGGGTCACGTAAAGGACCGGATTCAGAACACAGTCCTAGTCAAATGGACAATGTTGTGCGTCGTATGAAAAGCGATGCAAGGTGTCTTGAATGATTAAACACAGCCTGTTAGTAGCCCTGTATATGCGCTATCAATACCTGAATGCAAAGAAAAGGGTTCAATCCCATGTGCAGCGTCTTGCCGGCAGCCATTCCTCTGACAGACTCTCGAGAGCTTTGGGTCGACTAATACCCAACGAACCTAAATTGTTTATGCTAGGGATTGAAGAAGAGGGGGAGCTGTCCCGCTTTGAGAAACATCTGCTCTCGACAGCCACTGGACTGGCCAAGAGGAATATCGCACAATTGTAGGGCTCAGAGGTCACCCTGAAATATGGACAATGGGTATCAGACGTGGATGCCTGTATAGCAATGGAGCACCTAGTATACACGGCCAGAGGTTATCCCGGAAAGGCCCCAAAAATCTGGCAAAAATGGGAACAGACTTAAAGATAAGCAAACCCTGATGTGATGGTTAATGTTGCGTGCAAATGGGAGATGTGTTGCATACTTCGAACAATGACCCACAAAGAGTTGAGCAGCCAGACTTTGAAACGTGTAGCAGAATGTAGTACCTGTGTTGCATATATGTGTATTTCTTGTTTTGTATGTTGTCGGTTTTGACTAATAAGAAAATACAATGAAATGTGTTATTAAAAAAAATCTAGCCCTAGCCCTAACACAAACCCTAACCCTAATGTAAACTTTAATCTAACCCTAGCCCTAACCCTAATGTAACCCTTAATCTAACCCTAGCCCTAACCCTAATGTAACCCTTAATCTAACCCTAGCCCCAACCCTAACCCAAACCCTAACCCTAATCTAACCCACAGTTTTATATTACTAATTTCGATGGATCCATCGAATTATATTCAACGAAATGGACATTCGATGGAATGGCATTTTGTTGCTTATAATTCGATGTTATGGTGTTAGATGCATTAGTATTCAATGGATTGACCAGATACCCAGTGAACAACGTATCTCGTAACCACATCTTCATTCCTGAACCTAATAATCGACTTTGCACGTGTCCACCAAGTCCTCTATTGCCAACAGTGTAATACATATAAGCAAACTGTAACTCTGTACTCAAACCAGATAAACCTCCTTACGCATACCCACCAGTGACACCAGTATGTACCATGCTTCCTAACCATAACCACATACCTAAACCAGGTACATGTCTCTTGCCAAATTTTGCACAATTTACTTGAAGTACACATTCAGGTACTCCACGCCTTCCACAATTCGTTTGGTGAACTCCACACACCCTCAACAACACTGTGCGTCACAACAACCTCACTGTTTAAATTGCAATGTCTACAACACACTTCACATCTCTAGTGGTGTATAATAATAATCTCCGCATATTTGCACATCCCCATACTGCATTTTCTAAATAATTATTACCTCCATGAAAATGTGAAATAAATGTGCATTATCATAGCTTTACAGGAAAATCCCCTGCAATTCCTCAAAACAATTGTCAGTATATCTGCTACAACATAATAATAAAATAAATCTGTTACTGCACTGCTGCCTGCATGTAGACAGCTGCTCCAGACTGGTTCCTGCAAATCCTCAAAAAGGTTTCCCAATAAAATAACATAACTGTTATGAAGGATGGAATTAATTTACGTACTCCTCTGTCATAACCACTGTAACCGTACTCCTGCACACAAACATCCACCCATGCGTGTAACTTCCAATGTCACCATTGTATATTATACACCCAAAGCATTACACCGAAACCTTTTTAACCCACACTCTTATCCATGGGTTATACTAATTCATCCAACGTTGCATTTCTATGCTGTAGTTCCCAATAAACGCTAACATAAACAACACTCTAATTCATCGGCACTTCTAAATAATCTGGACCTCGGATGTCAGCCACACATTTAGTCCTGAATTCCCAGTGAATTGTAGAAAACTATTATTAAAAAAATATGCTGTTAATAGGAAGTCTCTTTCCCGATTCCTTTTAATTGAACCGCACCTTTGAAGATGACCAACCATCAATGCAGAACTCGTGTGAGAAACAAATCCTTTAATCTCACCGCACAGCAACCCACTTGGTGTGGCATTTCAACTTCCATTCTCTCTTTGCTGCTATAAAGGGGCATTGTCCTTCCTCTCACCATAGCCAAAGTACCTCGTTGCCACGCTACGTCCGGTGCACGTGTATCCTTCAGCACGCTAAATCTTCATTATCATGGTACGATCTGATGCGTTCACCTCTGCTAACGTGTTTTCCAACCACAGTTGACACGTTTTCCGACAGCGTGTGCATGCCGTCTCCAAATAGTAGGTCCTTTCCTTTTAGAGCCGTACTCCAGCTCACAATGGATTATGAAAGGAACAAAGATTCTCTCTTCGCCTACCCCTCTACCAGCACATTGTAAGATCCCAGGAAGAACACAAGGCATATGCATAAGGACACAAGGCACACCCTACTATGTGTAGGAAGAGACTGGACATGCAGGGTGGCTGGCTGGCACAGGCGTTTATTAGGAGCTGCTTTAACCCACACCAACATGGCCACCAAGATAGAACCTGATGTGGAACTCAAGATGGCCCCAGCAGACCTGAAGACCTGACATCCCTGGTGGTCTAGTGTTACAGGTTGCGGGCCGAGGCTATAAAATCATGCCCCAGACCACACCCTGTGCTTAGCGTTTCTTCTGCTACCTGCAAGAGCAGTGTAATGCTTACCGCTCCTGTTTTCACGTGCACGGAGACTGTAGCTTACCAGCGCACGCCCGAATTCCTCTGCAGCCATACTTACCCGAAGACTTTATCATATGAGTTCTGAAACAGCCTCCGTCTTGATACTCACTTGGAACCGTTGCCGATCGAGGTCCGCAGCAATCGTAGCTACCAAAACATAGAAAACTACAGTAAGAGTCTGAAGTTTACTGTCAATTCCCGTCCGAGTTTCCCATTAAGAACGAACTTACCTGAACAAGCAATCATCCACTTCACTCATTCTTCGCGCTGCGGCCAATCCGGAACAGCATTTGGCACCTGTAGAAAGGAAGAGAGAAAGAGACTTGTTAAAGTGCACTGTGCCACCAGACAAGAAAGAACAATATGAAACAAGCTGCGCTCCATGCCACAAGCTGCTAACACTGCAGAAAGACAAAGAAGCTGTAATACTTACCGCTACACCTTCACTATCCAATGCATTGCAGCTGGCCTGGACCACTACTCACAGTGAAGACACTAGAGTCGGATGCTTACCTGGCACTTTCAGCCCTCCTTCATTTAAACACTGTGAGCACAATCGCCTGCGTACCAGCCAGCATATCTAAGGGAGACATAAGGGGGAGGTGGGAGGAAGCTGGGAGACACATACTAAATACCTGTACTTACTTGCCCTTAGGTCTACATCCAGACCCCCTCGCACAGCTTACCAGAGGCTCTGAGTTCTACCGGGTTCCTCCCAATCTCACCCTTCACTGGGGGTTCGGCTCTTCAGTGGACCATTGGGGGAAGGAGTGGCTTGGGTATCCACCATAACCAGGTTATCCAGTGGGGGGCAATGCTTCGGAACAGTCCAAACCAGGCACTAGTGCAGGGCACCAGAGGTAAGCGTTACAAAATGCTAAGCCTACGTTTCAAGCCCTGCCTGAGTGTCATGGAGTCGGAGGTAGATCAGTTGGCTGCTCTTTTGGGGGATTTGCGAGCAGAGGTATTTGTATGTATTTATATAGTGCTACAAACCCTCAGGCATCTGAGTGCTGCTTACCCACGTTTGGTTTGTGGTGCTCATTTATCGACCTCGGAAGGATGAAAGGCTGAGTTTGGCCCTGCCGGGATTCGAACCTGCATCGGCAGGCTCTGCACGGATGTCAAAGCGAGCGCTCTACTCACGGTGCTATCTGACCAACGCACGCAGCCCGTTATGAGACTAATTCCATGAGAAAAGAAGTAGTGGTGAACCGGGACAGGACAGAGGACCTTGTAAAGCGCCTAACCATAACACAAGCTTTTTGCACTCCGGGCTCAGGGGCAGGCTTTGGATGGGGGAGTTATTGGCCCTCCGGCAGGGGTCACAAGACTTGCTGGTGTACATCACTGCCTTTAATCGAATGGTTGCTGAGACAAATTAGCTGCAGGAGAAGAGGACTAACCTATTTTACCGAGGTCTTCGCAGCGAACTCACGGATGTCCTAGCCCAAGTGGTCAACCCGCCTGAGCGCTGCTTGGCATATATAGACCTGGTGGTGCAACTAGACCATCGATTGCAGGAAAGAAAGATGGATCAATCCCGTTCGGAAGGGCGGCCCTTGTACGTATGCCCACGAGACGTACCATCACGCTCCCTAGATACTCCGCCGGAACCCATGCAGCTGGGTAGTGTGAGAGGGCTGCTGACCAAGGAGGAGAGGGAGAGGCGTCGTCAACAACAGCTTTACCTGTATTGTGGCAGGGCAGGCCTTTTCCTGACTGTCTGTCCCAGTAAGCTTCCTAGAAGGCCATTAGGAGAAGTCGATGTTAACCCAGCGAACTCATTTCAAGCAGACATCGAAAAACTTCATGACTCGACAAGAGTAGGGATTGGGTTGTCGAGGGAAGAAAAAACACCAACGGTTTCATACCTTACAATTCCAGTAATCCTCATCAATCCAGGACAACCTCGGAGGATGTACGCTATGGAAGCCTATATCGACTGTGGAGCAATCGGAAACTACATGAACCTAAAGGTGGCCCAACGGATTGGCCTACCTGGACAACGGAAGGAGAAGGTAGACAACATAGTCTCAGTGGATGGTTCAAAGCTATCATCTGGACCCGTAACTCAGTGTATGGAAGAAGTTGAACTGTTGTATCGGGATGGCCACCGGGAGCGCATTGTATTCGACTTGATTAATGCACCCCAGTTACAGCTCATACTTGGCATTCCCTGGTTGGAGTGCCACAATCCGGTCATCAACTGGCGAACACACGCAATGGTCTTCCCTTCAGAGTGCCTTCATACCTGTTACCCGTTCGCACCTGAAAAAACAGAAGAGAGATCCCAGATTCCGCTCAAGGCGGCATTCTACCTTGATTTGGGAAAACAAGGCTAATCAATACATAGAAAGGCAGGACACTGGTTGTTTGTCAACAGCTATTAACTCATCAAACACTACATACGTTTAGAAATAATTGTCAATTTTAATATTATCTTATAAAAATCAAGAACCATTGTACATGTAAAATACGTCATCAGACACTCTAAAATGGTACACATATGTAACAAAACATATAACAATTTCTAAAAGATAGAGATATCAATTATATCAATCTATATTCAAACCTATGCTATAATTCCTTGTCAAATAGGGGTTATGATCCTGGTGGATCACTCGATATTTCTCACTCAATCTTATATTTAATTTAGATTGGGACACCCCCTGTGTGGGATATTAAATGCTACCATACAATTTAGTATTATTTCTAAATTGGGAACTCGACATGTTTCAGTCCTCCTTATAATTTTAGGGACTTTCTTCAGGAGTAGTCAGGAAAATAGTATTTAGAGTAGAGGCAATTGGTCTGGAATCTTCTTGTTTTGAAGATTTATTCAGTAGAAGAGCATTAGCTGTTGACAAAACCATAAAAAAGAATCAGTAATATCAATTGTATTCTTCGGACACGAGTCGATGTGTCAAGAGGAATTCAGGATAAATCAAATTACCTGGACTTCTTCGTGTAGATGCTCTCTTGTTTGTCAGTAGAAAAAATCCACAAATGTTGGACGTGTTTTCTTAATGAAAGAGAAATTCTTCTTCTTTAACCTGAAACATATTGGTATATGTTTGCAAGAGAGTCTTAAAATCAGCCTTTCATCTTGTGGGTTGAGCTAAGCAGGTTTGTTAAATCAGGAGAAAGTGCGCTGTAAAGGTTCTATATGGATGTTTTTATTGTTCCCTTTTTGGCAAACTTAATAATCAATGCATTTTGTAAACCATTTCTGCACTGTTGTAGAGTTAAACTCATGCTAATATGCGGATTTAATAGCTTACCTCATGTAAAGTCAGAGGTGATTTTTCTATGAAGCTGCGGTCAGGTTAGTGTGTTGAATAGCATCTGTAAAATGCTTCTTAACTGCACGGTATTTCGGCGTTGCATACGGAAGAAGCAGGAAGCCGGAAAGTAAGCCGGAAAATAAGGTCCAAACTGCTGTTGGAATAAATGAAGAAGCAGTTTGAATGAGGCTTGTAGTGTTTACAATGATGAGCTCGTGCTCGATCTTTATTAGCACTTTTAAATAGAGAATTGGAGTTCTTAGTCTGTTAGTAACATCTATGGTGCTCTGCTTGTAAATTTGTATCGTTTGTCTATGATTTACAATTATTCATTTTACTCCCCGTAGGGAAGCAGTAGTTACGGCGCACGCATTCAGATATTTACTCTATTTGGCAATAAATGTACCTGTTAGTTCAGCTGTACTTTGTAAAGAGTATCCAATACGTGATAGTTCCTTCGTGTAAATCCTCATCTAATTTCGCATTCCTGTTTTGTTAATCCTATCTGGTCTGGGCCCCATAGGGTCTGTATTCAGTCTGTACTCGTGAAAGCACCGTTAGTCTTCCATGAAAACACCGAAAAAACGCCAGAATCGGTCGCCATGTTGGGAAAGCCTAATATAGACAACCGCTAGTCCTTTTTCAGTGTTTGTGGTGGTTAAAGCAACATTAGCCTGATTTAGAGAAGTAAAAGATGCAATACAAGTCCCAAGTGAAAACGGGGGTTCGAACGAAATTGTATTCCATAGATTAAAAGCTGGAGTCTGTAAATTAGACTTTTAGCCATTCTATGGATTCATTGAGACCCTTTTTATCACTTTGAGTTAGATAAATAAGTCTCTGTTCTTTTTCTAGAAGTATTTTGCTTTTGGTATTTTGATCCTTGCCTTGGATCATTAATAATATTGTCCAGCAAAAATCTTCGAAGCCATGTTTGGCTTCTGTATAGTGTTTCACTAGAGGTGCATTAGGAACTTTGTTTTTTAGGCAGTTCTTGTGTTCTAACATTCTTACTTTAGCTTTTCTGTTCGTTTTTCCTATGTAATGCTTATTACATGGGCAAGTTATTATGTATACAACATAATCTGAGTTGCAGTTCGTCATTTGTTTCTGTTGCCATAAAGTTGGAAGCCCAATATCAATTTCCTTGTTTTTTTGTGTTAATTTACACACTGCACAGTTACTGTTACAGGACAATTGCCCGCCATGTACAACGACTATCAAGATGTGTTCCAAAAGGAGCAGGCCAATACCCTATCCGTTCATAGACCATATGACTGCCAAATAGACTTAATTCCAGGATCTCGGGTTACATGCAGCTGCATTTACGCTCTCACCGAGAAAGAAAATCAACACTTGCGTGAATACTTAGACCAACCATCGATTATAGAGGGCTCAACAAAATCACCATAAAGAACAGGTACCCCCTACCACTGATTCCGGTGCTTCTGGACCAAGTGAAGAATGCAAAAATATACACCAAACTAGATCTCTGCGGGGCATACCATTTAGTACACCTAAAAGAAGGCTAGTTCGGGTTATTCGAGTATACCGATATGCCCTTTGGCCTGTGTAATGCCCCAGCGGCATTCCAGCTCTTTATGAACGACGTCCTGCGACAACTCTTGGATGTCTGCGCTATGGTCTACATTGATGACATCTTGATCTACTCAACCACCCTGGAAGAGCATGTATGCCACGTAAGGGCTGTCCTGGACAAGTTGCAACAATACTGGTTATATGCAACATTGGGGAAATGTTACTTTCATGTGACCAAAGTGGAATTCTTTAGCTTTATCCTGACCCCACAAGGCATCCAAATGGACAACTGAAAAGTGGAAGCGATCCTGCAATGGCCCTCACCCACATCCATCAAAGCAGTACAGAGATACCTGGGGTTTGTTAATTTATACAGACGATTCATACCCAACTTCTCGGATATTGCACATCCAATCACCTCATTGCTCAGAAAAAACAAGACCTTCGTGTGGACCGCAGAAGCTGAACATGCTTTCAACCAACTCAAAATGCAGTTTACTTTTGCACCAATACTAAAGCACCCGGATCCCGAGCTCCCGTTCCTGGTTGAAACTGAAGCATCTAGTGTGGCAATGGGGGCCGTGCTGTCCCAACGAGATCCTGTAACCAACCAATTGCATCCAGTGGCATTTTGGTCCAAGAAATGTTCCCCAGCCGAGCTGAACTATGCAATAACTGATATGGAGTTACTCACCATCAACGCCACTTTCAAAGAATGGCATCACCATTTGCTGGGAGTGCGGCACATTGTCACAGTTTCCACGGACCATAGCAACCTGCAATACTTACAGACGGACAAAGCACAATCTCTGCGCCAGATAAGGTGGCCCCAATTCTTCACAGAATATGACTTTACAGTAATGTTCCGTATAGGAGTGAAGAACGGAAAAGCTGATGCCTTATCCTGCCTAGGATGGGATGTAGAAGGGAAGGATGTGTATGCAGCTCCAGAACCAGTTGCAATAATACCTAAGGATACTGTCATGGCCACAGGCCCCAGAACACAAGAACCACACCATCTAGTGATGGGGGCAATGGGTCACCTGGCTCACTTATGTCCCTTTGGGACCCATAAACACAGGGGCCCTGGCTGGACTCAGTCCTGGCGCCTTTGGTGCCAGGCTCATATAGAGATGTGAGCAGGAACACTTTATTTCAGTGCAGTAGTGCTTTTACTTTATTTCAGTGCAGGAGTGCTTTTATTTTCCAAGAACTTTCCAAGAGCTGAAAATCTTTATTCCAGAGAACATCCTCATGTGCTGACTCATCGGGTGTGGCTCCCTAGGCCTGGTCTTCATGTGCTGACTCATTGGGTGTGGCAGGGTGTGGCAGGCAAGCTGAACCTGGTTGGCGTGGCTTCAGAAGCTCAGCTATATAAACTGCTCCATCCTTAAGGCCAGTGTTTCGCATTACTGTGCACTTGCGTGCAACGTAACGCTCACCGCTGCTTGGACCAGTTTACTTACCTTTGAAACCAGGCGTCCTCCTGCATACTCACCTCCAGGAAACCGGTGCTTCATCTGCACGCTCATCTCCTGACATCCAGTGATCTTGATGCCGACGCCGCAGCACCGCACTCTGCATCCACAAACTCGGACCCTGTAAAGAAGAAGAAAGACAAGGTTAGAACATCCGTCCTAGGGCCGCGCCGCATGTGAACCCTGCGCGCCCCCTAGTTAACAATTTACCAGCTACTGTACCGGTGCAGCTTTGTTTCTCATTCCCTCCGGCTGTCGCCTCGAGCTCCGCAGTTTCTGCCGGGCCGGCAACATCACCTGCAAGGGAAGAAAGCAAAAGAGCAAACATCAAAAGTGGAACGGACAGCAATACAAGACAACGAACTTTACAATACAACATAAACAGACGAGGAAAGACAAAGGCAAACAGGAACACTTACCTGATGTATAGGGGCTTAGACGCAGTAGGACTGTACTACCACGTGCAAGGGACCAGTGAAGGAACTCGGTCCAGATCATACAAGCGCCCCTGCCAGAAGCAGCAGGACGTAGTGCTCGCCAAAACTAATCAACAGGTGAGCTTTCCAGGGACAGTGCATCCCACGGGTACCACGGTTTGGGAGAAGGGATCTAGAAGGGGATCAGGCGCACAAGCTGGCATACTCACGCCCCCTATTCTCCACGCAGGAGCAGTCCTGAACAGCATCACCTATGACCACAAGTCACCAAATAAGCGCAGAGGGCGAAGTCGGACCAGAGCAACCTCACCCCCGGGAGGGCTGCAACCGTGCCCCAATGCCTCCGCAGAGACCAGGTGAGCGTAACAGATATATTGCTGGATTTGACAAGCTCAACTCTACCACCCTTAGACCAGTTATGGAAGGAAGTCGGACAATTATTGAAACCAGAGCATTTGCAGGCCTGGGTTTCCCAGGTTCCTCAACGAATCATATAGGATGGCCTACCTTACTACCAAAAAAAGCTTGTATTTACCAGATTCCCTTATGCAACGCAAGATCCTGCACACCTACCACAATACACTGACAGCAGGACACCCAGGAATCACCAAACCTATGGCAAAAATCCGACAACACTTCTGGTGGGCTACTTTGCGAACAGACGTTATACAATACATAAAGACCTGTGATATGTGCACCCGTAATAAATCACCAAAGACTAAGCCACCAGGATTACTTCGCCCATTGCCAATACCACCCGCTCATTGGCATACAATATCCTTGGATTTTATCACTGAGTTCCCTCCCTGTAATGGGTACAGTACCATTCTGGTAGTTGTGGACCTTTTAACAAAGATGGCGCACTTCATTGCTCTGAAAGGCTAACCTAATGCAGGGACTTTCGCACAAACATACCTGACAAACTTCGTACGACTACATGGGTTCCTGTCTGTGATTATCTCGGACCTAGGAAGTCGGTTTGTCTCCAAGTTCTGGAAGAGTTGCTGCGACAAAGCCCAAATCGAAATCCGATTATCCACCAGTCACCACCCACAGACCGATGGCCAAACTGAAAGGACCAACCAAACCCTAGAGCAATTCCTGCGTTGTATGTTTGTACAGGCAGACAGCTGGGTCGATCTTCTTTGGGCAGCTGAGTATCCATATAACAACAGTGTCCACAGTTCCACGGCTTTCTCACCTTTCTTTATCTTACATGGGAGGGAACCACACACCACAGCCCTAGATCCACCTACACCATTGGACATGCCTGCTATAACATCGCTACATCCGAGTATTCAAGAAATAAAAAAGGCTACCAAAACTCTGCAAGACACCAAACCCGCTCACAAGCGTTTTGCTGATAAGAAAATAAGGGACGCACCTGTATATCAAGTAGGGGAAGAAGTCTGGTTGTCAACCAAGCACATCCAACTGAAAGGTCCCAAAAGATTCCATCCCAAATACATCGGCCCCTATCCTGTTGTCTCTATTATTAACCCCATGGCAATTAAACTAGGGTTGACCTCATCTCTAAAAATACACCCTGTCTTTCCTGTGTCTCTAATAAAACCTGTAAACCCAGGCACATGAAACTCCATGCACCAAACTCCCCCAGTAGAAACTGTAGATTGGGGGGAAAAATATTAGGTATGAGATATTCTAGATTCCAAAATCATTCGAAAGAAGTTACATTACCTGGTTGATTGGAAAGGTTACAGAGTGTTAGATAGGACGTGGAAAACACTGGACAACATTCATGCAACTCGCTTACTAGCTTGTTATCATTAGAATCGCCCAACCTGGACAGGACCTGGATTAGCTATCCTTGGAGGGGGCGGGGGAGAGGCTTTGGAGTGGAGTGCTGTCACGATCCCAGGGAGAACACAAGGCATATGCATAAGGTCACAAGGAACACCCTCCTATGTTAGTGTAGAAAGAGACTGGACATGCTGGGTGGGTGCCTGGCTGGCGCAGGCATTTATTAGGAGCTGCTTTAACCCTCACCAACATGGCCGCCAAGATAGAAGCTGCTGTGGAACTCAAGATGGCCCCCGGCAGACCCGAAAACCTGACATCTCTGGTGGTCTAGTGGTACAGGGTGCAGGCCGAGGCTATAAAACCACTAACCAGACCACACCCTGTTCTTAGCGTTTCTTGTGCTACCTGCAAGAGCAGTGTAATGCTTACCGCTCCTGTTTTCACGTGCACGGAGACTGTAGCTTACCGGTGCACACCCAAAATCTTCTGCAGCCATACTTACCTGAAGACTTCATCATCAGAGTTCTGCAACAGCCTCTGTCTTGATACTCACTTGGAACCATTGCCGATCGAGGTCCGCAGCAATCTTAGCTCCTGAAACAGAGAAAACTACAGTAAGAGTCTGAAGTTTACTGACAATTCCCATCTGAGTTTCCCATTAAGAACGAACTTACCTGAACAAGCGATCAGCCGCTACATTCATTCTTCCCGCTGTGGCCAATCCGGAACAGCATTTCGTGAGACCTGCACCTGTGGAAAGGAAGAGGGAAAGAGACTTGTTAAAGCGCACCATGCCACCAGACAAGAATGAACAATAGGGAACAAGCAGTGCTCTGTGCCGCAAGCTGCTAACACTCCATGAAGACAAAGCAGCACTGTGCAAAGACTTACCTCTACACCTTCAGCATCCAGGGCGTTGAAGCTGGCCTGGACAACTACTCACAGTGAAGCAATTGGAGTCAGATGCTTACCTGCCACTTTCAGCCCTCCTTCTTCATTTAAACACGGTGAGCACAATCGCCTGTGCGCCAGCCAGCATACCTTTGGGAGACATAAGAGTGGAGAGGGGGGAAGCTGGGAGACACATACTGAAACCTGTACATCCAGACCCCCTCGCACATTTTACCAGAGGCTCTGAGTTCTACCGGGTCCCTCCCAACCTCACTGTTCACTGGGGGTTCAACGCTTTAGTGGACCAGTAGGGGAAGCAGTGGCTTGGGTATCCGCCATAACCAGGTTATCCAGTGGGGGGCAACGCTTCGGAACAATCCGGACCAGGCACTCCTGCAGGGCACCAGGGGTAAGCGTTACACACATTGACGTCACCATTGTGACTCCAGGCTCAGCGGGGAAAAGAGCCTCCAGTCCCCAACCGCTCAAACGATTAGACCGCCATCTCTAACACGTTCCTACTCAGAGATCATTCCGGCAATGGACAGTGTACTGCAGCACCCCGCAGAGTCCAGAGAGTACTACCAACATATTCACAGCACCACAGTTCCAGCACGTCACAGTGCCAAGGTGCATGCTGGAAGCTTAAGTTAACACTTATGGGTCCTGCATCTTCTCCCTGGATTATCCACCCATGACACCCTCTGGATGGGAACAGACTTGGGAAAAACGCAGTTTCAGATCCTATGGTATTGCCGTGCTGCAGGACCCTTCTCCTTATCCAGTTTGCAGTGAACTTCATTCCTCCACCTTAACATCCCCTTGGTTGGTGGGACCATACTGATGGGGCAGTGGGTCTCCCTCTGCCTCCCATTAGTTACCTTCTTCATAACTGCACCCCCCGCAACAGTCGCACACATTTCTCTTTCTCTGATGCCTTGTACCCGTTTCTCTGCTTCCCTGCTTAGTTTATCCATGGGTCCCCTTCTGAGACCAGTCCTCGACGCCAATGTTGAGATGTGGTCTCCATAATAACAGGCCAGCTCAGTAGTACAGTTCATCAGTTTATTGCTTAAGAGCCACATTAAGGTAATCAGGTTACATCAAGAAAAATACTTGTGGAGAGCCCACTGGCTCCCGCCACCCATGCTACATCTTGTTAAACTGCCTATGTTAAAATCCCAACCACACTGCACTCTACTCAGGCACACAGGGTTCCATGCTAACATTCCACACTGACAGCACCACTCACCAGACATGCATATAGGGCCAGGCCTCAGATATAACATTTCATTTGGTAACAGGGGGAGGTGTGTTATATCTGAGGCCTGGCCCTGTATGCATGTCTGGTGAGTGGTGTGATGTCAGTGTGGAATGTTAGCGTGTAATAGTGGAGATAGATGATAGCTTTGCAAGTTAGTACAGTTTATTGATAGTACAGGAGGGGCAGCATATTAGCCCAGTTAGGCGCATGTTAGCGCTCTAGAGTGGCAGTCTGGAGGTCCGTCTTTGGCAGAGATGGATGGAAGGTGTTTGGTGTTGTAGTGGTGGAGGAGGACCATAGTTAAGAAGCCCACAGAGGGACAAGTTAGTGCTCTAGGGTGGCAGCCTATATGTTCATTTGTGGCAGGAATGGACAGGAGGAGTTATGACATTGTTATGTGGGTTTCATTAGGGTTTGTAGTGTATAGGTTGTGATGCTTCCTTCTGTAGCAAGTTAGTTACACATGGTTGGGTGCCTCTGTCTCTTGGTGATGCACCAATTCTGAATGGTTTTAGGGTCGTTTGAATGGTGCTTGTAAAACCAGAGTATAAGTCTGATGTCTGAGTGTGACATTGCCATTGTTCATTTGGTAACGGGGGGAGATGTGTTATATCTGAGGCCTGGCCCTGTATGCATGTCTGGTGAGTGGTGATATCACTGTGGAATGTTAGCATGGAACCCTGTGTGCCTGAGTAGATTGTAGTGTGGTTGGGGTTCTAACATAGGCAGTTGATCAAGATGTAGTCTGGGTGATGGGTGCCAGTGGGCTCTCCACAAGTATGTATCTTGATGTAACCTGATTACCTTAATGTGGCTCTTAAGCAATAAACTGATGAACTGTACTACTGAGTTGGCCTGACCACATCACAATAGTTTGTGAATTTTGGTGGATTTGGGTTTGGAAATGAACCTTGGCCTGGTGATGTCAGTAAATTATTGTGTGGAGGTCAATGGAGGCCATTACAAGCAATGGGTCTAGGAAGCCTTTGGGTTGGCCAATTTTCCCTTCTACTGGAGACCATCGACCCCCTTACTTAACCTCTCCCTCTGTGTCCTTCTCTGCAGTCCCCTCTCCCTGCTGTGGTCTTTGTCCCTGGAGATTATGTAGCTGCAAGGCTATAATTGTTCTCTCAAGAGTCTTTCTTTTGTTCCTGTCAAGCTACACAATGTTTCACACCGGTCACTAATTCTGACAGTGGTTTATTCTGCCACCCTATGCAAATCAATTGAACTGGGCTTGGAGTTTGGGTTGGAGCCCTGTGACAAATGAATTAGCTACTGCCTCCTGTGCCTTGTCTTCTGGCTTTCACAATACCTAAATGTTGTGTGAACCCTACTTTCAAATGATCTAAATAGCCTTCCTGGAACTATCCTTTATTCTGCTTGCAGTTATTTATCTTGTCCCAATCTGTTTTCCTGGGGCATACATTAGGTATAGTAGTTAAGATTTGACAAATAGCTTGTTCTAGCTTGGCTCCTATTCCGGGGACTGTTGTTGGCCAGTCAAAAAGTCTCTGCCTACCTTGGGAGGCATAATCACCCACATAATGTGGTTCATATCAGCCAAGGCAGAGTTCTAATGCTACACTCCTGTCTGGATCTCCTGAACAAACTATTGACGTTCCTTCCTAATGGAATTCCTTTTCAAGTTTCTTAAGTCTCCAGGGGGCAGGTATATTGCTAGGTTACTTTTGTCTGTGTCTGTACCTGTTCCCCCAGTACCTATCGTGATGGTGTTGGAAAAGTGACCAGGTCCTTCCAGTAAGTTGTACCCCCTCTTGTAATGGAGGCAGTGAATGAAGAAGCACTAGGCATACATGAAAATATTGGGGCAGTCACCTACCCCCCACATGTTGGTGTTTGGGATTTATAGGTGCTTAGCTTAGGATGTCGAATTATGGGTCCTTGAGATTGTTGTTAGCCTGCTGTCCATTGCGACAGAATGGTCATAGCGACCACCAGGGGTGGGGTGGCTGCAGTGTTAGCCCACATACCCTGTGAAGACGGCGTGAGTACTTTGGTGAAAAAGTCAATTCTAGATTCCACTGGTTTCTTGTTGTGTTTATGTTCTATAAACTGTGGGTAGAGTAATGTGTGCAGTGGTCTGCTCTCTCCCTCAAATTGTCCTAATGGGATTCCCCATGCACCTAGGATGAACATCCTCGTCATTGGCACATAAGGGGTTAATTTGGTCACTCAATTTCTTTAAACTCATAATGTTCAAAGCATTCTGACTTTCTAATGCATCTTCATACCACGCAGCATAAGATCCACTCGTCCCCTCCCCCTTTCTGCCTGCATTGTCTTGTAGCCTATGTTTCCCTTCTTTCATTCTAATATATATTTTATGTGGGCTAGTGTCCCATGTTATGGCGATCCAATTTGTTGAAACAATCCCCACTTACTGCCTAAAGTATCAGGTGTCAGTCCAGTACTGGGGACAATCACAAGGTTAACTACCCAAGGGATGTAGGAGAGTCAGCACTACCCCCCAAGAGTAGCAGTGACCACAAATTTACAGAGGGAAAAGGCAGGTAGCAAAAACCTCTCTGATGTCCATAATGTAGCAGTAGAACTACTGGAGTTACCAGAGTAGACGGTGTCGGATAACATGATGTTCAATTGAGTAGCCAGGACAGTAGGAGACAGGAAGCAGAAAGCAAAAAGATGAAGGAAGGAGCAAGGACACAGAGAGAAGGAAAGGAGGACTTAACAGAATAGGAACAGAACAAAGCATCCACAAGAATACCTGAGTTACGACGTGAGGAACTCCGGCATTCTGAGGTTTTCTGCTCATCACAGGCATGGAAGTTGAGGAGGGCTGTGCCGTCTTGGAAAGCAACTAGACTGCGTACAACGCAGCGGTATAGTTACACAATGGGACAATGCACTACGGAAGGCACCAGCGTTGCCAGAGGAACCAGTAAGTTCATTGGCAGGACAGTGTTCAGAAGGACGGCATTCTGACAGTATGCCCTCTCCCAAGGGGGCACGAAAGTGGGTTTCCAGGGCTGAAGACGATGAAACTGCCTTTCCAGCCATGGTGAATGTGCATGGGACAGTGGTTCCCAGGACCATTCCGAAATATAACCTCTCCAGTTGACCAGGTACTGAAGCAATCCCTTGTAATACCTGGAATCACAGATAAGACGAACTATGTATTCTGGTTCCTCATTGATTATTACCGGAGCAGATGCAGATATCGCCTTTCTAGAAAAAGGGGCTAGAAATTTCAGTTTTCAAGAAGGAAGAGAGAAAAGCAGGATAGTTCCTTTTCCACAAATGGGGAGAGCCAATTTGAAAGCCACAGGGTTTATAATCTCAATTATAGGAAATGGAGCTAAGTACAAAGGTATCAACTTGGAAGGTCTCAGTGTCAGAGGTAGGAATTTTGTGACCAGCAAAACTCGATCGGCAATCTTGTAACAGCGATACTGTAGACGATATTTCTCGGTGTAACGTTTGACTTGGTCTTAAGTATGTGCAAGCAAGTTGCAGTCATTTGTGTGTCCATCTTGAATGGTCTGTATTTGTTGATCCACCGTAGGGACTTTGGTATATTTAGGCAGTGACACAGGAAAGATCTTGGGTTGTATCCAACATGTACAAAAAAGGGTGTTCCTTCTATAGAGGTGTGGATAGCATTATTCTAGGCGAATTCAGCGGTAGGTAATAGGGATACCTAATCATCTTGCTGTAAAGTGGCAAAGCATCACAAATATTGCGCCATAGTCTGGTTTATTCCTTTGGTTAAGCTGTTCGATTGGGGATGATATCACAGTGAGAGAGAGAGACCTTTTCATGCTGGGAGAAGAGCACAATTTGTTTGAGGAACCGTGGCACAAATGGGACTGATAGAACTGGCAAACACGTCTCTGGTAGCATTAGACTGACACCCAGCACCAGTATATAAAAGCACACAAACATTGCAGGTGTTGTTTTTGTCCCCATTGTAGGTGCAACCTTCAGAAACAAGCCCCACATAAGGGAAACAGCAAATGGAAACTGCATTTCCAAGAAACCACAATGGCACACTGCACAGGCTGAAGAAACGTCCTGGACATAATGCGCATGTGCGCGCAATCACCCAGGAGCTCTGCTTGTGCTCAGCCCTTCAGCCTGACAGGATGCACAGCAGCGAAGCTCTGGGCACACTTGCAAGCCTGAGCCAGGTCGCGTCCTCGCCTGTACTTCTATCATGAAGCGCTTTTGACAAGATAAGTACTGCGGCAGTGGCCACTCCGCTGCCGGAGAAATATCTGTTAACCCGAGTGGGGTCCTTGCATGAGACTAACGTGCATCCGCCAAGAAATTATTTGCTCTAACCTTCTTCGTTAATGTCTGTTTAGAGTAAAGGACCTCACGAAAGTCCTGCGTAAACTCTAGCGAGATCCCAACACAAAATGAGAAGCACAGCTTCCTGCTAATGGCATTAAGAGCGCGGCGAGCCAGAATCGAGAAGGCAGCCCAGCGCTCCCCCTGAGACTCCTTGTCATGGACCTACTCTCTTACCCCACATACAGGAGAAGCCAGCAGTAACTCTACATATAATTAATATACATATTTGATTGAGATTGTACTTAGCAGTGAGAAGCCAGTGCTGTGTATGCAGAAAGGGATTAAATAAGCATAACTGCAACCTCCTGCCTGCGTGTGATCATTAACCAGACCACAACATAATTGGCAACGAGGATCCAAGTGTGACCCACATACCCCACGATGCAAGGGGCAACGCCCCTGCCGTGTTCCTGCAAGTCCCAGGCAAGACAGCCATTCCATGGCACCAATAGGAGCCTTTGTTTCAAACTTACCAGGAAGAGATGTGGGGGGAACAGGCTACCCAGCTGCACGTAAGAAGGCCATGTTGCTGAATGCGCTGGGCGTGAAAGGACAAAGAACGTTTGCAGGCCTAAACCCAGAAGCCCCGACAGGAGAAGGCGATGATGTCTATCAAGAAGCAAAGCGGAGAATAGGCAAGAGGTTCTCATGCAAAGAAAGCGTCGTACTACACAGAATCAGTTTCTATGGCAGGAAGCAAGAACCTGCGGACCCTGTGGACGATTACGTGGTCAAGTTACGAGAGTTGGCGGCATTGTGCATTTTTGGAACTACGTTGCAAGAAAGAATCTGCAACATGCTCATTGTGCACACGAACAACAGAAAGGTATAAGATAAGTTTATTCTTGAGAAGGAAATATTGTTAGACAAAGAAATTCAAATTGAGAGGGAGGTGGAAGAGACGTCCTGCAGGTGCAAGGAGTGGGGAATCACCTCGCAATCACCAGATGTACAGTGGATACAGTCCAGAGGCAGAAGAGGTAAAGGGCAACGCAAGGCCAGAGTTGATGGAACTGGTAGACGTGAACCATTAACGTTCCACAGATGCGCCAGTACCAGCAACCTAGCCAACAGCAGAAAATGTCCAGCAAGGAATAAAGAAAGTTCGAAATGCAGAAGGTATGGACATTTTTTGCATCCTTGTGCGCATGGAAAGGGAGAAAGACCCTTGCGGAAATTCAGAGGGAAGAGGGTAGAGATGATGCCTACTCGGATGAAAAAGCATGCGCCAGAATTCTCATGGTGAACAACCTCACGACCCAGAGGGAAAAGCCCCATTGTACTATTAAAGTCGATGGTCATGAAACAAGAGTAATGGCGGACTCTGGCTCAGAGCTCACCATACTACCATTGAACTTGTACAAAAGCATGGAGGTTAAAGAAAGAGTTGAGGTGTACAAGACAAACAGGTGCACATTTTATGGAGGTGCCAGTGTGAATCTCCTACGATACATCAAGGCAACAGTGAAATTCAAGGGATGAGTCACCTCACCAAACCAAAGTGTACTTTGCAGAAAACAGACCACCAGTATTAGGCTGGGATTACCAGGCCAAATTGCAAATTAGGCTCGACCCCAGCATGGAGGGACAAGTGCTGTCCATAAACAAAAGTGAGACGTCGATCACCAAAGAAGAATTTCCGGAATTATTTTCAGACGCTCCTGGCTGTATCAAGAACCATGTACACAAGATAAGGTTGAAACAAGGAGAAGTACCAGTCAAGCACAGGGTAAGACCGGTGCCGGCGATGGCAAGAGTCGCACTACAAGAAAAACTCAACAAAATGCTAGAAGAAGGAACCATAGAGACGGTGGAGTCATCAGAATGGCTAAACCCTGTGGGACTCATAAAAAAACAGAACACTGGCGACTTACGCATCAGCGCAGTCTAAACCTGGAGGTGTTGGCAGACACTTACCCCTTACTGAGCATAAATGAGCTGATTTTGCTGATGAAGGAGGCAAAGGTTTTTTCAAAACTAGACATGAGGGACGCCTACCACCAGATCAACTTGCATCGGGAGTCCAGACCACTCACTGCATTCATAACCGCATTTGGAACATATCAATTCACCAGAATACCTTTTGGGTTGTTTTCAGTGGCCTCTGCTTTCCAGCGCATGTTGGACTCCCTTTTGAAAAACATTAGAAATGTCTCATACTTCCAAGACAATGTATTCATTTACGCGTTTAGTGTTGACAAAATTATAAGAAGCAGGAGAGCGCCTACGCTATAATAAGTGTGTACTGCAGGCTGAGGAAGTAGAGTATCTGGGATACACCATATGCAAGGCAGGCATCAGCCCCAAGAAAGATCTACTGCAAACCATTGTGAAGGCACCTCCCCCAAACAGTGAAGAAGAGTTGAGATAATTCTTGGGACTATCCGAATATTATGCAAAATATGTCCCAAATTTTTCGGAGACTACTGCTCCCATGACAGTATTGCTCAAGAAAGGTGCGGAGTACCAGTGGAATGCAGAGCAAGCAAGGTATTTTGAAGAAGTCAAAGAGGGCATCATGCATGCGCCCTGTCTACAGCCATTCAATCCTCAATGGAAAACTCTGATCAACACGGATGCCAGTGGATATGGAATAGGGGCAGCCCTTACTCAAAAATAAGGCGATGATGAACACATTGTTGCCTTCACATCCAAAGCACTCTCGCAAGCAGAAAAAATTGCTCCACTATAGAAAAGGAGATGTTTGCATGTTCGTGAGCCATGGATTACTTTCGCGCATATGTCTGGGGGTACGAACCTTTTGCTGGTTACCGACCACAAACCTCTAGTGCACCTACTGAGCCCGGGAGGGACCCGAACATAGACACCCTGACTTGCCCGCATCGGAGCAAAACTGCAACAATAACACATATGAAATACAGCACATTGTGGGGTGGAAAAATGCCCAAGCGAACTGTATGTCGAGAATGCCACTGCGCAAAGACACAGAGACCAGCTTTCTTTGAGATGAATGTGTCGTTGCGTCACTCACTGACTTGAGGAGTCAGGAATTCCTCAAAATGAGTGAAGGGCGCTGGAAAGAAGCAGCAGCCAAGGATGCTACCACAATAAAAATCCCGGGATGGGTCAGGAAAGGGTGGCGGGATGAAAAATCCATCCCAGAGGGGTTGCGTCCCTATTGGAAAGTGGCAGATGAAATTTTCGAATGCAAGGGGATGTTCATGAGCGGTGACCAAGTAATCCCACCCATAGCAATTAGAAGAACCATTATATGCAGGGCTCACGCCGGTCATCTCGTAAACAACCTGACAAAAAGGAGAGTGAGGGAACCCTATTGGTGGCCAGGAATGGACTTAGAAATACGGACAATGACAGAGAGGTATTATGAATGCGTGAATAGTGACAAGTGCCTTAAAGTAAGACAAGCGCCACTACACCCCACACAAGTGCCAGAAGCAGTGTGGCAAAAATTGGGCATGGACTTCATAGGCCCGCTAGAACTAATGGAACATGAACACAAGCATAGCATACTGTTAGTGGACTACTTATCCAAATGGGTAGAAGTTGACTTTGTATCCAACATAACCACAACTACTATGATTCAGTTCCTCAAGAATATTTTTCAAACAGAAGGATTGCCTAGAGAACTTGTCACCGACAACAGAGTTCAACTTGTATCTAGAGAAATGGAAACGTTTATGAAGGAGAACAATATCCAGCAAATCAAAGTTGCCTTATATCACCCACAAGCAAATGGGTTGGTGGAGCACACCAACAGGTTCATTAAGGGAGCCTTGCAGTTAGCCACCGCAGCACGTTTCAAGCTGCTCAGCACAGTCAAGGAAGCAGTAGCTGGCCATCGCTTTATCCCCAATGGAGTCACAAACGTATCACTGTTCCATCTTCTCAGAGGACGCAGGGCAGATCCATCCCAGTTCCGCCATGGTTGGCAAATGTAAGAGAGGATGAAAAAGTGTACATGGAAGAATTGGTGTGGCGAGTGAAGAAGAGCAAAGAAAACATGAATAGATGTAGTGACTAAAGAAGGATGACACAACAAAGTACAGTCCAAGAAGGGGATTTCATAAAGATTAAAATGCTACATAGAGATCCTGTGACTGGGTGCAAGTTCAGCAGACCATTGAGGGTAGTGCAGCAAGGGGCAAACCTTGTACGCACCCAAGACGGTAAGCAATGTAACTTGGAGAGGGTGGCGCTATACGAAAGGGGATCAGAAGAAGCACCCAGCCCCGCAACACAAGAGCAGAGAAACCAAGAGGATAGCTTGGCCAAGGAGAAACTGACAATGAGAGAACAAACTGAACATGAAGAGGACCAGGCTGAAGGGACACCATCCCAAGTGGAAGCCAGTTCCCAGAGGAGTGTGGTGAGACAAGAGAGACCCAGTGAAAATGGTGCAACACCGCAATAAGAGAATGCAGAGAGCACAGGGAGAAAGAAAAAGGCCAGGAAGGTACACCGACTACGTGTTGGAGTAAGGCAAGTCCAACAAAAGGAGGTATGTAGAGTAAAGGACCTCACAGAAGTCCACAAACTCTTGCGAGATCCCAACGCAAAATGAGAAGCGTGGTTTCCTGCTAATGGCATTAAGAGTGCGGTGAGCCAGAATAAGGAAGGCAGCCCTGCGCTCCCTCTGAGACTACTTCCATGGACCTACTCTCTTATCACACATACAGGTGAAACCAGCAGTGACTCTACATATAATTAATATACATTGATGCATGAGATTGTACTTAGCAGTGAGACGTCAGTGCTGTGTATGCAGAGAGATTAAATATGCATAACTGCATTCTCCTGCGTGCGTGTGATCATCAACCAGACCACAACAGTCTAACCACCGTGCACGAGGTTAGTGCCCGCCTTGGACTACACTTGCCAAACGCAGCAATAATGACAGTATTTTCTTTTTCCCAGACATATATACTGAAAAGCTCATTCCGCAGAGGCACAGGAGCAGAATAATTTTAAAAACTCCTGGCACCAAAAGCTAAGTGCCACATGTTTTTTAAATTTTTTACCAGTTCTCATATGGAGGACTAAATTGACAGATTTGCCTTCTGGCATGCTTTGGTCAAGTGTCTAAATTGCGGACATGACTCAAATACCTAACGCTTAACTAATGCCTGTGACCCCGGGCAGCTATTTCACTATGCCTTACTGCCCCATGTCAACTGTCCCTAAAAGGATTTAATTTACAGTGTATACAATTCCTAAAAGCCTCACTCATAGTTATTAGGTTAGTGTGTTGCTCCAGATATAATATTCATAGTGACTATCAGGGTCAGACTAGGACCGATGAAAACCTTTGATTGAAATGAGTACATGGCTTAGTCCAACCAGGTGAAGAATTTTTTTGAATTACACATAAAGATAAACACAATTTTAATAGAGAGCATAATTACCTGAACATAATGACCTGAACATTTCAAATATTGATCTTGATATTCTAATTTATTCATTAGATATTATTGAATTTTGAAAAAGATAAACAATTCAGCTCCTGGAGATATGATATGATATGATATGGCATTTGTAACGCGCCTATACACAAGTGTTTCAAGGCGCGACGAGGCAGGGAGGGGAGAACAGGGGGAGGACAGACAACGATCCTACTAGGCCAGGTGTCATTCAGACCGCGCAAGTGCAGGGGTAGGGGGAAGGGAAAAGTGCAGTACAAGGTAAGTAGAATAGAAATAAATAGATAAATAAATAAATAGGGCCAGCTGGTGGCAAGTGCAAGTTAAGTGCAGACAAGTGCTGGGAAGGGGGGGCTGTAGGGATACAGAGACAGTCCCGCAGTGCAGGGGTTGCCAGGGAGGCAGTGCAAGTGGAGAGTGGCTGGGCCCAGGACCGAGGTCGGTGAGAGTGGCCAAGTTTCAGATTCAGTGCAGAATTTAGTGAAGAATTAGCAGGGGAGAGGGAGAGAGAAAGCAGAAGCAAAGAGGAAGGTTTTGAGGTGCTTCCGGAACCGGAGATGGTTCTCCTCAAGTTTCAGGGAGGCAGGAAGGCTGTTCCAGAGGGAGGCTCCTGCCGCGGAGAGAGATCTACCCCCAGATCGTTGCTTCGAGAAGCGGCTGACCCTGAGGGAGTTGGAGACGGATGAGCGAAGGGCTTGGGAAGGAAGATATTTAGGAAGAGAGAGTTGCAGGTATTTAGGCCCCAGGCCCCAGAAGGCCTTGTGGACAATGCAGAGGGTTTTGAACTTAATCCTCGCAGCCACTGGGAGCCAGTGTAGAGATTTCAGTCCTGGGGAGATACGGTCCCTGGGCTTGAGGCCAAGGACAAGTCTCGCAGTTCTGTTCTGGATGAGTTGCAGAGGGCGGAGAGTGGAGGCAGGCAGATTAAGATAGAGACTGTTACAGTAGTCCAGCTTCGAGAGAACCAGGGCTCGGGAGACAGTGAGCTTCTGGGGGAAGGAGAGGAAGGGAAGAATACCTCTAAGGAGGTGCAGCTGGCAGTGTGACTTCTTATAGACGTCAGATATATGAGGAGAGAAGGAGAGTGTGGAGTCAAAGATGACCCCGAGGTTTTTTGCCTTGCAGGTAGGAGCAGGAAGAGGCCCAAGAGAGGCTGGCCAGAGAGCTGCAGGGAAGGAGGGAGTGGGTGTGCCGATGAGTAGAATCTATGTCTTACTAGCATTAAGGCGGAGGTCGTTGGCAGCACACCATTCCTGGATAGCAGACAGACAGTCAGAGATGAGGGCAGGAGAGGAGGAGGCCGAGGGTAGCCTGAAAATGAGCTGGGTATCGTCCGCATAGCACTGAAAGTTGGGGCAAAGGGCGGCGATGCGGTGGGCAAGAAGTGCCAGATACTAGTTGAAAAGCCAGGGAGAGAGATTAGATCCCTGGGGAACACCACAGGTGGAGAAAAAGATGTCAGAGAGGAATGACCCAAGTTGGACCTGGGAGGGTCGATTCTCCCGAAAGGATTCTCCCGAAACGAGTTGAGCTTATTTTATGTTTGAGAGTATTTTATGTTTGAAACATCATTTTGGGAAAATTGTATATTGTTATTTTTTATTAAATATGAAATATCACATATGAATATTTTGCATAAGGAATGTTTGTTTGAGAACAATTTATAGCAACTGGTTGATGACCAGTAGATTAAATTCTGGCTGTCAATATAGACAGTATTACAGGTGTAATAAAGGACACTGTTCATATTTTTCAGCAAGAAGGAGCCACCACAGAGAACCAGTGAGTTGGCTGAATGGGAATGCTGACCCTGGGGCATGCCATACAAGAATATTGTTACAATATAACAATTTTGAATATCGACCAATTAATTAATCCAAACACACGATTTTATGAATATGGAATAAGTAAAGAAACGAACAAAAGTGGCAAAGACGAAAGTTCCCTTATAAAGGACAAATAGTGGGGAAAGTTTATGACTAGCATTATAAACATCCAAAAGGCTGTCAACAGACTTTATTAGAACTACCAGTGGGGAAAGTCCCTATGATATGGCATTTATAATGCACCTATACACAAGTGTTTCAAGGCGCGACGAGGCAAGGGAGGGGAAACAGAGGGAGGACAAAACACAACAATCTTACTAGGCCTAGTGACATTGAGATCATGCAAGTGCAGGGGAGCGGGGAGGGGGGGGGGAGAAGTGGTGGGGGGGCTGGGCAAGTGCAGGACATGGAATCAATACACCAAGTAGTGCAGCCAACAAATGGCAGGTGTGAGTGTTAAAATGGCAGACAACAGGTGCCTAATAAGTGCAGAAAAGAGGACTGTAGGGTTACAGATACAGACCATTAGTGCAGGGGTTGCCAGGAGGCAGTGCGGGTGTGCAACAGGGGGGCAGGGACCTGTCCCCAAGTTCAGAGGGTAGCCAGGTGACCAGTGCAGTATTGGACAAGTGATCAGCAGGGTAGAGGAAGAGAGAAGGAAGACGCAAAGGGGAAGGTTTTGAAGTGCTTCCGGAAATTGGTTCTGCTCAAGTTTCAGAGAGGCATGGAGGTTGTTCCAGAGGGAGGTGCCAGCCAAACAAAGAGATCTGCCCCCAACTCGTTGCTTGGAGAAGCGGATGACCCTCAAGGAGAGTTGGAGGTGGAAGAGCGAAGTTTCTGAGATCTCCATGACACCCGGGTGAAGATTTGTAGAAAGGCTTCGCGTTCTGTTACGCTCACCTGGTTCCCACAGGGGTGTCAGGCGGAACTGGACAGCCACGGTCTCCACCAACGTGATGCGTAGTGCAGAGATGACTGACTGAACTGGCCCACCTAGCTTCGTCTGCTTGACCCGAAGAAGTAGTCTCCTAAAGGCGGAGAAAGGGAATTAGCCACCCGTGGATCTGAGTAATATCCCCTCACTGTGTCCCCATTTATCACCTCTGATATTCCCGTTCACAAAGCTCACCTTATAGTTTTGAATGATGAGCTCTCCATCCTGCGAGGAACGCAGGGGCGCATTGATGGCCAGTTACTTAACTGGCTTGAGGATATTGGAAGAGTTCTAGACAAATTTTGGCTCCAAAACTCCTAGCGAAGGACCGTAAGCATATAGTTCTTAAGAGTTCAAAAATGTCTGAATAATCACTCTTGTCCAATTCCTTTGTTTATCTTGCAGCTTAGACCCAAAAGAAGATAGTTCTGTGGCAGCTAAAGCGTTCATGTAAGAGTCTGTACTGTCCGTTAAATGATGCCAAAGTTTAACTTGCTGATTTCTCCTTCCTTACAGGTGCGGGGGAGAAGATTTGGCGTGCTGGTGAATAATACCTCCGCGGTAAAATCAGGTAAGTATATGGTGGCAAGAGATTGTCCTTGTTTGTTTCCCCCTCGGCTCACCTTGTTGTTTTCTTGTCCCCCTTAGGTGCTGGAATGCGGCAACATAATGATGGAGGCAGCGCCGGATCGTAGAGATGCTGCGAGGAACGGTGAGTATGGCGCGGCGCTGCTGCTGGCGATGCAATGTGTTTAAATAAAGTCTTTTTCTTGTTCAAAGGTGCGATGAATCCGGAATCAGGTAAGAAACCCAATGTTCTTGTTCTAACCTTTCTTCTTCTTTCCACTTCTTTCTAGGCGCTCTGGACTCGAGGCGGGCGAGGCACGAGGCTGGATGCTGACTGCAGGCACGGTGAGCGTTGTGCTGCAGGATGCAGAATAACGCGAAGCGTGTGCTCCCCTTTGGGCGTGGTTTAAATAGCCTCCAAAGTAGTCCCAGGAAGTATTCCTCCACAACCAAACCGAGTAACAAAATAGTCCCTAGGTAAAGTAGTTCCTTCCAAGCCTCACATGGGCTTGGATCTCTTGCAGCATGGTCTGCATCAGGTAAGTTTTAACATATGAGCCTGGCGTCTATGGTGCCAGGACTGTTCCCCCATATGAGCCTGGCGCCATAGACGCCAGGACTGTACCCATATAGCCCCTAACAAGGGTTGCTGGGCTTTCTCTGGGTAACATGATGCCTGCTTCTGGGGTTGCTGGACTTGGTCTGGATGCCCGGGGATAGGCATCATGACAAAAACAGGCTGCACAGAGGAGATGCAGGAGGAGAAGGAGGGTGAGACAGGCCCAGCAATTACCACCAGCGCAGCCAGCAGTACCTCGTAGGCAACCACCAATCCCTCGCACCAGACCCAGCCCTTATAACCTAACCCCTGAGCAGATCCACACCCTGTACCGGTTGGACCGTGACACCATCACCACCATAGTGGACATGATACAGAACGACATTGCCAGCCTCATTGAAATACGCACTGCCATCCCCCCGCTACTAAAGGTGGTGTCTGTGCTCCACTTCCTGGCCACAGGCACCTACCAGCAAACAGTGGGCCAGTTGCATGGCATTTCACAGCCACTATTTTCACCCATATTGAGCCAAGTGCTGGATGCCCTCCTGAAGCACGCAAGCACCCACATATCCCTACCACGGACTGCCCAGGAGATAGCCGACACCAAAGTAGGCTTCCATGCACTGGCAGGCATGCCCAATTGTGTTGGTGCCCTCGACTGCACACATGTGGAATTGGTAGTCCCCCATGCCATAGAGGCGGCGTACCGCAATCGCAAGCAATACCACTCCATCAATGTGCAAATGGTATGTGATTCCAGCAAGATCATCACACATTGCTGCGCCCGATTTCCCGGATCAGCACATGATGCCATGGTACTGCGCAACTCCACGCTACCCCGTCACATGGAGCGACATGCTGGACCACGTGCCTGGTTGCTTGGTGAGTTGCACAACTGTCCCATGGCTGTGCTTTGGGGTACTGATGTGTAGGGATGCATAAGGGGGGGGCATACTCCACCTCAGTGGGAAAGCGGGTGGGGGCATACTCCACCTGGGCCTGAAAGGGGGGGCATACTCCACCTGGGTGGCAATTGCCAGTGATTGGAGAATGCATGCAGAGCTAAACACTCCTGACCTGAACCGGCCAAATGGAACATGACACATCACTGGGCCACATTTCACAAATTAGGCGATGACAACAAGTAAGAGGCACAACCAGGCCACCATGGTGATGGGAAGCAATGCTTGAATGAACAGGATGGCAACTGTGGCAATGTGGTCAGTGTGACCATGCATAGTGAAGAATGAACAGCATGAATTGGAGGCTAACCATTGTTGCACTACCACAGCACATCTGCCTCAGCATGCATGATTACACCCTGCATCATCTATTGAACGCCATCCAGACTACCACACCTCATAACAGTTTAGAATGCATCTAGGTGACAATTTTGCATACGTACAGGGACATGTGCATGTCCGCACCAAATAGCTGCTGCCATGACTGTGCTTCCTGAAGGTGCCAGCTCAGAGTGGCACACACCTATTTGTATTTGCTTGCAGGTGACGGAGGATATCCCTTGAGGATGTGGCAACTTACCCCTGTGCGGAACCCGCAGAACAGCCATGAAAAGGAGTACATTTGTGTGCACACCCGCACCCGTGTTGTGATAGAGCAGACCTTTGGCCTGTTGAAGGCGCGTTTCCGCTGCCTAGGCAGGTCTGGTGGGGTACTCCTATATAGGCCTGAGAAGGTGGCAAAGATCACCATGGCCTGTGTCATGCTGCACAACATGTGCGTCCGGAGAAATGTACCACTGCCACCTGACATTGACATCCATGCCCCGGGTGAGGATGATGAGGATGGAGACAGAGGTGAACTAGCCCCCCTGCTAGTACATGATGCATGGGATGGCCATGCAGTACGCCAAGCACAGATTCACGAATACTCCTGACCCACAGGGACTATGAAAGACATGTGTCAGTCAGACACTGGGCCAATGTGGACATGCACACAGGGAATGTAGGGAGTTGGGCACTGAACACCGTAACACATTAAATGGATGCACACGAAAATAACAATGTCCAGCCATGGATTTTTCTTATCACAACGTGTGTATTATTTACAACAGCAAAAATGTGCCCACTTCCCCCTCCCTAACCCCCTCAACAAACTCCCAGACCCCCCCAACAAACTCCAAAACCCCCCCAACAAACTCCAAACCCCCCCCAACCAACACCAATACCCCCAATAGACTCCACAAGATGCACCCCTTCATCCCCAACCTTGTGTCCCACTCCCATTGTCCACCCACACTACTTCCGGGACTTCTTCCTGTCCGGAGGCGCATTTCAGTGTGCCTTGCACTCCTACGTGTCCGGCGCACTGGGCTGGTGGGGACAGATGAAGCTGGTGTGGAGGTAGTAGGTGAGTCGCTGGCAGGTTCCACACCCCCTGCAAGCCGTGGCCGCTGCATATGGAGCAGCATTGAAGTCAGCACCTGTGTCCCTCATTAGCCGAGCCGATGCATTAACAGCGGCTGTGTTGGCTTCGATGGCCGCTGTGGTCCCCGCAATTGCTGTGGCAATACCCCGCCTGGTTTCCTCCCTGTCCGCTATGTACTGGCAGAGTAGGTCTAACATGGCCTCCTGTCGGGCCTCCACCGTCGACATTCGTGTCTCAAGGGTTTTGGAGGGGGCTGGAGTGATGGGTTGTGCAGTCACGTGGACGGCATTTTCGGGACTGTACTCCTCAGAGGTGGGTAGGTCACAGTCACGGAGACAGGGATCAGCTTCACTGCAGGTGGGTGACTGCACGTGTTGGGGCGAGGGGGTGGGCACAGGGCTCAGGGTGGCCGGGCATGTCACCTCAGTGTCTCCCTCAGGCTCCATACTGGCATCAAGTTCTTCCCCAGTGGAGGCGGGTGCTTCCAGGGACTCCTCTTCAACAGGTGTGGGTGTGGTCTGCTGGGTCAGTAGTGTGTCAGGCACACTGGCAGCAGGTGTTGCTGGCTGTGTCCCAGCTTGCACAGGCACACTGGCAGTGGCTGTGGCCTGCTTGCCTCCAGCAGAGGTGGTGCTGGTGGTGGGAGCCCTCTTCTTAGCGTGTGAGGTGGATGCCCACGCGGTGGTCTCCTGGGTTGCTTCTTCCTCATCGGTGCCTGGGGGGTACAAGAGATGCAGGGCATCAGTGGTGGTGGGACATGGCAGAGGCATAAGATGGTGCTGTTCATTATTCATTTGATCATCCATTCATGTCTTACAAGTGTGTCACGCAGGGTATTCAGATTGGGCATGTTAGCATTCACTGCATGGCAGGTAGCATGCCGTTGATTTGGGGTTTGTGTGATGTATCACATGGGCAAGGTCCAGGTGTGTTGGCTGTGTGTTGGTTATGGGATTGGCACTCAGCATGCATTTCAGTGTGGCAGCGTTTGGCCCGCCATCTGGACTTGGATATGGTCATGTGGGTGTTGGCACATGCATTGCCTTGCCTAGACTCTCTACCACATCACTTGTGCTACGTCATGGTCTACCCTACAGGGATCTGCAGGGTCACTCACCTCCTTTCGCGGTTGATGCCGCACGTGTCTCCATCTCGCAAAATCCCTCGATGGACTCAGGACTGATGAATCTGCTAGCCGTCTCCTCCCAGGGCATCAATTTGGCAGGGGGGTGGGCACCCCCGCCTGTGGCCATGGCCTCCCTCCGATTGTTTGATATTGCGTACCCTCAACCGGAGGTCATCCCACCGCTTCCTGCAGTCCCTCACACTGCGCAGGGTGGTACCTACTGCTGATACCTCGTGGGCTACCTCCTGCCAGATTTGCCTCTTTTGTTGCTGCACCTCCTGCTTCTTGTCATGGGATTGGATTATGTCTGCATGTGCAGCTAGAGTGTCTGCTAACATGGTCAGCTCTGCGTCTGAGTAACGTTGTTTCCGCACAGCTACCAGGTGGTCTTCCTGGTAGCCTTTGACATTCTCTATACATTTCCAGTGTGCTCTCCAAGTATCGACTGGTGGTTGGGGAGGATTGCAATGGATTGTGTTTTTAAAGATGGCCGCCGGCCCATTTCCCGTTCCTGCGCGATGACGTTATTTCTGGGTCCGGGTTTGCGAACCTGGTATTAGCATGGTGGTATTACCGGGCCGGTATTTAGGGGTTGCACCTAGGCGGTGCCGGTATCGGCGGGTCCAGTGATGCCGCTATCCGGGGGTTGGAGTGCCTTTAGCGGCATGCCAGTATTTCCATTACCGGCATGGGGGTTGCGCATGCTCGCGCACTCCTAATCACCCGCTATTAGTGGGTTCATACGAGCACGGACCCGCTCTTACCGGCATGCCAGTAATGAACCTGTTTTTACCGGGCTACTCGTAATGAGGCCCTTAGGGTCCTGAGTAAAGAGCCAGGTTTTTAGTTTTCTGCACAATGAGAGTAGAGCAGGATCCAATTTAATATCCAGTGGCAGGGCATTCCAGTAATTAGCAGCGATAACGGTGAAGCTTGAACCACCTGCTCTTTGTCTTTTATATCTGGGCTTGGCCAGTTGCCCGAGGTAGGCTGAGCGGGTAGGTCTGGATGATTGTTTTTTTGTTATCATACTGGAGAGATAGTGAGGGGCAGTGTTGGCTAGACATTTATGTGTGAGCGTAAGTACTTTGAATTTGATCCGGTCCTTCACTAGTAACCAGTGAATGTTTGGAGGAGATGTGCTCTACATTATCCCACACTATTTTGCAACTTAGTTGTAAGGATTGGAATAGATTTGTTTTAGTATAGGCACTTTTTATTTGACAAGACGCCACTAGGACTGCTTTATTATTATTTGATTGTCGTAGCTTGCTCCCATCTTAGATTTAGGTTTAGATTAGGCATTTTTCTTACCCATTATACAGTTTAATAAACACCCTTGAACTGTGATCACTTGTTTCCGTCTTTACTGTTGCCACCATGAGTTATATTTACATATTGTGTCAGGGGTGGGATGTGATTCAACTGATTAAAATTGAAACCCATGCTAATAATTGTTGTGCCACCAGAAGGGGAAAATAAAATAGTTGATCTAGACTCTGACTGCGTGTTCACACTGAAAGAACTGTTGTCCTCTCAACTGCTTGTCCCACCTGGTCAACAGGATCTGTTCTTTAAAACTCAAGTGTTACTAGACACCCTTCCTCTCTCTTATTACAACATACAACCTTGGGACCAAATAATCGTAAAGGTTTGGCTGTTTTTCTCATTTATCAGACCAAGTGCTCTGAATCCCCCTCCCTCCGAGCCTTTTTTTTCATGGTACCCAGTCATCATCTGTTGCCGGACAATCGGGGTTAACATTTAATCTACCCAAGTTCACTCCTTCGACAGACTCAGAATCTGAAGACTCTAAGGATTTTGAAACCTTATCCGAAGGAGTCGAGAGTTGTTTATTTTCTGATTCGGATACCACAGAAGGAGCCCTTATACCCCCGGAAGAAATGGCCGAGCTATCCAATGTCATTGCCCAATTATCAGCCCATCAGATTCAAGCCGAAAATAGACACAAAGAAAACTTAACTAGATTAGTTGAGTTGCAAGGCAGACCCTTACTACCACAGGGCATACTTCAACCATATCTTGAAGGCGAAGATTTAGGAAATGTTTTCCTAAACTTTGAATGCCTGGCAGAACAACTGGGAAGGGAAGAGAACCTTAAAAGATGCTATTTGGGTCTCCTATTGCAAGGCAAACTACAAACTTCCCATCAACTACTTAACCTTGCACAGGGAGCCACCTTTCTATCCATCAAGGAAGGGTTGTTTAAAAAGAGTGGGTCAGGACTACAATTTTTATTGGCAGAAATTACGAGCCATTAGGTTAAACCCAGGAGAAACTCCTTTAGAGCTAGGTGAACGTGTCAAAAACACGGAGGCCCTATAGTCCTTAGAAGAACTGATAGAGATGATTACCCTAGAACAATTTACTAATTCCCTACCCGTTTTTTGCAAAAATCGGTTCTTCAGTTAAATCGACCTACCCTAGCCATGGCCATTGAGACTGCACAAAACCGCTTGCATGTAGCTAAACACTTCCATTTAGCCTATCGATGGGAAGAACAGAAAAGTTCATAAGCCCGTCCACCAACCTCAACCCCAGGGAATAGATAAACAAGGGCGGGTTCACATAGGATCAAGGAAGGGATGCCACGAGAGAGAACAGAAATCAGGAAAACTGATCTGAAGGCCAAGGTTGAAAGTAGAAGGGAGGAATTAAAAGGAAGCAGACCAACTCCTCTGGTCTGTTTTTCCTGTAGAGAAACAGGACATTTAACCAGGCACTGTCTAAATAACATAAAGGATGAGCCTATGGAAATAGGCTATTTGAAGGGCGAAGAGGTGGAAGAACCCGAGGAAAAACTGGAGACCTTCAGCATCTGTTTATGTCAAACACCTACCGATTTCAGATACATAAAGGCTTGGGTGAATGGGAGGCAAGTAAGGGCCTTGATCCACTCAGGTAGTAAGCAACCCCCTATACGGGCTGATTTAGTTACAACCAAAGACCCAGACAATGCAGCCTTGTTACAATGACGTGTACATGGAAATAATTAAGTATACCCTAAAATACCAGTACGCATGAATCCTATGAAATATCATCAGCCATAATTCCCGGGCATACCGAAGAAGTTATTCTGGGGTGGGACTTCCCCATCTTCTCTACTCTCTTACAAGAATCTCCACCTCCCGTTGGAGATTTTCTACCCAAGAGATCCTGGCAGGCGAATTACTACTCCCAAAACTCTCCAATATGGGACTGGGAAAACCCAAAACAGTTTCATAGGTTATTGTAGAGAGACCGGTAAAACCACTCCACCTCCACCTCTACCTACACCAACCAAACCCAATCAGTGGAATATGCGAGAGTTCCTGGATATCTGTCGTCCTTGTTCTCTTCCAGGCCGTAAAAACAAGGAACCTGGACAAAGTACAGGCATATCCACCTTGCATAGCAGAAGGTAATGTGAGAAACCAGAAGGGTTTGAAAGGATCTGTAACCTCATGCTGGCGAGGCCCAGGAGTGTGCTGTGCTCAAAGGTCCTGCCTTGTCCTGTGCTAAAAGCATGGGAAAGGGAGACCCATCCATACAATCCTGACTTATCATTTGGTGATCACTTCTTTCTTTTCTTGAACATTATCCCACACTATTTCGTAACTTAGTTGTAAAGATTGGCAATAGGTTTTATTAGTATAGGCCCTTTTTATTTGACAAGACGCCACTAGGACTGCTTTATTATTATTTGATGCTCGTAGTTTGCTCCCATTTTAAGATTTTGGTTTAGATTAGACGTTTCTCTCACCCATTATACAGTTTAATAAACACCCTTGAACTGTGATCACTTTTGTCTGTCTTTACTGTTGCCACCATGAGTTCCTTACATATGGTGTCGGAAGTGGGATGTGATTCAACTGATAACAATTGAAATCCATGCTAATAATTGTGGTACCACCAGAAGGGGAAAATAAAATAGTTGATCTCCTAGACTCTGACCGCGTACCACACTGAAAGAAGTGTTGTCCTCTCAACTGCTTGTCCCACCTGGTCAACAGGATCTGTTCTTTAAAACTCAAGTGTTGCTAGACAACCTTCCTCTCTCCTATTACAACATACAACCTTGGCTCAAATAATCCTAAAAGGATAGGTAATTTCTTTGTTAAAGGAAACGATTGAACTGCCCCAGAGTAGCCCTGCATTTCTATGACCTTGCCTGGTAAAGGAAATCCTCCCTCACTGATACATGATTTGTTCGCACCTGTATCTACCATAAAAATTAATGTTTTATGGTCTATCTTCATTCCCACCAAGGGTTCCTCTTCTGGGTCAGTGGTGACCGATAGGACTGGACATGCTAAGGCTCTCTGTAGGCTGTCCTAGTCTGGATACGTATTCGTCCCTGGAAAGACAAATGGGTTCCCTCTGACCACTGTGGCCCCCTGATAATGTTTCACTGTACTACCCGGAATGGAAGTACTGTTCGGAATATGGGGGCCCTGTTGTTGCTCTTGATGTACTGCATAAAATGGTACATTACTAGAACCAGGGGCTGGTAGCTGTGGAAAAGATGGTGGGGAACAGACGGGCTGTGGGCACTGGTGCACCATAGGGGTCAGACAGAGGTAACTGTGAGCTTGGCTCGGGTGGAGTCCAGACCTCCCTGAGGGTACGGATAAATATGTTGTTTAGGTTACGCATATGCTTGTCTGCTCATACATTCCATTGAAAAATGACCCATTCGCCCACACGTCCAGCATTGACCTGCTCCTCTTCTTCGCGGTCCCATCCCTCCAAACCCCCCCTGAACTCCCTCTTCCCCACTGAAATCCCCCTGGAAACCCCCTTGATGCTGGGGTTGATGCCAACTCGTTTTCCCCCCCCCACGTAGGTACAGGTGCTGCACGCTCATCAGCCTGAATCGCTCTGAAATCAACTGACCCTTCTGTCTGCACTGTCGATACAACTCCTTCCTACTCAACCTTTGCTAACTTCTTTTGAACCAGTTTTGCTTCCTTTGCTCGCGGCTCAGTTTCCTTCTCCTTTTCTTTCAACCGTTTACAATGATGGATAATAATTAGACTTGAGTTTCCGCCCAACCCTTCGCCTCAGTCCCCACTATCTTGTCAAGCACCTTCTGTACCTCTTTTGGGAGGCCTCTTTTGACCAAAAAATAGAAAAATCGAATCGTTAAATCCATCAATCTTCCGTCTCTGCCCGCCACATCTCTTGCACATGCAATATATAGTTGACGGGGTTCTCATCATCACGCATCGTTCTTTGGATAACCGTCTGGAGATCAGCGTATCAGGGTATGTACACCATAATGCCGCCCAAACCTGAGGCCTGACATCATTAAAATATGCCCCATCATGACTATCGTCACCCAACTTCACACCAGGGCTGCTTTGGCACATATGTCGTCAGCCTGATCTCCCAAAATCGACACAAACAAGCTTTTCAAATCCCCCACAGCCAAGGTAGTATGAGGCGTATGCTTCTCAAATGCATGCATCCACTTGCCCGCCCCAGTTGTAAGAGATGGGAGTGCCTTTTTAAGTTTCTTTTTATCCATATGTGTCAATGCTATATACTGCACTCATCCCGTACCTTATGTAGTAATGGAAACTGGGATCCCACTGTCTTCCGAACTTTTTTCTTTGCCATCACCGACCACTTCGCTACTGCCATCCGTCCAAACCTTTTCTGTAGTCTAAGTCCCCACAAGCTTGCTACTTGCAGAGAAATCATGGGTGGCTGCTCTTCTCCTTCCAACTCATCTACTGTATCCCACTCCTCTTCTCGTGTGTACAGTCATACTCTTCCTCTGACCCTGTCACGCCATAATCCGTACTTTCCTCTCGTCTCCTTCTGTCTTCCCTCTCTTTCTTTGTATGCACATCCTTAATAGCTGTTCTATCCATCTGAAATAAAATATCTCTTGCCCTCCATTCATCTACTCCTACAGAATCTGCTGTTCACTCCTCCTCTCTACTTTTAATCACGCCAATTCACCCTCCACCTTTCTCAGTGCATCTACAAGTTCTTTTTGTGGTTTTGTATCATTTCCCTCCAATTCCTTATCCCTCACAACAGTTGGCGCAGTGGGGTTGGGAAGATTCTAATATTGTGCTGGCGTGGTCGAGGGCGGGGGAGCTGTTATGGGAAAAGGGACAAACGTAGGATTTGTGTATCCTGACGCAGCACGTGTGGGGCAACACCATAACAGGGGGTACCAGTTTCTAAACAGGGGCCGCAGGGGCACTCGGGACAACAGCCACAGTAGTAGTTGTGCTATACAGAGTGATCACTTCACATATGACCTTCAAATAATCCACAGGCCTATTGTCTAAATCTTCCAACAGTTTCCATAATTCTAACACTTCTTTTCTATTTTTTAGTTTTCTTCCTTTATATTTAGCTGTCATGAACATATACATATGACTCAAGGGGCCTCATTACGACCTTGGCGCTAAGTGAAAAACGATGGCGGTAAATGGTTACCGCCATCGTTTTCCGCCAGGGACGATTATGACCCGTGACCGTTAACTACGATGCCATTAGCGCCATTGTAGTTAACGCTGCCGCTAACTGCACCAAGGGAGCGCGCACGCGACCTCCCACACCGTACTTAGCGCCATGGCGGTAAGGTACGCGAATGCCGACCCGAGCGGACATGCACCTAACGCCATCACCCAGGCCGTTAAGTACCTTACCGCTATGGTGCTAATTACGCCATCGCGAACCAACCGTAAAGGGACATGTAAAGTGAATGCAGCTGCCACAGGTGCACAGAAACAGCACAGGTGAAGGCAATACAGACTCAGGAAGTACAAAAAGTGCACACCCCACCCCTTCCCACACCCAGTCACACTCCACAATGATACCAATACGACTAGCAATGTTGGGGCTGGAGGACCTGATAGCAATGCGAGTGCTACAACTGCAGCAACAACAACAACAACAACAACAACAACAACAGGCTGCAAGGAGGAGACGCAGGAGGAGAAGGAGGGCAAGGCAGGGCCAGCTAGCCCCACCAGCACAGCCAGTGGCACCACGCAGGCAGCCCCCAATCCCACGCATCAGAGCCAGTCCATTCAACCTCACTGCAGAGCAGATCCATACCCTGTACCGTTTGGACCGGGACACCATTACCGCCATCGTAGACATGACACACAACGACATCGTCAGCATGATAGAAAGTCCAACCGCCATCCCACCCCTACTGAAGGTAGTGTCTGTACTCCACTTCCTGGCCACAGGCACCTATCAGCACACATTGGGGCACTTGCATGGAATCTCACAACCATTATACTCACGTACGCTCATCCAAGTGCTCGATGCCCTCCTCAAGCACACAGATGACCACATCTCATTACCACGGACTGCCCAGGAGATTGCAAACACCAAAGTGGGATTCCATGCACTAGCAGGCATACCTGGTAGCATTGGTGCCATCGACTGCACCCATGTGGAATTGGTTGTTCCACGTGCCATGGAGGTACCGTACCGCAACCGGAAACAGTACCACTCAATTAACGTGCAAATGGTCTGTGACTCCAACAAGATCATCACACATTGTTGTGCCCGATTCCCCGGATCAACCCATGACGCAATGGACCCGAGGAACTCCACAATACCACGCTACATGGAGCGACATGCAGGCCCAAGATCCTGGCTACTCGGTGAGTCCAATGTCATGACCATGGAAATGTGAAGTGGGTAGGTGAATGACGTACCGATGCATACTCCACCTGGCTGAAAGGGGGGGGGGAATGATGCATACTCCACCTGGCTGAAAGGGGGGGGGGGAATGATGCATACTCCACCTGGCTGTGAGTAGCAGAGAGAACGGAGATAGATGATACCCTAGAGCAACCCAGACTCCACCCAACGCCAGTAAAGCCAATACCCAATGTATGCAGCCCTCCCCTGTGAATGAGGTCATGCCCCAACCATGACACAACCATCTGCATGTGCATTTTACCAAATCAGACCCCATTGCCAACAATGAAGAACACCTAAATGCACCAAACACCATCAACCGACAGGCCTGTCCCCCACAACTGACCACGAAGGAGGCACATGACGGACAGAAACATCAACACACCATTACACAGACAGCAGGGCCCCCAAAATGGCCCTGTCCACATCACCATCGCTCACTGGGGCCATGATGAGGCGCACAGAAATGTTGCAATGATGTGCGCATTGCCATTACAGGACATGTGCCACGCCAACTAACCAAACGGCATGAACGGACACAGTGGATGGGCACTCACAATGCACTCCACCCCACTGCATACATTGGGTGATGGCATGCAAGACAGGCCATGGGAGACATGAGCATATACTTGTTGCATTGTGTGAATTGATCAGTGCATGTAGGAGTGATCCAAAGTAACAGTTGGATACAAGCCATGGTGGCACATCATGTTTTTTGTCATACGTCATGACTGACACATACAATCTCGCCCAAATACAGGTGATGCAGGCTATCCCCTGAAGAGGTGGCTCCTTACACCAGTCCGGAACCCGCAGAACCAGCACGAGGAGGACTTCAACTGTGCACATACACGTACCCGTGTGGTCATAGAGCAAACATTTGGCCTATTGAAGGCACAGTTCCGATGCCTCAGCAGGTCTGGTGGTGCACTCCTGTACCGCCATGAGAAGGTGGCAAAGATCGTCATGTCATGTGTCATGCTACACAATATGTGCGTCAGACGGAATGTGCCCCTGCCCCCTGACGCAGAACTGCAACCACCTGACGATGAGGATGAGGAGGGTGCAGATGGGGCGGCACCCTATGGAGGAGGCGATGCCCAGGAGGGGCGTGCAATGCGCCAAACTATCATCGACCACTGCTTCTAACACACACGGCTGGTGTGTACCACATGGAGACTGCACTTGGGTCACTGTGTGTTCCTGGGACATGCACACTGTGGACTGTACACCAATAAAGCACACATATGCAATGAAAATGTCGACACAATTCATTTTGGAGAAGCAAAAAGTGTATTTCGGAGATAACATGTCGTGGCACACCCCCTCCCCCCTCCCCCCTGAATACCCCAACACACCCACTCCCCCCTCCCCCCTCCCCCCTGAATACCCCAACACACCCACTCCCCCCTCCCCCCCCCCTGAATACCCCAACACACCCACTCCCCCCTCCCCCCTCCCCCCTGAATACCCCAACACCCCCTGTGATCAAGTGGCTGATGTATTATTGCACCGGGCAGGCACTATTGGCAGCCCCCTCTCCCAGACCCCGGGGCACCCCTGCCTGTGCTCCGCAGGGTCCTGCCTGATCGGCGGACGGGGCTGCTCGGGGTGGAACTGGCAGCGGAGGATGTGCTTGGCTGCTCAGTTGGATGCATGTCCCGAATTGAGCGTGCAAGCTCAGACAGCACGCGCCGCATGGCAGCAAGTTCGGCACAAATGTCCTTTGTGGAGGACTGCATGTCAGCCCTCAGGGTCTCGGAGGTTTGCACCATCGCTGCCCTCAGGGTCTCGGTGCTTTGCACCATCGCTGCCCTCAGGGTCTCGGTGCAGTGTTCCATTGATGCCCTTGCACCCCCACATTCCGTGACATGCTCATTAAGGAGCGAGGAGAGTTGCTGCTGGCAAGTTATGGTCTCCTCCAGGCTCTGTTGTTCCCTCTGTGCCATGCCTATTGCCTGTGGTGTGTCCATGGGGCTGCTCCCCTCCTGCAGACTTACAACAGGGCTTGGGGGGGATGGCCAATCGTCATCATCGATTTGCACCTGTGTGGCATCCTCATGTGGGCTGCTTTGGGACAGGGTGGGGGATTGGGGGTGGGCAGTGGGGGGTCCCACATCAGTATCCTCTGCATCCCCTGCATAACTGTCTGAGCAAGCTTGTATGGCAGCAGTTACCCCCATAGTGCTGCTTCCTGCTGAACATGTCCCCTCTGTGGGAACCATTTGGGGGATGTTTACTGCTTCTGCTGCAGCTACCTTGCTACCTGCTGGGGTGCCGGTCAGTGGCCTGTCCTGTTGTCTGGCACCGGCTTTTGGCTGCTGTGGTGTTTTTTTAGCTGCAGCAGAGGTGGAGGGTTGTAGTGTTGGCCCTGTGGTCCTGGCCCTCTTGACAGTTGTGGTGTCAGGTGTGTCCTCATCATCGGGTTCTGAGTTTGAGCCTGTGGTGGAGCAAAGGAGGAAGAGTGTTATTGATGGGTCTGCGTACATTGCGCGTGCATCGTGATGGATGACATCATTTGGGTTACTAGATGCGGCACATTTGAGGCAGGGGCATACAGGTTGTCTCACTTTTGCGTGGAAGTAGCATGGAGGTATGTGGGTGCCTGCAGTTAGGGTGTGCATACTGCATGCGTACTGGGTGGAGGTCAGATGTGGCTCTAGGCAGTGCCCTGCTGATGTGTTGCATTTACACTATAGGGTGACATTGGGCTTCACATGAATGGACTTCAGTGACTCTAGCATGGCTTCATTTGAGGCACCTACCTGCATCGCCTGATGCCGGTGCTCCTCGCTCCATCCCTCCTACCCCTTCAATGGACTCCATCCCGATTGTTGAGGCGCATATTTCTTCCCAGGGCTGTAGTTTGATTGGGGACTCAGATCCTCCCCCGGTCGCCATGCCCATGTTGCGGTTCGCCGAGAGGATGCTCCTGACGCGGAGCCGGAGATCGTCCCATCGCTTCCGGCACTGCCTTGCGTTGCGGGGGACGGTCCCTACCGCACTAACCCGCTGGGCAACTAAGGCCCATATGGCCTTCTTCTTCACAATAGCCGGCCGGGTCATTTGTGTGGAAAAGACCACAGCGGAATTCTCCTGTAGGGTCTCAGCAAGTATGTTGAGCTCCTCCCTTGTGAACCGGTCTTGCCGCTGCCGGTCACAGGCTTTTCGGACAGATTTGGGCATTTTCGAGCAGGGAAATGGGTAGGTATTGGTTTTTGCAGGGTCTCAGGGTCAGATGTCGAGTGGTTGCGGAGGATGCCGATGGATTGTGTTTTTCAAGATGGCCGCCGTGCTCTTTCCCGTTCCGGCGCGATGGCGCTACTTCCGGTTCCGCTTATTTACGGTGACCGTAAAGTACGCTGACCGCTAATTACGGTCACCGCTAAGTACGGTGACCGCTAAGATGGATGGCGGAAGTGTACCTAGCGCGGCGGACGACGCCGGTGAGTGCCGTTTTGGGGTCATTTCCGCCATCGCGTACTTTACATTACCGCCATGGCGTAATGCTCGTGCCCGATGGGTCGGAATGAGCCGCACTTTACGCCATCGGGCAAAGCCGTAAACGCTATTTACGCCATGGCGGTAATGTCCGATACTTACCGCCAAGGTCGTAATGAGGCCCAATATCTCCTTATTATTTGTCCCCTGCTCTAGCCAAGACTTAAACATCTCCCCCTTTGTTTCTGCAACCCATTCGTTATGGTACTCAAGAATCTTATCTGGTACGGAGGTAGGGCTTTACACATGTGATCCAGCGGGGTTATTGGCTCCATTGTAGCCACCCCTTCTGGTCAGTATTTTACAGTATGTTTCAACACCCCTATCACGCCCCAACAAGCAGTCCCCCTTTCCAATACCCACATGTTATGTCCCTCACTTACCCTTATTCACAATTCCCTCATCCCTTTTATGTCACACCACTATTGGCCTTCCTCCGGCCACCAATAACCACCACAAAAACAAACAAAATATAAACACAATAGATTCTACTATTTCATCCCAACACACCCTTTACATCGGGTGAGGAGATCCCAGACCATCAAGGGTTTCTACACAATTACTTATCGTTCCCACGCCCCCTTTACACTGGTCGTAGAGATCCCAGACTCAGTAAGTATACAGATCTTCTATCCATTTCCTTTTTTCCTTCAATACACAGCACTGTCTTCTTCCCTATTACCTAAGAAAAGGCTCCCGTTTACTTCACAATCCGTAATACAAAACTCATTAAAAAAAGAAAATATATATAATACAACATCATTTTTTAAACCATCAATCCAATCTCTTCTCACCACACACATATATCCAATCTCCCCCACACTCCACAACACCCCTACTCTCCCTTCATACCTCACTTGTTTTTCTCTGAAGAGGGCACACTTATGTCTGTGTGTTCACCCAAAGTCCTCCATCACAGGGTCCCATTAACAGCCTGCACAATCCGGGGACAGCACCCCACTCCAAAGAACAGACAGGAATACCTATAACGTAGTTCCTGTAAACCTCTCAATGGTTGGGCACAAAAGGGGCTGGTTGCTGCAGATGGGCGCGGCATGTGCGGCCAGGAATCATCCGTCCTGATGGGAGATACTGGGATCACGTTGGGGTCACCAATAATGGAGGTTAATTTCCCAGCGATCAGACCAAGAAAATACAACCTACTATGGGGAAATGTAGGTGCACCCTTTTTTGAGAACGACAAGAGTTTTATTTTGCATTGTGAGTCACCAAATGGTGTCTCACTTGCTAGCCCCCGGGGATCTCTCTCTCAGGTGGCACGGCCATCGCCTTTGGATCCAGACCCTGGGGGAGGACCAGTGCGGGAGGATAACCTGGATGGGGGATCTTCAGGGAGTTGGGGGGGCAGCCGATGGTGAGACGTGGGATCCCCCTTTCCCGCGTCCTTTCCCCATACTACTTTTTAGGATTATCCAATGTCCCAACTCCTCTCCCCCTTTCTACACAAACATCAGGCAGATAAAGAGGGCTACTGAGATAAAGAGGCTAACACTTACATATGTCACTGGATGTGTCCCGTTAATCAGGTCAGGCAAAGTCAGGCACTTGACCTTAAACGCATACATCTGATACCCATTAGATCACCCAACACAGATAAAAGGCAGAACGTAGACACACACTCTGAGCAAGGTAAGACACAAGAAGGAGCGAAGGCGAACCCACTGGAGCAGGACAACCAATCGAGGGACCAGAGTGAAAGGTAGGGAAATCCTGAAGTTCCCTGCAAGAGGTTGTTGCTGGAAATCCCAGACAAAGGATTGTGTTTTAAGGATGTCAGCGAGCCTCCCGGGTGAACGACAGAGTTGAGGAGGCAAAGCCAAGCCTGTGATATCAACCTTGACTCGTGAAGCAAAGCCGCAGAGACAAGAAAGGAATGCACACAACCGGTGAGTTCGTGAAAGACATGAAAGGCCGGTTTCTGTCAAGGATAGATTAAAGCTGCAACAGTGTATCTCAAAATTGAAGGTGGCGCGCATGCTGATGAGATGCGAAAGAAAGAAAACCAGTAATGAACTTTTAAGTTACCAATGATTGTGGAGCCAGTGATACAGAGTAGCAGAGTGGTCTGGTGAAAAGGAAATATCCCACTTGAAAGTCTCCAGGAAATGTTTGATGTCTTGTTCAAAAGAGGCAAAATTAACAAACTTTGAAATGCGCAATGGTCAAGATTAACCCTGACGATAGGGGAAGTTAAAAGGTGACTGCTTTAAGAGGAAGATTTCTTTGGACTTTTCTGATTGTGGTATGGAACTGCCAATACCAAGAGATATTGGGGCAAATAACATGAAGGGAGAGCTAAAATGAAAGTCAAAGTAGTACTGCAGAGGTCTATGGTAAAAGCCTTGCACATTCGAAAGTCTTTGATATCAGTGAAAGATCCGAGCCCGACTGAGGGACACCGGAAACATGAAATGAGTTGGGGTAAGGGACCCCCTAAAGAATGTGAATGAAGTTTGAGGAAGGGACCCCCTGCAAGTGCTGTGATTACGAGGTCTGAGCCCGGCTGAGGGAGATCTACATTGAATCAGGTACTTTTTGGTTGAAAGGTCTGAGGGAGGCCTATGTGAACTATTGATGCATTGAGAGGTTGTTATGCTCACCTGGTCTCTGCGGAGGCGTTGGGGCAAGGTTGCAGCCCTCCCTGAACTTAAATCACCCCCTTCAGGCCTCTCCCTCAGTAGAAAAGCTGTGAGTGGTGGTACGTGGTGATACTGCTCCTGTGTGGAGATAAGAGTGTGTGAGTGCGCCAATCTGTGATTGTTGTACCTCTCGAAACCTTCAGCCCAAAGCACAGTTCCTGGGAGAATATGCCGGCCCATAAAGCTCACCTGTGAATTATGGAAGATAAGCTCTCCACCCTGCTACTTCTGGCAGGGGTGCATCAAATGGGATCTAGTTTCTTCACTGTTCCCTGATAAGGATTAGTCCAGTCCAGCTGCGACTATGCTTCTCCTTATGATTGGTAAGTCTTTCTTAAGCTCTTGTGATGCTGTTCGTTCTGTTTAATGTCTTTATTTGTTGCTCCTATTTATGCCCGCAATAATGTCTCTCTTCTGTTTTCTTCCCTTAGATGGAAATGCGGCCTCAATGCAGCTGTGAGATACGCGAGACGCGGTTGGATGGAAGATGAATGCTACCACAATGCTCGACAGCAGGTAAGTGATGGTTTAAGGAAAAGCGCGAAGTATGGCGAAGCGCAACCTTAAACTGACTGTTTTTCCGATGTCTAAACTTGTCTTCTGTTTTTCCTTGCAGGTGCTGCTGTTGACGATGGAGCGTGTCGTGCTACGGTGCTAAGATCAAGATTTCGGTGTTCCGGAAAAGTGTAAAGATGAACACTTGGTTTGCCGCAGAGATGTACAGGTAAGAACAGCTTCCCCCAGTTGGTAAGTATGCTAGCAGGAAGCAGTATGTCCAGGAAGCAGGATCTTCAAAGGTAAGTCTGACCTCAGGCGACGGTGAGCGTTACGCTGCTTGCAACAGCAGAATAACACGAAGCGTCTGTCTTGAGGATCGGGGCAGCTCATATAGCTGAGATCGTGGGCACGCCCATTAGGGCCGACTTACCAGCCACACCCTGCCACTCCTAGAGAGTGAGCACGTGCAAAGGCAATCCATTAGCAGCCACACCCAAGAATACACTTGGGGCTGCTTAATGTATGGAATGTTCAAAGTTAATGCATCCTGCTTAATGGATGGAATGTTCAAGGTTAATGCATCTGAAGTGCTATATCCATAATAAATGCTTTTTGGAGTTAAATGGATGTTCTTGTTTACTTTTGTTCATGAGCCAAGGCGCCAGGACAGTGTCCACCCAGGTCTCCTGTGCATGCAACCCCTGCATGCCTGTGCCCCTGACTTCATGACCATGACAGAGGTCCGATCCCGACAGAAGGAGAAATACGTGTACTTTTGTTGAACTATGAAAGAAATTTTGGAAAGCTGGAATAAGTTACTTTAACATGGATCCACATTTTGAACTGCCTTTTTTTTGATAACCTGAGCCAGAGTGTGTCATCCTGCTTATGCCGTGCCGTCCAACGTGGGGAGGAGAGCTGACTCAGCCACCTTGATCCTTAATGTTATAGCACTGACTTTCCTTTGCATACACATTCCCCTTTACATACTTTGGGGGTCATTACAAGGTTGGCGGTAAGGGGTTAACGGCGCCGGTAATGGTGCCAGAGCCGTCAACCCCTTACCGCCCCATTACGAGTCTGCTCGCGGGACCCGCAAAGGGCGCCTGGTAAAACCAGGCGCCCTTAGCGGGTCCCGCTAGCAGACCAGGGAGCTAACAACGGGGCCCGTTGTTAGCTCCCTCCCCTTTCCAATTGGGCCCTATGGGGGCTCGAATGGGGATGTACCGGGTGCAGATTCCTCGAATGAGGAATTACTGCGTCCTCCAAGGTTGGAATGGCCCGATAATTCCTCATTTAAGGTACCGGTAAGGGGGTAACCATGCTGCAAATTGCGGCATGGTTACCTCCAACCTTGTAATGACCCCCTTTGTGTATAAGAGACAGGGCAGGATTTAGGTTTTGTTAAGTATGGGCCATTTTGATTTGACATAGACTGACTAGGACAGTGTTTTCTTTATTATTTGATGGTACAAACTACTACCATCATAGCTATAGGGCAACGTAGGAGTTTTTCCAAACCCCAAAAATCTAATAAAGTTTTTGAAACTTTAAATTTTTGTGTCAGTGTCATACTTGTGATACCATGCTTCTCTTACAGCAAACAAAAGAAAAATGGCAACAATGGTATTATACGTCCACTGCCACAGAGCTCTCTCATCCTCCATACAAGACTCAGATTAGAAACACCAAAATCATCAAAATATGGCGCACTCGATATACAGTATTAATCCCCACCCACATTGGCTACCGTCTATATACATGCTAATAATTACATACAGCCCATTTTCCAATTGGTTCCGCTGTCTTCTTACCCATCTTCACCACACGTAGGTAGTGTCCTTGTCCATCTTGAGACACCGGAAGGCAATTGGTTTGTGCCTAGAAACACTTGTGTACAGGCGCGTTATAAATAACTTACATCATTTAACTGGCACCACCCTACCTTCAATCCTAATCATGTGATATACACATGGTTACCAAAATGAACTCAGCAGTTAGTTTGGAGGTCAGTCTGGTCCTGGCAAACAAAGCAGCCCTTTTCTCATCCCAGAAATGTTGGCGCCCCCATCGTGCCACTGTATGGGCATCATTCTTGGCTCACCCCGGCACGAAGCTTAGATCATGTTGTTCTCCCCTTTCCCCTCCCCATGAGTAAACTTAGTGTCCCACTAATCAGTCTGGTTCCTGAAAGATTAGGATCCATTTTCCTTCACATCTGGTAGTTCAAATAGAATGGCCATCATTCTGGTGGGGGGGGGGCTAGTATCTTAAATCATAGTTTATGTTTTGGCACTCCAGGGCCTCTGCCTCCCGTCCCAAGAATATGACCTACGTGCTAGGCCGCAGCCCCTCGCCTGATTAGCTACACACATTCCTGCCTAATTGTTCAAAGGCCTATCTGATGCGGATGTGCGTGTTTTTCACTGTACCTGGAAATCACAATGTAATGGTCAGCCAAAGAATGAGGCCTCGTTGTTCTGTGTTTTCAACAAGGCCTGCGAGGATCCAGGCCTACTCCTAAATGCAACACTACTTAATGTGGTGATTAACATGTTTATATGTACGTTATGTATCTTGCATAATTCAATTATAAAAACTACTGGTTACTTCCCCCCTATGTGGTTCCCCGCTCCCTCCAGTTAGTCCTGCAGATGATGCACTCCCCTGCCCCCTACACCATCCTGCATCTATTCTCCATGTTTTAATACATTTTTCGCAATCTAAATCATCTAGGAGGGGCGACAATCTGCACATGCATCCCAACACTTGGAAAGCTCCAACTGATGTTCCCTATCTTTCTGTTTCTACACCTTTTCCATCTCAAGCTTAGCCATGTTGAACTCAAGTTCCTTTCCTATAAGCCTAAGCGTTTGTCTCTTGAGTTCCAACACAACCTCAGCAGAAACAGATGACACATTGGATTGAACATCATCCTCACTCTCGTTGATGGCAGCAACAGACATATCATGACAGTTACTGGGATTAGCCCCACCACCTTCTGCACAATCATAGGAGGGGAGAGGCATAATTCTACTTTCCTGCCAATCCACAGTCTTTTGGATCAATTCAGTTTTTATGCCAGAAGTAGTAATACCTCTTTCTGCACACAGCCTTCCTAACATTTTAGACTTAGACGCACCTAAGGTAATAGCAGTGACTGATACCATTTTATAGGTTTAGTAGGTGGTTTAAAATTACTAGCTAACAAACGTCACTGTGTTACTGTGTAACTGTAATCCAAGTAATAGACCAGTGTGCAACACCAAAGTACCTCAGTTCTTATCCCACCACTGTACACCAATTTGTTAGAATGGATTTCTGAACTCAGCTCTGGTGAACCAAAGTTCAGGAGGCCACCCTTGTTAGTGAAACAGTGAACACTTCTGGGAAGATAGACAGACCAATTCACGGTAGCTTGGAGAGCAGCCAAGACTAGGTCACAGGAGGAGTGAGGGCGACTTGAGGTTTTTGATGAGCACACATAGCAAGAGACCAAGAATTACCCATAATAGTGGCATACGAAAATATACAATTTAGTAGGCCCAACAATAAACACAACTGAATAATGAAATTCACAGTAAAATCACCACTCAAATATCACACTTTGTAAAATATATACAGTCACTTTGGCCAATATGGTAAAGTGCAGAATCCTGCCAAAATCTGTTAGGGGAAAAAGGCAGGCAAACTTTATAGGATAGACAAACATCAGAGATAGATAACCCCTAACTTTATAAGTCCATCCCTACTATGAATGGAGCCTTCTGCTCAAGTTTCGAGGTGCACATAAAAGCGCTTGGTTGTGCATAAAATCACAAAGTACAATTTCTAAGGAGCTAGCAAAGTTAGAGACAGGGTTCTGAAGGGTCAGAACAGGTTCCAAGAGTCAGGGGAGGATCTGCTTTAAAGAACAAAGCTATTCCCAACTTTCGAAGGACTTTAGGAAGTGTAGGCTATTCAAGCCAATGGGTGGACCACAAGGAAGCTCTGTGCGTAAAATACAATGGATGAACAAGGGGCTACAGGTAACTAGTTTCAGTACTCACTGTCCTTAGCTCGGTTTGGTCCAAACTTGGTCTGGAGGGGTTGCAAGAGGTTCGATTTCCCGCCCTTGATTCGGCTTCAAATTGGACAGGCATTGCAGTGCAGATGCAGCCCTGGTTTACAGAAGGAGCTGTATCTCTTGTCTTGGTTGAAGAACAAAAGGAACACTGATGCAGCTCGTCTAAGGGCACCTGAAGGGACGCAGGAAAACCACCTTCTGCGACCGTCACTGTCGCACAGTGACGCAGAAGCACCAAACTCTAATGATCTGATGCACGCTTCTCTCTTGCACGCTTCTCTCTAATGGCCCAAAGCAGCTGGGATGACGTGAATTCAGTGAAAAGGTGCTTTGCAGTGCAAGCTAGGGTTCCCCAAAGTTTCGAGGCGAAACCCGATGCAACAACGCTCCTGCACGGGTTCCAAGGTTCAGGCTGGACAGTCTACTGGATCGCCCAGGAACACTTCCGAACAAGCTCTTTTGCAGGCAACCAGGAGGCATCGAGGGTGATTGGTCCCACCACTCCAAGGGGTTGAAGAACCTTTGCAGATCTTCGGAGATTGAGCGCAAAGCAGGGCTCTACCGGGAAAACAGCAGGCTCAGGTTGCCAATCTTCTTCTGTGAGATTCCAGATAGTCCTTGATCTGTTTGGCTCTTCTGGATACTTGCTCCCGTCTACAGGTTGATTTGGACTTGTTGCTGTTCTGCGGGTCTGCATTAAGGACCCCTCATCATATCCACAAGTCCGGCAAGGGCTTGCACCCAGCTGGCCAATGAGGAGATCTGCCCCACTCATGCACACCAGCAGTGTTCCAATCAGGGACCACTGCGGCTCTCATGCCTTCGTGCACACCAAATTTCCTGTCACCATTAGTGTGAATTGGGACCAGACTGTTCCAGCCCACTTCCTGGGTACCGTGAGAAACCTGAGGGTATTCTTACTCCTACTTCCCTTGGATCCTCTGCGCAGGTGGCCAGGGAAAGGCCAGTGATCTTGGATCCTGACTCTGGGGTGGAGAAGAAAGGGAGCATCACCTGGATAGAGGGTCCTTGAAGATTGGTAGTGGGGTGCCTTTGGGCGACATATGGTGTCCCCCTTTCCCTATTGAGAACCAACCTAACCCTCCCCCCTCCAACCTTTATGGGCTCTTATAAGCCAGCTTCCTTAATTTTCCACATGTAACACTTGACAGTACTGGGACGAAGAAGAGGCAATTAAGAGAAATGAAGACTACACTCTTTCAGCACTCTACCACTGAGACGAGGAAGATGACTGCTAAGAACTGTGAGGGTCAGGCATGTCCCTTTAATTATGATCAGGCAGGGCTAATCCAACATCCACACATCCAGCCTGTCAAGGGGCTGCATGTGTATAAAGGGGGACCAACCTAGCAGGTCAGAGAGTGACAGGGAAGACAACAAGGAGACCCGCAGGAGACCCTTGTGAGGAGGCAGCTGTGGTGGGACCAGAGCCAGAGACAGAACACTGGCAGGTATTCTCTAGGACTTGTGGGACCCGATGTGAGTGGGCTGTGTACTTCCCACATTTCTGGGAGCTCCCGTAACCCAGCGCGAGCATCAGGAGCTGATGAGGAGCCCGAAGCACCAGGAATGCCATCCACATCCAGGAAGAAACATTGGAGGTGCCGGAGTGTGGAACGAAACACATGGCTATTGGGCAGGGCTTGTGCCGGTGGATTGCCTAGCTTCGGAAGCCGAGAGGAAGTTGCAGGAACTACCGGGAAGGGACACAGAACGCTGGTGAGTGTCAGAAGGGTGCTGAAGCACTGGGGACACTCCTATAGGACCGCAAGTGGGTAACGGTCTGTGAAAACAAGCGAACAAATTATCATGCCGCGCCTCGCGGGACCCTTTTGGAACGCTTCCAAGGGCCGCCGTAGGATTGCGGCGGCCATTGTTGCCCCCAAAGATGGCTGGCCTGGGTTTACGGCTCCACTCAGGGCTACGGTCTAGATGTTTTGCCTCTCTCCTGCATGACGAAACATAAGCGACAGGGAGCCGGCAAACCTCGCATCTCATCGCTTGGTTGCCCTTGCCTGCTTCCGTGCTCAGCGCTTGTGTTCCTTGCTCCCTTTTGATTCCCAGCCCTTCTCCTCCTTCCTGGCCCTGCTTCCCTCCTTGTTGCCTTCCTGGTTAATTCGCTTCTTGTGCTGCCCTGGTCTTCGTTCTTGTTTTGGATTACTTCCTAGCTGGCAGTCATTGTGTCTGCATTGTGTCTGCTGTGCTCCGTCCGCCTACCCAGCTGCATCCAACTGTTTACTACACGGATCATTGGAGACTCCACTCGTCAGCTGAAGTGCCAAGGAACCTGTGTGGGCTCGGGAGCCCAGGGATCCTGGTTGCGCGACCTCTGATGGGTGAACCGTGCGGTCTTACAACTACGCCTAGACCAGAGAGCCCTGAATGGTGAAAGGTAAGGACCCCGTAAAACAGCCCAATGAAACTACTGCAAATAAACTGGCGATGCAACCCAGAAAGAGGGTCAGGTTGACTGGGTGTTTTGTTAAGACTTTTGAAAAGACTGAAGCAAGTGTAAGAGATGAAATTGAAGTCTTGGGGAAGGACCCCTCTGTGAGAAACCAAAGGGTGTCTCACCTGCTAGTCCTCTGGGATTTATCATCCAGGTGGCCAGGACACGGCCATCGCTTTTGGATCCAGTTCCTGGGGGTGGAGTTGTGCGGGAGGGTCACCTGGGTCAGGGGTCTTTCGGGAGTAGGGGTGAGATAGCCGATGGTGAGATGCAGTATTCCCCCTTTTTTGTTCATCTACCCCATCCTATTCTTCAGGATATTTCGAAGTCCCAACCCCCCCCAAAACTCCCCCTTTTTAATCAAAAACTGGACCGAGAAAGAGAGTGAATGAGAGTAACCAGACTAACTCGCTCACATCGTACTGGACATGTCCCGTTAATCGGGTCAGGCAAAGTCAGGAACTTTACCCTAGTGCATACACCTGATACCAGTTAGCTCTCCTCACACAAATAAAAAGCAACACCTAAGGGCACACTCTGAGCAAGGCAAAACAAGTACAAGCAGAACTTCCGGGACGAAGGCATACCTACTGGAGCCCAGCAATGGACCAAGGGATGAGAGCAGCAGACCGAAAACCCCAAGGTTTCCCTACTGGAGGTTGTTGCCTCCGACAGACCACGAAAGACATGTAGAGAAGGCCAGATCCAACAAGTAAAGTTTGGATTGTGTTTTAAGGATGCCAGAGACCCACCCTGGTAAATGGCAGAGTTGGGGCGGCGAGGCCTAGCATGTGGTACTAACTGTAATGTGGATGACACAGAGCCTTCTTTATTGCTTTAAGTGCCTTTATTGCATATTACATAAGATGGGCTATGGAGGAGATAACACTGGGTCCCACCACCCAGATCGAAGGCCCCCAACCGACTCCTCTGGAACCTTTGAACAGCAGGTAAACAAACGCACATTCCACACTGATGCACCAACATTCTATCAGCCATCCAAAAAAAAGGCACTATACAACACTAAACTTGACTCGAAAATTAGAAAATGCAAAACAAGAAAAATGCGCACACAGCCTGTGAATTGGCAAGCGACCTGAGAGGCTGGTGTGTGTTAATGTGAATGAAGTAGCAAAATCATATCAGAAGTGAAGGCTGCATGCGTGTGGTTGAGACATGAAGAAAGGCAGACCCTTGAATGAACTTTAAAGTAAAGTGCAGCCGCAAGATCAACGATAATAAGTCATGGAGTGGTCTGGTGAAAAGAAGTAGCCCATTTGAAAGTCTCTATGAGAGGTACTTTAAGGAACTCATGCTGGCAACAGTAAAGACAGACACAAGTGATCACAGTTCAAGTGTGTTTATTAAACTGTATGCATGTTAGAAAAACACCTAATGTTAATCTAAATCTAAGATGGGAGCAAGCTTTCACCATCAAATAAAGAATTAAAGCAGTCCTAGTGGCGTTATGTCATATAAAAAGGGCCTATACTAAGAAACCTGTTGCCAAACCTTACAACTAATACAAAAAGCGGTGTGGGATAGTTCTCAAGAAAAGAAAGAAGTGTTCACAAATAATATGTCAGGATGCGGTAGCTTGGTTCTCCCTTCCCCACGTTTTAAGCATGGTGCAAGGTGGGATCTTGGAGCACAGTACAGTCTCAAGCTTCCTTAGCACGAGATGACAGTTTCACCTCCAGCTAGCAGGACCGTTGATGGCCAAGTCTCGTTTTCGACTGAAAGTCTCTTGCCTTCGAGGGCCTGACGTAGTCAAATAAAAAAACAAAGGTTCCTTCAATCAAATGAATGTTTGTTTCCTGGTTTTACTTAGCGTTAGGATTGTTCACCCCTGCGTCCCCCTCTTTACTTTCAGCTTCCCTCCACCGGGTTCACTATGGCTTTTCTTTCCTTCACAAATCTCAATGACTTTTTAAACAGCTCCAGTGGACAGCCCTCGGCCAGGTTCACTCTTGTCAACGCATTGTTTCTTGTGACTTTAGACTTGCCTCCTTCTCGTCGGCATCCCTCTTTTTCCGGGTTCACTCTTGCCAACTTCACATTCACATTCGCTTTCAATGTTTGTGGGATTCACTTCCCTTGCTTTCTCACAGCTCTTAGGTCAAAGGCTTTTGACTGTACAGGGTTTTGCTTGACTTCCTGTATGACCACTTTGACCTATCTTGACAGCTCTCCTACGGCATTCTGGCAACTGTAGTTTCATTCAGCCGGGGATTGACCAGGGTTTCTCAGAGCAGCACCCACGTAGTGCCGTCTCTTTTTTACAGCTGGTCTCCCTTTTAAAATCTTACAGTTTCTTAAGCTTTTCTTACTTTACCCCTTTGCGACTTTCATTCCCCACAACCCGGTTCTTATCGGCTCTCCCCTCGACTCACCGGCTGTGATGAAACGCTTTGGTGTTCCTGTTTAACTGGAGTCAAGGCCGGTACCATTGGAGGGTGCGCAGGGTTTCATCAAAGATGGCAAGGCTGTGTCTCTCCTCATCAGCCTCTCGATCTTTGCTGCTTTTCTCCTCCTTTTAAACTGCTGGGTCTGGATAGCTGTCTTGTTGTGCGGTCTGCCTTGCTTGTACTGTGCTCTCTTACTCCACCTTTAGTCCCTGTGAGGAAGGGAAAGGGCCGTCAGGTGTGTGTGATTCTGATCAATTGCCTGACTGACCTTTGTAGTGGGACATGTCAGATAAATGGCTCTGGTGTTGGTCCGTTCTCTGGTGTGTCGTGCGAAAGCATTTGTGTCGAAAAGGGGGCGTGCAGTGGTTTTGAATGTCCTACATGGTAGGATGGGGAAAAGGCGTTGAAAGAAGGGGGATACCGAGTCTCACCCGTCTGTGTCCCACTCCCACTCCACGAGGACCCCCCATCCAGGTAATCCTCACTCACTGATCCACCACCAGGAACTGGATCCAGGATCATGACAGATGTCATGAACCCATTGGAAACACATGGCACACCTTCACAGGGCAGCAGCGGGGAAGGACTGGACATTGAGAGTAGCTGGCTAATGCTGGCATTCATTGTAGAGCATAGGCAGCCTTAAACCTCACCAACATGGCCACCAAGTCAGGACTTGGAGCAGAACTCAAGATGGCCCTAGTTGGTCCGTGTATCTGGAATTCCTGGTGGTCTAGTGTTGTAGGGTGCAGCCAGAGGTTATAAAATCATTATTTGCATTATACGCGCTCACGCCACCAACAAACAAGGACACAAGAACAAACTATACAAACCCAGCCGTGCTTTGCACCACAAGCTGCTGGAACTCCAGAAGGACACACACAGCGCTTTATGAACGCTTACCTCCACACTTCCAGGGCATCACGTGCGCTGCAGCTGGCCTTGGCCACTACTTCCAATGAAGTAACTGGATCGAATGCTTACCTGGTACCTTAAGTCTTCATACAAAACGGTGAATAAATCCGCCTGCGTGCCAGCCAGCAGATCTAGGGGAAGCATAGAGGGGAGGTGGGGGGAAAGCAGGGGAACATATACTAAATACTTCACTTGTTCACCCATAGGTCCTCATCCAGGTCCCGCATACACCTTGCTAAAGGCTCCAAATCCTACCAGGCCACTCCCAACTACACTGGTCACGGGGCTATAGCTCTTCAGTGGTTCAGTTGGGAAGGAGTGGTTTGGGAACCCGTCATATCCAGTCCATACCTTGAGGGCAACGCTCCTAACAGTCCTGACCAGGCACTCCTGAAGGGCATCAGCGGTAAGCGTTACAGCAGATCCCTGGGGGCTAGCTAGGGATGCACCTTCAGGTTTCTCACAGTACATTGTTCGAAGCTAAAATGCAAAACAGCAAGAGCGAAAATCAAATAGTGAACGTTCAGTCGAAGTGGTCCTACGGTGGTCTGTAAAGAAGGCCACGCACATTCAAAACACTTCGACATCCAAAAGTGGTCCGGCCCAACTGAGGGAGACCTGAAGTATAATAAGCTTAGGGAAGGGAGGCACTTTGCAACTTTTGTGTTGAACTTTATCGTGAGAGGTCTGAGTCTGGCAGAGGGGAACCTTTGTGAACATTTTTTTTTTTTAATATAACAATTTTATTGGTTTTATGAAAATAACAACACACAATACAGAACAATCATACAGATACAGAAACATAAATCACAGGTCACAGGTTTAGTACAATGTCTGGGTATTTCAACATGTTTCGATCAGTTGTGGTGCGCTGCTTATTTGGTTTACTTCCGGAACGCTTGCGGTTTGCTAATCAATTCGACGCTCATGTGCATTTCTCTAAATCTCTTCCCATCTGTGCCAAAATTTATTCACCTTTCCGGGCCATCCTCTGGCTGTATAAACCCTATTTTCCATTACAATACACACTTCCACATCTTTCACCCACTGTCGATAGTGCGGGGCGATATTTGAGCCCCATAGATGCGCCACGTTCCTTTTGGCCAGCCCTATTGCCGTCGAGAACATTCATTTTTCATACCGAGACATCTCATTGTCCTCTTCCACTCCCAGTATCAACAATTTAGGGTCCATTGTTATCACTCGGTCCATCACCAACGAGAGTCTGTCACAGCATTTTCGCCATAAAGGTTGGATTTGTGGGCATTCCCACAAGATATGGTAGAAGGTTCCCTCCTCTTGTGCGCATCTCAGGCGGGGTCTGTTGTTTTTCCCCATTGGTACAGGGCCAACCTTGGGTAGTATATTCTATGTAATATTTTGAGCTGTACTAGCCTGATTCTGGCAGAAATGGCAACCTCTCTGGGGTGCATTAGGACTGCAGTCCAATCCTCATGTTGTATTATGCCGACGTCTTTTTCCCATTTGGCCTTCAGACTATCGAGGGCTGTTGTTGCAAATGAGGAGATTGCGCTGTACATTATGGTGGTTGTTTTCACATCCACGTGATCTAGTACAATATTTCTTTCAATTGGTGTGCATTTGGGCATATCAGAGAGGGCCGGCATGTGTGTACCCAATGCATGGGACATTTGCCTATAGTGAAAGTGCTCTGTCGAGGGTAGTTCAAACACATTCATTAGGTACCGAAAGGGCACTATTTTGCCTTCTTGTATCACATCTCCAGCTTTGGTTATTCCCGCTGTCTCCCAGCTTGCCCATTTACTTCAGATAGGTTTCTGTCCCTCCATAAGGGTTGTGCCGGGGTGATCTTCCCCTCCCAATCTATGTGTTTGTGTGTCTCCGCCCATATCTGTGCTCTGTGAGCTGCCATCGTGCGGGGGGGCAGAGGGGGGTGGATGTGTTATGTTCTGGTGGAGACTTTCCAGTGGAGAGAGACCTTGTCTGGCGCGCATATCTGCACTAATGTGTGGGAGTTTGGAGTTGCCGTGTAGGAGATCATTTACGACTGCCATCTGTGAGGCCCAGTAATATACTTGCAGGTGTGGGAGTCCAATGCCCCCCTCGTTGTAGGGTGCTAAGGACTATGCGTTGATGTCCACCTCCCCATAGTAGCTTCCTGAGTATCTTATCAATTTTGCAGAATTCTATCACCGGGATGTGTAGTGGTGCATTTTGTAGTATGTAGAGAAAGCGCGGGAGAGCTGGCATTTTGAACAATACTGCTCTCCCCAATAAGGTAAGGGGTAGCGCTAACCATTGTCTCACATCATTTGCAAACCTTTCTACGATCAGACATAATTATTTTGGCACGTAGTCCCTCAGGTTAGGCGTAACTTGTATGCCGAGATACCGAAATTTCCCTGCTTTCACCCAGTTTACTCTCAGCCCACTAAACAGCCCATATCTCTGCAGCAGCCGGGTGACGAAAGGACAGAATTCCTTTGGGTTACTGAGGTAGATCAGTAAATTGTCAGCGTACAGGGAGACTCTATCTTCCCAGTCATGGGCCCAATGAAATCCCGTCCATGACTGTGTGCTCCTCAGCAGCACCGCTTGGGGTTCGATCACTAGTGCGAACAGCATTGCCGACAGCGGACAGCCGTGCCTTGTCCCTTTAACCAGTTTAATGGTGCGTGACAACCATCCATTCACTTTGACCACCGCCATCGGGGATTTATATAGAAGTTTTACCCATTCTATAAAGCGGTCCCCAAAGCCGACTCTGTTCATTATTATCCACAAGGCCTCCCAATAGACCAAGTCAAAGGCCTTCTCAAAATCAATTGTAAGAATTGCAAGTGATTCCTGTATAGTTTGTTCTCTTTTGATGGCCGAGTGAAGCCTATGGATGTTCATCCGTGTGGACCTTCTGGGCATAAAGCCACATTGATCAGGGTGAATTAGAGCTGTTATTACATTTTGCAGTCTATTTGCAAGAATGCTGGCTAGGATTTTGGCATCACCGTTTATGAGGGAGATCGGCCTGTAGGAACTACACCTATCTGGGGGTTTACCCTCTTTGGGGATTAATACTATACTAGATTTTCTCAGGTCCGGGGGAAGGATTCCTAGTTCTTTGGAGTGCAGGAACATATTGAGCATATGTGTCGCCACCTCACAGCTCCCTATTTTCTTCCATGTTTCTACGGGGAACCCATTTGGCCCCAGGGTTTTCCCAGTTTGGAGTTGTGATAGGGCGGAAAATAGTTCTTCCTCTGTAATCTCCCGTTCTAGGCTCATTTTCTGTGTATCTTGTAAGGACGGTAGAGTGATCTCATCTAATATGGTGGTATCTATAGGACCTGTGGGGACACCATACAATGTTTCATATTAGATGGCAAAGCTGTCTGCAATTTCTTGATCAGTCGAGGCCTACCCTGCATTGTCGGTGGTTATGTATCTAACCTGCTGGTGTCCCTCATCCCTTCTCTCCAGCCATGCCAGCAGTTTGCCAGCTTTGTCACCTGTCTCATATAGACTGGCACGCAACGCATTATGTGCTTGTTTGGCGCAGTTCATTGCTATGTTTTGCAGCTTTTTCTGTGCCAGAATCAGGGTCCTATTGTTCTCTGGTGAGTTTGTGTTCGTGTACAGTGTTTCGGCCCGCCTAACGTCAGTTTCAGCGTCTTCCACTTCTTTCCTATGTGTTTTCTTGTGTGCCGTTGTCCACCCAATTATCTCGCCTCTGAGAACTGCTTCATAGGCCTCCCACAACATTACAGTGTTGTCTATTGTGCCCTGGTTCAAGTCAAAGTATAGTGATGTGGCTGTTTGGAGTTTCTCCTCTAGTTCGGGGAAGCCCAGGTAGTAACTGCTTAGTCACCAGGATGGTGGGGTTTTTTGTGTTTCAATGGCTAAAGTGGGGAGTGGTCCGAGATGCCCCGGGGGAGTAAGGTTGCCCCGTCACTTTATGTATATCTGTTGCAGAGAGGAAGAAATAGTCTAGCCTAGAGAGTGATGTGTGTGCTCCAGAGTGGAACGAGTATTCACGTTCTGTAGGGTGCAGGTCGCACCACACATCTTTCAACCCTAGTGCAGATGTGAAGGCAGCTAGTTTAGTAGGTATGGCAGGGTTTCTCCCACTAAGGTGTGTGCGGTCCGTTTTCGCATTCATGACCTCGTTGAAATCCCCTGTTGCGCTCACCTGGCTCCCACAGGGGCGTCGATCGGACCCGGACAGCTGCGGTCTCCTCCAACGTGAAGCGTAGTGCAGAGATGACAGACTGGACTGGCCCGCCTAATCTCGTCTGCTTGACCCGTAGAAGTATTCTCCTGCAAATGGAGAAAGGGATTTAGCCACCCGTGGATTCTAGTAATGGCACCCCACTGTTCTCCCCACTAATCACCTCCGATATTCCCTTTCAGTAATTACACCTTATATTTTTGAACGATGAGCTCTCCATCCTGCGTGGAATGCAGGGGCGCGTAGATACCAGTTACTTCACTGGTTCGAAGGCGTTGCAAGAGTTCTAGATGAATATTGACTCTGAGGTTCAATGAGTTCAATATGTCCGATGTTCACTCTTGTCCCATTCCCTTCTTGTGTTGCAGCCGGGTCCAAAAGAAGATTGACTTGTGGCCGCTGATGGCGTTCAGGTAAGAGTCTGTATTACCCAACACTGTCCGGTAAAAGATGCGTGTATTTAACTTGTTGTTTTCTCTCTCCTTACAGGTGCGGCGTAAGAAGTTGCGGGATGTTAAAGAATAATGCCTCCGGTGGTAAATCAGGTAAGTCTATGGTGGTAAAAAGAGATTGTATTTGTTGGCTCTCTCGGCTCACCTTATATTTCTTTTGTCCCCTAGATTCTGGAGTTCGGCGAGGAAAATGATGGAGTCAGCGCCGAATCGAAAAATGCTGTGAGGACTGGTGAGTATGGCGCGGCGCTGCAGCTGGCGATGCGATGCGTGCAGAAATAATGTATTTTCCAAGTTCGAAGACGTGATGGATCCGGAATCAGGTAAGGAATTAAAATAAAGTCTGTGTTCTATCCTTTCCTTCTTCTTTCCTCTTTTTCTAGGAGCTCTGGATTCGAGGCGGCCATGGCAGAAGACTGGATGCTGACTGCAGGCACAGTGAGCGTTACGCTGCTGGATGCAGAAAAACGCGAAGCATGTGCTGTTGTTCGGGCGTGGTTTAAATAGCCTTCAAAGTAGTCCCAGGTAAGAAGTTCCCCAAAACCACACCTGAGTGAAAAATAGTCCCTGAAGTAAAGTAGTCCCATTCAGGCCTCATGTTGGCTTGACTTCATTGCAGCATGGTCTGCATGAGGTAAGTAATGTACATGAGCATGGCGCCTATGGCGCCATGACTGATTTCCTCTATGAGCCTGGTGCCAATGGCGCCAGGACTGTACCCAGACAGCCCCTAGCCGGGGCTGCTGGGTTTTTAGTAAGCACCTGGATGCCTGCTCCCGGGTTGATGGGCTTGATCCGGATGCCTGGGGGTAGGCATCATGACATCCCCCCCTATTATCCAATTGTCTGCTGGGTTTCCCGCTATTATGGGTGTGATATCCTCCAGTAGGGTGGACATAAGTGTGGGGGGTGAGTAGATCGCTCGAATGGCGAAGGTCTGATTCCATAATGTGCCGTAAAAATACATGTATCTCCCCCCTGTGTCTTCCAATTTCTTTCTGCCCAGCTCCATGCTTCCCTGGGGTCAGTGAAGTGTATAGATGTGCCGTTATGATATATTTTGAGTTGAGCTGGGAACAGCAGTCCGTATTTTATGTTGAGAGCCTGAAGACGTCTTTTAAGTAGATCGAAGGATTGCCTCGCTCTCTGAACCTTCCTGGTGAAGTCCGGGAATAAGGCAATTTTGGAGCCGTTGTATGTTATGGAGCCTTTGGTTCTGGCCATCTGTAGTATGGTGTCCCGATCTCTGTAGTTCAGGAGCTTTGCTATCACTGTCCGCGGGCGAGCTCCGGGAATCTGTCTGCTTGCTGGTATACGGTGGGCTCGTTCGATGGAGAAAAATGTTGACAGGGTCTTGGGAGCAAATAGGTCCGCCAGCCATTGCTCCAGGAACAGCTCCACACTCAGACCCTCAGTCTTTTCGGGCAATCCGAGGATTCGAATATTGTTTCATCTTGCTCTGCCCTCCCCCTCCTCCACTCGTTCTTCCAGCACCTTCAGGCGTGCCAGCGCTCTGGTCATTTGGTGGTTTATTGTCCTCAAGCCGTCCTCTGTTTCTGATATGCGGTCCTCAGCCTCCCCCGTGCTGGCTTTGAGTTTTTGCAGGTCGCATCGTAATAATGATACCTCTGTGCTTATGCCATCCATTTTCTTTTCCATTGAGGTTCTTGAATTGGCAATAGCATTCATGACATCTTTAAGGGATATGTTATCCTCTTCCGTTCCTGGTGCATCGCCGCTGTTTACCTGTTCTTGTGAGGGGGGCCTGGGCAGGGGTGGTATATTGTTCCATTTTGCTCTCCATCGTCACGTTCCTTGCTCTGTCTTTCCCCATGATGGCTAATTCAGTGCTGTATTGCGATGGTGTTCCTCTGTATCAACCGGTGCATACACAGCCGCTTTACGTCGGTAGACTACTCTCAGTGGGCTCAGTAGGTCGGTGGGGCACAGTTCAGCTGTTGCTATTGTTTTGAGTCAAGTGGTGACTAAACAGGCGGTACTCCAGGGACTTTTATTCCGCCTCTACGGGTAGCTTGGTAGGCGTGGGTTTCCGGGTAGTGCCACTGGCGGGCGTCCGTCCTTAGAGTTCTAGGGGTGACAGATGCATATACTGCAGGGTTGGAGCTGCTTTTGTCGTTTGATCAGTTCAATAGGTCAGTTCCCCTGTTTTCCTTGTTCATAGGCGGCAAGGCCAATTCAGAGGTCTCCAGTAATGGTTCCTTCCCGGGGCAATTGCCGGTAGGGTATTGCGCGCACTCTGAGCATTTGGTGTCTCCACTAAATTTGCCTCCCCTCCGGTGAGTGCATCAGTTAATTGATAGGCTGCCCACTTATTGGTTGATTATTACTTTGGGCCCACAAACAGTTCCAGTTAGTTGGCTCCCTTTTACCACTGTCTGATATGGCAGCCCGGGGGTACACTGGGTACTTGGATTTCCTCTGGGAGGCTTGGCGTGTTGCGTTTTGGATGGCCAACTCCCTTTAACCTAGTCCCACTCACGCTCTCTTTGCAGGTAGGATTCCAGTTACAGGGTTCCACAGTATGTGGCTGAGATCCGTGACTCTGCTGCGTTCTGTTGTGTGCAGCTTCTCCGTTCCAATCTTGATTTGGAACCCGTATGTTTTTGGCGTCTCTGCTCAGCTCCTGTCGGGAGCGCTGTTTGCCTGGCCGCTGCACTCAAGCAGTCGGAGCCCGAGCTCCTTCTGGCAGGGCTCTGCAGTCCCTTCCGGATCGCAGGATTCACTGTCTGCTTTAAAACCCTGGTGTCACTGCAGTATTTTATTCGGCCTCAGGAGTTCCGGGTGCGACCGGCTCTTGGGTATTGCGTTGGGGAGGGGGAGCGCTTCCCCGCTCCACGGCTCGCCTGATCTCCGCTGTGTGCAGAGTTGTATTGGCCGCGGGACCTCTTTGGTGATCGCAAGCCGGGTTGACACACTTCTCGGCAGGGCGGACAATGCTGTGTGTGGTGGAAGACAGTATTTGCTCTCTCTCTCCTTCGCTGCACCGCCAGACCAGTGGCTTTTTCCTTCTGGGCTGCCCTCTTTGCGGGGTCTGCGCCGCGTAGTGCACTCTTCTCCTACCTCGTGGCACCAGCGACCATCTTGGTTGCCGAACGCAGTCCACCGCCTCTAACTTCTGATGGCCGTATCTTCAGAACTGCACTCCGGTTCCGACCTGCTGTGTCTCGATCTGCTGCGGCGGAGCTTCGCCAGTTGCGGACGTGCTTCCTTTGTATTCTCAAACTTATTTTATCAGGATAATTGCAAGATTAGACTGCCGGCCCGGGAGCAACGAAGGATCACATCCTCATCGCTCGCCCGCTGGCCACGCCCCTCCTTTGTGAACATCTTGATTGAACCATTATTTTGGATGTCAGAGAATGAGACTTTAACATGGAAGGCCAGACGGGCCACGATCCAAAGTTTTGAATTTTGTATTGTGTTGGAAACCCGGCCAGAGTGTGCCATCCTACCTACAAGGATCACCTTACTTCGTAAGGCCTAACGTGGGGAGAAGAGCTGGTTCAGTTGCATTATAATTTGAACACCGATTTTTCCTTTTGCATACATTTCTCCTTGTTACACTTTTTGTACAAAAGATAGGACAGGCATTAGGTTTTGTTAGCATAGGTCATTTTGATTTGACGGACTCCACAAGGGCTGTTTTATTTATCGTTTGAAGGTCGAGACTACTCTCATCTTAGTTATAGGGCAAAATAGGAGTTTGTCCATCCCGAACATTTTCAATAAAGGTTTTCCAAATTGTATCCATTGTGTCAGTGTCAATACTTGGGATACCATGCCTTCCCTACACCTGACACTTAAAGGACCACACTTGTTGTCTTGGGAACTGAGTCGCAGGACCCTTTTCTTTTGGATTGGGTTACTTGAAACTTGGGAAAGGGAACCCAAGGATTGGTTCTGAATTATATCGCCTTGAACTGGGGAAAGGTAAACTTTAAGACTTTTTCAGGGAACTTTCTTATGCTTGTGGAAGGGGAGTTGAAAGTAAGCTGTGAGCTGGAAGAAGCTCAGAACTTTAAGTTTAACACTATTTCTTTTAACTTTGACATCACTACACATTGGTTAGATTTAGCTGTGAGGGCAAGGGTAGGTTTTGCACATAGACAGACTTTTAAGTTGCACTCTTTGACTTTGACTTTGCTTAGTTTAGTTCAGGTAGGGAAATCCCACCATAGCATAGGGCAGGTTAGGTCTTCAACCATCCTGACATTTAAGCTAATAAATATATTTTGTTTGACCCTTAAGTCTGTTGTCTGTATCTTACTTCATGATGCCTCACAGTACCCACACACCTGACCTGCAGTAGTCTGCGAAAGATGCAGCTTTCGCGGGCAACTGCATGCCCAAATAAGGAATTCCAAGGTCACAAAGATAAGGGGGAAGGCCATCAGACAAAATGGACAAAGGAGTAGAAAAAAGCCTCAGTCGTCAGCCAAAAGTCAGTTAGCGCGGTATGGCTAAGTAAAAAGATATTAAATTACATTAAAAAAGCTTCTGCTGCCACCAGTCTACTCCTAGGCACTGTAGAAACCTGAAGGTGTCTCCCAAGCTAGTCCCCAGCGATCTGTATTCCAGGTGGCCAGGACACGGCCATCGCTATTGGATCCAGTTCCTGGGGGTGGACCAGCGAGGGAGGATCACCTGGGTGGGGGGTCCTCGGGGAGTGGGATGCCAACAGGTGAGGCGCGGTATTATCCTTCCTTTAACACCTTTTCCCCATCCTCTCATGTAAGACACTCGAAATCTCTAGCACCCTCTTTTTCCAATATAAATACTTTTTGTTACTGTGATAGAAAACGGTCTAATGATGAAACTGTTTACCTGACGTGTCCTGATGCAAGGGTCAGGCAAAGTCAGGCAATTGATCAGAATCACACACACCTGACGGTCCTTTCCCTTCCCCACAAGTATGAAAGGTGGAGCCAGAAAGCGCAGCACGAGAAGATGGCTAATAGTAGGCAGCAGTTCAAAGGAAGGAAAAAGGCAGAGGAAGGTGAGAGTCTGGCAAGGAGAGAGGCGACATTGCTCTTTTTACCCCAGGCTTGCAGAACCTTTGTGGAGAAGAATTTGAGACCGCATACAATAGAGCGAGTGTCCTGCTGCAGATGTCAACAGTACACAGGGCACGCCTATGGCAATAAGGCAGAGCAGAGGAAACTCCTGCGCCTGTGGTACCGGCCTTGACTCCAAAGAAGCCGAAAGCCGAGCGGTACATCACAGCCAGTGAGTCGAGGGGAGAATCGATAAGCACTGGGCTGTGTTGAGTGAGAATGGCAAAGTGGCAAGTTTTGAACAAAGCTAAAGAACTTTAAAGGAACTGTTGAAAATGTGAGGGGCAGACCAGCTGCAAAAGGAAAGCAGCACCACGTGGGTGCTAGCTCAAAAGACCCTGGTCGAGCCCCATATTGAGAAACTACAGAAACCAGAAGGCCATATAAAGGCCGCCAAAGGAATGCAAAGTGGTCATACGTGAGGGTCGAGCAAAAGCCCTGTCTATTTGAAATACTTTGATTCATGAATTGGCGTGAAAGCAAGGGAAGTGTATCCCAAAACCTATGAACTGTGTAAAAGTAAAGAAAGAGAACATTGAAAGCAAAGAGGGGTCAGCCCATACGAGGGGGACCCAGGGGTGAAGCCATCACTCTATATCTAAACTAGGGATTAAAAATGACAGGGGTCAGCCCAGAAGATTATTATCCAACGATTATTGGGAACGAACTTTCATTTGTTAAAGAAACTTTTGTTTTGTTGGTTATCTGAACCCATCAGGCCCCGAAGGCAAGGAACTTTCTAAGGAAATGAGACTTGGCCATCAACAGAACCTAGAACTGTCGTCTCGTGCTAGAGAAGCCCGAGATTGTCTGGCATTGGAACTGTCGTCTCATGTTAGAGAAGTCTGAGGCTGCACTGTGCTCCACCAGCTCCCGTGCTAAAACGTGGGGAAGGGAGACCCAAACCACAGCATCCTGACTTATTATTTGAGAACACTTCTTTCTTTTCTTGAGAACTATCCCACACTCTTTTCTGCAGTAGTTGTAAGGTCTGGCAATAGGTATCTTAGTATAGGCACTTTTATTTTGACACAAAGCCACTAGGACTGCCTTATTTTTCATTTGATGGTCGACATCTGTCCCCATCATAGATATAGGTTTAGATTAGGCGTTTTTTTCCAACCTGCACACCCTTTTTTTTGTTGTTCAATAAACATCTTTGATCTGTGATCATTTGTGTCTGTCTTACTTGTGTCACCATGGGTTTCTCACAGCACCTTGTCCAGCCACCAACCCGCGTCTCACCATCGGTTGCCTCACCCCCACTCGCCGAAGATCCCCCACCCAGGTGATCCTCCCGCACTGGTCCACCCCTCGGGTCTAGATCCAAAAGCGATGGGCGTGCCTTGGCCACCTGAGAGAGAGATCCCCGGGGACTTGCAAGTGAGACACCCTTTGTTTTCTCACAACACCCATTGTGTTAACTTCTTATTTGTATAAATAAACCTGGTGAACTGTACCGTCAGTGTCCAGTATTCTGTGCATCCAGTGTGGGCCAGCTGACACTACAAACCCATCCCGTCACATGGCCAGGCTCCAGCAGGGGAAACAGGGGGGCCAGCCGCCCTAACCCCCACAGGTCACCCCCTGCGTCCCCCCTAGAAAGGAGGCCATGTCAGTGGTTTTAGCCACCACTAGGACTGGAGGGAGTGGGGGCCTAGGGTGTAGGTTTCACTCGAAACATGCATCAGCAACCTCAGAGACCTCATTCTGAGAGGCTGACTGCAGGAGGCCAGGCCAGGATTTGTTTGCTTGCCCTAGACAATGATTTATGCCCCACAGCCATGAAAGCACAGATGACCAGGTAGACTGAGGGCCATTCACACCTCTAAGTGAGGTAGCCCACTTATTCAAGCAGGCTGCCTACAACTATTTTCTCAAACCTAAAATCACAATTTGGGTTTCTGTAATTTAAAGTATGTTTATTTTTTGTGGTGATGTAGCGGTTTTTCACATCATGCTTAATAAAATTATTAACTATATCAAACAATAAATTAGAGGTAATGTTGCTTGAACACAGATTTCTGCAGAAGGTGCATCAAACTGACTGGGGCCCTTACAAATTACATTCAAAGTATATATTCTGCTGCATAAACTACCTGAGTGAAAAGATAAGGATGGTAGTAACAAAAATGTAATTCTGGAGGGGAGAGTGTAGTAAAATCAAAAAGTGACAGATGCAAGGCTTTGAATTAAACATTACCACTGCCGCTGTTCTGTGCAACATTCCATGTCTTAATTCTGTAGTATGTCTGTGCCATTACAGAAGGGGACGAGCCATTAGCAAATTACTCTTGGTGCTGCCACCAAACTGTGCAGTCCAATCTCAATTGCTAGGCCATGTTCACTCTGCACTGGAACGCAAGCAACCACATGCATGTTTAGACCTTGTTTTTTTTTTTTTTTTTTTTTAAATTTCTTTATTGTTTCGGTGATAAATTTTACTTTACACCTTTACAAATATTAAAAACATACAACATCTTAAGGTCTCTTATATACAAAAAACAGCCAAATTTCATTTCCTCTAAAACAAACTTTTAAGATAAAATCCTTCGGGTGAGCGGAAACAGTGTGTTAGCAAACATAAAACTACTACAATATACTGTAAACGTATACAACTTAACAGAACAACCCTCTCCCAAAAAGTACCCTTATATATGATAGGGCAGAGGTGAACAAAAAACAAAAGAGATACAACACGCAGTCAATCAAAATTCAATAACACACAACACATAAGTAAATATAACAATAAATTCTTATCCAAACTAATCATATCAGCCAAACCTCCTGTTACCTATTCGCAAGTGCCAACCCAATGCTGTTAAAACTTGCGTGATTCATCATCAGTAACTGTTCTTCAATCAGATTAACCAGTCTAACAGTTGCTAGTATAATAGTATTAGAGGAACCCTGCATGCATCTTATCCATATTAGATTGGCTTCAAAGCTCGAATGAGAAAAGAACAAAGAAGCCAAGCAACACGATCTTTGATTCACAAAAAATTTACAATAAATAAATAGATGTTGAAGTGTTTCCTTTTCCAATCTGTTCAAGCAAAATCGACATCCATGTCCCATTGCCAACTCTCCATAACCGGCCCAAGACCGAATGCGCTCTCTCGTTTGGATAGGAAACGCATATAGGTCTGTCTGGCCCTTTTATCAGGAAAACATAAGATGTAAGGTAACCTTGGGGTCACGGCATGTCTGAACAGCGCATAGGTCGCAAAGGAAGGATATTCCCCGACCTTGTCCGAATTTAGAGCCCACGCATTGCAAAAAAATCGATTTCTGACTTTGCTTGGGGTTTTAATTAGGTCTATCAAAGTCATATTAAGCGAGGCCAGAGCCTCCATTATTTCCTCCTTTACTTCCCGAACCGAGGCCGGGCAATGATTTTCCATCATTATATGAAACTCTTCATAGAGTGAGTTAGGGGGAGGTACAAGAAATTTACAAAAGGCATTTACCTTCCTCCAAAGATATTTATCAGCTAGAGAATAGAGTCCCAACTCATGTAATATGATGGGATTTGGTAAATAACTTGGTAGCCCTAGAATCTTCTTCCAGAGCTGACCTTGTATTTGATTTAACAGGGGCCCCAACTTCAACAGGCATATATCAAGAGTATAAAGCAGGATGGGCTCTATCTTCATCGTATAAAATTGGATGAGGGGCAGGAGAGAGAAGCTGCAATATTTAGCGTTGATTATTCTCATTTGTCCCATTAACGGGGCAAGCTTCTCTTTCAACAGGGCCCGCCATCCATCAATTGAGCTCCTATTAGACAGCTGATAGCCCAGATATACAATCGCCTCTTTCCTGGCAATGGTCTGCTGGTTGATAGTAAAAGTAAATCTAGGCAGTTTTTTTTTGGCCGTAAAAATCATAATATGGGATTTCGCCGGGTTAATTGTCATGTTATTTTGCAGACAATAGTCATGAAGTGTGTTTAATTTGTTCTGCAGACCGAAAGGCACTCTGTCGAATAGAACAATATCATCGGCAAAAGCTAACCAATGTAGACGCATGGGACCCAATATTACGGGGAAAGCATTAATCTCTTTCCAAAGATTCTCAATATCAGCGAGATATAAATTAAATAAAACTGCAGCTAAATTACATCCCTGCTTAACCCCTATACTCGTAGGAATAATAGCAGAGAGGAGCCCCTTAGCATTGATCCGAATCTGACATGAGGTATTTGTATGGAGTGCGGCAATTAAGGCCACCAAAGAGGATGGAATGCCATAGGCCAACATCTTGCGCCAAAGGCGGGCACGAAGAACATTATCGAAAGCACATGTAAGGTCTATGGCAGCCATATATATGGTGCCCTTTGATTCTCTGTGCACAGCTCTCCTTAAATGTGCTAAGATAGCGGCGTTTAATTGAGTACCCAATGCCCTACGAAATCCCACCTGAGCTTTAGACAAAATATTATGGTTTCTTATATGATCTTCTAAGTCAACCAGGAGCAGGCGTGTAAAAATCTTTGCCGCTGTGTCAATCAGCGCAATTGGTCTGAAATTCGCAGGATTACTTATCACCCCCTTTTTATGAATGGGGATGATAATGGCTATAAGCCATGATGGCGGAATAATCCCGGTGTGGTAAATCGACTGAAAGCATGACAGTAAATACTTAGCCCAGAAGTGGGGATCAGATTTATATACACAAGCAGGCAGCCCATCCGGGCCGGCAGCTTTTGATGGATTCAGTTGCTCAATTGCCCATATGATATCTTTTACTTCCCAAGGACAGACCACCGGAAGAGGCAAGTGCATCGGAGCGCTCTCTGAAGCGATATGTCTAGCAGGTAGCGAAAACTTCAAATTAAAGAACCTCTCCCATTCCTGGCCTGAAATCACCGCCACCATGCGAAGATCCACTTTTCCTACAGGATTTCTTAGGATAGCCCATAAGTCTCTGCTTTTTTTTTTACACAAAAGGCCAATCATGTATTGGTTGGCTAGAATATGGGCTGCACGACGCAACAGCGTTAGCTGTTGTTTATAGTGCGCCTGAATCATGTTCTTTTGGCGAATATACGTACACTGACATATCATTCGCTTCCTTAGTATGCGAAGATCCCAATTTCTTTGCTTTTTTAGACATGCGATCTGATTGATATTGACCTGGGCAACCGCAATAGTGGACTTTTCCAAAGGCTCTTTCGCGACATCTACCAAATGCATATGAATCATTTTAGCATTCATTGCATTAATTTTGGTTACATTCGCTGTGGAGGCCTTATCATCCCAAAGTACTAATATATCCCTATTTACCAAAAATGACACTTTCCTGCATCTGGCAGGAGTCCAGTTTACAGATATTGTATTCCTATCACATGACACTAAGGTTGCAGGGGCAAAAGTAGGATAGCATTCCACTCCCATATGCAAGCAGGAATATAGCATATGATGGTCACTCATATTCAAATCTAATATCTGTATTGGTTCAAGCAGCCCAGAGCATACTTTAGAGGCGAGTATGTAATCTATGAGGGAAGTGGATGAACCTCGTTGCCAAGAGAAATGAATGGAATTAGAAGCCAATTGAATTGGGTAAATCCCCCATAGATGGAAAAGCGATAGTAATTTCTGGCCTCTATACTGGGCCTGTTGCGTGTAGGCTGAACTGTTAGAAAAGGGTCGTGTTATGCTCTTTGGATATAGATAGCAATTCAAATCACCTCCAATCATGATTTCATAGTCAGGCCATTCCCTAGCTGCGATAGATAGAATGCGTTCTAGATCTTCAAGAAGCCCATCAAGCGAAACCGCTGCGGGATTCCAATAAATGGATAATAGTAACAGGTTCAGATCGTTGGAACTCTTAAGCGTCAATTTTACCAGCACACAGGAGGCCGAGGAATCCACTATAGAAGCTGAGACTTTCAATCTGGTGTTAATAAGAATCGCTATACCTCCTGCAGGGCGACCTGTGGTAACCCTTTCTGCCACCCTAGAAAAACAAGAAAATCCATCTAGGTAAAAGGGCTTTAATGCCATAGTCTCTTGTAGAAATAAAATGTCAGGCATCTTGTCAGACTTAACTTGTTTGTGCCATGCAATGAGATTGCCTAACCCACAACAATTCCATGAGGCCACATTCAAAGCTAAAGATTATGAGCCTGGTTTGGGATTAATGTTGGCAACAGACGCTTTTATCAAGGGTTCCAACCAGGATAAACCACTTAAGGCTTGAGAAAGAGACGCCAATTGCAACGATAGTTTATTAACTTGTGAGTCGGAAAGATCGCCCGCCAATGCAGTGGGACATGCTGGGGGAGAGGGTTGAATCCAATCAAGAAACGCCCAAGCAGATTCCATATCATAGAACAATCTAGGAGTAAGACCAATAGAATGAAAGTCTTCCACAAACTCAAAAAGCATCTTGGTAATAATTTGAGACTGCATTCTACAGAGAACTCTGTTGTTATTATGGGATGCTAATTTGACCCAGTCCAGATCCTTAGATGATAGATTTCTTAGTGCTGGAATCTGAAAAAATGAGTTCATTAAAAAGGATCTGTTTATACGAGCCGGCCCATTTATCTCTGGATTACTAGACCAGCCTACTATTAGTTTCATATCCTTTGGTGTGTGTGCAAAGGAAGGCTCTGCCAGGTCTGACCCTCCCTGGGCAGCTAGGGGAGGGGATTCAGTATCAGCACAGGGAGCACTCATCAGAGACTTAGGATCCAAGGCAATAAGAGTTGGCCCAGCAGTGTTAATTGGCTCAATATAAGGTACATCCTGTACGGCAGCGTGCACCACTATCCCCTGAGCTTCCAGCTCAGCAGATGCAGGAATTTCCTGGATGGACAGGGGATTCTGTAGGGACGTAACCGCTGCTTCTAGCTTAGGAGCTGACGCCCCTGTAGCCACTTTTTTAGAGGCAGTGTTGGGGAAGAAAGATTGCATCTTTGGTTGCGATTTATCAGGGCCTGTCCTCAAAGGGAGGAGAGGCATGATTTGCACATTGCCGCTCTTCAGAGCGGCAATCTGCAAATGCCGCCTACTTTCCTCGTCTAGGTCGTATAGGGCCATTCCCAAGTCGTCATGGCTCGTCTCATTTTTAAGGCAAGACCTCGTCTCCGTCACCGAGGCCCTATTAGAGCCGGAAGTAGCCACGTCGACTTTCTTGAGACGCGCTTTGGTCTGTTTTAAACGCTTCTGAGCTCTTAGGAAGGATTTCCTAGCTTTTCGTGAAATAAAATTCCTACCATCAAGTTCAACGGGTTCATCCTCGGGTTCTGAGGATGGTATAATGGCCATATCACAAGATCCAGACTGAGCATTTACCAAATCCACCAGAATGGAGGGGCTGTCAGGCGGGGAAATTTGCCTATCTACGTCCAAGACAGCCTCTCCTTCAACATCCTGAGGGGCGGGAGTGCGTGGAGCAGCAACAAGCTTATATACAAGCTGCTCCATCTGCAACAGCCGCTCATGTTGAAGTTTCAAAGCCTCAACCACGTTGATCTCATCCACCCCCTTTTGTTCAATTCTAACATCCTTCACACCACTCACCACCTGTGAATAAGATCTTTGCGGATGTTCAGTAGCCAACACTACACTGTCTGTTTGAGTGCTTTGCGAGGAGGTCATGACACCAGTTGTAGATTGAATGTGGGAAGTTGCTATCTTTCCTAGAAGTGTTTCAACTTGAGCCACATAAGACGATCTGGAACGTTCCTCAGCTATAATAAAACCCTCCATTTTTGCCATTTTATCCCTCATCAAGGACAGCGTGCCCTGCATCTCTCTGATGGAATAGTGCGTGAGTTCATGACCTCTATCCAATAGGTTGAGCAAGCTAGAAATAACGGGAAAGTTAACTGCTTCATTGTTACGGGCGGGTATCCTCAACTCCTCCGGGGTTGAAGCTAGACCGCCCTCTCCTTTAGGAGCAGCAGGATCAAGGCCCTCTGATCTGGAATCGAAGGGGCTGCCGCCAGCTGACTGAGTGGGACCCGTAGACGTAACTCCCCCAGCCTTGTGGTCCTCATACAGGCAGGCGGCCCCCCCGTCTATATCTCCGCTTAACATCAACCCCAACTTACTCAAGGTGCCTCCCGCATTTTCGCTGCTATATAATGGGGGCTGGTGTAGGTGAACTTGTTCACGAAATGGGAAGGAGGAGGCAGCTGGAGACGACGGGCCCAACGAAAGCCGCATTCTTCGACCCAATTCGTTAGCAATTGCGGGGGCCAAAATCGAGGTATCAGAATTGTAAGAGGACCTTTGCTGAGCTTGGAGATGAGCGCACATTGCATTCTGACCCAAGCAATTCCCATAACCCCCCTCCCCTAAGGCATCATTCGCCTCCTGTAAGGAGAAGGATGATTGCAGTAAGAACAAAGGCTTCCCATCCACGGATGGGGGCTTGGGCGAGCATGGAGAAGCCTCATTCTCGTGCTCAAGTTCGCCCTCGCACGTCACCCCCTCTATCAGATCCTCCTGGAGGCCACTGATGGACAATGGCATATTGCTAAGCGGAGGCGACAGAGGGGGCAGCGCGTTATCTAGGCTGTTGGACAGATGCTGGATAATCTCTTTAGAGGCAGAACCAGATTTCCCACTTCGTAGAATGGGACCCATTTTCCCTCGGTCCACTGACTACCAGATTAACTATGCTGCAAGACAGAAAAAAGGCCGCAACCCTCTTTTAGGGTAGCGTGTATAGCCGAAGCCAAGCACGGGTAATAAAGGCCCAAAAAGCCCCTCACCTCACGTCCCGCGAACCGCGAACAGCCAACAGTACTTAGGATGTACTTGGCAGGTGCGCGGCGCGGGTGCGCGAGGAAGCTAGTATTAGAAGGCTTCCTGGGCGTCGCTCGCCACAAGGGGGCGGGTTCTAAAAAAAAAAAAAAACACAAATGAAACACAAATAAGAAAAAAGTAGAAAGAGAACAGGAAAAGAAACAAAAAAACATTAGCCACACCTTCTAGAATATTACAAGGGGGGGCATACGATTTTAGCAGTGTGGGGGGAGGGACAGTTCGATGGGTAACCCAATGGGCAGTTCGATGGGTAACCCTGTGGGCAGTTCGATGGGCCAGAGCAAGTAGGAGCATAAAATACAGTCACCTCCTTTCTCGGAACGCGGGTCAGGCAAACTGTGTGTAACACAGCTAGACGTCCTCCAAGAGTCCGGGTAGGTCCAAATGAATACGGCGTCCAAGGCCAGTCCAACACAAGGCAACAGCGGTGCTGCGAGGAATGACCAGAGGCAGTTCAGGGCAGCGCAGCGCCAGGCCGCGTCCACAGCCAACAGTACTTAGGATGTACTTGGCAGGTGCGCGGCGCGGGTGCGCGAGGAAGCTAGTATTAGAAGGCTTCCTGGGCGTCGCTCGCCACAAGGGGGCGGGTTCTAAAAAAAAAAAAAAACACAAATGAAACACAAATAAGAAAAAAGTAGAAAGAGAACAGGAAAAGAAACAAAAAAACATTAGCCACACCTTCTAGAATATTACAAGGGGGGGCATACGATTTTAGCAGTGTGGGGGGAGGGACAGTTCGATGGGTAACCCAATGGGCAGTTCGATGGGTAACCCTGTGGGCAGTTCGATGGGCCAGAGCAAGTAGGAGCATAAAATACAGTCACCTCCTTTCTCGGAACGCGGGTCAGGCAAACTGTGTGTAACACAGCTAGACGTCCTCCAAGAGTCCGGGTAGGTCCAAATGAATACGGCGTCCAAGGCCAGTCCAACACAAGGCAACAGCGGTGCTGCGAGGAATGACCAGAGGCAGTTCAGGGCAGCGCAGCGCCAGGCCGCGTCCACAGCCAACAGTACTTAGGATGTACTTGGCAGGTGCGCGGCGCGGGTGCGCGAGGAAGCTAGTATTAGAAGGCTTCCTGGGCGTCGCTCGCCACAAGGGGGCGGGTTCTCCTTTCTCGGAACGCGGGTCAGGCAAACTGTGTGTAACACAGCTAGACGTCCTCCAAGAGTCCGGGTAGGTCCAAATGAATACGGCGTCCAAGGCCAGTCCAACACAAGGCAGCAGCGGTGCTGCGAGGAATGACCAGAGGCAGTTCAGGGCAGCGCAGCGCCAGGCCGCGTCCACAGCCAACAGTACTTAGGATGTACTTGGCAGGTGCGACCTTGTGGTCAAGCAGTTTGTGAAAGGCTTCTCAAATTAGAGACAAGGCCAAGGCTGATTTGCAAACCATGGTATGGAAGACTGGCCAGAGCAAGGACGGTGGTTATAATTAATTCAGAAACATGTGCCTATTACCTACAAGCCAGAACTCATGCAGTGGAACACAGATTGGGTGGAGATAAAATGTGAAGAGAAACCCACTTCCTATGAGTATGTTTGGGCATTTAACCACCCAATCCCTAGACATAGCTATGCTAATGCCTATGGCATTATCACCAACTACCTGCCCCGCCATCAAAACGTAACCTTTCTGGAGCTCTTTGAGCAAGCTCTATCACAAAGTAACACCAAACGGTTTGCTGTATGGGGCCTGCCGCTGTTATTTCTACGCATTCTTTTGAGTGTTTAATTACTTAATTGCTTCTGTAATGAGCTCCTGGCATAATACAAATCTCTTAGTGTGTGTCTTCAGCCAGTTGGATTTATAAGCAATATCTTTGTCAATGCTTCTGTTCCTTGCATTGAAGTCCTGTCTTAAATAAGCAATAACCAAGTCAACAGTTTTGGCTTGAATATAGGTATTAGACAGACATTTGCCAAGCAATGCAATCATATGCCCATGTTCTCGCACCATTTTCTAGCTGTTCCCATCTTATGCCCAGGTGGCACTCTTATGGCAGAACGTGGCAAATGCGTATCCATGCCTTATCAAAGGCCCAAGCTGTTGGCTTTGCCAATGCATGTTGGCTTCAGTTTTTCTCCCTAAGTGTACATGTGTATGCCCAGGTGTGGGTGCTTTGCTTGCTAAGCCTAGGGAATCAAGCTGCACCTCACTGAGTTGGTCCAACCAGAGCATACCTGAAAATGATAAGGCTAGAATGGCAAGTATGGACCAGTTTCAGATCTTCTTATGCATACTTACCATTGGGGATCCAACCTAAATAGAATGTATCTTTGTCTGTGTGGATGCCTGGTCTACTCTGCCAGAACTGTTCATGATTCAAACTGATAAGTACTGACTTGATAACCTCATACTGTGTGAGTAACTTAACAGAGTTTGCATGCAAACACAATACACAATGGGTATTGTGTTTTTTGTTTAGAAAGTATGATGTAAATTCTGGGTGCTGGGTGTTAGGCAGTGCTGGAAATGAAACATGAACACTGGTAAAATAACACAAGAGAAGAGTGTTTCCTATAATCTTGTGGGCAAAGTATAAAAGGTGTAATTAAAACTAAAAAACAGTAAATATTTCATAAAGAGTGCAATTAGAGGTGGATTTAACATCTGGACAAGGGACAAAGGCCCATGCAACCCTGCTTTGCCTCTCTCCACTCAAATATAAACAGCCAAGGCTGCACAGGCCCTCCCAGTGAGAACTTATCTTTTTTTTTTCCAAAATATTTTTATTGGCATTTTACAACCATTAAATCCCCACTTACCCCCCACCCTCCCACCCAAACCTTGGATCGCGCAGTGTATCTTAAAGAATTCCTATAACCCTACTTGTTCCCCCTCTTCCACCACCACAGGGCTGAGTCCGAGTTGCACTTTAGATCACTGAATGTTTAGTATTCTCAGATTTTGTGGACACGTGTGTTGCCCATATTCACTTTCAGGTAGTCTAACACCTCTCCCCAGTCCTTCCCAAATTTGTCTGTGTCTCCTTGTATCTGGTATGTGGTCCACTCCATTGCCACAATATCCCAAAGTTTATGTAACCAGCCCATCAATGTGGGTGAATCCTTTTGGTTCGAGTTCTTTGCTATCACCAGCCAAGCCGTTATTAATAATGTCATCAAGGCCCTCCTTTGGGGTTTGGAAATTAAATGTAGTTCCTGGTCAAACAATCCACACAAATTTTCACCCAGGGATAGGACTTGTAGTTCGGGCATCATACAGTTTATCTGGCCCAACACCTGCTCCCAGAATTTCTTTATTCTGGGGCAGTCCCACCAGATGTGCCTCCAATCCCTCACCCCCTTGCGCCCCCTCCAACACTCCTCTGATAGTGTGTTATACATATTGTGTAATTTACTGGGTGTGTAGTGCCATTGAAGCATCATCATATACCAGGCCTCTCGTAATTGGATAGACCTGGTAAGCTTTGGGATGTTCCTCCACAACCCTTGCCAATGGTCCTAAGGAATATCCTTTCCTGTTGTTCCCTCAGGGCTGCTTGATATGGCCAGACCTTGCGATCTGAGCATTCCTGAAGAATTTGATATATGTCTGAGGTTAGTTGTTGTCTGAAAGCACAACTGAGGAGAAGGAGCAGGGGGGAGACAATCTTACGCACAAGTCGTTTTAACGTGTCTCAGAAGCAGATTATTTACAACAAGAAGTCATTAGGGATGAGAAAAGGTAACAGGCAGTGACCATTGCTGTCACCTTTTTTTTTGTTAAAATTATATAGGGTTTTAACAAGATATTTAAGTGTGATTGTTGGGTGATTAGAAATTAAGGGGATACAGAACAAGATGTGTGAAACAATGACCTTGTCATGCATTTAATTTCACTTTGTGTCTGCATGATATTTTTTTGTAAATTCTCATACATTACTGTGCTGGAGTTTGTAGGCTTCCATTCCAGATGGGGAAAATAAGCTACAATCGTAGGGGGTCATTTTCCAAGTCAAGCACAGTGGAAGAAGTGGTGCTAAATACATGTATTGCCACTTTTTATGAGCAGCAGGATTTTGTATGATTTTGCAGATGAAGTTGGAGGTCAGATCGGACTTAACAAGCTCCCCCTGCCAAATACTCTTGGTTTTCCACCAGCATTTATTTTTATGTTGGTGGAAAACCAGTTGATTCCTAAGGCATCTGCCTGACACATTGTAAAAGCGGGGAGACTCCAAAGGAATTCATTGTGTATGGCTCCCACAATTAATAATTGTGGAAGGGAATTACACTTTTCCAGACATATAGTGGAAAAGTGAAGAGCAAAGGCGATTTTCGTCTGTGTTTTATTCTTTACTTTTCCAGTACTTGGTGGAAGCAATTCAAATTAATGAATGGCCCCTTTTGCAAACAAGTGCGTGCAATTTAGGATTCAAAACAAGATGCCCCCTTACTATTTACATCAACATGTTTCTACAATGATGAAAACATTGTCAGTTTGGTTTATCATGTGACTTGTGCATTTTTTTAAGTAATCTGTATAAAATTGAGTTATTTTAGGTACTCAAAAACAAACTTCGACACATATTTGTACCAACTTGAGCTCAGAATATGTGTGGTCAAGTATCTAAATTTTAGGGTAGGCTCAAATTCTGGCTTTAATACTTAACCAAAGTGTGTGATCCCAGCCAAATCATTTAATTTCACTATGCCTTACCTGCTAAAATTAGGTGCCCCTAGAAGTGATTCAGTTCACATTATAAGCTATTCCAAAAAGCCTCACTCATGGTTTAATAGATGGGCAGCTCATGTATTAGGACCCATCAAGAACACACACACAATTCTTTCTTTGAAAATATCAGGCCACATTTATTGAACAAAATTGTGCCATTCAAATCAAATCAAAGTAAACACATCAGACAAAGAGTCATCATGGACAATTGGATATTATAACCAGTATGTAAACAGTATGTACCAGACAATGATATACAGGGGCAGGGACATTGATCATTGATTGTTTATATTGCAGTGAGTTTATTGTTACTAGGGTCATGCTAGCTGATTTTACAGATAACAGTGATCATGCTAGCTTGACGATTGATCTTAAGATAGACAATAGAAAGCCTCCAATGAATGATAAAGTTGGTGAGGTGTCCCTTAATGGAATTCCAACTAGACTAATTTGGTCTGACCATAATTTGATTGTGATTTCCAGTATTATGGGTATGGTTGCGCATGAGCATAAGGGTTTGGAATCTCCTTATGGGATCGTAAATTGGATAATATTCATTACCAACGTTTTTAAAAGTAGGAGTGTTGATCATCCAATAAAAAAGATAAGTGTGCATGCAAATCCATGTGATAAGGCTATTGGTAATGAGAAGAAACTCATGCGTGAAAAGATACATGTGATTAATAGGTGTGTAGCGCAAAGCAGGATAAGAAGAATGAGAGGACAAGAGTGAAAACAGGATATAGAAATTTGCTAAAGTGGTATCAGGCTTCTAGTAATAATAGAGCTTGGCAATTACTATACGCTGTTTTAAATAGTGGGGACAGTAGGGAACTTCGGTCTATTTTGAATAATTAAGTTTGGGAGGCAGCTACTATCCTAATAAGTTGGATTGGTGAAAGTACCTGGCTCACTTTTCTTCAGAATACATTGAAAGCTGCTAAGGAATGTTCAATTGTGGAGGGATCCTAAACTCTCTCGTTAGATCGTGATGCCATTCTTACCTGTATAAATAAATTGAAATTGTCATGTACTCCCGGAGCTGATGGGTTATCGAATGCGGTATTATGCGCTGACCTGGATATTTGGGCTGATGGTTTGCTGAGGCTATATGAAAGGGTGGTAAAAACAGGGCTTATTCTAACTTCCTGCAAAAATGCCCATGTTATCGCAATATTTAAAAAGGGGGGAGCCGTCAAATTACAGACTTCTGTCCTTGGTAGATTTACCTAGTGAAACATTTGTCGGGTGTATTCTGCATAGTATAAGTGGATAGAGGATGAACAGGTTCTAAGTTCCTATTAAATGGGATTTCGCAAGGGACATTCAACTTTGGACAATATCAATATTGTTAATTCCTTAATATGTGAGGCTAGAAAGAAAGATGTATTGCCTCTCTATGCATTATTTATAGGCTTTGTAGCAGCATTCGAATCAATTGATAGAGCTCTATTATTGGCTAAATTGAAGAGAATGGGGATGACGGTAGATCTACTGTGTGCTTACCAATTACTGTAATGTAGCTAGACTACGATTGAACGGTGAGGGTGAAGTAGCAGATGCATTTAGCATTGAAAGAGGTGTAAAGCGGGGCGTGGCCACAGCGCCATTGATGTGGCTGCTCTGTTGATGGCCTCCACACGAAGCACCTCTGAATAAGTGAAAATCAACACTTCCAGCCGGGCGCCAGGGAGCAAGTCTCCAGTAATGATGTCTGCAAGTGCCGGACCAGGTTGTGACGCCTTCAAATGCAAGTGTCAGCCGAGAGATGGAGGGGAACAGCGCAGCCCGTAGCACAGCAGTGGCACCTACACCCCCAAAATGGCAACACAGAGCTCCCGGTGAGACTCTCCATGACACCCAAGGCGCGGATCTCCAAAAATTAAGCTGCCACACACACAGAGGTAATAGCCCAGCAGAAACAGTGAGCGTGATACGTCCTACATGCTTCTCTCCTCATCGGGCTGCCCTACAGTGTGCCAGTTGCCCCGTGGGGACTGTGAGTACCTGATGGCGGCGTAAGGTGCTTCCCCTAGAGATTCCAGGATTCCAGCAATGCAAGAAGTGCAGTACTAGCGCCCCCGGAGAACTGGAGCACCGGAGCACTGGAGCTCTGTGCAGCGACTTCGGCTCCCTCCCCCGCTCTTCCTCCTGCGAGGTGCGGACAGCATACCGCAGCATTGCTCCAACGCCAGCCCAGCACTAGGGAGCCCCGGAGCTGAGCATTTCAGACATTGAGGGGGTCGAGGTGTGAGATAGGAGGAGGGCTAGAACGACCACAGGCTCTCCCTCATTACACCCCACAGCACGGCATTGCAGCAGCTCCAGGTAGGAGACTCTCCATTCCCCCTCATCAAGACAGATCCTTCTCTCCTGAAGTGGCAGGCAGAGCGAGGGACAAAAATGTAGTGCCAGCAGATTCATTAATCTCGCTATCAGCAAGACCAGCCCCCTCTTCCTCACGGCTGCGCCGTGAGACAGAGGCGCGGCACGCTGCCCACCTCTCCCCATTCACAGCGCAGCCTGATGCTCTTTAGCAGTGTAAGCACCCCAACGTGGCTATGCCTCAATACAAATCCCCTTCATATCTCTGCTACACCCAGAGGGGTCCTCATGGCATGGTCTCCGGCAGCCACGTGTTTAAAGGCCTGGACGAGATTTGAGGAATTCCTTCTCCCCCCCTCCCCACGGTAACATCCATTAAGGAACATATGACTGGGAGAGCCCTGTCAGCCTGGAGTCTGGCATAACTGCAGCAAAGTGGACCACCCACTTTTAGTAACGGCACAATGTCCAAGCATCCTAAGGCCCAGAAGAGCGGGGACATCTCAACCATGTTACTTCCTACGGAGAAAGCGAAGAAACCAGAAGTGGCTAAATCTCTGCCTCGGGCCCCAGAGAGCCCATCGGGGCAACTCGCCACCAGAGAGGACATTCAAGCTTTCATGCTCGACATAAAATCAGAGTTCCGTAGCTGTATGCTGGAACTGTCTACTAAGCTAGAGCACACGGATCAAAGGGTGGTAGAAGTGGAACAAAGGCTGGGGGAGATTGAAGACTAAGACAGAGACCAGGGGCCCTCCCTGCTGAAGGTTTCAACAGAAAATCTGTTCTTTGGAGGACATGAATGAAATCCTGGAATTCAAGCAAGAAGACATGGAGAACAGGGCTTGAAAAAATTATCTTCGAATTAGAGGGGTCCCTGCATCAGTCTGAGACCAAGATTTGATGGAGTATACAGGGGATTTATTTCAATCGCTCCTCCCGCATATTGAGAAACCCATGCTTCTGCTGGACCGCACTCATAGATTGCGTACACACAGGGGTTTGGATTTGGAACAGCCCCCAGACATGATCACCTGAGTCCACTTCTATTCAACTAAGCAGAAGATCCTGGCGGTGGGTCGCACACCAGACGAGTTGTTTTTTCAGAGCTCCCTCCCACAGATCTTCCAGGACCTGGCGACAACCATGATTTAGAAATGCAGGGTGCTCCGGCCCCTAACTCTTTTCTTGCGGGACAAAAAGATCAGATACCGCTGGCTGTTCCCTATCGCCGTTCAATTCACATTCAAGGGAGTGCCCTGCTTGATTGCATGCTTGGAGGAAGGCGGAAGGGATCCTAAACTCTGCTTCGCGGGCCAAGAGGGGTACCTTCCCTCCCAGCACTCACATGGGAACTGAAGGCCTTCAACCAAAATCACGTCCTGCTGCCTGGCCAAGAGTCCAAAAAGGTTTTAACTCAGGAAACCTTGCATCACACACCTGATCCAGTTAGTCATGGTTATTGAAGAGATCCACTATTCTCTCCGGAGACCTTAAGGTTCTGGCTACCGGCATCATGGAAGTGCAGAATAATGCAGTACTTAAAATGGGCTTCAACCAGCCCATGCCTGACCTCAAGGAGGATATCATCTGGAGACCCTTGGTGTGGTGGTTGGCCGGAGGTTCTTGGCAAACCAATGGTTCGGAGTACATTGTTTGGACTCAATATTTTGTTGTTCTTTGTTTGTTCTGTTAAAACCTTGGTGGGAGCGAGACATCAGCAATTTCCTCAATTTGAATGGTGGCTATAACCCCTCAATCCTCCCTGCAGTGGAGGAAGAAAGCCTGATAACACTGCATCAGTTCCTATACTTTGTATCTCTTAACGTGAACGGCTTAAACTCCCGAGTAAAATGGAAATCGATCCTCAAGCGGCTGAAAGACATTAAGGATACAGTGACTTTATTACAGAAAACCCAACTTTTCTTGGAAGACTATTCCCTGTGGGAGAGTAGAGAATTCCCTAAACAATTCATGGCCTCAGGGCATCTAAAAGGGGGGATGGCAATCCTGATCGCAAGGGGTATCCAGTTTGAAGAATTAGACACTATTCAGGAACCCGGGGGGCGTTATGTTGGTGTGAAAGGGATACTATGGGGCCAACTATATTTGCAAATTTCAATCTATGCCCCGAATGAAGCTCAAGATCTCTTCTTTGGGGGGATAGAAGCTTCCCTCTTTCCATTTCTATAAGGTCAAATTGTCATTGGGGGAGACTTCAATGGGGTTCCAGACCCGAACAAGGATAAAACGCATGCGCCCTGCTCCAAAGGTGTCACAATAGCCCTCAGTATCCTCCATTTGTTTAAATCCCTGGAAGTGGTGGACTCCTGGAGAGTTCTCCATCCGGAAGGGAGGAATTTCTCTTTTTTTCTCACAGATGCACCTTTCCTCCTCCCGTAGTGATCTGGTTTTGACATTGCCCAAGTTTATGCCGTTTATAGACAAAGTTGCAATTGCCCCCAGAGTTCTCTCGGACCGTGCCCCGGTCCTGATGAAAGTTAGGGCATGGGATCTGTCCCCTCCACCCAGGCCGCAATGGCGCCAATATGGCCCTATCTTAAAACACATGGCCCTAATGGTTGGGGTAGCTAAAGCAATCAAGGACTACTTTTGGGAGAACCCCACAGAATTAACTTCCCCAGTCACTAGATGGGACGCCATGAAAGCAGTCATTAGGGGGATCTTAATAGCTCACCGGCGGCCTATCATAAATGGAAAAAACGGACGCGAGCCCAATTGGAACAAGAAATCTCAGAGATTGAAGTTAAATATAGGAAGCGATGGTCCCCTAAACGCCACTCAGCCCTTTGCATTGCCCGGAATAAACTTGAGGCCCTATATGCGGAAGAAATGGCACAGTCTCTGCTGTCTACCAAGCAGGCATACTACCATAAAGGCAATAAGGCCAATTGATTCCTAGCGAGAAAATTGGGCAGACCAGAAAACGCAACTTTATCATAGGTCTTAAAGATCGGCAAAGGGTGACCCAATATGGGGAACAGAGTAAATCACATCTAGCGCAAGCCCACCTTTTGGAGTCTGCCTCGGCTAGATCAACCTCGGCCCAGAGGAAATACATAGCAGAGGCCGCCTTACCCTTGCTATCCCGAGAGGAGATGGAGGCATTAGAGGCACTAATTCAGCAGGGAGAAGTGGCAGCGGTTATAAAATCTCTGAAATCTAGAGCCCCAGGCCCAGACGGATTTTCACCAAAATTCTATAAACTCTTTAGTAGCCTACTACTCCCTCACCTAACAGCCCATTTTAATTATTTTAGTGAAGCGGGTGGCGTGAACCCCTCTATGCAAACCTCGACCACGATATTATTGTTAAAACCCGACAAAGACTCGAGAGAGTGTGCCTCTTACAGGCCGATCTCGCTCCTGAATATCGATGCTAATATCTATTCAAAGGTACTCGCAAACCGCTTAGCCCCCCTGCTCCCCACACTGCTTAATGCAGACCAGACGGGATTTGTCCTAGGTAGGAAAACGGGAGATAACATTAGGCGATTCCTGAACCTAATAGAGACCACCACCCTCAGCAAAGAAAAGTTGGCCTTGCTAGCCCTAGGTGCCACCAAGGCATTTGACAAGGTTGACTGATCCTTTATGCGCCTAACCTTGGAGGCCTTCCGCTTTGGACCCCAATTCAGAAATATGATTGCAGCTAATTATACCTCCCTGAACACTTTACTCCAGGTTAACCGGGAACGTTCATCGCCAATCCCCTTCACCTGCGGTACACAACGGGGTTGCCCCCTCTACCCCCTCCTGTTCACTTTAATCATGGAACCGCTTGTGCAACACATACGCAGGAATGCACTAATACGGGTGGTTGGGTCTCTGGATTCTACCCATAAATTATCCCTATATGCCGTCGATGCATTACTCTTTATTACTAATATTCGCTCCTCTCTCCAGGCATCCCTGAAATAATTCTGTTCTTTCGGCTAAGTAGCAGGCTTCGAAATAAACTATGGGAAATCGGTGGCATTGGGGGTGGGGCTTTCCTTGCAGGATATCACTTCTCTTGAATCTCTAAGCCCAATTCGCTAGGATACCAACTTTATTGAATGCCTGGGGGTGTGGCTCACAGCCTCCCCAAAGGAACTCTTTGCAGCCAACTTTCCCCCCTTATTAAATCATTGTAAAAAGATCTAATGAGGTGGGCAAGTCAGGTGAACCTGCTCCCGCGCCTCGACTATTTTTGTTCTTCTCTCCCAGTAGCAATCCTGAAAATAGTACTGGACTGTCTCCAACGTAAACTCTTCAGATTTATATGGTGGGGTAAGAAACCCAGAATCCAGAAGAAAGTAATGTTGGGTGGTTCCTGGTTGGGGGGATGGGAGTTCCCGACCTGCATAAATATGCATAGGCGGCACAGATATCGCACCTATCTACATGGATATCCATTTCCCCCCACCGAAATGCACTGAGATCGAGCAATCTAAACTTCCTCTCCCTCTATGATTTATACCTTTTTTCCCCCACATGACCCGAAAACATTGGTAAAGCTTGCTTTCATCAACGAAGGTCACTCTTAAGTCATGGGATGAGGCTCTAAAACAGAAAAAGATCCCTAGAGGTGTATGCCCATTATCTCCAATCTTTAACAACCGTGCCTTCTCACCGGGTATGCAAAAAGAAGCTTTTGGGAGCTGGAGGAGGGGCAGCTTACAAACATTATCACAACTATTCAACGATGCCCAACCTCGCTCGTTCAAGGAATTCAAGAAAGTATTCCACCTCTCGGAAGTAGACAGATTTTCATATACACAGCTACGCCACTGGATTACACATCCTGAAACATGATAACCCCATTATGATGTTTAATGGGGTTAAAACATCATATGTGCGATGCAGGTTTTTGGCTGGTGAGCTTTCTGTAAGGGAATGTCCATTCAATTAAGAACAATCAGGATGATTTATGTTGAATGTGATAACCTTGATGCGTTGTTCCTGATGTTATGTCATTTGTTGATTTACCATGCTCCTACCGATTAATAAAAAACATTTTTTTTTTAAAAAGAAAGAAGCGTAAAGCAAGGATGCGTGATTGCACCCGCTCTCTTCAATTTATTTATGGCTGATGTCAGTGACTGTTTTGTGGATTGTTGTTAGGCGATCCTCTCCACACCAGTCCGCTACACACCAGTCCGCTACACACCAGTCCGCTACACACCAGAACACTGCTCACATTTCCCCAACATCTCCTCCCACGGTTCGAGGCTCAAGTGATTCGGTGAACCCAAAGGACCGGAAACTCCGTACCAGCTATGGTGTACGGGCTCGATTGCAACCCTTTCTGCATTGGCAATTGCCTTGGAGAACGTATAGCAGAAGGGGCGGTGTTACGTCTCCACGCCGATCACGTGATCCAGAGTGGCGTTCCTCACGTAACCTTGGTGGACGTCACATGACCCAGAAATGCTCAGTATAAAGGTCGGAGAGACAGAATACTCATTGCTTCTCAGCTGTCTTCAGACTCTGTTTGGCGTTACCTACTGCTCCACTGTTACCTTGATCACGGAACTCTACCTCGGACTCCTTCTGATACCCTTTGTACCTTTGCTTGGAACTGTTTACCTGTTGCCGGACTTTTGGACTACATCCTGACTTGCTTTTGGATCATCCCTTGGTACTTCATTGAACCCCTACGCCATTTCCCTTCTGGGGATCCAAGTCACGCCTTCACTCCTACAGGTGGCTGATCCTACATCCACGCTCTCTTACGATCCTACTATTCCAGGGACCGCCACATCATCTGAGTCTCGAACCTCTACTAGGTTCCCGGGATTTTCCTAACACCCGATAGGTAAGACCTTTTAGATCCTTTGATTCACTGAATTGTATTGTGGTTGCCTGGTACTTAACCTCGTTCCTTTTTGACAGCAGCATCGGTGTTCCAGAGGTTCCGTGGATCTGGGAAGTCATCTCCCACCTGTGGCCTCAAAGGTCGTACAGCGGTTTTCTTTAGTTCCCCTGTACGTCACTTGGGGACGGAGGTCTCATCGGTCTACACGACACTCAAGTCAGAACAGACTGAGAAGCCGTATAGTCGTGTTAGACAATGCAGGGATCCACGGAAGAACCCATAGCTGCTTTAGTCCAGGCGATTACAGTATTAAGGGCAGATATGGCCGCCGCATATACGGTGATCCACCAAAGATTAGACTCCATACAGAGTGTTCAGCATTCCCTTCCTGCAGACCCTGAGTTCGGAGAGGCTAGTTCCTCCACCACACCTCCTCCCTTGGCTAATACCACAGTCCCAACCCCGGTGATCCTCCCAACCCCTACCCCCCTGGCCGCTCCTGAACGTTTTCAAGGTGACCCCAAGAAATTCAGGACCTTCATTAACCAGTGCAAGTTACATTTCTTGTGCAGACCTTTGGCCTTTCCTACTTCCACTGCTAAAGCCGCCTTTGCCCTTTCCTATTTAGCCGGGACAGCTGCAGCTTGGGCTAACCCTCTGTTGGAGAATAATAACCCAGTCATTTATGATTTCCATCTGTTGGTTCTAGAAATGTCTCGAGTATTTGATACCCGACACAAGGCACAGTCTAGGGATTTGGAGTTGTTAGAACTAACTCAGGGTAGAGGGACCTTGATAGAATACATCACCCGGTTCAATCAATTAGTTGCTGAAACATCATGGCCAGAAAGCAAGCGGGCAGTTGTCTTTTATAGAGGGTTGAGTAACATAATGAAAAATGCTTTAGCAGTGATCCCTTCTATGCCCACTCAGTATCCGGAACTAGTTGATCTTGCACTACAAGTAGATGCGCGGCGATCGGAGCGTAGAGCCGAGTTGGGGGTTTCTTCCCATCCTACACTTGCTAGTACTCCTGCTTCCAGTACGGAAGAACCCATGCAAGTGGGTGGTTTACGTAGCCCTATTACAACATCTGAGAGGGAACGTAGAAGGGTGGATAATGCATGCTTCTATTGTGGCACCACGGGACATTTTGTGAAAGAGTGTCCTCGACGTCCCAAGAAGAACCAGGTTTTTCGGACAGCTCGACCTTAGATCCGGAGAACAGGTCGAGTGTTCAGTCTCCGTCTCCGGGTACCCCTCTTGCCTTTGCTCGTGTTCAACCCGTCTCTGTAAACGCTACACTATGTCCCTCTACAGGCCTTCTTCATACAGTCACAATCATCATTGATTCAGGTGCTACTGGAAATTACATAGACATTGCTTTAGCCCATTCCCTCAATCTACCTTTAGTGGTAAAAACCCGACCTGAACCTGTTCAAGCCGTAGATGGCTCGGCGTTAATTTCTGGTCCTGTTAGACACCAAACTGCACCTCTCTTGTTGACCATACAAGATATTCATACAGAGACCCTAAGTTTTGACTTAATCACCACACCTCAATTCGGTATCATATTAGGGATACCATGGTTACGTGAACACAATCCGCTGATTAATTGGCAATCAGGCACTGTGCTCTTCGAATCCGAGATCTGTCAGAATTATTGTCTCCCGACCCATCAAACAATTGATACCCCTTCTCGGGCTTTGGGAGCCTTAGCTCAACTCACGCTGAGTGTTGATGGACCCGAGGTTGTGACTCCTCATACCGTTGGGGGGTTGTTATCTGGGATTCCGTCTGAGTACAAAGCATTCGAATCAGTTTTTGATCGGGGCTCTTCTGAGGTACTACCTCCACATAGACCATATGACTGCCCAATCAAATTAATCCCTGATTCCACTATTCCTTCGGGCAGGATTTATTCTTTATCTCCTTCGGAGGAACTAGCATTGAAAGAGTATGTACAGAACGCCCTTCGTTTAGGACACATCCGCCCCTCTACTTCACCAGCTGCAAGCCCTATATTTTTTGTACCTGAGAAAGAGGGGGATTTATGTCCTTGTGTGGATTATCGATGTCTTAATGCTATCACAAAAAAGGATAGGTATCCAATACCGTTAATCACACCCCTTCTGGACCACTTATCACATGCTTCTATTTTCACCAAGCTTGATCTGCGCGGCGCATACAATCTAGTACGCGTTCGCGAGGGCGATGAGTGGAAAACGGCTTTCTGTACTCGTTACGGCTTGTATGAATACCTAGTCATGCCCTTCGGTCTGTGTAATGCCCCGGCCACATTCCAACGCTTTATGAATGACATATTCAGGGATGTTTTGGATGTATACATGGTTGTGTACTTGGACGACATCTTGATCTTTTCTCGTAATCTTGATGACCATGTAAAACATGTCCGAGAAGTACTTTCCCGTCTCAGAAAACATTCCTTATTTGCCAAACCTGAGAAATGTCAGTTTCATAAAACGTCTGTTGAGTTTCTGGGATTTCACATTACTCCGGGAGCGTTATCCATGAACGATTCCAAGGTCAGAGCAGTCTTAGAGTGGCCAGTACCTCAAACACTCAAGTCCTTGCAGTCCTTTTTGGGCTTCGCCAACTTTTATAGGCGTTTCATTTCCTCCTTTTCCACAATAGTTGCCCCGCTCACGGCCCTGACCAGTCCTCAGGTACCCTATCGGTGGCAAAGGGAACATCAGGAGGCTTTTGAGGCTTTGAAAACCGCTTTCACTACCGCACCGGTGCTCCAGCACCCCAATCCTGATCTCCCATTCATAGTTGAGGCGGATGCCTCTTCTTTTGCTCTCGGTGTGGTATTGTCCCAATCATGTCCTACAACAGGCAAATTACACCCAGTGGCATACCATTCCCGTAAGTTCTCCCGTACTGAGACTCACTACACCGTTACGGAGAAGGAACTCCTGGCTGTCATGGACGCCTTTCGTGTTTGGCACCATCATCTTCTGGGGGCTAAACATCCAATCACTGTATACTCAGATCATCGAAATTTACAGGACCTGGCTTCATTGAAGTGCATTAATAGCAGACAGGTTCGGTGGCATCTTTTCTTTTCCTCTTTTGATTTTCGTATTATGCATCGTCCTGGAACTTCACATGGTAAAGCAGACGCCTTGTCACGTTCCCCGGGTGGGGTTGAGTTGCCAACCTTCCCTGACACTGTTCTCGGAAAGAGTCATGTAATTTGTCTCTGTACACCCTCATTGTCATTATTAGACTCGGTCCGAACCTGGACTAGCATTCATTCCGAACAGTTGCGAGAATGGGACCCCGTGTATTCTGATGGTTTGCCTTTCGTGCATGAACGCCTGTTTCTTCCCACACCTGACACTCGTAATCTGGCCCTTGAGTGGTCTCATGATGCTCCTTTTAATGCCCATCCCGGTCAGGAGCACCCTTTAGATCTTCTCAAGCGCTGGTGTTGGTGGCCATCTATGAAGCGCGATGTGGAGTGTTACGTCAATTCGTGCGCACTGTGTGCTCAGGCTAAACATCGGAGAGGTCGACCGCTTGGGTTACTACTTCCGCTTCCGGTACCTCCCAGACCTTGGCATACACTGTCTATGGATTTCGTTACCGATCTCCCCAAGTCACGAGGTTTTGACTCCATCTGGGTAGTGGTGGACACCTTCACAAAAATGGCTCGTTTTGTTCCTTGTAAGGGTATTCCTTCGGCTCCGGTCTTGGCGGACTTGTTCTTTGAACACGTGTTCATGTTATTTGGACTCCCTTCGGTCATTATATCCGATCGAGGATCACAGTTCACTTCTCGTTTTTGGAGGTCGTTGACTAAATTGTTGGGCATTGATACCAGGTATTCTTCGGCCTATCATCCTGAGACTGATGGGCAGACTGAAAGGACGAATCAATCCATGGAGCAGTATCTTCGCTGCCTTATATTGCAACACCAGACCTCCTGGTTGGCCGTTATACGGCTTGCTGAGTTCGCATACAATAACGCGGCTCATTCAGCTACAGGCTGTTCACCTTTCTACGCCCTCTACGGCCAACATCCCAAGGTCTTGCCGGTCCCCGATGCTTCCGTTTCATCTAATCCTGCGGCCACGACATGTCTTAGGGATCTGTCTGCGATACATGCTAGTACCGTGGTCCATCTCACTGAAGCAAAGGCTTCTATGAAGGCCCGTGTGGATGGCAAACGTCTAGCTGCTCCTCCTTTGGTGGTGGGTTCTAAAGTCTGGTTATCTTCACGTCATCTTCGCCTAGTGGGTTGCCGGAAGTTGCTGCCTCGTTTTGTCGGCCCGTATGTAATCTCTCAGGTTGTGAACCCGGTGGCCTTTCGTCTAGTGCTTCCTAGTTCTTGGCGTGTCCATCCTGTATTCCATGTCTCCCTCCTCAAACCCTGTCCCGACTCTGTCCGTCTCAGAGCCCCTGTTGCGCCGGTGTCCCTGGCCTCTCCTGATGTCTTTGAGGTGTCGGCCATTTTGGGGTCCCGATGGTTTAGGGGTAGGCTCCAGTATCTAGTGGATTGGAAGGGTTACGGTCCGGAGGAGCGTTCTTGGGTTTCCGCCTTGGATCTAGACGCCCCTCGGTTGGTGGCCCGCTTCCATAGGGATCATCCGTCCTGCCCACGGGATCGTGGGCCATTGGGGAGGGGCTATGTTAGGCGATCCTCTGCACACCAGTCCGCTACACACCAGTCCGCTACACACCAGTCCGCTACACACCAGAACACTGCTCACATTTCCCCAACATCTCCTCCCACAGTTCGAGGCTCAAGTGATTCGGTGAACCCAAAGGACCGGAAACTCCGTACCAGCTATGGTGTACAGGCTCGATTGCAACCCTTTCTGCATTGGCAATTGCCTTGGAGAACGTATAGCAGAAGGGGCGGTGTTACGTCTCCACGCCGATCACGTGATCCAGAGTGGCGTTCCTCACGTGACCTTGGTGGACGTCACATGACCCAGAAACGCTCAGTATAAAGGTCGGAGAGACAGAATACTCATTGCTTCTCAGCTGTCTTCAGACTCTGTTTGGCGTTACCTACTGCTCCACTGTTACCTTGATCACGGAACTCTACCTCGGACTCCTTCGGATACCCTTTGTACCTTTGCTTGGAACTGTTTACCTGTTGCCGGACTTTTGGACTACATCCTGACTTGTTTTTGGATCATCCCTTGGTACTTCATTGAACCCCTATGCCATTTCCCTTCTGGGGATCCAAGTCACGCCTTCACTCCTACAGGTGGCTGATCCTACATCCACGCTCTCTTACGGTCCTACTATTCCAGGGACCGACGCATCATCTGAGTCTCGAACCTCTACTAGGTTCCCGGGATTTTCCTAACACCCGATAGGTAAGACCTTTTAGATCCTTTGATTCACTGAATTGTATTGTGGTTGCCTGGTACTTAACCTCGTTCCTTTTTGACAGCAGCATCGGTGTTCCAGAGGTTCCGTGGATCTGGGAAGTCATCTCCCACCTGTGGCCTCAAAGGTCGTACAGCGGGTTTCTTTAGTTCCCCTGTACGTCACTTGGGGACGGAGGTCTCATCGGTCTACACGACACTCAAGTCAGAACAATTGTAAGCAATTTCCTCCAAGACCGGGGCACATGAACATTGAGTGGTTAGCATACTGTGATGAATCCTGCTGATCCCTCACTAAATCCCTGCCTAAAGTCTCCTTCCAGGTGGTCAGGGAAAGGCCAATGCTTCCTGATCCTGACTTTGGGGTTGTGTACTGTGGGAGGATCACCTGGGAGGAGAGAAGGCCCAGGGTGGTGAGGAGAGCCCGTGGGATGGGGCAAAGTATTTATCTTGGAAGGAGAAGAACCTTTTAAAGAGTCCAAGCCATGTCATGGCTTATTGTCGCTATGATATATCTAAACCACACATTAAGCCTATGGATGTGGGTAAAGCTGGTGCGACATCTTTAAATACCCTAAGAAAGGAAAGACCATTTATGACTTCTAAGATCAAAAATCCCCCTTTCTCCCAGAGATATAGTGACAGAAAACCTATAAAAAATGGCTTAAACAAACTTCCTTCCTCTTTCCATATAAACTCTTATGGCTTTTCCTTAAATGCAGATAAGAGAAATAAATCTACATTTAAAATTAGAAAGCTGCCAAAAAAGCCTAATTCTAATGATTGGGACTACAAGTGCCATAACTCCCTAGGTACTGGGATGAGGAAGAGGGCTCAAAAGCAATGTTCCAGGAGTAGTCAGCCTGTTAAGCATAATAACCCACACCTGAGGGAAGCAGAGAGGCTTAAAAGGCCCCCTCAGGTAAAGACCATTAGATGGAGATGAGCTGGGGATGGAGATGGAGCTGTAGCCGGAGTGGCTGCAGCAGTAGCAGCAGTAGCAGCAGTAGAAGAAGAGCACAGTGTTGGCAATCCAGTCGGAAGAGGGTGAAATCAAGGGAACTGGGGTTTTGATTAAGCAGATTTCAACTGCCTATCCTGAGAGGGTCCTGTTTCCCCTAAACTTGAAACGCAGAGGTTGCGCAGCGGGAGGCGTGATGGAAAACTGCTTTTCCCCATGTAAACCCAGATTACAGATATTGAGCACTAGGAAGTGTGCCGGAGACCATGGCTAAAGAATGTTATGCAGCCAAGCATTCCAAGGAGACCGAGGAGCTTCTTCGCTACGTGGCAGGGCCGAAGATACCGTCACTGAGGACGGGTGTGTACCCAAACAAAGCCAGAAGCAGTCCAAGCCCTGCAGAACGCAAAGGGAGCAAGACAGAAGATGGTGAGTTCTAACAAGCGTTTCTGATCCTTGCGCAAACATAGGTAGGCAACTGTATCCAAGCACAGTCACTCGTGTAGGAGTGAAAGTTACAATAAACGGACCGTTGATTGTCAGATCAGTATGAAAAGTAGCATTTGCATATAAGTGAACATTATTCATTTCACTCGCGTAAGAGTCAAATGTTTTCAGATCAGTTATTTAACATTCAAACCTCTGAAAACCGATGAAAGATTCATCGTGTATGCATAAAAGTGATTCTAAGGTCAAGGTCAACCTAAGGATCAATTGTGAAGCAGTCGACAACAATGTGACACTGAAGTTAAGTAACTAACAATGCTAATTGTGAGTTAGGGAGCAAGCATTGCCCAAGCCAAGAGGGAAACAAGCATTACCAAAGGCAAGATTGAATCAAGCATTTCCTAAAGCCAAAAGAGACTAGCAACACAGCATACAGTTAAGCTACTCTGGTTGGCAGGAAGCAAAAATTTGAATGCAAGGCTATGAAAAGATGAAGATTGTTGATGATAATATATTCCCTAACCAATTTGTGTAACTCACATTACCAAAACCACAAGGAGGAAGGTATAGTGATATCCTTAACGGCATTTTGGTTGTTGCTGCTGAAAGACAAGAGAGACAAAGAGGCTGCCCTTCTGTAAGGTGAATGTTCAGAGGAGGAGTGCCTTGCCTACCTCAAGAGGTTGTGTAACACAGTTGTGAATATTGTCTTTCCTAAGTTGCTAGAAATTTCAGAGTTGCAGACTACTGAAGCTGTAGTTAAAAACCCTTGGTTGTCAGTAGATTTAACACTTCAGAAGCACAATTGAATGTGGAACACTATGGGGCAGGCAAGCAGACCTGCATGGTGAATCCTTGCAGAAGTTAACCTGGTGTAAGAGTTATTCAGGTGGAAGCAGAGGTGCTGTGAAGTCAAGAGATAAGCTGAAATGTCTAATGCTATCCAGAGAAACTTGAGAAGTGCTACCAAGAAGCTGTGTTTCTTTTACCCTGCCAGAAATCGGGTTTTCTTTGAATTTGACAAGGAACTGTGTTTCTCCTTTAACATTTATAAGTTGTGGCAAAGCATCTTGGCTGGGAATATCATTGATGCTATTGGATGAAGTGGCAAGTCATTGTTCAAGGAAGAAGAAAAACCTTTCTGTTGGTTGACAGAACTTTCTTTTGAAATAGTGAAGGAGCCAAGATCAGGGACGTCATTTCACCAAAATGCCAGGGGTAGCGGAAGTGACATCACATGACCCTTGACCTCAGATGACATCACCAGAAATTATATCATTTGACCACACCCCGGAGGGGCATCACAGGAAGCAATGGAACACGACCTTTCACCCCTTGACAAAACAGGAAGTGAGATCACAGAGCATTGTTCCAAAGTACACCATGAAAAATATGGTTACGATATCACTCTAATGTGATATACATTTCATACAAGAATGGATCACCATACATATCGTTAATATAAGTGTATATAGGCCCATATTATGAAATTATTGTGAATGCAAGCAGAAGCGCAAGGCCAAATGATAATGATGTGTTATTATATAGCAATTACGCTTAAGCGTTTTATATAGAACAAATACACATACAATATCACCCAACCTGTATTGGTACTCAGTTATCAACCTCAGAAGGATGAAAGGCTGAGTTGGCCATGCCGGGATTCGAACTTGCAGATCACACACACATTGCAGTAGCGAACACTCACCCCAATGAGCTATCTTAGTGTCTATAGCTATCTTACCGGCTATAGTAAAATGAGTAATTACATGTCTGAATGTTCTCAAAGTCAGAAAGCAAATTACACTCTGTAGTGGATACCATTAAACTGGTAACTGAGATTTAACAGCAGGCCAGTTCATCTGCAGGTCTGGTGCAAAGATGTCCACTTGTCAGGCCTGCATGGATCTACTTTTCGGGATTCAGGAGTTGGCAAAATACATACCATTGGGAGGGTTCATAACACTGCATTAAAGAATTTAGATTAGCACAGTGAATGCAGCGCACTCACATACTACTCTCGGCACTCTTTACCCGATACATGTAAACAAACATCCTGAACAGCATGCCAGGGAGATAGGAAAGATAGATGCATTACAACAAAGCATTAATTGTGGCACAATTACATCAAGGGCCACTTTATGTGCTATGGTCAAGCATTTCTACACTTTACACAAGCTTTTAGGCACAAGTATTTTGTCAAGTGACCGAGGACACCGAGATGGAATGTCTTGTTATGATCATAACAGAGACACCGACAGAAAAAAACATGGTTTAACTACAACTTGCGTTGACCAAAATATATTGGGCCTCATTACGAGGTAGGAGGTAGCCATGGTGCTATTAGCGCCATGGCTACCCCCTTACCGCAATCCGGGTCCGTGTTCCCGGAATAGGGATTTACCGGGTCATTCCGACCTTGGAGGACCCGGTAAGTCCCCATTCCGGGAACCATTCTCCATTCCCATTCGAGCCCCCATAAGGCTCAATGGGAATGGGGATGGAGCTAATAACGGGCCTGCTATTAGCGGGCCCGTTATTAGCTCTAAAGTCCCTTAACGGGTCCCTTCCATAACGCCTGGTAAAACCAGGTGTTGAGGAAGGGACCCGCTAAGGGATAGGGTGGTAAGGGATTAGCGGCACCGGTGTCCTTACCGGTGCCGGTAATCCCTTACCGCCCACCTGGTAATGAGGCCCATAGTCCGAAATGGATACTTATTCTACTGTAAAAGTATTTTGGAAGTTTTTTCTGCTGTGTGAATTAGAGGTGTTTAAGAACAGACTAAATCAATGACCTGAAGTGTGCCGTAAATAAACCTTTAATGAGTCTAGCAATTATTGTATAGAATTCCAGAAAGACAAAATATGTGTTATTCCTATTGTTTCCAATTTAAGGTCACTGCTCAAATGTTACGCTTGTGGAACCCCCTGTTTGTTTTTTTTTAAAGATGCCTGAACAAGACAGCCAGACACTCCAGAAACAAATAGCCACATGGCCCTGGCCACAGGCATGGAGTTTCTATTTGTAAAAATAAAAATAAAAAAAGAAATATTGTTTTTTTAGGGGCAGCAGGGGAGACCTCAGGCGTCATAGCTGCGACCCCTGGCCATCCCCAAATGGCGTCCCTGGCCAATATCTGAATTGGAGCTTTGTTGCACACCCGATTCTCTTGTTTTTTATGTTGAACATTGGAACTGAAACTAACTTGAAACCTGGGGAGGGGTAGCTCACCCAGGTTATAAACAGACACTGTGAATATATGAGAAATACCATTGTTGATGTTTATTGTGAATTGACATATGTATTTTCTTGTGTATTTTATGCTTAAGTGTAAGGGCCAACTGTCGTTTGTGAGAGTGTTTTCCTTCAGTTTTCACAGGCAGGGAAATCCTTGTCAGGTTAGGGATAGTGAGGTGCTTCATTAAATGTATGATTTAATAAAATGGCATATTTTGAGAAATCATCCAAAAGTTGTCCGCCTCACATTTCTGATCCCTCACAATACGCTGAAGACTTAGTCATATTTAATACGACTTGAATAGGCATTTTTACAGGCGCGCAAGCCATATATGTATGCAAAGTCGAACAGCCATGTGATAAATATGACAAAAATCTACATTTATGAGATTTGGGAAAGTTGCGAGAAATAGGTTGAGTATTTATATTAAGGAGGGAGTGCTAGATAAGGTAGAAAGTTATTGTTATCTGCGCTATGTGATCATGGCAAGTAAGAACGACGATGAGCTCCTAAAGAAGTGATGGACTAAACCAATCTCCATCATGTGTCTCATTAAAAATGCAAGGTAATGCAGCATATAGGCTGCTCGGGTTGATCACTATCTTCGGACAAAAACTAGTGTCAAGTATTATAAATGCACTTGAGGCTACCCATATTAATTATGATATCAGGACAAATTGTCAGGAAGCTGTAGTCTGGTGCAAAATTTGGGGTTAATCCAACGTTACCCCTATTTATGACATAAAACTTGAATTGGGTCTAAAGTTGATGCTGACGCTGATTAAGATCAACAGAGGTAAATTATATCTAAGAATAATGTGCTCTGGGGAGGGCTCTGTACTGGTACTGTATGTGTTAAGAAAAGGTATGGTCAATAAGACTAGCTTGGTACTAGTGGAATATAAACAATTCAATGACACATTTTTTGAGCAAATAGCATGAGTCCAGAATGGAGTTATGGGTTTGGAGTACTTTCAGCTTCCCTAAAAAAAAAACATGCGAGGAAATGGAATTGGGCTGATAACCGTGATCATGTTGGACATTTTAAATCTTTAATCACCTTCTCAAAAATGTTTTTCTGTATAGAAGGCCCAAGCAATAATTTCCCTCACCTTCCTTTGGGCGCATCTTTATATTCAATAGA